>NC_086447.1:517448585-518048585 GCF_028390025.1 Pseudophryne corroboree | reverse complement strand
AACCGGACGCTACGTTGCGTAATGAACGCTGCGTGCGTCGGCCTGTGGATTGCGTACGCTAGTCTTTGTTAGAGACACGTGTACGCAAAACAAAGATCCACCGTAACACAATATACTTTTATCAATGTAAACGATCCCTGATCATCTACCGCGTACCCCACTGGCTTTGCCTTATCTCCCAGGCAAACCTGTGTGTTTGTCTACACTTTTAACTATTACCTCTATCCTTAAACTATGAAATAACAGCAAGTCTCTTTTAGCACTTTTCTATCAACTATAAAAACTGGCAGACAGGATGGTGATATACGACAAATGAAATACACAGATGGAAAAGAAGTGCAGATATATATATGTATGCGTGCGTATATACGCAAGACAGAAGAAAAATAAACAGTTTTAAAAAAAACACAAGCGTTTTGTTCTTACCTCCGGTTCCCGGATTCCTTCAGCACTCGTTATCTAAGCGAAGCAGACGCTTATCCCGTCAGCACTACGAGACAACCTCCCGCCCTTTGCTGAGGGATAATGTCTGCTGATCTACCTAGTGCAGATATGTGAAGGACAGGACGAGCCGCCAATTGATAAAGCTAAATATTTATCGTATATACAACCCTTTATGAGGTCTAAGAACACTGTACGCTGTTTACTTAAGAAGTACCGTAAGGGTACGCAAGTTGCGTAACGATCGCTCAGCCGTAGGCGAGACGCTCAAGCGTCACGTTCGCTCACGGCCCAGAGATCACAGACAAGCACTCTGTTGGCTATGACTAACGTAATGATTCGCTATGGCGTAGCGGACGCTCGAGACCACGAGGAGATCACCAGCGGTGCAGACGCTCACAACGCTATACCTTTATGTCTAAACCTATTATTAATGAAATACACAGAATACCTTAATGTGAATACAGGGTGTAAGTGCAACCTTGTGTAACCTGACTAACTACAAAGCTGCTTGAGCGTCACCGACGCTCAAGTGAACACTTAAAACTATGAGAAAATACACAGATACTGGTTTAGGGTCCAAAGCCTATTATCTGTATTATAACTATTATACTTGCAAAAAGAATCACAGTACAAATGATACACTACAATATAACAGAGACTTCCTAACCAAATAACTATACAAGAAATACAATACAATGCTATGCTGATCTAATACAATACAATACTGGTCAATGGGAGATACGAGAGAAGGAGAAGGGAGAGAGAGAGAGAGAGAGAGATATATATATGAGAGAAATGGCTCACAGAAAGACAATGATTACGGAGAGAAACTTACGCACAAGGGTAAATGATCGCATGCGCCTGGACATCCAGCACCCGATTCTCAGCAATGAGAACCGTTGAAGAGTGAGAGCTGGATGTGGTCGGCCTGCCTATTTATGCCCCACACACAATGCAATCTAATGGTCCCTACAATCTGATCGTCCATTGGACACAGGAATTCGGCTTCGCATTATAACAAAAGGTCATAGGTTAATTCATACAGGTGGGCTGTGACGATTTCCAACTGCTCAGGTGGGAGGGAAACTGGGTTTCCCGCCGCATGGGTAATAAAGTGCAAATAAAGTAAATGTTCATAAACTTCTTATGTCCATAACTATTCGCACGAGCGATTGATCTGCTTCAAACCAACACCGGAATATTTCTAATTAAATATTCTTCCGATGGATATTAAACACCACTGTATTACTCCTGTCTGACCCTTCGTATCAAACAAAGAGGGATTCCTCTGTTCATAAACATTCTATATTAACCAAACTTTCAGAATCTATCAAAGGGACCATGATCTACAAAATACATTATTACTGAAAATATGTAACGATTGAGTCGCACGCTACAACCACATAAACTCTACCGTAAATACGCATACCATGCGCCTGCGGGTGCCCGCGACTGTGAGTATGCGCACGTACGGGAGAGCGTACGCATGCGCAGCACGGACCTGTGTGAGGTGGAAATATGGAAGTGTGCATAGAGATATTTTTCTGACTTTGACAAGACGTAGGCGGCTAGAGACCGATCGTTCCGTCGGCCGTAGGTATCGGATCTTTGTAGATCACGATAGGTAGGGATAGGTTGCTGTAGACAGCAATCTCTATTCTACCTATCTACTTATCCTCACATACAATATAGGGCATGTGGTTGGAGCTGCGCCCCCGTCGTTGCCAAGTACCGATTTCTTTCTGTACTTAGCGCATGCGCAGTACCCCTTCTGCTCCTGTGCGATCGGGTACTGTGCAACCAGACTGTCAGTGATTGACAGTCTGCTGCCCTCTGGGGGCGGGGAGGGTGGCGGCGGCGGCCTCCGTTTGTGAAGTCGCCGCCGTTTCAGAGGTGGGAAAAGGACAGGGATCTCCGTCTTATGACGGAGGTTCCTGTCCTTTGTGGGGGGAGCGGCACCCCAGGTGCCGTAAGCCCCCCCACGGTGAGCGAGTGATCCAATGCTGCGTCCTAGGAGGCAGGTCGGATCGCTTCTGCAGCAGGAAAGGCGTTTGCTTGTAGCAGACACCTCCTGCCGCATCACCGTGCAGTGCTATCACTGCTGCTTCCAAGGAAGCAGCAGTGGTAGCATCTCCAACCACACCTGAGTCAGGCCCATGGAGGTAGATAGAACTGCCGCGGGGAGGCCGGGCGTTAGGCACTAATAGGGGGAGGTTAGGGTCAGGCCACAGGAAGGGCGGGGGGAGCCCCAACTCACCCGGCTCGCCTTTCCAACCGTCGGGATCCTGGCATCTGCCTCCCAACCATCGGGATCCTGGCGTCGGCCTCCTGGCTGCCAGGATCCCTAGCGCCGGCATTTCGTACCGCATAGAGGTGGAGGTCTCTGTAGGTCGATAGATCTTTGCAGATAGCTTCGGGTAGACAGAGGATGAGATAGGTCATTAGGTATAGGTAGAATAGAGATATTTCTCTCTATGTCTTTCCGTCGATTTAATTGTTAATTAGGTAGAGTAGATATAGATAGATAGATAGATAGATAGATAGATAGATAGATTTTTTATAAGATAGATAGGTAGGTAGGTAGATATAGCTGGAGATAGCCACCTCTGTTTTTCTCTATCTTTCCCGAGATAGCTATATATAGAGATATAAGTATAGATGGAGCCACGCCGGCCGTGGCTCCGTCCCCTTTGAAGGTGGATGGGAGCGTCTCTGTACGCTCTCCCCGGCGTCCCGAGGCGCGGGCTCGCCTAGGCATACCGCAGGCTCCTGCGATGCAGCCACGCTCACTGAGCGCGGCTCCATCTGTCGATAGAGAGAGACAGAGATGGCTTTCGATAGCTAATTGTAGATACACTTAGATATATAGTTCTACTGCAGGTAGCATAGATAGGAAGATGTAGAGAGAAATAGATCTGTAGACGGGTCTATATAGACGTAGGCGGCTAGAGACCGATCGTTCCGTCGGCCGTAGGTATCGGATCTTTGTAGATCACGATAGGTAGGGATAGGTTGCTGTAGACCGCAATCTCTATTCTACCTATCTACTAATCCTCACATACAATATAGGGCATGTGGTTGGAGCTGCGCCCCCGTCGTTGCCAAGTACCGATTTCTTTCTGTACTTAGCGCATGCGCAGTACCCCTTCTGCTCCTGTGCGATCGGGTACTGTGCAACCAGACTGTCAGTGATTGACAGTCTGTTGCCCTCTGGGGGCGGGGAGGGTGGCGGCGGCGGCCTCCGTTTGTGAAGTCGCCGCCGTTTCAGAGGTGGGAAAAGGACAGGGATCTCCGTCTTATGACGGAGGTTCCTGTCCTTTGTGGGGGGAGCGGCACCCCAGGTGCCGTAAGCCCCCCCACGGTGAGCGAGTGATCCAATGCTGCGTCCTAGGAGGCAGGTCGGATCGCTTCTGCAGCAGGAAAGGCGTTTGCTTGTAGCAGACACCTCCTGCCGCATCACCGTGCAGTGCTATCACTGCTGCTTCCAAGGAAGCAGCGGTGGTAGCATCTCCAACCACACCTGAGTCAGGCCCATGGAGGTAGATAGAACTGCCGCGGGGAGGCCGGGCGTTAGGCACTAATAGGGGGAGGTTAGGGTCAGGCCACAGGAAGGGCGGGGGAGCCCCAACTCACCCGGCTCGCCTTTCCAACCGTCGGGATCCTGGCATCTGCCTCCCAACCATCGGGATCCTGGCGTCGGCCTCCTGGCTGCCAGGATCCCTAGCGCCGGCATTTCGTACTGCATAGAGGTGGAGGTCTCTGTAGGTCGATAGATCTTTGCAGATAGCTTCGGGTAGACAGAGGATGAGATAGGTCATTAGGTATAGGTAGAATAGAGATTTCTCTGACGTCCTAGTGGATGCTGGGAACTCCGTAAGGACCATGGGGAATAGCGGGCTCCGAAGGAGGCTGGGCACTCTAGAAAGATTTATGACTACCTGGTGTGCACTGGCTCCTCCCACTATGACCCTCCTCCAAGCCTCAGTTAGATTTTGTGCCCGGCCGAGGTTGGATGCACACTAGGGGCTCTCCTGAGCCTTTAGAAAGAAAGTATAGAAATTAGGTTTTTTATTTTCAGTGAGACCTGCTGGCAACAGGCTCACTGCAGCGAGGGACTAAGGGGAGAAGAAGCGAACCTGCCTGCTTGCAGCCAGCTTGGGCTTCTTAGGCTACTGGACACCATTAGCTCCAGAGGGATCGACCGCAGGCCCAGCCTTGGTGTTCGGTCCCGGAGCCGCGCCACCGTCCCCCTTACAGAGCCAGAAGCAAGAAGAGGTCCGGAAAATCGGCGGCAGAAGACATCAGTCTTCACCAAGGTAGCGCACAGCACTGCAGCTGTGCGCCATTGCTCCTCACACACACTTCACACTCCGGTCACTCAGGGTGCAGGGCGCTGGGGGGGGGGCGCCCTGAGAAGCAATAATAACACCTTGGCTGGCAATAATACCACAATATATAGCCCCAGAGGCTATATATGTGGAAAATACTCCTGCCAGAATATAGGAAAAAGCGGGAGAATAGTCTGCGGAAAAGGGGCGGAGCTATCTCCCTCAGCACACTGGCGCCATTTTCCCTCACAGCTCCGCTGGAAGGAAGCTCCCTGGCTCTCCCCTGCAGTCTACACTACAGAAAAGGGTAAAAAAGAGAGGGGGGGGGGGCACTAAATTTAGGCGCAGTATACTTTTATATAGAAAAAGCAGCTATAGGGGACATAACTCAGTTAGTCCCTGCATTATATAGCGCTCTGGTGTGTGCTGGCATACTCTCACTCTGTCCCCCCAAAGGGCTTTTGTGGGTCCTGTCCTCTGTTGGAGCATTCCCTGTGTGTGTGCGGTGTGTCGGTACGGCTGTGTCGACATGTTTGATGAGGATAATGATGTGGAGACGGAGCAGATGCCTTTAGAAGGGATGTCACCCCCTGCGGGGCAGACACCTGAGTGGTTGAGCTTATGGAAAGAAATGAGTGCACGTATAGACTCCTTACATAAGAAATTTGACGACATGCCAAATGTGGGACAGCCGACTTCTCAGCTCGTGCCTGTCCAGGCGTCTCACAGGTCATCAGGGGCTCTAAAACGCCCGCTACCTCAGACCGCAGACCCAGATGTCGACACTGATACTGACACCAGTGTCGACGACGATGAGTCTAACCTGATGCCCACTAAGGCCATTCACTGCATGATTGAGGCAATGAAAGAGGTGTTACACATTTCTGATATAAATACAGGTACCACTAAAAAGGGTATTATGTTTGGGGAGAAAAAACTACCCGTAGTTTTTCCCCCATCAGATGAATTAAATGAAGTGTGTGAAGAAGCGTGGGCTTTCCCTGATAAAAAATTGGTAATTCCTAAGAAGGTACTAATGGCGTTCCCTTTCCCGCCAGAGGATAGGTCACGTTGGGAAACACCTCCTAAGGTGGATAAAGCGCTCACACGTTTGTCTAAAAAGGTGGCACTACCGTCTCCGGATGCGGCCGCCCTCAAGGAACCTGCTGATAGAAAGCAGGAGGCGATCCTGAAGTCTGTAGACACACACTCAGGCATTATACTTAGGCCAGCTATTGCGTCAGCATGGATGTGCAGTGCTGCCGCTGCGTGGTCAGATAAACTGTCAGAAAATATTGACACATTAGACAGAGACACGATCCTGCTAACCATAGACCATATCAAAGACTCAGTCTTATATATGAGAGATGCACAGAGGGAAATCTGCCGGCTGGCATCTAAAGTAAGTGCATTGTCCATTTCTGCTAGGAGAGGCTTATGGACTCGCCAGTGGACAGGAGATGCAGATTCTAAAAGGCACATGGAAGTTTTGCCATATAAGGGTGAGGAATTATTTGGGGATGGTCTCTCGGACCTAGTTTCCACAGCAACGTCTGGGAAGTCAGCATTTTTACCCCATGTCCCCTCACAGCCTAAGAAGGCGCCGTTTTATCAGGTTCAGTCCTTTCGGACCCAGATAAACAAGCGTGGAAAAGGCGGGTCTTTTCTGTCCAGAGGCAGAGGTAGGGGAAAAAGACTGCAACAAACAGCAGGTTCCCAGGAGCAAAAGTCCTCCCCCGCTTCTTCTTCCAAGTCCGCCGCATGACGGTGGGGCTCCACAGGCGGAGCCAGGTACGGTGGGGGGCCGCCTCAAGAATTTCAGCGATCAGTGGGCTCGCTCACAGGTGGATCCCTGGATCCTTCAAATAGTATCTCAGGGGTACAAACTGGAATTCGAGGCGTCTCCACCCCACCGGTTCCTAAAATCTGCCTTGCCGACTGCTCCCTCAGACAGGGAGGCGGTGCTAGCGGCAATTCACAAGCTGTATTCCCAGCAGGTGATAATCAAGGTACCCCTACTTCAACAAGGCCGGGGTTACTATTCCACACTATTTGTGGTGCCGAAACCGGACGGTTCGGTGAGACCCATTTTAAATTTGAAATCCTTGAACACATACATAAAAAAATTCAAGTTCAAGATGGAATCGCTCAGGGCGGTTATTGCAAGCCTGGACGAGGGGGATTACATGGTATCCCTGGACATCAAGGATGCTTACTTGCATGTCCCCATTTACCATCCTCACCAGTAGTACCTCAGATTTGTGGTACAGGATTGCCATTACCAATTCCAGACGCTGCCGTTTGGACTGTCCACGGCACCGAGGGTATTTACCAAGGTTATGGCGGAAATGATGATACTCCTTCGAAAAAAGGGAGTTTTAATTATCCCGTACTTGGACGATCTCCTAATAAAGGCGAGGTCCAAGGAACAGTTGTTGGTGGGAGTAGCACTATCTCAGGAAGTGCTGCACCAGCACGGCTGGATTCTGAATATCCCAAAGTCACAGCTGGTTCCGACGACACGGCTACTGTTCCTGGGTATGATTCTGGATACAGTCCAAAAAAAAAAGTGTTTCTCCCGGAGGAGAAAGCCAGGGAGTTGTCATCTCTAGTCAGAGACCTCCTGAAACCAAAACAGGTATCGGTGCATCACTGCACGCGGGTCCTGGGAAAGATGGTAGCTATTCCCTTCGGCAGGTTCCATGCCAGAATCTTTCAGTGGGACCTGTTGGACCAATGGTCCGAATCGCATCTTCAGATGCATCGCTTAATAACCCTGTCTCCAAGGACAAGGGTGTCTCTACTGTGGTGGCTGCAGAGTGCCCATCTTCTAGAGGGCCGCAGGTTCGGCATACAGGACTGGGTCCTGGTGACCACGGATGCCAGCCTTCGAGGCTGGGGGGCAGTCACACAGGGAAGAAACTTCCAAGGACTATGGTCGAGTCAGGAGACTTCCCTTCACATAAATATTCTGGAACTAAGGGCCATTTACAATGCCCTAAGTCAAGCAAAATCCCTGCTCCTACACCAGCCGGTGCTGATCCAGTCAGACAACATCACGGCAGTCGCCCATGTAAATCGACAGGGAGGCACAAGAAGCAGGATGGCGATGGCAGAAGCCACAAGAATTCTCCGATGGGCGGAGAATCATGTTCTAGCACTGTCAGCAGTGTTCATTCCGGGAGTGGACAACTGGGAAGCAGACTTCCTCAGCAGACACGACCTCCACCCGGGAGAGTGGGGACTTCATCCAGAAGTTTTCCAGATGCTGGTACACCGTTGGGAAAAACCACAGGTGGACATGATGGCGTCCCGCCTCAACAAAAAGTTAAAAAGATATTGCGCCAGGTCAAGGGACCCTCAGGCGATAGCTGTGGACGCTCTAGTGACACCGTGGGTGTACCAGTCGGTTTATGTGTTCCCTCCTCTGCCTCTCATACCAAAGGTATTGAGAATAATAAGAAAGCGAGGAGTAAACACAATTCTCGTGGTTCCGGATTGGCCAAGTCGAGCGTGGTACCCGGAACTTCAAGAGATGCTCTCAGAGGACCCGTGGCCTCTACCGCTCAGACAGGACCTGCTACAGCAGGGGCCCTGTCTGTTCCAAGACTTACCACGGCTGCGTTTGACGGCATGGCGGTTGAACGCCGGATCCTGAAGGAAAAGGGTATTCCAGAAGAAGTCATTCCTACGCTTATTAAAGCCAGGAAAGATGTTACGGCAAAGCATTATCACCGCATATGGCGGAAATATGTTGCATGGTGCGAGGCAAAAAAGGCCCCAACAGAGGAATTTCAGCTGGGTCGATTTCTGCATTTCCTGCAAGCAGGAGTGAATATGGGCCTAAAACTAGGCTCCATTAAAGTACAGATCTCGGCTCTGTCGATTTTCTTTCAAAAAGAACTAGCTTCAGTACCTGAAGTTCAGACATTTGTGAAAGGAGTGCTGCATATTCAGCCCCCGTTTGTGCCTCCTGTGGCACCTTGGGATCTCAACGTGGTGTTGAGTTTCTTAAAATCACATTGGTTTGAGCCACTAAAAACCGTGGATCTAAAACATCTCGCGTGGAAAGTGGTCATGTTATTGGCCTTGGCTTCAGCCAGGCGAGTGTCAGAATTGGCGGCTTTATCATGTAAAAGCCCTTATCTGATTTTCCATATGGATAGGGCAGAATTGAGGACTCGTCCCCAGTTTCTCCCTAAGGTGGTGTCAGCGTTTCACCTGAACCAGCCTATTGTGGTGCCTGCGGCTACTAGGGATTTAGAGGACTCCAAGTTGCTAGACGTTGTCAGGGCCCTGAAAATATATGTTTCCAGGACGGCTGGAGTCAGAAAATCTGACTCGCTGTTTATCCTGTATGCACCCAACAAGCTGGGTGCTCCTGCTTCTAAGCAGACTATTGCTCGCTGGATTTGTAGTACAATTCAGCTTGCACATTCTGTGGCAGGCCTGCCACAGCCAAAATCTGTAAATGCCCATTCCACAAGGAAGGTGGGCTCATCTTGGGCGGCTGCCCGAGGGGTCTCGGCTTTACAACTTTGCCGAGCAGCTACTTTGTCAGGGGCAAACACGTTTGCAAAATTCTACAAATTTGATACCCTGGCTGAGGAGGACCTAGAGTTCTCTCATTCGGTGCTGCAGAGTCATCCGCACTCTCCCGCCCGTTTGGGAGCTTTGGTATAATCCCCATGGTCCTTACGGAGTTCCCAGCATCCACTAGGACGTCAGAGAAAATAAGAATTTACTCACCGGTAATTCTATTTCTCGTAGTCCGTAGTGGATGCTGGGCGCCCATCCCAAGTGCGGATTGTCTGCAATACTTGTAAATAGTTATTGCTAACTAAAGGGTTATTGTTGAGCCATCTGTTGAGAGGCTCAGTTGTTTTCATACTGTCAAACTGGATATAGTATCACGAGTTGTACGGTGTGATTGGTGTGGCTGGTATGAGTCTTACCCGGGATTCAAAATCCTTCCTTATTATGTCAGCTCGTCCGGGCACAGTGTCCTAACTGAGGCTTGGAGGAGGGTCATAGTGGGAGGAGCCAGTGCACACCAGGTAGTCGTAAATCTTTCTAGAGTGCCCAGCCTCCTTCGGAGCCCGCTATTCCCCATGGTCCTTACGGAGTTCCCAGCATCCACTACGGACTGCGAGAAATAGAATTACCGGTGAGTAAATTCTTATTTCTCTAACGTCCTAGTGGATGCTGGGGACTCCGAAAGGACCATGGGGAATAGCGGCTCCGCAGGAGACTGGGCACAAAGTAAAAGCTTTAGGACTAGCTGGTGTGCACTGGCTCCTCCCCCTATGACCCTCCTCCAAGCCTCAGTTAAGATTTTGTGCCCGAACGAGAAGGGTGCAATCTAGGTGGCTCTCCTGAGCTGCTTAGAGTAAAAGTTTAAATAGGTTTTTTTATTTTCAGTGAGACCTGCTGGCAACAGGCTCACTGCATCGAGGGACTAAGGGGAGAAGAAGCGAACTCACCTGCGTGCAGAGTGGATTGGGCTTCTTAGGCTACTGGACATTAGCTCCAGAGGGACGATCACAGGCCCAGCCTGGATGGGTCCCAGAGCCGCGCCGCCGGCCCCCTTACAGAGCCAGAAGACAGAAGAGGTCCGGAAAATCGGCGGCAGAAGACGTCCTGTCTTCAATAAGGTAGCGCACAGCACCGCAGATGTGCGCCATTGCTCTCAGCACACTTCACACTCCGGTCACTGAGGGTGCAGGGCGCTGGGGGGGGGCGCCCTGGGACGCAATGAAAATACCTTAAATGGCTAAAAATACATCACATATAGCTCCTGGGCTATATGGATGTATTTAACCCCTGCCAGTTTTCCACAAAAAAGCGGGAGAAAGGCCGCCGAAAAAGGGGCGGAGCTTATCTCCTCAGCACACAAGCGCCATTTTTTCCTCACAGCTCCATTGGAGGAAGGCTCCCTGACTCTCCCCTGCAGTCCTGCACTACAGAAACAGGGTAAAACAAGAGAGGGGGGGCACTAAATTGGCATATTAATATATACAGCAGCTATATTAGGGAAAAACACTTATATAAGGTTATCCCTGTATTTATATAGCGCTCTGGTGTGTGCTGGCAAACTCTCCCTCTGTCTCCCCAAAGGGCTAGTGGGGTCCTGTCCTCTGTCAGAGCATTCCCTGTGTGTGTGCTGTGTGTCGGTACGCTGTGTCGACATGTATGAGGAGGAAAATGGTGTGGAGGCGGAGCAATTGCCTGTGTTAGTGATGTCACCCCCTAGGGAGTCGACACCTGACTGGATGGTCTTATGGAAAGAATTACGTGATAGTGTCGGCACTTTACAAAAGACTGTTGACGACATGAGACAGCCGGCAAATCAGTTAATACCTGTACAGGCGTCTCAAACACCGTCAGGGGCTATAAAACGCCCGTTACCTCAGGTCGATACAGACACTGACACGGACACTGACTCCAGTGTCGACGGTGAGGAAACAAACGTATTTTCCAGTAGGGCCACACGTTACATGATCACGGCAATGAAGGAGGTTTTGAACATTTCTGATACTACAAGTACCACAAAAAAGGGTATTATGTGGGGTGTGAAAAAACTACCCGTAGTTTTTCCTGAATCAGATGAATTAAATGAGGTGTGTGATGAAGCGTGGGTTTCCCCCGATAAAAAACTGCTAATTTCTAAAAAATTATTGGCATTATACCCTTTCCGGCCAGAGGTTAGGGCGCGTTGGGAAACACCCCCTAGCGTAGATAAGGCGCTCACACGCTTATCAAAACAAGTGGCGTTACCGTCTCCTGATACGGCCGCCCTCAAGGAACCAGCTGATAGGAAGCTGGAAAATATCCTTAAAAGTATATACACACATACTGGTATTATACTGCGACCAGCAATCGCCTCAGCCTGGATGTGCAGTGCTGGGGTGGCTTGGTCGGATTCCCTGACTGAAAATATTGATACCCTGGACAGGGACAATATATTATTGACTATAGAGCATTTAAAGGATGCATTTCTATATATGCGAGATGCACAGAGGGATATTTGCACTCTGGCATCAAGAGTAAGTGCGATGTCCATTTCTGCCAGAAGAGGATTATGGACGCGACAGTGGTCAGGGGATGCGGATTCCAAACGGCATATGGAAGTATTGCCGTATAAAGGGGAGGAGTTATTTGGGGTCGGTCTATCGGACCTGGTGGCCACGGCAACGGCTGGAAAATCCACCTTTTTACCCCAAGTCACCTCGCAGCAGAAAAAGATACCGTCTTTTCAGGCTCAGTCCTTTCGTCCCCATAAGGGCAAGCGGGCAAAAGGCCACTCATATCTGCCCCGGGGCAGAGGAAGGGGAAAAAGACTGCAGCAAACAGCCTCTTCCCACGAACAGAAGCCCTCCCCCGCTTCTGCCAAGTCCTCAGCATGACGCTGGGGCCTTACAAGCGGACTCAGGCACGGTGGGGGCCCGTCTCAAGAATTTCAGCGCGCAGTGGGCTCACTCGCAAGTGGACCCCTGGATCCTGCAGGTAGTATCTCAGGGGTACAAATTGGAATTCGAGACGTCTCCCCCCTCGCCGGTTCCTGAAGTCTGCTTTACCAACGTCTCCCCCCGACAGGGAGGCGGTATTGTAAGCCATTCACAAGCTGTATTCCCAGCAGGTGATAATCAAGGTACCCCTCCTACAACAGGGAAAGGGGTATTATTCCACGCTGTTTGTGGTACCGAAGCCGGACGGCTCGGTGAGACCCATTTTAAATCTGAAATCCTTGAACACTTACATAAAAAGGTTCAAGTTCAAGATGGAGTCACTCAGAGCAGTGATAGCGAACCTGGAAGAAGGGGACTATATGGTGTCTCTGGACATCAAGGATGCTTACCTCCATGTCCCAATTTGCCCTTCTCACCAAGGGTACCTCAGGTTTGTGGTACAGAACTGTCACTATCAGTTTCAGACGCTGCCGTTTGGATTGTCCACGGCACCCCGGGTCTTTACCAAGGTAATGGCCGAAATGATGATTCTTCTTCGAAGAAAAGGCATCTTAATTATCCCTTACTTGGACGATCTCCTGATAAGGGCAAGGTCCAGAGAACAGTTAGAGGTCGGAGTAGCACTATCTCAAGTAGTACTACGACAGCACGGATGGATTCTAAATATTCCAAAATCACAGCTGATTCCGACGACACGTCTGCTGTTCCTAGGGATGATTCTGGACACAGTACAGAAAAAGGTGTTTCTCCCGGAGGAGAAAGCCAAGGAGTTATCCGACCTAGTCAGGAACCTCCTAAGACCAGGCCAAGTGTCATGTCAGTACATCAATGCACAAGGGTCCTGGGATAGATGGTGGCTTCTTACGAAGCTATTCCATTCGGCAGATTCCACGCAAGAACTTTTCAGTGGGATCTGCTGGACAAATGGTCCGGATCGCATCTTCAAATGCATCAGCGGATAACCCTGTCTCCAAGGACAAGGGTGTCTCTCCTGTGGTGGTTACAGAGTGCTCATCTCCTAGAGGGCCGCAGATTCGGCATTCAGGATTGGGTCCTGGTGACCACGGATGCCAGCCTGAGAGGCTGGGGAGCAGTCACACAGGGAAGAAATTTCCAGGGCTTGTGGTCAAGCATGGAAACGTCACTTCACATAAATATCCTGGAACTAAGGGCCATTTACAATGCCCTAAGTCAGGCAAGACCTCTGCTTCAGGGTCAGCCGGTGTTGATCCAGTCGGACAACATCACGGCAGTCGCCCACGTAAACAGACAGGGCGGCACAAGAAGCAGGAGGGCAATGATGGAAGTGGCAAGGATTCTTCGCTGGGCGGAGAATCATGTGATATCACTGTCAGCAGTGTTCATTCCGGGAGTGGACAACTGGGAAGCAGACTTCCTCAGCAGACACGATCTTCACCCGGGGGAGTGGGGACTTCACCCAGAAGTCTTCCACATGATTGTGAACCGTTGGGAAAAACCAAAGGTGGACATGATGGCGTCCCGCCTCAACAAAAAACTGGACAGATATTGCGCCAGGTCAAGGGACCCTCAGGCAATAGCTGTGGACGCTCTGGTAACACCGTGGGTGTACCAGTCAGTGTATGTGTTCCCTCCTCTTCCTCTCATACCAAAAGTACTGAGAATCATAAGAAGGAGAGGAGTAAAGACTATACTCGTGGCTCCGGATTGGCCAAGAAGGACTTGGTACCCGGAAATTCAAGAGATGCTCACGGAAGACCCGTGGCCTCTACCTCTAAGAAAGGACCTGCTCCAGCAGCGACCATGTCTTTTCCAAGACTTACCGCGGCTGCGTTTGACGGCATGGCGGTTGAACGCCGGATCCTGAAGGAAAAAGGCATTCCGGATGAAGTCATCCCTACCCTGATCAAAGCCAGGAAGGATGTAACCATACAACATTATCACCGTATTTGGCGTAAATATGTTGCGTGGTGCGAGGCCAGGAAGTCCCCTACAGAGGAATTTCAACTGGGTCGTTTCCTGCATTTCCTGCAAACAGGACTGTCTATGGGCCTCAAATTAGGGTCCATTAAGGTTCAAATTTCGGCCCTGTCAATATTCTTCCAAAAAGAACTGGCTTCTGTTCCTGAAGTTCAGACGTTTGTCAAGGGAGTACTGCATATACAGCCTCCTTTTGTGCCTCCAGTGGCACCTTGGGATCTCAATGTAGTTTTGGGATTCCTAAAATCACATTGGTTTGAACCACTCACCACTGTGGACGTAAAATATCTCACATGGAAAGTGGTAATGCTGTTAGCCCTGGCTTCAGCCAGGCGTGTCTCAGAATTGGCGGCTTTATCCTATAAAAGCCCTTACCTAATTTTTCATACGGACAGGGCAGAATTGAGGACTCGTCCTCAATTTCTCCCTAAGGTGGTTTCAGCATTTCACTTAAACCAGCCTATTGTGGTGCCTGCGGCTACTAGGGACTTGGAGGATTCCAAGTTGCTGGACGTAGTCAGGGCCCTGAAAATATATGTTTCCAGGACGGCTGGAGTCAGGAAATCTGATTCGCTTTTTATCCTGTATGCACCCAACAAGCTGGGTGCTCCTGCTTCTAAGCAGACGGTTGCTCGTTGGATTTGTAGTACAATTCAGCTTGCACATTCTGTGGCAGGCCTGCCACAGCCAAAATCTGTAAAAGCCCATTCCACACGGAAAGTGGGCTCATCTTGGGCGGCTGCCCGAGGGGTCTCGGCTGTACAACTTTGCCGAGCAGCTACTTGGTCAGGGGCAAACACGTTTGCTAAATTCTACAAATTTGATACCCTGGCTGAGGAGGACCTGGAGTTCTCTCATTCGGTGCTGCAGAGTCATCCGCACTCTCCCGCCCGTTTGGGAGCTTTGGTATAATCCCCATGGTCCTTTCGGAGTCCCCAGCATCCACTAGGACGTTAGAGAAAATAAGAATTTACTTACCGATAATTCTATTTCTCATAGTCCGTAGTGGATGCTGGGCGCCCATCCCAAGTGCGGATTGTCTGCATTACTTGTACACAGTTATTGTTACAAAAATCGGGTTATTGTTGTTGTGAGCCATCTTTTCAGAGGCTCCTTCTGTTATCATGCTGTTAACTGGGTTCAGATCACAAGTTGTACGGTGTGATTGGTGTGGCTGGTATGAGTCTTACCCGGGATTCAAAATCCTTCCTTATTGTGTACGCTCGTCCGGGCACAGTATCCTAACTGAGGCTTGGAGGAGGGTCATAGGGGGAGGAGCCAGTGCACACCAGCTAGTCCTAAAGCTTTTACTTTGTGCCCAGTCTCCTGCGGAGCCGCTATTCCCCATGGTCCTTTCGGAGTCCCCAGCATCCACTACGGACTATGAGAAATAGATTTATCGGTAAGTAAATTCTTATTTATTTCTCTCTATGTCTTTCCGTCGATTTAATTCTGTTAATTAGGTAGAGTAGATATAGATAGATAGATAGATAGATAGATTTTTTATAAGATAGATAGGTAGGTAGGTAGATATAGCTGGAGATAGCCACCTTTGTTTTTCTCTATCTTTCCCGAGATAGCTATATATAGAGATATAAGTATAGATGGAGCCACGCCGGCCGTGGCTCCGTCCCCTTTGAAGGTGGATGGGAGCGTCTCTGTACGCTCTCCCCGGCGTCCCGAGGCGCGGGCTCGCCTAGGCATACCGCAGGCTCCTGCGATGCAGCCACGCTCACTGAGCGCGGCTCCATCTGTCGATAGAGAGAGACAGAGATGGCTATCGATAGCTAATTGTAGATACTCTTAGATATATAGTTCTAATGCAGGTAGCATAGATAGGAAGATGTAGAGAGAAATAGATCTGTAGACAGGTCTATATAGACGTAGGCGGCTAGAGACCGATCGTTCCGTCGGCCGTAGGTATCGGATCTTTGTAGATCACGAAAGGTAGGGATAGGTTGCTGTAGACAGCAATCTCTTTTCTACCTATCTACTTATCCTCACATACAATATAGGGCATGTGGTTGGAGCTGCGCCCCCGTTGTTGCCAAGTACCGATTTCTTTCTGTACTTAGCGCATGCGCAGTACCCCTTCTGCTCCTGTGCGATCGGGTACTGTGCAACCAGACTGTCAGTGATTGACAGTCTGCTGCCCTCTGGGGGCGGGGAGGGTGGCGGCGGCGGCCTCCGTTTGTGAAGTCGCCGCCGTTTCAGAGGTGGGAAAAGGACTGGGATCTCCGTCTTATGACGGAGGTTCCTGTCCTTTGTGGGGGGAGCGGCACCCCAGGTGCCGTAAGCCCCCCCACGGTGAGCGAGTGATCCAATGCTGCGTCCTAGGAGGCAGGTCGGATCGCTTCTGCAGCAGGAAAGGCGTTTGCTTGTAGCAGACACCTCCTGCCGCATCACCGTGCAGTGCTATCACTGCTGCTTCCAAGGAAGCAGCGGTGGTAGCATCTCCAACCACACCTGAGTCAGGCCTATGGAGGTAGATAGAACTGCCGCGGGGAGGCCGGGCGTTAGGCACTAATAGGGGGAGGTTAGGGTCAGGCCACAGGAAGGGCGGGGGGAGCCCCAACTCACCCGGCTCGCCTTTCCAACCGTCGGGATCCTGGCGTCTGCCTCCCAACCATCGGGATCCTGGCGTCGGCCTCCTGGCTGCCAGGATCCCTAGCGCCGGCATTTCGTACCGCATAGAGGTGGAGGTCTCTGTAGGTCGATAGATCTTTGCAGATAGCTTCGGGTAGACAGAGGATGAGATAGGTCATTAGGTATAGGTAGAATAGAGATATTTCTATGGGGGAAATTTACTAAGCTCCCGATTTTGACCGAGATGCCGTTTTTTCATCAAAGTGTCATCTCGGTAATTTACTAAACACTAATCACGGCAGAGATGAGGGCATTCGTAATTTTTTGCAAGTCCAAGTAAAAAATTACGAATGAATACACCATCGGTCAAAACGCGGCTGTTTAAGTATGAATCTCGGTCATTTACTAAGAAGTGCAAAGCAAAAAAAAAAAAAAACACTGCCGTGAAAAATTACAACTCGTAAAAAAGTGCTAAAAAAAAACAGACCTTTTTTTTTTATTCGTGATTGGATAGGCATGCACGGATCCATGAGATCCGTGCATGTATATCAGTGGGAAGGGGTGGGAAAGTGCTTATTTTTTCAAAAAAAATTGCGTGGGGTCCCCCCTCCTAAGCATAACCAGCCTCGGGCTCTTTGAGCCGATCCTGGTTGCCGAAATATGGGAAAAAAAATGACAGGGGATTCCCCATATTTAAGCAACCAGCATCGGGCTCTGCGCCTGGTCCTGGTCCCAAAAATACGGGGGACAAAAAGAGTAGGGGTCCCCCGTATTTTTAAAACCAGCACCGGGCTCCACTAGCTGGACAGATAATGCCACAGCCGGGGGTCACTTTTATATAGTGCCCTGCGGCCGTGGCATCAAAAATCCAACTAGTCACTCCTGGCCGGGGTACCCTGGGGGAGTGGGGACCCCTTCAATCAAGGGGTCCCCCCCCCCCAGCCACCCAAGGGCCAGGGGTGAAGCCCGAGGCTGTCCCCCCCCATCCAATGGGCTGCGGATGGGGAGGCTGATAGCCTTTGTTGTAAAAGAAAATATATTGTTTTTAGTAGCAGTACTACAAGGCCCAGCAAGCCTCCCCCGCATGCTGGTACTTGGAGAACCACAAGTACCAGCATGCGACGGAAAAACGGGCCCGCTGGTACCTGTAGTACTACTACTAAAAAAATACCCAAAAAAAGACAAGACACACACACCGTGAAAGTATAATTTTATTACATACATACACACATACATACATACTTACCTTAAGTTCCCACGCAGGTCGGTCCTCTTCTCCAGTAGAATCCAAGGGGTACCTGTTGAAGAAATTATACTCACGAGATCCAGGGGTCCAGGCTCCTCGGGAAATCCAGGGGTAATCCACGTACTTGAAAAAAATTACAAAACGGTGTCCCGACCACGAACTGAAAGGGGACCCATGTTTTCACATGGGTCACCTTTCCACGAATGCCAGAAACCCACTTTGACTTCTGTCTAAGTGGGTTTCTTCAGCCAATCAGGGAGCGCCACGTTGTAGCACTCTCCTGATCAGCTGTGTGCTCCTGTCCTCACTGACAGGCAGCACACGGCAGTGTTACAATGTAGCGCCAATGCTGGGAACTTTCTGCTCAGCGGTGACGTCACTTTAGGTCAACCGCAGGGCAGAAAGTTCCCATCATTGGTTACAATGTAGCGCATAGGCGCTACATTGTAACACTGCCGTGTGCTGCCTGTCAGTGAGGACAGGAGCACACAGCTGATCAGGAGAGTGCTACAACGTGGCGCTCCCTGATTGGCTGAAGAAACCCACTTAGACAGAAGTCAAAGTGGGTTTCTGGCATTCGTGGAAAGGTGACCCATCTGCAAACATGGGTCCCCTTTCAGTTCGTGGTCGGGACACCGTTTTGTTATTTTTTTCAAGTACGTGGATTACCCCTGGATTTCCCGAGGAGCCTGGACCCCTGGATCTCGTGAGTATAATTTCTTCAACAGGTACCCCTTGGATTCTACTGGAGAAGAGGACCGACCTGCGTGGGAACTTAAGGTAAGTATGTATGTATGTGTGTATGTATGTAATAAAATTATACTTTCACGGTGTGTGTGTCTTGTCTTTTTTTGGGTATTTTTTTAGTAGTAGTACTACAGGTACCAGCGGGCCCGTTTTTCCGTCGCATGCTGGTACTTGTGGTTCTCCAAGTACCAGCATGCGGGGGAGGCTTGCTGGGCCTTGTAGTACTGCTACTAAAAACAATATATTTTCTTTTACAACAAAGGCTATCAGCCTCCCCATCCGCAGCCCATTGGATGGGGGGGGACAGCCTCGGGCTTCACCCCTGGCCCTTGGGTGGCTGGGGGGGGGGGACCCCTTGATTGAAGGGGTCCCCACTCCCCCAGGGTACCCCGGCCAGGAGTGACTAGTTGGATTTTTGATGCCACGGCCGCAGGGCACTATATAAAAGTGACCCCCGGCTGTGGCATTATCTGTCCAGCTAGTGGAGCCCGGTGCTGGTTTTAAAAATACGGGGGACCCCTACTCTTTTTGTCCCCCGTATTTTTGGGACCAGGACCAGGCGCAGAGCCCGATGCTGGTTGCTTAAATATGGGGGAACCCCTGTCATTTTTTTTCCCATATTTCGGCAACCAGGATCGGCTCAAAGAGCCCGAGGCTGGTTATGCTTAGGAGGGGGGACCCCACGCAATTTTTTTTAAAAATTTTACAGTGTTTAATTAAAAAAAAAAAAAAAATAGAACCCCAGCACGGATCACACAGATCCGGCCGAGATTAATTGTAAAAAAGTCGGCAGTGTTTTGCTAATCACTGCCGTAAAAAACACAAAAAAAACACGAATGACATCGACATCGGAAGAAAAGAAAAACCCGAATACGACAGCTTAGTAAATCCATCGTAACAAATTCAAAAAGTTGCAGTTTTACACTTTCGATGTCATTCGTGATTGAACTTTGACCTGAAACGGGAAAATACGAATCTTAGTAAATTTACCCCTATGTCTTTCCGTCGATTTAATTCTGTTAATTAGATAGATAGATAGATAGATAGATAGATAGATAGATAGATAGATAGATAGATAGATAGATTTTTATAAGATAGATAGGTAGGTAGGTAGATATAGCTGGAGATAGCCACCTCTGTTTCTCTAACGTCCTAGTGGATGCTGGGGACTCCGTCAGGACCATGGGGAATAGCGGCTCCATAGGAGACAGGGCACAAAAGGTAAGCTTTTAGGATCACATGGTGTGTACTGGCTCCTCCCCCTATGACCCTCCTCCAAGCCTCAGTTAGGTTTTTGTGCCCGTCCGAGCAGGGTGCAATCTAGGTTGCTCTCATAAAGAGCTGCTTAGAAAAAGTTTTTTAGGTTTCTTATTTTCAGTGAGTCCTGCTGGCAACAGGCTCACTGCTACGAGGGACTTAGGGGAGAGAAGTGAACTCACCTGCGTGCAGGATGGATTTGCTTCTTAGGCTACTGGACACCATTAGCTCCAGAGGGATCGAACACAGGCCCAGCCATGGAGTCCGGTCCCGGAGCCGTGCCGCCGACCCCTCTTGCAGATGCCGAAGTTGAAGAGGTCCAGAGGTCCGGAAACAGGCGGCAGAAGACTTTCAGTCTTCATAAGGTAGCGCACAGCACTGCAGCTGTGCGCCATTGTTGTCGGCACACTTCACACCAGCGGTCACTGAGGGTGCAGGGCGCTGGGGGGGGGCGCCCTGGGCAGCAATGTATAATACCTTTTTCTATGGCTAAAATACATCACATATAGCCCTTGAGGCTATATGGATGTATTTAACCCCTGCCATATAACGCAAACTCCGGGAGAAGAGCCCGCCGTTTTAGGGGGCGGGGCCTATTCTCCTCAGCACACAGCGCCATTTTCCTGCTCAGCTCCGCTGTGAGGAAGGCTCCCAGGACTCTCCCCTGCACTGCACTACAGAAACAGGGTAAAACAGAGAAGGGGGGCATATTTTGGCGATATTTTTATATATTAAGCGCATATAACAGAAACAACACCTTTTAGGGTTGTTTATATACATTTTTATAGCGCTTTGGTGTGTGCTGGCAAACTCTCCCTCTGTCTCCCCAAAGGGCTAGTGGGGTCCTGTCTTCGATAAGAGCATTCCCTGTGTGTCTGCTGTGTGTCGGTACGTGTGTGTCGACATGTATGAGGACGATGTTGGTGTGGAGGCGGAGCAATTGCCGGTAATGGTGATGTCACCCCCTAGGGAGTCGACACCGGAATGGATGGCTTTAATTATGGAATTACGTGATAATGTTAGCACGCTGCAAAGGTCAGTTGACGACATGAGACGGCCGGAAAACCAGTTAGTACCTGTCCAGGCGTCTCAGGCACCGTCAGGGGCTGTAAAACGTCCCTTACCTCAGTCAGTCGACACAGGTACTGACACAGATGAATCTAGTGTCGACGGTGAAGAAAGAAACGTATTTTCCAATAAGGCCACACGTTATATGATCACGGCAATGAAGGAGGCTTTGCATATCTCTGATACTGCAGGTACCTCAAAGGGGGGTATTATGTGGGGTGTGAAAAAACTACCTGTAGCTTTTCCAGAATCAGAGGAATTGAATGACGTGTGTGATGAAGCGTGGGTTAACCCTGATAGAAAACTGCTAATTTCAAAGAAGTTATTGGCATTATACCCTTTCCCACCAGAGATTAGGGCGCGCTGGGAAACACCCCCTAGGGTGGATAAGGCGCTCACACGCTTATCAAAACAAGTGGCGTTACCGTTTCCTGATACGGCCGCCCTCAAGGATCCAGCTGATAGGAGGCTGGAAACTACCCTGAAGAGTATATACACACATACTGGTGTTATACTGCGACCAGCAATAGCCTCAGCCTGGATGTGCAGTGCTGGGGTGGTGTGGTCGGATTCCCTGACTGAAAATATTGATACCCTGGATAGGGACAGTATTTTATTGACTATAGAGCAATTAAAGGATGCTTTTCTTTATATGCGAGATGCTCAGAGGGATATTTGCACTCTGGCATCGAGAGTAAGTGCGATGTCCATATCTGCCAGAAGAAGTTTATGGACGCGACAGTGGTCAGGTGATGCGGATTCCAAACGGCATATGGAAGTATTGCCGTATAAAGGAGAGGAATTATTTGGGGTCGGTCTATCGGATCTGGTGGCCACGGCAACAGCCGGAAAATCCACTTTTTTACCTCAGGTCACCTCCCAACAGAAAAAGACACCGTCTTTTCAGCCGCAGTCCTTTCGTTCCTATAAGAACAAGCGGGCAAAAGGACAGTCATATTTGCCCAGAGGCAAAGGAAGGGGTAAGAGGGTGCAGCAAGCAACTACTTCCCACGAACAGAAGCCCTCCCCGGCTTCTACAAAGCCCTCAGCATGACGCTGGGGCTGTGCAAGCGGACTCAGGGGCGGTGGGGGGTCGACTAAAGATTTTCAGCACACAGTGGGTATCTCAGGGTTACAAGTTGGAATTCGAAAAGTCTCCCCCTCGCCGGTTCCTAAAGTCTGCTTTACCAACGTCTCCCTCAGAAAGGGCGACGGTATTGGAAGCCATTCACAAGCTGTATTCTCAGCAGGTGATAGTCAAGGTACCCCTCCTACAACAGGGAAAGGGGTATTATTCCACACTATTTGTGGTACCGAAGCCGGACGGTTCGGTAAGACCTATTCTAAATCTGAAATCCTTGAACCTGTACATACAGAAATTCAAGTTCAAGATGGAGTCACTCAGAGCAGTGATAGCGAATCTGGAAGAAGGGGACTTCATGGTGTCCCTGGACATAAAAGATGCTTATCTGCATGTCCCAATTTACCCTTCACACCAAGGGTATCTCAGGTTCGTGATACAAAACTGTCATTATCAGTTTCAAACGCTGCCGTTTGGTTTGTCCACGGCACCTCGGGTCTTTACCAAGGTAATGGCCGAAATGATGGTTCTTCTACGAAGAAAAGGCGTATTAATTATCCCTTACTTGGACGATCTCCTGATAAGGGCAAGGTCCAGAGAACAGCTGGAAGTCGGAGTAGCACTAACCCAAGTAGTGCTTCAACAACACGGGTGGATTCTGAATCTTCCAAAATCTCAATTGACCCCGACGACACGTCTGCTGTTCCTGGGAATGATTCTGGACACTGTTCAGAAAAAGGTGTTTCTCCCGGAGGAGAAAGCAAGGGAGTTATCCGAACTTGTCAGGAACCTCCTAAAACCAGGAAATGTGTCAGTACATCAATGCACAAGAGTCCTGGGAAAGATGGTGGCTTCTTACGAAGCAATTCCATTCGGCAGATTCCACGCACGAATATTTCAGTGGGATCTGCTGGACAAATGGTCCGGATCGCATCTGCACATGCATCAGCGGATAACACTGTCACCAAGAACAAGGGTGTCTCTTCTGTGGTGGTTGCAGAGTGCCCATCTGTTAGAGGGCCGCAGATTCGGCATACAGGACTGGGTCCTGGTGACTACGGATGCCAGCCTACGAGGCTGGGGAGCAGTCACACAGGGAAGAAACTTCCAGGGCGTGTGGTCGAACCTGGAGACGTCTCTTCACATAAATATACTGGAGCTAAGAGCGATTTACAATGCTCTAAGCCTGGCAAAACCGCTGCTTCAGGGTCAGCCGGTGTTGATCCAGTCGGACAACATCACGGCAGTCGCCCACGTAAACAGACAGGGCGGCACGAGAAGCAGAAGAGCAATGACAGAAGCTGCAAGGATTCTTCGCTGGGCGGAAAATCATGTCATAGCACTGTCAGCAGTGTTCATTCCGGGAGTGGACAACTGGGAAGCAGACTTCCTCAGCAGACACGACCTCCACCCGGGAGAGTGGGGACTTCATCCAGAAGTCTTCCACATGATTGTGAACCGTTGGGAAAAACCAAAGGTGGACATGATGGCGTCCCGCCTCAACAAGAAACTGGACAGATATTGCGCCAGGTCAAGAGACCCTCAGGCAATAGCTGTGGACGCTCTGGTAACACCGTGGGTGTACCAGTCCGTGTATGTGTTTCCTCCTCTGCCTCTCATACCAAAGGTACTGAGAATTATACGGCTACGGGGAGTAAGAACAATACTCGTGGCTCCGGATTGGCCGAGAAGGACTTGGTACCCGGAACTTCAAGAGATGCTCACGGAAGAGCCGTGGCCTCTACCGTTAAGAAGGGATCTGCTTCAGCAGGGACCTTGTATGTTCCAAGACTTACCGCGACTGCGTTTGACGGCATGGCGGTTGAACGCCGGATTCTAAAAGAAAAGGGCATTCCAGAGGAAGTTATTCCTACCTTGATTAAAGCCAGGAAGGAAGTGACCGCACAACATTATCACCGCATTGGAGAAAATATGTTGCGTGGTGTGAGGCCAAGAAGGCCCCAACGGAGGAATTTCAATTGGGTCGATTCCTACATTTCCTGCAGGCAGGATTGTCTATGGGCCTCAAATTGGGGTCTATTAAGGTTCAAATTTCGGCCTTATCGATTTTCTTCCAGAAAGAATTGGCTTCAGTGCCTGAAGTACAAACCTTTGTCAAAGGTGTACTACATATACAGCCCCCGATTGTGCCTCCAGTGGCACCGTGGGATCTCAACGTAGTTTTGGATTTTCTCAAATCCCATTGGTTTGAGCCGCTCAAATCGGTAGATTTGAAGTATCTTACATGGAAAGTAACCATGCTACTGGCCCTGGCTTCAGCCAGGAGAGTATCAGAGTTGGCGGCTTTATCGTACAAAAGCCCATATCTGATTTTCCATTCGGACAGGGCAGAACTGCGGACGCGTCCTCAGTTTCTGCCTAAGGTGGTTTCGGCTTTTCACTTGAACCAGCCTATTGTGGTGCCTGCGGCTACTAGCGACTTGGAGGACTCCAAGTTGCTGGACGATGTTAGAGCATTGAAAATATATATTTCAAGGACGGCTGGAGTCAGAAAATCTGACTCGCTGTTTATCCTGTATGCACCCAACAAGAGGGGTGCTCCTGCGTCTAAGCAGACGATTGCTCGTTGGATCTGTAGCACAATCCAACTTGCACATTCTGTGGCAGGCCTGCCACAGCCTAAATCTGTAAATGCCCACTCCACAAGGAAGGTGGGCTCATCTTGGGCGGCTGCCCGAGGGGTCTCGGCATTACAACTTTGCCGAGCAGCTACGTGGTCAGGGGAGAACACGTTTGTAAAATTTTACAAATTTGATACTCTGTCTGAGGAGGACCTGGAGTTCTCTCATTCGGTGCTGCAGGGTCATCCGCACTCTCCCGCCCGTTTGGGAGCTTTGGTATAATCCCCATGGTCCTGACGGAGTCCCCAGCATCCACTAGGACGTTAGAGAAAATAAGAATTTACTTACCGATAATTCTATTTCTCATAGTCCGTAGTGGATGCTGGGCTCCCATCCCAAGTGCGGATTGTCTGCAATACTTGTACATAGTTATTGTTACAAAAATCGGGTTATTATTGTTGTGAGCCATCTTTTCAGAGGCTTCTTCGTTGTTATCATACTGTTAACTGGGTTCAAATCACAAGTTGTACGGTGTGATTGGTGTGGCTGGTATGAGTCTTACCCGGGATTCAAGATCCTTCCTTATTGTGTACGCTCGTCCGGGCACAGTACCTAACTGAGGCTTGGAGGAGGGTCATAGGGGGAGGAGCCAGTACACACCATGTGATCCTAAAAGCTTACTTTTTGTGCCCTGTCTCCTGCGGAGCCGCTATTCCCCATGGTCCTGACGGAGTCCCCAGCATCCACTACGGACTATGAGAAATAGAATTATCGGTAAGTAAATTCTTATTTTTTCTCTATCTTTCCCGAGATAGCTATATATAGAGATATAAGTATAGATGGAGCCACGCCGGCCGTGGCTCCGTCCCCTTTGAAGGTGGATGGGAGCGTCTCTGTACGCTCTCCCCGGCGTGCCGAGGCGCGGGCTCGCCTAGGCATACCGCAGGCTCTTGCGATGCAGCCACGCTCACTGAGTGCGGCTCCATCTGTCGATAGAGAGAGACAGAGATGGCTATCGATAGCTAATTGTAGATACACTTAGATATATAGTTCTACTGCAGGTAGCATAGATAGGAAGATGTAGAGAGAAATAGATCTGTAGACGGGTCTATATAGACGTAGGCGGCTAGAGACCGATCGTTCCGTCGGCCGTAGGTATCGGATCTTTGTAGATCACGATAGGTAGGGATAGGTTGCTGTAGACAGCAATCTCTATTCTACCTATCTACTTATCCTCACATACAATATAGGGCATGTGGTTGGAGCTGCGCCCCCGTCGTTGCCAAGTACCGATTTCTTTCTGTACTTAGCGCATGCGCAGTACCCCTTCTGCTCCTGTGCGATCGGGTACTGTGCAACCAGACTGTCAGTGATTGACAGTCTGCTGCCCTCTGGGGGCGGGGAGGGTGGCGGCGGTGGCCTCCGTTTGTGAAGTCGCCGCCGTTTCAGAGGTGGGAAAAGGACAGGGATCTCCGTCTTATGACGGAGGTTCCTGTCCTTTGTGGGGGGAGCGGCACCCCAGGTGCCGTAAGCCCCCCCACGGTGAGCGAGTGATCCAATGCTGCGTCCTAGGAGGCAGGTCGGATCGCTTCTGCAGCAGGAAAGGCGTTTGCTTGTAGCAGACACCTCCTGCCGCATCACCGTGCAGTGCTATCACTGCTGCTTCCAAGGAAGCAGCGGTGGTAGCATCTCCAACCACACCTGAGTCAGGCCCATGGAGGTAGATAGAACTGCCGCGGGGAGGCCGGGCGTTAGGCACTAATAGGGGGAGGTTAGGGTCAGGCCACAGGAAGGGCGGGGGGAGCCCCAACTCACCCGTCTCACCTTTCCAACCGTCGGGATCCTGGCATCTGCCTCCCAACCATCGGGATCCTGGCGTCGGCCTCCTGGCTGCCAGGATCCCTAGCGCCGGCATTTCGTACCGCATAGAGGTGGAGGTCTCTGTAGGTCGATAGATCTTTGCAGATAGCTTCGGGTAGACAGAGGATGAGATAGGTCATTAGGTATAGGTAGAATAGAGATATTTCTCTCTATGTCTTTCCGTCGATTTAATTCTGTTAATTAGGTAGAGTAGATATAGATAGATAGATTTTTATAAGATAGATAGGTAGGTAGGTAGATATAGCTGGAGATAGCCACCTCTGTTTTTCTCTATCTTTCCCGAGATAGCTATATATATAGATATAAGTATAGATGGAGCCACACCGGCCGTGGCTCCGTCCCCTTTGAAGGTGGATGGGAGCGTCTCTGTACGCTCTCCCCGGCGTGCCGAGGCGCGGGCTCGCCTAGGCATACCGCAGGCTCCTGCGATGCAGCCACGCTCACTGAGTGCGGCTCCATCTGTCGATAGAGAGAGACAGAGATGGCTATCGATAGCTAATTGTAGATACACTTAGATATATAGTTCTACTGCAGGTAGCATAGATAGGAAGATGTAGAGAGAAATAGATCTGTAGACGGGTCTATATAGACGTAGGCGGCTAGAGACCGATCGTTCCGTCGGCCGTAGGTATCGGATCTTTGTAGATCACGATAGGTAGGGATAGGTTGCTGTAGACAGCAATCTCTATTCTACCTATCTACTTATCCTCACATACAATATAGGGCATGTGGTTGGAGCTGCGCCCCCGTCGTTGCCAAGTACCGATTTCTTTCTGTACTTAGCGCATGCGCTGTACCCCTTCTGCTCCTGTGCGATCGGGTACTGTGCAACCAGACTGTCAGTGATTGACAGTCTGCTGCCCTCTGGGGGCGGGGAGGGTGGCGGCGGCGGCCTCCGTTTGTGAAGTCGCTGCCGTTTCAGAGGTGGGAAAAGGACAGGGATCTCCGTCTTATGACGGAGGTTCCTGTCCTTTGTGGGGGGAGCGGCACCCCAGGTGCCGTAAGTCCCCCCACGGTGAGCGAGTGATCCAATGCTGCGTCCTAGGAGGCAGGTCGGAACGCTTCTGCAGCAGGAAAGGCGTTTGCTTGTAGCAGACACCTCCTGCCGCATCACCGTGCAGTGCTATCACTGCTGCTTCCAAGGAAGCAGCGGTGGTAGCATCTCCAACCACACCTGAGTCAGGCCCATGGAGGTAGATAGAACTGCCGCGGGGAGGCCGGGCGTTAGGCACTAATAGGGGGAGGTTAGGGTCAGGCCACAGGAAGGGCGGGGGGAGCCCCAACTCACCCGGCTCGCCTTTCCAACCGTCGGGATCCTGACGTCTGCCTCCCAACCATCGGGATCCTGGCGTCGGCCTCCTGGCTGCCAGGATCCCTAGCGCCGGCATTTCGTACCGCATAGAGGTGGAGGTCTCTGTAGGTCGATAGATCTTTGCAGATAGCTTCGGGTAGACAGAGGATGAGATAGGTCATTAGGTATAGGTAGAATAGAGATATTTCTCTCTATGTCTTTCCGTCGATTTAATTCTGTTAATTAGATAGATAGATAGATAGATAGATTTTTATAAGATAGATAGGTAGGTAGGTAGATATAGCTGGAGATAGCCACCTCTGTTTTTCTCTATCTTTCCCGAGATAGCTATATATAGAGATATAAGTATAGATGGAGCCACGCCGGCCGTGGCTCCGTCCCCTTTGAAGGTGGATGGGAGCGTCTCTGTACGCTCTCCCCGGCGTGCCGAGGCGCGGGCTCGCCTAGGCATACCGCAGGCTCCTGCGATGCAGCCACGCTCACTGAGTGCGGCTCCATCTGTCGATAGAGAGAGACAGAGATGGCTATCGATAGCTAATTGTAGATACACTTAGATATATAGTTCTACTGCAGGTAGCATAGATAGGAAGATGTAGAGAGAAATAGATCTGTAGACGGGTCTATATAGACGTAGGCGGCTAGAGACCGATCGTTCCGTCGGCCGTAGGTATCGGATCTTTGTAGATCACGATAGGTAGGGATAGGTTGCTGTAGACAGCAATCTCTATTCTACCTATCTACTTATCCTCACATACAATATAGGGCATGTGGTTGGAGCTGCGCCCCCGTCGTTGCCAAGTACCGATTTCTTTCTGTACTTAGCGCATGCGCTGTACCCCTTCTGCTCCTGTGCGATCGGGTACTGTGCAACCAGACTGTCAGTGATTGACAGTCTGCTGCCCTCTGGGGGCGGGGAGGGTGGCGGCGGCGGCCTCCGTTTGTGAAGTCGCTGCCGTTTCAGAGGTGGGAAAAGGACAGGGATCTCCGTCTTATGACGGAGGTTCCTGTCCTTTGTGGGGGGAGCGGCACCCCAGGTGCCGTAAGTCCCCCCACGGTGAGCGAGTGATCCAATGCTGCGTCCTAGGAGGCAGGTCGGAACGCTTCTGCAGCAGGAAAGGCGTTTGCTTGTAGCAGACACCTCCTGCCGCATCACCGTGCAGTGCTATCACTGCTGCTTCCAAGGAAGCAGCGGTGGTAGCATCTCCAACCACACCTGAGTCAGGCCCATGGAGGTAGATAGAACTGCCGCGGGGAGGCCGGGCGTTAGGCACTAATAGGGGGAGGTTAGGGTCAGGCCACAGGAAGGGCGGGGGGAGCCCCAACTCACCCGGCTCGCCTTTCCAACCGTCTGGATCCTGGCGTCTGCCTCCCAACCATCGGGATCCTGGCATCGGCCTCCTGGCTGCCAGGATCCCTAGCGCCGGCATTTCGTACCGCATAGAGGTGGAGGTCTCTGTAGGTCGATAGATCTTTGCAGATAGCTTCGGGTAGACAGAGGATGAGATAGGTCATTAGGTATAGGTAGAATAGAGATATTTCTCTCTATGTCTTTCCGTCGATTTAATTCTGTTAATTAGATAGATAGATAGATAGATAGATTTTTTATAAGATAGATAGGTAGGTAGGTAGATATAGCTGGAGATAGCCACCTCTGTTTTTCTCTATCTTTCCCGAGATAGCTATATATAGAGATATAAGTATAGATGGAGCCACGCCGGCCGTGGCTCCGTCCCCTTTGAAGGTGGATGGGAGCGTCTCTGTACGCTCTCCCCGGCGTGCCGAGGCGCGGGCTCGCCTAGGCATACCGCAGGCTCCTGCGATGCAGCCACGCTCACTGAGTGCGGCTCCATCTGTCGATAGAGAGAGACAGAGATGGCTATCGATAGCTAATTGTAGATACACTTAGATATATAGTTCTACTGCAGGTAGCATAGATAGGAAGATGTAGAGAGAAATAGATCTGTAGACGGGTCTATATAGACGTAGGCGGCTAGAGACCGATCGTTCCGTCGGCCGTAGGTATCGGATCTTTGTAGATCACGATAGGTAGGGATAGGTTGCTGTAGACAGCAATCTCTATTCTACCTATCTACTTATCCTCACATACAATATAGGGCATGTGGTTGGAGCTGCGCCCCCGTCGTTGCCAAGTACCGATTTCTTTCTGTACTTAGCGCATGCGCTGTACCCCTTCTGCTCCTGTGCGATCGGGTACTGTGCAACCAGACTGTCAGTGATTGACAGTCTGCTGCCCTCTGGGGGCGGGGAGGGTGGCGGCGGCGGCCTCCGTTTGTGAAGTCGCTGCCGTTTCAGAGGTGGGAAAAGGACAGGGATCTCCGTCTTATGACGGAGGTTCCTGTCCTTTGTGGGGGGAGCGGCACCCCAGGTGCCGTAAGTCCCCCCACGGTGAGCGAGTGATCCAATGCTGCGTCCTAGGAGGCAGGTCGGAACGCTTCTGCAGCAGGAAAGGCGTTTGCTTGTAGCAGACACCTCCTGCCGCATCACCGTGCAGTGCTATCACTGCTGCTTCCAAGGAAGCAGCGGTGGTAGCATCTCCAACCACACCTGAGTCAGGCCCATGGAGGTAGATAGAACTGCCGCGGGGAGGCCGGGCGTTAGGCACTAATAGGGGGAGGTTAGGGTCAGGCCACAGGAAGGGCGGGGGGAGCCCCAACTCACCCGGCTCGCCTTTCCAACCGTCTGGATCCTGGCGTCTGCCTCCCAACCATCGGGATCCTGGCGTCGGCCTCCTGGCTGCCAGGATCCCTAGCGCCGGCATTTCGTACCGCATAGAGGTGGAGGTCTCTGTAGGTCGATAGATCTTTGCAGATAGCTTCGGGTAGACAGAGGATGAGATAGGTCATTAGGTATAGGTAGAATAGAGATATTTCTCTCTATGTCTTTCCGTCGATTTAATTCTGTTAATTAGATAGATAGATAGATAGATAGATAGATTTTTTATAAGATAGATAGGTAGGTAGGTAGATATAGCTGGAGATAGCCACCTCTGTTTTTCTCTATCTTTCCCGAGATAGCTATATATAGAGATATAAGTATAGATGGAGCCACGCCGGCCGTGGCTCCGTCCCCTTTGAAGGTGGATGGGAGCGTCTCTGTACGCTCTCCCCGGCGTGCCGAGGCGCGGGCTCGCCTAGGCATACCGCAGGCTCCTGCGATGCAGCCACGCTCACTGAGTGCGGCTCCATCTGTCGATAGAGAGAGACAGAGATGGCTATCGATAGCTAATTGTAGATACACTTAGATATATAGTTCTACTGCAGGTAGCATAGATAGGAAGATGTAGAGAGAAATAGATCTGTAGACGGGTCTATATAGACGTAGGCGGCTAGAGACCGATCGTTCCGTCGGCCGTAGGTATCGGATCTTTGTAGATCACGATAGGTAGGGATAGGTTGCTGTAGACAGCAATCTCTATTCTACCTATCTACTTATCCTCACATACAATATAGGGCATGTGGTTGGAGCTGCGCCCCCGTCGTTGCCAAGTACCGATTTCTTTCTGTACTTAGCGCATGCGCAGTACCCCTTCTGCTCCTGTGCGATCGGGTACTGTGCAACCAGACTGTCAGTGATTGACAGTCTGCTGCCCTCTGGGGGCGGGGAGGGTGGCGGCGGCGGCCTCCGTTTGTGAAGTCGCTGCCGTTTCAGAGGTGGGAAAAGGACAGGGATCTCCGTCTTATGACGGAGGTTCCTGTCCTTTGTGGGGGGAGCGGCACCCCAGGTGCCGTAAGTCCCCCCACGGTGAGCGAGTGATCCAATGCTGCGTCCTAGGAGGCAGGTCGGAACGCTTCTGCAGCAGGAAAGGCGTTTGCTTGTAGCAGACACCTCCTGCCGCATCACCGTGCAGTGCTATCACTGCTGCTTCCAAGGAAGCAGCGGTGGTAGCATCTCCAACCACACCTGAGTCAGGCCCATGGAGGTAGATAGAACTGCCGCGGGGAGGCCGGGCGTTAGGCACTAATAGGGGGAGGTTAGGGTCAGGCCACAGGAAGGGCGGGGGGAGCCCCAACTCACCCGGCTCGCCTTTCCAACCGTCGGGATCCTGGCGTCTGCCTCCCAACCATCGGGATCCTGGCGTCTGCCTCCTGGCTGCCAGGATCCCTAGCGCCGGCATTTCGTACCGCATAGAGGTGGAGGTCTCTGTAGGTCGATAGATCTTTGCAGATAGCTTCGGGTAGACAGAGGATGAGATAGGTCATTAGGTATAGGTAGAATAGAGATATTTCTCTCTATGTCTTTCCGTCGATTTAATTCTGTTAATTAGATAGATAGATAGATAGATAGATAGATAGATTTTTTATAAGATAGATAGATAGGTAGATATAGCTGGAGATAGCCACCTCTGTTTTTCTCTATCTTTCCCGAGATAGCTATATATAGAGATATAAGTATAGATGGAGCCACGCCGGCCGTGGCTCCGTCCCCTTTGAAGGTGGATGGGAGCGTCTCTGTACGCTCTCCCCGGCGTGCCGAGGCGCGGGCTCGCCTAGGCATACCGCAGGCTCCTGCGATGCAGCCACGCTCACTGAGTGCGGCTCCATCTGTCGATAGAGAGAGACAGAGATGGCTATCGATAGCTAATTGTAGATACACTTAGATATATAGTTCTACTGCAGGTAGCATAGATAGGAAGATGTAGAGAGAAATAGATCTGTAGACGGGTCTATATAGACGTAGGCGGCTAGAGACCGATCGTTCCGTCGGCCGTAGGTATCGGATCTTTGTAGATCACGATAGGTAGGGATAGGTTGCTGTAGACAGCAATCTCTATTCTACCTATCTACTTATCCTCACATACAATATAGGGCATGTGGTTGGAGCTGCGCCCCCGTCGTTGCCAAGTACCGATTTCTTTCTGTACTTAGCGCATGCGCAGTACCCCTTCTGCTCCTGTGCGATCGTGTACTGTGCAACCAGACTGTCAGTGATTGACAGTCTGCTGCCCTCTGGGGGCGGGGAGGGTGGCGGCGGCGGCGGCCTCCGTTTGTGAAGTCGCTGCCGTTTCAGAAGTGGGAAAAGGACAGGGATCTCCGTCTTATGACGGAGGTTCCTGTCCTTTGTGGGGGGAGCGGCACCCCAGGTGCCGTAAGTCCCCCCACGGTGAGCGAGTGATCCAATGCTGCGTCCTAGGAGGCAGGTCGGAACGCTTCTGCAGCAGGAAAGGCGTTTGCTTGTAGCAGACACCTCCTGCCGCATCACCGTGCAGTGCTATCACTGCTGCTTCCAAGGAAGCAGCGGTGGTAGCATCTCCAACCACACCTGAGTCAGGCCCATGGAGGTAGATAGAACTGCCGCGGGGAGGCCGGGCGTTAGGCACTAATAGGGGGAGGTTAGGGTCAGGCCACAGGAAGGGCGGGGGGAGCCCCAACTCACCCGGCTCGCCTTTCCAACCGTCGGGATCCTGGCGTCTGCCTCCCAACCATCGGGATCCTGGCGTCGGCCTCCTGGCTGCCAGGATCCCTAGCGCCGGCATTTCGTACCGCATAGAGGTGGAGGTCTCTGTAGGTCGATAGATCTTTGCAGATAGCTTCGGGTAGACAGAGGATGAGATAGGTCATTAGGTATAGGTAGAATAGAGATATTTCTCTCTATGTCTTTCCGTCGATTTAATTCTGTTAATTAGATAGATAGATAGATAGATAGATTTTTTATAAGATAGATAGGTAGGTAGGTAGATATAGCTGGAGATAGCCACCTCTGTTTTTCTCTATCTTTCCCGAGATAGCTATATATAGAGATATAAGTATAGATGGAGCCACGCCGGCCGTGGCTCCGTCCCCTTTGAAGGTGAATGGGAGCGTCTCTGTACGCTCTCCCCGGCGTGCCGAGGCGCGGGCTCGCCTAGGCATACCGCAGGCTCCTGCGATGCAGCCACGCTCACTGAGTGCGGCTCCATCTGTCGATAGAGAGAGACAGAGATGGCTATCGATAGCTAATTGTAGATACACTTAGATATATAGTTCTACTGCAGGTAGCATAGATAGGAAGATGTAGAGAGAAATAGATCTGTAGACGGGTCTATATAGACGTAGGCGGCTAGAGACCGATCGTTCCGTCGGCCGTAGGTATCGGATCTTTGTAGATCACGATAGGTAGGGATAGGTTGCTGTAGACAGCAATCTCTATTCTACCTATCTACTTATCCTCACATACAATATAGGGCATGTGGTTGGAGCTGCGCCCCCGTCGTTGCCAAGTACCGATTTCTTTCTGTACTTAGCGCATGCGCAGTACCCCTTCTGCTCCTGTGCGATCGGGTACTGTGCAACCAGACTGTCAGTGATTGACAGTCTGCTGCCCTCTGGGGGCGGGGAGGGTGGCGGCGGCGGCCTCCGTTTGTGAAGTCGCTGCCGTTTCAGAGGTGGGAAAAGGACAGGGATCTCCGTCTTATGACGGAGGTTCCTGTCCTTTGTGGGGGGAGCGGCACCCCAGGTGCCGTAAGTCCCCCCACGGTGAGCGAGTGATCCAATGCTGCGTCCTAGGAGGCAGGTCGGAACGCTTCTGCAGCAGGAAAGGCGTTTGCTTGTAGCAGACACCTCCTGCCGCATCACCGTGCAGTGCTATCACTGCTGCTTCCAAGGAAGCAGCGGTGGTAGCATCTCCAACCACACCTGAGTCAGGCCCATGGAGGTAGATAGAACTGCCGCGGGGAGGCCGGGCGTTAGGCACTAATAGGGGGAGGTTAGGGTCAGGCCACAGGAAGGGCGGGGGGAGCCCCAACTCACCCGGCTCGCCTTTCCAACCGTCGGGATCCTGGCGTCTGCCTCCCAACCATCGGGATCCTGGCGTCGGCCTCCTGGCTGCCAGGATCCCTAGCGCCGGCATTTCGTACCGCATAGAGGTGGAGGTCTCTGTAGGTCGATAGATCTTTGCAGATAGCTTCGGGTAGACAGAGGATGAGATAGGTCATTAGGTATAGGTAGAATAGAGATATTTCTCTCTATGTCTTTCCGTCGATTTAATTCTGTTAATTAGATAGATAGATAGATAGATAGATAGATAGATAGATTTTTTATAAGATAGATAGGTAGGTAGGTAGATATAGCTGGAGATAGCCACCTCTGTTTTTCTCTATCTTTCCCGAGATAGCTATATATAGAGATATAAGTATAGATGGAGCCACGCCGGCCGTGGCTCCGTCCCCTTTGAAGGTGGATGGGAGCGTCTCTGTACGCTCTCCCCGGCGTGCCGAGGCGCGGGCTCGCCTAGGCATACCGCAGGCTCCTGTGATGCAGCCACGCTCACTGAGTGCGGCTCCATCTGTCGATAGAGAGAGACAGAGATGGCTATCGATAGCTAATTGTAGATACACTTAGATATATAGTTCTACTGCAGATAGCATAGATAGGAAGATGTAGAGAGAAATAGATCTGTAGACGGGTCTATATAGACGTAGGCGGCTAGAGACCGATCGTTCCGTCGGCCGTAGGTATCGGATCTTTGTAGATCACGATAGGTAGGGATAGGTTGCTGTAGACAGCAATCTCTATTCTACCTATCTACTTATCCTCACATACAATATAGGGCATGTGGTTGGAGCTGCGCCCCCGTCGTTGCCAAGTACCGATTTCTTTCTGTACTTAGCGCATGCGCAGTACCCCTTCTGCTCCTGTGCGATCAGGTACTGTGCAACCAGACTGTCAGTGATTGACAGTCTGCTGCCCTCTGGGGGCGGGGAGGGTGGCGGCGGCGGCCTCCGTTTGTGAAGTCGCTGCCGTTTCAGAGGTGGGAAAAGGACAGGGATCTCCGTCTTATGACGGAGGTTCCTGTCCTTTGTGGGGGGAGCGGCACCCCAGGTGCCGTAAGTCCCCCCACGGTGAGCGAGTGATCCAATGCTGCGTCCTAGGAGGCAGGTCGGAACGCTTCTGCAGCAGGAAAGGCGTTTGCTTGTAGCAGACACCTCCTGCCGCATCACCGTGCAGTGCTATCACTGCTGCTTCCAAGGAAGCAGCGGTGGTAGCATCTCCAACCACACCTGAGTCAGGCCCATGGAGGTAGATAGAACTGCCGCGGGGAGGCCGGGCGTTAGGCACTAATAGGGGGAGGTTAGGGTCAGGCCACAGGAAGGGCGGGGGGAGCCCCAACTCACCCGGCTCGCCTTTCCAACCGTCGGGATCCTGGCGTCTGCCTCCCAACCATCGGGATCCTGGCGTCGGCCTCCTGGCTGCCAGGATCCCTAGCACCGGCATTTCGTACCGCATAGAGGTGGAGGTCTCTGTAGGTCGATAGATCTTTGCAGATAGCTTCGGGTAGACAGAGGATGAGATAGGTGATAAAGCTGAATATTTATCTTATATAAATATTCTTTATGAGGTCTAAGAACACTGTACGCTATTTACGTATGAAGTACCGTAAGGGTACGCTCGTTGCGTAACAATCGCTTAGCCGTAGTCGAGACGCTCAAGCGTCACGTTCGCTCACGGCCAAGAGATCACAGGCAGGCACGCTATTGGCTGCTGACTAACGTAATGATTCGCTATAGCGTAGCGGACGCTCGGGACCACGAGGAGATCACCAGCGGCGCTGACGCTCACAATGTTAAACCTTTAAATCTAAACCATAAACAATGTAATATGCTGTAAAACCTTAGTGTAGAGATAGGGTATAGATGCAACACAGTGTAACCTTATTAACTCAAAAGCTGTTTGAGCGTCACCGACGCTCTGAGAATACTTAACACTATAAGAAATACACAGATACCTGGGCTTAGGGTCCAACGCCTAATATATATATATTATGAATGATATACTTGCAAAAGAATTAATACAAATACAAATCATACACTACAATATAACATAGACTACCTAACCAGATAACTACACAGGAAATACAATACAATTACTGTCTAAGGGAAAATAAGAGAGAAAGAGGAGAAGAGAGAGAGAGAGAGAAATTGGCCCACAATAACAAGAAGATCAATATAGTTGCGGAGAAACACTTACGCACAAGGGGAAACGATCGCATGCGCCTCTGGACATCCAGCTCCCGATTTTCAGCAATGATAACCGTTGAAGAGTGAGAGCTGGATGTGATCGGCTTGTCTATTTATGCCCCACACACAATACAATTCAATGGTCCCTACAATCTCATTGTTCATCGGACACAGGAATTCCTCCTCGCATTATAACAAAAGGTCATAGGTTGATTCATACAGGTGGGCTGTGACTATTTCCAACAGCTCAGGTGGGAGGGAAACTGGGTTTCCCGCCGCATGGATAAGTAAGTGCAAATACAGTAAATGTTCATAAACTTCTTATGTCCATAACTATTCGCACGAGCGATTAATCCGCTTCAAACCAACACCGGAATATTGCTAATTAAATACTCTTCCGATGGGTACTAAACACCACTGTATTACTCCTGTCTGACCCTTCGTATCAAACAAAGAGGGATTTCTCTGTTCACGAACATTCTATATTAACCAAACTTTCAGAATCTATCAAAGGGACCATGATCTTCAAAATACATTATATAGTGAAAATATGTAACGATTGAGTCGCACGCTACGATCACATAAACTCTACCGTAAATACGCATACCGTGCGCCTGCGGGTGCCCGCGACTGTGAGTATGCGCACGTACGGGAGAGCGTACGCATGCGCAATTCGGACCTGTGTGAGGTGCAAATATGGTAGTGTGCATAGAGATATTTTTCTGACTTTGACAGTCCACCCTTTGGCAGTCAACAATAACTGCCACCTTCTAAAACATTTCAAAAAGAGAAAAATATATGTCAGGGGTTAATACATTTACATGGTTGGGTAGGGGAGGAGAGGAGAAGGTAGGAAAAGGGCATGACCTAGTGAGATAGCAGAAGCATGTGTGTATGAATCCGTGCTTGGGGGTCATGTATCATCGTGCCGTATGTGTTTTAAATCAAGCTTCGAGGTATTGCGAAGTATACATTTGAATTCCTTCTTATCCCGTGGTACGGGTCTGTGGATGGGCTGTCAAACTTTACCGAGCTCTTTGGTTGTAACAAAATGGGGGAGCACATTTTAGTTGATGATACATGAATGGGGGAGATATGTGATTGCTGATATCTGTGCCTGTATTCCCTATCGACTATGTGTGTCATTACCTGAGGGTTGTAGAAATGAAGAAAAGACATAATTACGGTAAATGCGGTGGTATTCTATGTCAGGTAAATGTACATTCGTCGATTGAGGTCTTGTTTGGTGTCTGTTGAATGCAGTCTTCTTTGTGCTTTTGCCCATAAGGTGCGAGCAAAAGCTGTCAATGTCCATAGATTTACAAAAGTGTTGGGCTAGCGTAATTTTAAAATTTTCTAGGGAAACTGGGGATCCATGGCATAGTTCATCAAAAATCTGTGTATCAGGTTGTCAAAACTTCTTCTTTAATCCATCTGTTGTCTATATATCGGCTCATCAAATTCCTCGTCCAAGTGGGTCTTTTTACCTTGGAGGAAACGGAAAAACAGGTGAAAGAAACGGACCGTAGAAATCGCATTTTCATCACATCATTGTTTCTACATTAGGGTCATAAATCAAATCCATTGGAATTACAGTTTCCTCACTCCTTAAACTCATTACCCTAGTACGACGATTGCACTTCATTAAAGCCCGACCGCATCTAAATATCAAACCAATTGATATGACAACACCTAAGATACATAGGAGAAACTTCCCAACATCCATTATGACTCCTTGAGCCCAGTCTCCTAAACCAGAGAACCAATTTCGCGGGTTCAACCATGACACCCAACCAGTCAGCTCATTACCTACAGCAGCAAGAGTGAGATTGTGTCTCCTGCGAAATTCCCACTTCAGTTGGAGAATATCGTCCATCTTTTGGTCTATGACCTCGACCGGGTCCTCGGTGCTATTCGTAATATATGTGCAACATTTCACGCCGTATTGTGTTGCCAGTGTGACACAATATCCGCCTGTCACTGCTGTGAGGTAATTAAGAACCATTCTATGCTGTACCAGTTCTGTTTTATAAGCTTGAAGTTCCCTTCCAGTATACCTAAACGTGTCATCATACATTTCAGTGATATTATCTAACAAATTTGCAAGCGCAGATATGTATTTATAATTCAACACTCCTCTGGCGGTGCGAGTGATGTCTAACGCGATTAGAAACTGAATCCCGGTGGATTCATGGATCATGTCAGAGGCCGGATGCTCTGTTCTTTCTATCAGGTGCCGTTTAACTACGTGCTCGTAATGGGTGTGAGTATAAGGAGTTTGGGCAACACGGTGTATGTCTTTCATTTTGTCATGTGATACAGTCATTACTTCAGGCAGTACTTTTCCAATATAACACAATCCTTCAGAGTTTGGGGCAAGCCACTTATACGCCTTTCTCCCGCATATGAAATATGCATCATCGGGGAGAACATATGGGACGGAGTAGGACATAACCATATTACACACCTTCCATGTGAAATCTCCTAACCCTAATTCTTCCATCTGCTTAGTACACGTATCAGGTTGTACGATATGTGCACAGTATCCTGGTGATACCTCTCCAACTCTCGTAATCCTATTTCCTAAGGTATACCTATATCGGAAAGATTTTCCTCTACTGGCTATGTGGCGTATAAGCTCTGTATCTGTAGGCATTCTATCTGCTCTATGTGAAAAGGTCATGGTTTGATTACTCCATGACACTTCCCAATTTCCCGGCTTTCGGGGATTGGAGATGTTAAAACATAATAGGGACCTATCCACATGGTATTGGTGGAGCTTCAAACTAGGAGGGCTGGAGATATTAAATCTCCTGTCCACCGGTCTCCCACCACTTAACTCAAGTACCTCCCCTAACGTTAAAGGAAATGGTACTAGCCCTGATTTGCTATGACCTTGAGGTACTTGAGAGCATACCCAACAATCTGTTTTATTTAACACACTACCCACTAAGGAGTGATAGTCACTCAATGGATGCCGGTCCATATGGATATTAAAACTGGATTGGCATTTCTTTATGCACCCATCCTCAATGACATTGTTACAGAGCCGACAGATACAGTTTTCTTCAGCTAACAATCCTTCACAATTCCTTCTATGGTCAATGCTATCGGATCGTTTTCTGATACTCGCCTTTGCTTGTTGATTATGTTGTTCTTGGAAAACTACGCCTCCATCTCTGTCATCAGAACCCATTCCAGAACCTCTCTCGACCTCCATGGTACTCTCGCCGGAACAGACTGCTCTGGTCAACATCATGGTCAACAGGAAAATCCGGATCACAGTCTCTTGGGGCAAGTCCATCTTGTAGGAGGAAACGGAGAAGAATGAGAAGGGGGAAAAAATAATTTGAGGGGATGGGAAGTTGGAGAAAAACAATAAAAGGGAACAGGGGATCGACAACTGCTTTTGGTCTTGTGATTTTCAATGCTCAGGTGCCGCCTCAATCTTCCTGGAACAGACACTCCAGTGATACAACCTCTACCGTCTGTTCCTTATCACGGGGCCTCTCTGGATCAGCAACCTTTTTACAGTGGGACGAATGAACCCAAGTCTCTCTCTCAGCAACCTTCAATGCTGTAGTGCTAGTCAATAAGACCTGGTATGGTCCTTCCCATCTGTCAATAAGGCAACCTGAGCGTAGAAAATTCCGTATCATTACATAATCCCCAGGTTCAATGTCATGACAATTACTATCTGGTAAATCAGGAATCACTAACTTCAGATTATCATTTTGATTCCTTAACTGTTTACTCATGTTAATCAAGTATTTTACAGTCACTTCATTGTTACACTTCAAATCATCCTGAGGGTTAATCATAACATGCGGTTGTCGACCAAACAAGATTTCAAAGGGAGACAGATTAAGAGGGGACCTGGGAGTGGTTCTGATGCTGTACAGTACAATGGGTAAAGCTTCTGGCCATGTCAATCCTGTCTCTGCCATCACTTTACTCAGTTTATTTTTAATAGTGCTGTTCACTCTTTCCACTTTCGCACTCGCCTGTGGACGGTATGGAGTGTGCAGCTTGCTATCAATTCCCATCAATTTACACATTCCTTGAAAGACATCACCTGTAAAATGGGTACCCCTATCACTTTCGATAATTCTAGGGATACCATATCTACATACAAATTCCTGCACAATTTTCTTAGCAGTAAACATAGCGGTATTTGTGGCCGCTGGAAATGCTTCAACCCAATTTGAGAGAACATCTATACAAACAAGTACATATTTCAAATTTCGACAAGGGGGTAATTGAATAAAGTCAATCTGTAATACCTGGAAAGGGCCGCCGGCAGGTGGGATATGAGATGGTTCTGTAGGTATTGCCTTTCCGATGTTCTTTCTCCGACAGGTAAGGCATGACATTGCCCTTTTACTCGCATGAGATGAAAATCCTGGGGCACACCAATATGCTCTTACCAACTTGCACATCCCTTCCTTGCCCAGATGCATCAGCCCGTGAGCTGCCTCAGCTAAACATGGAAGGTATGCTCTGGGGGCCACTGGTTTATCGTGTCCATCCGTCCAGAGTCCTGAGGACTCCTGGCCATATCCTTTTGCCTTCCAGACTGCCTTTTCCTGTGTGGAACACAAATTTTGCATCTCACACAACTTCTGTGTGTTGATGGTATTAAATACCATCAGTTGTGTGGTGTCTGTCTGTCTGGGGGTAGCAGCTGCTAATTTAGCAGCTTCGTCTGCTCGGCTGTTACCAAGTGATACTGGGTCTTGGCTATATGTGTGTGCTTTACATTTGATAACAGCCACTCTGTCGGGTTCCTGTATCGCTGTTAGAAGCCTTTTTATGTGAGCTGCATGCGCTACCGGTGTACCAGCTGCCGTCATGAAATTTCTGAGGCGCCATAGGGCTCCGAAATCATGGACTACCCCGAATGCGTATCTAGAATCGGTGTAGATATTGGCTGATTTGCCCTTAGCCAATTCACATGCTCTGGTTAGGGCGACCAGTTCAGCAACCTGGGCTGAGTGAGGTGGGCCTAGCGGTTCCGCTTCTATGGTGCCTTGGTCATCTACGACTGCGTATCCAGTACACAAGTCTCCCGAGTCTGACTGTCTATGACAACTACCGTCCGTGTAGAACGTAAGTTCTACATCTTCCAGTGGGTTGTCACTGATGTCAGGCCTTGCGGTAAAATTTTGGGTCAAATATTCCATACAATCATGTGTGTCTTCCTTTGTATTAAATCCTCCTTCCCCACCACTCTCATCCTCCACCCTTTGTGCCTGTCCAGGCACACCTGGGAGATATGTTGCAGGATTTAATGCACTGCATCTCCTTATGGTGATGTTTATGGGGGCCATTAGTGCCAATTCCCATCTTGTAAACCGCGCTGATGAGACGTGTCTGGTTTGGGCAGAATTTAACAAGGCTGACACTGCATGTGGTGTATGAATTGTGAGGTTGTGACCTAGCACGACGTCTTCGCTTTTCGTTACTAGCAATGCTATCGCAGCAACGCTTCGCAAGCATGTGGGGAGGGATCGCGCTACCGTATCTAGCTGAGCGCTGTAATATGCTACTGGCCTGCTGGCATCACCGTGCTTTTGGGTTAGTACGCCTGCCGCGCAACCAGCACTTTCTGTTCCGTATAGTTCAAAGGGTTTCCCATAGTCTGGCATACCTAATGCTGGTGCCTGCGTTAGGCACTGTTTAAGTCTCTCAAATGCTGTCTCAGACTCGTCTGTATGCGAAATCCGATCAGGTTTGTTTGAGGAGACCATCTCCTGCAAGGGTAACGCTAGAATGGAAAACCCTGGGATCCAGTTACGGCAATACCCACACATTCCTAAAAATGTTCTGATCTGTTGCTGGGTTTGTGGCAGAGTCATGTCTCTAATTGCTTGAATTCTATCAGCGGTCAGGTGTCTCAGTCCTTGTGTTAGACAGTGTCCCAAATATTTTACCTTAGTTTGGCATAATTGCAACTTGTCTTTGGAAACCTTGTGTCCTGTGTCTGAAAGATGAAACAGGAGCTGTTTCGTATCCTTCAGGGATGCTTCCAATGAATCAGAACACAGTAGTAGATCATCCACGTACTGTATTAATACTGATCCACTCACTGGTTGGATAGACTGTAAACAATCATGCAAAGCCTGGGAAAATATACTTGGACTATCTATGAATCCTTGTGGTAATCGAGTCCATGTGTATTGGACTCCTCTGTATGTAAATGCAAACAAATATTGACTGTCAGGGTGCAGAGGTACCGAAAAGAAAGCGGAGCAGAGGTCAATAACAGTGAAAAATTTTGCAGTGGGAGGGATTTGCATTAGGATGACAGCTGGATTTGGCACTACGGGGAACTGACTCTCAACTATTTTGTTAATCCCCCTTAGATCCTGCACTAGCCGGTAACCCCTCCCCCCACTCTTTTTAACAGGGAAGATGGGACTATTGGCAGTGCTGGACGTTCTTACCAGAATGCCCTGTTGTAGCAAGCGCTCTATTACGGGATACACTCCTAACTCCACCTCTGGCTTCAGAGGGTACTGTGGGATTTTTGGAGCTATCCTACCATCTTTTACTTGTACAACTACCGGAGCTACGTTTGCCATTAATCCAGTGTCCTGTCCATCTTTAGTCCAAAGTGACTCTGGTATCTGAGATGTCATTTCTTCTACTTGGGAGGGAGTCCTATTTGTCATAATGGTATGTGACATTAATTTTGATGGGGAGTCTAACATGTCTCGCACTTCCTGAGCGTGATTCTCAGGTATGTCCAAGAATACACCTTCAGGAGTACAATAAATGACGCACCCCATTTTACACAGTAAGTCTCTTCCCAGGAGATTAGTCGGTGCCGATGCAGCCAGCAAAAAGGAATGCTTGGTATGTAAAGGCCCTATTGTAATCTCGGCTGGTTTGCTAACAGGGTAGTGCTGGACTACTCCCGTTACCCCTATGGCTGGAATTGTCTTACCAGTGGTTCTCATGCCCACTGTCGAATTTATCACTGATTTGGCCGCCCCTGTGTCTACAAGAAAGTTTAATGATTTACCAGCTACATTGATTGCAATTTCTGGTTCACTTCCAAGGCTTGCAATCAATTTTACTGGCTGCAGATTACAGGTATGGCCACACCCCTATTGGGTATGGTGACCTCCCTGAATCCCGCTGGCAGCAACTACTTGTGATGGAGTTAATTGGGAGCTACCAGAGGCTTGCCAGTCTCTGTTCGGGGGATATCTTTTTGTTTCCCCTGCATGTGGCTCATAACTCCGTTTCTGCGGACCCTGATCCCAATGTCGTGTATCGTGTCGTTGTCTAGGGGGTTGATAAGATTTTTGTATATTTCTCGATCTACAGTCTCGTGCAAAGTGTCCCTGTTTGTGACAAGAATAACATGTTACCACATTTGACTTACCCACAGGGTTTGGTGATATTAACACAGGCTGTTTTGTGGTCAAGGCCTGTATACTTACTGCCATTAACTTATCACCTTGTTGTTCCCTGTGTCTGGTGATGTTCCTATCGTGATCAATAGCAGCCTCTCTCAAAGTAGCCACAGACAGACCTCGCCAACATGGTTGTGTGGTCTGTACCCTAGTCTTTAATGATTCTTTTAAACCATCCATCAGTACCGATACTGCTACTTCTCGATGGTTTATGTTTGTTTTAATGTCCTCTATGCCTGTGTATTTTGCCATTTCTAATAATGCCCTGTGAAAATATTCTGCAGCAGTTTCTGACTCTTTCTGTCTAATGGAGAAAATCTTGTTCCATTTAACTACCGCTGGGAAATACTCTTTTAACTGTAAACTTATTCTTTTTACGTTGTCTTTGTTGTACACATCTGTAAGAGGTACATCCTGATCTAATCCACAGTCAGCTAAAAATTGAGTTGCGTCAACATTGGAGGGTAAACATGCTCTCAGCAATATCTGCCAGTCTTTGTTGTTGGGCTCTACCGTGTTACCTAGGTCTCTGATGTATTTTTGGCTGGCAACTAAGTCTTTTCTAGGGTCAGGGAATTCAGACACTATGGTCCTTAATTCCATTCGGGAAAATGGGCTATACATGGCAATGTTCCTAACAGGAGTGACTCCTGAAGTGTCTGTTTTCCCATTTGGAACTACTATTACCTTAACAGGATTAACTCTAACAACCTCATTCTGTGTAGATTCTACAGGCTGTGGTGAAATAGTTTCAGCATAGTGTATGGTGCCGTACTTACCCGTTGATACGACCTCACCTATCCCTCCGCTAGGGGCCTTTGTTACTAATCTCGGGGGTGGAGCTGTGCCTACTGTGGTCTCTGCTATGGTGGCTGCTAGAGAGAGCGCTGAAATTGTTGCCGATTCGTCCTCTTGATCACACTCCTGAGGAAAGTTCAAAACAGGGTACAACTTGCACGGGTTAATACTTGCATTGGTTAATTGGTTAACATTATCTTTAACATTTACACAGTTGCTAAGTGTTTGTTTGTTACACCTTAGTGCGTCATTCTCCGCAACCAATTTCTCTCCTGATATGTATGGTGGCGGTGGGGCCGTGGCTATCAGTTTCCTGATCGAGCCAGATCCCGCCGCCTGAGCCAATCCTCTCTGTATGTCACCCTCCTGTTGCCACAACTGCAAATAATCATAATGCTTGATTCGTCTCTTTGCTGATTTAATGAGACATATCCTTCTCCTTAAATTCGTTAACACTTCTGTGCTGAAGCTACCTACTCTTGGGAATTTCTCCCCGTCATGTACTGTCATTCTCTCCCATTCATCACATAAAGCTTCTGTGTGACTTCCGTACTTTTCACACATTACGTACCTTGCCGACCCAACTGGTCGGTTTATGGAATCAACCCGAACCGAGGTTGATCGCCCCCTTCCTGAACAACTGGCCCCCATAATTTGCAGGTGTTACGGACCCTTACAAAAAACCAAGATATTCACGATAGGTTGACGGTAAGGTTTACCGAGCACCTTACTCACTCTGCCCACGCCGACCAATACGACCTGATCACACCGATATGGTGCTGGCGTACTCGACCCAGGGCACCTATTTAACCTTTGTTTACTAGAACATGCGAGGGATATCCGCAGAACACTTACTCTTTCCAGTAAAGGTGAGGTTGTTGGATAATTCCTGAGTGACCAGCGAACTTCCCTTTGTAAAAATAAAAAATTACACAAATCACGTCAGAATGTACAAATAGCGTTTATGACCTTCGTACACAAATAGTACCGGTCAGGTTTACTAATGCACACAATTACGTGCGGTACAATCGTTCAGCACATAAGCAACTAATCTTATGTACGGAGCGACCAGTGGAATCGAAAATTGCGGCTGCGAATTCCTTCAGCAAGAGCTTGTATGGCCTATATGGGTGTTGCACCAACCCTTTTAGGTGTTGTGCCTGTGGACTGTATAGCGGACTTCCTTGTCTGCTGTACCTGAACCTGCTGGTCTGCTATGACCTCCTGGTCTGTTACAGTATGACCTCCTGGTCTGCTATACTGTAATGCTCAAATTTTATGTTTAACCAAGGATGCCTCCCTAGCCACCGTGCATGTCACTTACACGTATGTACCTCACGAGAACTCGATGATTTCTTTTGGTTCAACCTCAAAATTGTATGTAAAAACACTCACTCACCACATGTACACTTTTGTTTCTATTTCTGCGCAGAAATTTCTCTTTAGACCAGATGTTACAAATTAGGAGAAGGATCTATTAATTTAAATTTTGAATGTTAAAATAAATTTTCGCTATTTATCGCCTGTTGCGTTATTTATCGCGTGTTGTTTGAGTTACGTGGGCGTACCCAGACGCTCCGTTGCGTAATTTACGCTGCGTGCGTCGGCCTTTGCGTACGCGAGTCTCTCCCTTTGTTAGAGACACGTGTACACCAGTCTTTGTCTACCGTAACACAACTAACACGTTTTATCAATGTAGATGATCCTTGATCATCTACCGCGCACCACACTGACTTCGCCTTATCTTTCAGGCAGAGCTGTGTGTTTGTCTATACTTTAACTATATTACCTTTACTCTTAAACTATGAAATAGCGGCAAATCTCTCTTAGCACGTTTATCAACTATAAAACTGGCAAACAGGAGAGTGATATATGAAAATACACGAATGAAAAGAAATGCAGATATGCGTGCGTGTGTACGCAAGACAGAAATAAACAGTTTTAAAAAGACACTATCGTTTTGTTCTTACCTCCGGTCCCGGATTCCTTCAGCACCCTTTACTAAGCGAAGCAGACGCTTATCCAAACAGCACTACGAGGAATATGATCTCCCGCCCTTTGCTGCTGGATAATGTCTGCTGAAATTACCTAGTGCAGATATGTGAAGGACGGGCGAGCCGCCAATTGATAAAGCTGAATATTTATCTTATATAAATATTCTTTATGAGGTCTAAGAACACTGTACGCTATTTACGTATGAAGTACCGTAAGGGTACGCTCGTTGCGTAACAATCGCTTAGCCGTAGTCGAGACGCTCAAGCGTCACGTTCGCTCACGGCCAAGAGATCACAGGCAGGCACGCTATTGGCTGCTGACTAACGTAATGATTCGCTATAGCGTAGCGGACGCTCGGGACCACGAGGAGATCACCAGCGGCGCTGACGCTCACAATGTTAAACCTTTAAATCTAAACCATAAACAATGTAATATGCTGTAAAACCTTAGTGTAGAGATAGGGTATAGATGCAACACAGTGTAACCTTATTAACTCAAAAGCTGTTTGAGCGTCACCGACGCTCTGAGAATACTTAACACTATAAGAAATACACAGATACCTGGGCTTAGGGTCCAACGCCTAATATATATATATATTATGAATGATATACTTGCAAAAGAATTAATACAAATACAAATCATACACTACAATATAACATAGACTACCTAACCAGATAACTACACAGGAAATACAATACAATTACTGTCTAAGGGAAAATAAGAGAGAAAGAGGAGAAGAGAGAGAGAGAGAAATTGGCCCACAATAACAAGAAGATCAATATAGTTGCGGAGAAACACTTACGCACAAGGGGAAACGATCGCATGCGCCTCTGGACATCCAGCTCCCGATTTTCAGCAATGATAACCGTTGAAGAGTGAGAGCTGGATGTGATCGGCTTGTCTATTTATGCCCCACACACAATACAATTCAATGGTCCCTACAATCTCATTGTTCATTGGACACAGGAATTCCTCCTCGCATTATAACAAAAGGTCATAGGTTGATTCATACAGGTGGGCCGTGACTATTTCCAACAGCTCAGGTGGGAGGGAAACTGGGTTTCCCGCCGCATGGATAAGTAAGTGCAAATACAGTAAATGTTCATAAACTTCTTATGTCCATAACTATTCGCACGAGCGATTAATCCGCTTCAAACCAACACCGGAATATTGCTAATTAAATACTCTTCCGATGGGTACTAAACACCACTGTATTACTCCTGTCTGACCCTTCGTATCAAACAAAGAGGGATTTCTCTGTTCACGAACATTCTATATTAACCAAACTTTCAGAATCTATCAAAGGGACCATGATCTACAAAATACATTATATAGTGAAAATATGTAACGATTGAGTCGCACGCTACGATCACATAAACTCTACCGTAAATACGCATACCGTGCGCCTGCGGGTGCCCGCGACTGTGAGTATGCGCACGTACGGGAGAGCGTACGCATGCGCAGCACGGACCTGTGTGAGGTGCAAATATGGTAGTGTGCATAGAGATATTTTTCTGACTTTGACATAGGTCATTAGGTATAGGTAGAATAGAGATATTTCTCTCTATGTCTTTCCGTCGATTTAATTCTGTTAATTAGATAGATAGATAGATAGATATATTTCTCTAACGTCCTAAGTGGATGCTGGGGACTCCGTAAGGACCATGGGGAATAGCGGCTCCGCAGGAGACTGGGCACATCTAAAGAAAGCTTTAGGACTATCTGGTGTGCACTGGCTCCTCCCCCTATGACCCTCCTCCAAGCCTCAGTTAGATCTCTGTGCCCGAACGAGAAGGGTGCACACTAGGGGCTCTCCTGAGCTTCTTAGTGAAAGTTTTAGTTTAGGTTTTTTATTTTCAGTGAGACCTGCTGGCAACAGGCTCACTGCATCGAGGGACTAAGGGGAGAAGAAGCGAACTCACCTGCGTGCAGAGTGGATTGGGCTTCTTAGGCTACTGGACATTAGCTCCAGAGGGACGATCACAGGCCCAGCTTGGATGGGTCCCAGAGCCGTGCCGCCGGCCCCCTTACAGAGCCAGAAGGCAGAAGAGGTCCGGAAAATCGGCGGCAGAAGACGTCCTGTCTTCAACAAGGTAGCGCACAGCACTGCAGCTGTGCGCCATTGCTCTCAGCACACTTCACACTTCGGTCACTGAGGGTGCAGGGCGCTGGGGGGGGCGCCCTGAGACGCAATAAAAACACCTTGGATGGCAAAAAATGCATCACATATAGCTCCTGGGCTATATGGATGCATTTAACCCCTGCCAGAATCCATAAAAAAGCAGGAGAAAAGTCCGCGAAAAAGGGGCAGAGCCTATCTCCTCAGCACACTGGCGCCATTTTCCCTCACAGCTCCGTTGGAGGGAAGCTCCCTGGCTCTCCCCTGCAGTCACTACACTACAGAAAGGGTTAAAAAAGAGAGGGGGCACTAATTAGGCGCAGTATTAACTATACAGCAGCTATAAGGGGAAAAACACTTATATAAGGTTATCCCTGTATTTATATAGCGCTCTGGTGTGTGCTGGCAAACTCTCCCTCTGTCTCCCCAAAGGGCTAGTGGGGTCCTGTCCTCTATCAGAGCATTCCCTGTGTGTGTGCTGTATGTCGGTACTTTTGTGTCGACATGTATGAGGAGAAAAATGATGTGGAGACGGAGCAGATTGCCTGTAATAGTGATGTCACCCCCTAGGGGGTCGACACCTGAGTGGATGAACTGTTGGAAGGAATTACGTGACAGTGTCAGCTCTGTATAAAAGACAGTGGTTGACATGAGACAGCCGGCTACTCAGCTTGTGCCTGTCCAGACGTCTCATAGGCCGTCAGGGGCTCTAAAGCGCCCGTTACCTCAGATGGCAGATATAGACGCCGACACGGATACTGACTCCAGTGTCGACGGTGAAGAGACGAATGTGACTTCCAGTAGGGCCACACGTTACATGATTGAGGCAATGAAAAATGTTTTACACATTTCTGATAATACGAGTACCACCAAAAAAGGGGTATTATGTTCGGTGAGGAAAAACTACCTGTAGTTTTCCTGAATCTGAGAAATTAAATGAGGTGTGTGATGATGCGTGGGTTTCCCCCGATAACAACTGATAATTTCTAAAATGTTATTGGCATTATATCCTTTCCCGCCAGAGGTTAGGGTGCGTTGGGAAACACCCCCTAGGGTGGATAAGGCGCTCACACGCTTGTAAGGGCTCTACCTTCGCCTGAGATGGCCGCCCTTAAGGATCCTGCTGATAGAAAGCAGGAGGATATCCTAAAAGGTATTTACACACATACTGGTGTTATACTGCGACCAGCAATCGCCTCAGCCTGGATGTGCAGTGCTGGGTTGGCGTGGTCGGATTCCCTGACTAAAATATTGATACCCTAGATAGGGACAGTATATTTTTGCCTATAGAGCATTTAAAAGATGCATTTCTATATATGCGTGATGCACAGCGGAATATTTGCCGACTGGCATCAAGTCTAAGCGCGTTGTCCATTTCTACCAGTAGAGGGTTATGGACACGTCAGTGGTCAGGTGATGCGTATTCCAAACGGCATTTGGAAGTATTGCTTTATTAAGGGAGGAGTTATTTGGGGTCGGTCTTTCAGACCTGGTGGCAACGGCAACAGCTGGGAATTCCACGTTTGTACCCCAGGTCGCCTCTCAACATGAGAAGACGCCGTATTATCAGGCGCAGTCTTTTCGTGGACAAGCGGGCAAAAGGTTCCTCATTTCTGCCCCGTGACAGAGGGAGAGGAAAAAGGCTGCAGAAATCAGCCAGTTCCCAGGAACAGAAACCCTCTCCCGCCTCTGCCAAGCCCTCAGTATACGCTGGGGCTTTACAAGCAGAATCAGGCACGGTGGGGGGCCCGTCTCAATGAATTTCAGCGCGCAGTGGGCTCACTCGCAAGTAGAACCCTGGATCCTTCAGGTGATATCTCAGGGGTACAAATTAGAATTCGAGACGTCTCCCCCTCGCCGTTTCCTAAAGTCGGCTTTACCGATGTCTCCTTCTGACAGGGAGACAGTTTTGGAAGCCATTCACAAGCTGTATTCCCAGCAGGTAATAATCAAGATACCCCTCCTGCAAGGAACGGGGTATTATTCCACACTGTTGTGGTACCGAAGCCGGACGACTCGGTGAGACCGATTCTAAATCTAAAATCTTTGAACACTTACGTACAGAGGTTCAAATTCAAGATTGAGTCACTCAGAGCAGTGATTGCGAACCTGGAAGAAGGGGACTACATGATGTCTCGGGACATCAAGGATGCTTACCTTCATGTCAAAATTTACCCTTCTCACCAAGGGTACCTCAGGTTTATGGTACAGAACTGTCACTATCAGTTCAGACGCTGCCGTATGGATGGTACACGGCACCCCGGGTCTTTACCAAGGTAATGGCCGAAATGATGATATTCCTTCGAAGGAAGTGCATTTTAGTTATCCCTTACTTGGACAATTCCCTGATAAGGGTAAGATCCAGGGAACAGTTGGAGGTCGGTGTAGCACTATCTCAGGTACTGTGGCGGCAGCACGATTGGATTCTCAATATTCCAAAATCGCACCTGGTTCCGACGACGTGACTTCTGTTCCTAGGGATGATCCTGGACACAGTCCAGAAAAAGGTGTTTCTCCCGGAGGAGAAAGCCAGGGAGTTATCCGAGCTAGTCAGGAACCTCCTAAAACCGAGCCAAGTCTCAGTGCATCAATGCACAAGGGTTCTGGGTAAAATGGTGGCTTCCTACGAAGCAATCCCATTCGGCAGATTCCACGCAAGAACTTTCCAGTGGGACCTGCTGGACAAATGGTCCGGGTCGCATCTTCAGATGCATCAGCGGATAACCCTGTCACCAAGGACAAGGGTGTCCCTCCTGTGGTGGTTGCAGAGTGCTCATCTTCTAGAGGGCCGCAGATTAGGCATTCAGGACTGGGTCCGGGTGACCACGGATGCCAGCCTGCAAGGCTGGGGAGCAGTCACACAGGGAAGGAATATCCAGGGCTTATGGTCAAGCCTGGAGACATCACTTCACATAAATATCCTGAAGCTAAGGGACATTTACAATGCTCTAAGCTTAGCAAGACCTCTGCTTCAAGGTCAGCCGGTGTTGATCCAGTCGGACAACATCACGGCAGTCACCCACGTAAACAGACAGGGTGGCACAAGAAGCAGGAGGGCAATGGCAGAAGCTGCAAGGATTCTTCGCTGGGCGAAAAATCATGTGATAGCACTGTCAGCAGTATTCATTCCGGAAGTGGACAACTGGGAAGCAGACTTCCTCAGCACGACCTCCACCCGGGAGAGTGGGGACTTCACCCAGAAGTCTTCCACATGATTAAAAACTTGACAGGTATTGCGCCAGGTCCAGGGACCCTCAGGCAATAAGCTGTAGACGCTCTGGTAACACCGTGGGTGTACCAGTCAGGGTATGTGTTCCCTCCTCTGCCTCTCATACCCAAGGTACTGAGATTGATAAGATGGAGAGGAGTAAGCACTATATTCGTAGTTCCGGATTGGCCAAGAAGGACTTGGTAACCGGAACTTCAAGAGATGCTCACGGAGGTTCCGTGGCCTCTACCTCTAAGAAGGGACCTGCTCCAGCAAGGACCCTGTCTGTTCCAAGACTTACCGCGGCTGCGTTTGACGGCATGGCGGTTGAACGCCGGATCCTGAAGGAAAAAAGGCATTCCGGATGAAGTCATCCCTATCCTGATCAAAGCCAGGAAGGATGTAACCGCAAAAACATTATCACCGCAATTGGCGAAAATATGTTGCGTGGTGCGAGGCCAGTAAGGCCCGACGGAGGAAATTCAACTGGGTCGATTCCTACATTTCCTGCAAACAGGAGTGTCTATGGGCCTGAAATTGGGGTCCATTAAGGTTCAAATTTCGGCCCTGTCAATTTTCTTCCAAAAAGAACTAGCTTCAGTCCCTGAAGTTCAGACGTTTGTAAAAGGGGTACTGCATATACAGCCTCCTTTTGTGCCTCCAGTGGCACTTTGGGATCTCAATGTAGTTTTGGGTTCCAAAAGTCACATTGGTTTGAACCACTTAAATCTGTGGAGTTAAAATATCTCGCATGGAAAGTGGTCATGCTGTTGGCCCTGGCCTGGGCCAGGCGCGTGTCAGAATTGGCGGCTTTATCCTGAAAAAGCCCTTATCTGATTTTCCATTCGGACAGGGCGGAATTGAGGACTCGTCCTCAGTTTCTCCCCAAGGTGGTTTCAGCGTTTCACCTGAACCAACCTATTGGTGGTGCCTGCGGCTACTAGGGACTTGGAGGCCTCCAAGTTGCTAGACGTTGTCAGTGCCCTGAAAATATATGCTCCAGGACGGCTGGAGTCAGGAAATCTGACTCGCTGTTTATCCTGTATGCACCCAACAAGCTGGGTGCTCCTGCTTCTAAGCAGACTATTGCTCGTTGGATTTGTAGTACAATTCAGCTTGCACATTCTGTGGCAGGCCTGCCACAGCCAAAAATCTGTAAATGCCCACTCCACAAGGAAGGTGGGCTCATCTTGGGCGGCTGCCCGAGGGGTCTCGCCTTTACAACTTTGCCGAGCAGCTACTTGGTCAGGAGCAAATACGTTTGTAAAATTCTACAAAATTGATATCCTGGCTGAGGAGGACCTGGAGTTCTCTCATTTGGTGCTGCAGAGTCATCCGCACTCTCCCGCCCGTTTGGGAGCTTTGGTATAATCTCCATGGTCCTTACGGAGTCCCCAGCATCCACTTAGGACGTTAGAGAAAATAAGAATTTACTTACCGATAATTCTATTTCTCATAGTCCGTAGTGGATGCTGGGCGCCCATCCCAAGTGCGGATTGTCTGCAATACTTGTACATAGTTATTGTTACAAAAATCGGGTTATTATTGTTGTGAGCCATCTTTCAGAGGCTCCTCTGTTATCATGCTGTTAACTGGGTTCAGATCACAGGTTATACGGTGTGATTGGTGTGGCTGGTATGAGTCTTACCCGGGATTCAAAATCCTTCCTTATTGTGTACGCTCGTCCGGGCACAGTATCCTAACTGAGGCTTGGAGGAGGGTCATAGGGGGAGGAGCCAGTGCACACCAGATAGTCCTAAAGCTTTCTTTAGATGTGCCCAGTCTCCTGCGGAGCCGCTATTCCCCATGGTCCTTACGGAGTCCCCAGCATCCACTACGGACTATGAGAAATAGAATTATCGGTAAGTAAATTCTTATTTTTTTATAAGATAGGTAGGTAGGTAGATATAGCTGGAGATAGCCACCTCTGTTTTTCTCTATCTTTCCCGAGATAGCTATATATAGAGATCTAAGTATAGATGGAGCCACGCCGACCGTGGCTCCGTCCCCTTTGAAGGTGGATGGGAGCGTCTCTGTACGCTCTCCCCGGCGTGCCGAGGCGCGGGCTCGCCTAGGCATGCCGCAGGCTCCTGCGATGCAGCCACGCTCACTGAGCGCGGCTCCATCTGTCGATAGAGAGAGACAGAGATGGCTATCGATAGCTAATTGTAGATACACTTAGATATATAGTTCTACTGCAGGTAGTATAGATAGGAAGATGTAGAGAGAAATAGATCTGTAGACAGGTCTATATAGACGTAGGCGTCTAGAGACCGATCGTTCCGTCGGCCGTAGGTATCGGATCTTTGTAGATCACGATAGGTAGGGATAGGTTGCTGTAGACAGCAATCTCTATTCTACCTATCTACTTATCCTCACATACAATATAGGGCATGTGGTTGGAGCTGCGCCCCCGTCGTTGCCAAGTACCGATTTCTTTCTGTACTTAGCGCATGCGCAGTACCCCTTCTGCTCCTGTGCGATCGGGTACTGTGCAACCAGACTGTCAGTGATTGACAGTCTGCTGCCCTCTGGGGGCGGGGAGGGTGGCGGCGGCGGCCTCCGTTTGTGAAGTCGCCGCCGTTTCAGAGGTGGGAAAAGGACAGGGATCTCCGTCTTATGACGGAGGTTCCTGTCCTTTGTGGGGGGAGCGGCACCCCAGGTGCCGTAAGCCCCCCCCACAGTGAGCGAGTGATCCAATGCTGCGTCCTAGGAGGCAGGTCGGATCGCTTCTGCAGCAGGAAAGGCGTTTGCTTGTAGCAGACACCTCCTGCCGCATCACCGTGCAGTGCTATCACTGCTGCTTCCAAGGAAGCAGCGGTGGTAGCATCTCCAACCACACCTGAGTCAGGCCCATGGAGGTAGATAGAACTGCCGCGGGGAGGCCGGGCGTTAGGCACTAATAGGGGGAGGTTAGGGTCAGGCCACAGGAATGGCGGGGGGAGCCCCAACTCACCCGGCTCGCCTTTCCAACCGTCGGGTTCCTGGCATCTGCCTCCCAACCATCGGGATCCTGGCGTCGGCCTCCCGGCTGCCAGGATCCCTAGCGCCGGCATTTCGTACCGCATAGAGGTGGAGGTCTCTGTAGGTCGATAGATCTTTGCAGATAGCGTCGGGTAGACAGAGGATGAGATAGGTCATTAGGTATAGGTAGAATAGAGATATTTCTCTCTATGTCTTTCCGTCGATTTAATTCTGTTAATTAGGTAGAGTAGATATAGATAGATAGATAGATAGATTTTTTTATAAGATAGATAGATAGGTAGGTAGATATAGCTGGAGATAGCCACCTCTGTTTTTCTCTATCTTTCCCGAGATAGTTATATATAGAGATATAAGTATAGATGGAGCCACGCCGGCCGTGGCTCCGTCCCCTTTGAAGGTGGATGGGAGCGTCTCTGTACGCTCTCCCCGGCGTGCCGAGGCGCGGGCACGCCTAGGCATGCCGCAGGCTCCTGCGATGTAGCCACGCTCACTGAGCGCGGCTCCATCTGTCGATAGAGAGAGACAGAGATGGCTATCGATAGCTAATTGTAGATACACTTAGATATATAGTTCTACTGCAGGTAGCATAGATAGGAAGATGTAGAGAGAAATAGATCTGTAGACAGGTCTATATAGACGTAGGCGTCTAGAGACCGATCGTTCCGTCGGCCGTAGGTATCGGATCTTTGTAGATCACGATAGGTAGGGATAGGTTGCTGTAGACAGCAATCTCTATTCTACCTATCTACTTATCCTCACATACAATATAGGGCATGTGGTTGGAGCTGCGCCCCCGTCGTTGCCAAGTACCGATTTCTTTCTGTACTTAGCGCATGCGCAGTACCCCTTCTGCTCCTGTGCGATCGGGTACTGTGCAACCAGACTGTCAGTGATTGACAGTCTGCTGCCCTCTGGGGGCGGGGAGGGTGGCGGCGGCGGCCTCCGTTTGTGAAGTCGCCGCCGTTTCAGAGGTGGGAAAAGGACAGGGATCTCCGTCTTATGACGGAGGTTCCTGTCCTTTGTGGGGGGAGCGGCACCCCAGGTGCCGTAAGCCCCCCCCACGGTGAGCGAGTGATCCAATGCTGCGTCCTAGGAGGCAGGTCGGATCGCTTCTGCAGCAGGAAAGGCGTTTGCTTGTAGCAGACACCTCCTGCCGCATCACCGTGCAGTGCTATCACTGCTGCTTCCAAGGAAGCAGCGGTGGTAGCATCTCCAACCACACCTGAGTCAGGCCCATGGAGGTAGATAGAACTGCCGCGGGGAGGCCGGGCGTTAGGCACTAATAGGGGGAGGTTAGGGTCAGGCCACAGGAATGGCGGGGGGAGCCCCAACTCACCCGGCTCGCCTTTCCAACCGTCGGGTTCCTGGCATCTGCCTCCCAACCATCGGGATCCTGGCGTCGGCCTCCCGGCTGCCAGGATCCCTAGCGCCGGCATTTCGTACCGCATAGAGGTGGAGGTCTCTGTAGGTCGATAGATCTTTGCAGATAGCGTCGGGTAGACAGAGGATGAGATAGGTCATTAGGTATAGGTAGAATAGAGATATTTCTCTCTATGTCTTTCCGTCGATTTAATTCTGTTAATTAGGTAGAGTAGATATAGATAGATAGATAGATAGATTTTTTTATAAGATAGATAGATAGGTAGGTAGATATAGCTGGAGATAGCCACCTCTGTTTTTCTCTATCTTTCCCGAGATAGTTATATATAGAGATATAAGTATAGATGGAGCCACGCCGGCCGTGGCTCCGTCCCCTTTGAAGGTGGATGGGAGCGTCTCTGTACGCTCTCCCCGGCGTGCCGAGGCGCGGGCACGCCTAGGCATGCCGCAGGCTCCTGCGATGTAGCCACGCTCACTGAGCGCGGCTCCATCTGTCGATAGAGAGAGACAGAGATGGCTATCGATAGCTAATTGTAGATACACTTAGATATATAGTTCTACTGCAGGTAGCATAGAAAGGAAGATGTAGAGAGAAATAGAACTGTAGACAGGTCTATATAAACGTAGGCGGCTAGAGACCGATCGTTCCGTCGGCCGTAGGTATCGGATCTTTGTAGATCACGATAGGTAGGGATAGGTTGCTGTAGACAGCAATCTCTATTCTACCTATCTACTTATCCTCACATACAATATAGGGCATGTGGTTGGAGCTGCGCCCCCGTCGTTGCCAAGTACCGATTTCTTTCTGTACTTAGCGCATGCGCAGGACCCCTTCTGCTCCTGTGCGATCGGGTCCTGTGCAACCAGACTGCTGCCCTCTGGGGGAGGGGAGGGTGGCGGCGGCGGCCTCCGTTTGTGAAGTCGCCGCCGTTTCAGAGGTGGCAAAAGGACAGGGATCTCCGTCTTATGACGGAGGTTCCTGTCCTTTTGCGGGGGGAGCGGCACCCCAGGTGCCGTAAGCCCCCCCCCACGGTGAGCGAGTGATCCAATGCTGCGTCCTAGGACGCAGGTCGGATCGCTTCTGCAGCAAGAAAGGCGTTTGCTTGTAGCAGACACCTCCTGCCGCATCACCGTGCAGTGCTATCACTGCTGCTTCCAAGGAAGCAGCGGTGGTAGCATCTCCAACCACACCTGAGTCAGGCCCATGGAGGTAGATAGAACCGCCGCGGGGAGGACGGGCGTTAGGGGAATAGGGGAATGTTAGGGTCAACGCGGGAAAGGGGGAGGGACAGCCCCAACTCACTCGTGTCGCCTTTCAAACAGTCGGGATCCTGGTGTTGGCCTTCCAACCATCGGGATCCTGGAGTCGGCCTCCTGGCTGCCAGGATCACTGGCTTTTATTGTCACAATGCTTTTAATGCTGCTTGAAAAAGAGTAATAAACCCAAAACATTGCTGTTACGATCCATAATTTGGTGAATTCTTTGAGAAAGTCTGCTTAGTGTCGTACATCTGGTAAAATGGATGAATGGTCTGTAATGTGCACCATGTGTGTGTGTGTGTGTGTGTGTATGTGTATATATATATATATATATATATATATATATACTGCTCAGTATTCAAACCGTTTTCTCTGACGTCCTAAGTGGATGCTGGGACTCCGTAAGGACCATGGGAAATAGCGGCTCCGCAGGAGACTGGGCACAACTATAAAGAAAGCTTTATACTACTGGTGTGCACTGGCTCCTCCCACTATGACCCTCCTCCAGACTTCAGTTAGAATCTTGTGCCCGGCTGAGCTGGATGCACACTAGGGGCTCTCCTGAGCTCCTAGAAAGAAAGTATATTTAGGTTTTTTATTTTACAGTGAGATCTGCTGGCAACAGACTCACTGCAGCGAGGGACTAAGGGGAGAAGAAGCGAACCTACCTAACTGGTGGTAGTTTGGGCTTCTTAGGCTACTGGACACCATTAGCTCCAGAGGGATCGACCGCAGGACCCGACCTTGGTGTTCGTTCCCGGAGCCGCGCCGCCAGCCCCCTTACAGAGCCAGAGGCAAGAAGTGTTCCGGAAAATCGGCGGCAGAAGACTTCAGTCTTCAACAAGGTAGCGCACAGCACTGCAGCTGTGCACCATTGCTCCTCATGCACACCTCACACTCCGGTCACTGATGGGTGCAGGGCGCTGGGGGGGGGGCGCCCTGAGGGCAATATAAGACACCTTGGCTGGCAAATCTACACCATATATAGTCAGGAAGGCTATATAGGTGTAAAAATACCCCTGCCAGAATTCCAGAAAAAGCGGGAGAAGTCTGCCGGAAAAGGGGCGGGGCCATCTCCCTCAGCACACTGGCGCCATTTTCCCTCACAGCTCCGCTGGAAGGAAGCTCCCTGGCTCTCCCCTGCAGTCTACAAGCTACAGAAGGGTAAAAAAGAGAGGGGTGGGGCACTAAATTTAGGCGCAGTATATATAAAACAAGCAGCTATAAGGGAAAACACTCATTTATAGTGGGATCCCTGTGTTATATAGCGCTCTGGTGTGTGCTGGGATACTCTCTGTCTCCCCAAAGGGCTTTGTGGGGTCCTGTCCTCTGTCAGAGCATTCCCTGTGTGTATGCGTTGTGTCGGTACGGCTGTGTCGACATGTTTGATGAGGAGGCTTATGTGGAGGCGGTGCAGATGCCTATAAATGTGATGTCAGCCCCTGCGGGGTCGACACCTGAGTGGATGGTGCTGTGGAAGGAATTACGTGACAGTGTCGACTCCTTGCATAAAAGGTTTGACGACATACCAAATGTGGGACAGCCGGCTTCTCAGCCTGTGCCTGCCCAGGCGTCTCAAAAGCCATCAGGGGCTCTTAAACGCCCGCTACCTCAGATGGCAGACACAGATGTCGACACGGATACTGACTCCAGTGTCGACGACAATGAGACTAATGTAACTTCCAGTAGGGCCACACGTTACATGATTGAGGCAATGAAAAATGTGTTGCACATTTCTGATGTTACCCCCGGTACCACAAAAAAGGGTATTATGTATGGAGAGAAAAAACTACCAGTAGCTTTTCCTCCATCTGAGGAGTTAAATGAAGTGTGTGAAGAAGCGTGGGCTTCCCCTGATAAGAAACTGGTAATTTCTAAGAGGTTACTAATGGCGTACCCTTTCCCGCCAGAGGATAGGGCACGTTGGGAAACATCCCCTAGAGTGGATAAAGCGCTCACACGCTTGTCAAAGAAGGTGGCACTACCGTCTCCGGATATGGCCGCCCTGAAGGAATCTGCTGATAGAAAGCAGGAGGCTATCCTGAAGTCTATATATACGCACACAGGTGTTATACTGAGACCAGCTATTGCTTCAGCATGGATGTGCAGTGCTGCAGCTGCATGGTCAGATTCCCTGTCGGAAAATATTGATACCCTAGACAGGGACACTATATTGCTAACCGTAGAGCATGTTAAAGACTCACTTTTATACATGAGGGATGCACAGAGGGATATTTGCCGGCTGGCATCCAAACTTAGTGCAATGTCCATTTCTGCCAGGAGAGGGTTATGGACTCGGCAGTGGACAGGAGATGCAGATTCCAAAAGGCACATGGAAGTTCTGCCTTATAAGGGTGAGGAGTTGTTCGGGGATGGTCTCTCGGACCTCGTTTCCACAGCAACAGCTGGGAAGTCTACATTTTTACCCCATGTTCCCTCACAGCCAAAGAAAGCACCGTATTATCAGGTACAGTCCTTTCGGCCCTATAGGGGCAAGCGGGTTAAGGGCGCGTCCTTTCTGCCCAGAGGCAAAGGTAGAGGGAAAAAGCTGCAGCATACAGCCAGTTCCCAGGAGCAAAAGTCCTCCCCCGCTTCCTCTAAGTCCACAGCATGACGCTGGGGCTCCACAGGCGGAGCCAGGTACGGTGGGGGCCCATCTCAAATATTTCAGCAATCAGTGGGCTCGCTCATGGGTGGATCCCTGGATCTTTCAAGTAGTATCTCAGGGGTACAAGCTGGAATTCGAGACGTCTCCCCCCCGCCGTTTCCTCAAATCTGCCTTACCAACCACTCCCTCAGGCAGGGAGGCAGTGTAACAGGCAATTCACAAGCTGTATTCACAACAGGTGATAGTAAAGGTGCCCCTACTTCAACAAGGACTGGGTTAATATTCCACAATGTTTGTGGTACCGAAACCGGACGGTTCGGTGAGACCCATTTTAAATTTGAAATCCTTGAACACATATATAAAAAAATTCAAGTTCAAGATGGAATCGCTCAGGGCGGTTATTGCAAGCCTGGACGAGGGGGATTACATGGTATCACTGGACATCTAGGATGCTTACCTGCATGTCCCCATTTACCATCCTCACCAGGAGTACCTCAGATTTGTGGTACAGGATTGTCATTACCAATTCCAGATATTGCCGTTCGGTCTATCCACGGCTCCGAGGGTCTTTACCAAGGTAATGGCCGAAATGATGATACTCCTTCGAAAGAAGGGAGTTTTAATTATCCCGTACTTGGACGATCTCCTGATAAAGGCGAGGTCCAGGGAGCAGTTGTTGGTCGGGGTAGCACTATCTCGGGAGGTGCTACAACAGCACGGCTGGATTCTAAATATTCCAAAGTCACAGCTGGTCCCTACGACACGTCTACTGTTCCTGGGGATGGTTCTGGACACAGAACAGAAAAAAGTGTTTCTCCCGGAGGAGAAGGCCAAGGAGCTGTCATCTCTAGTCAGAGGCCTCCTAAAACCAAAACAGGTGTTGGTGCATCACTGCACGCGGATCCTGGGAAAGATGGTAGCTTCCTACGAAGCAATTCCATTCGGCAGGTTCCATGCAAGAACCTTTCAGTGGGACCTGTTGGACAAGTGGTCCGGATCGCATCTTCAGATGCATCGGTTGATAACAGGCTCCAAGGACAAGGGTGTCTCTGCTGTGGTGGCTGCAGAGTGCTCATCTTCAAGAGGGCCGCAGATTCGGCATACAGGACTGGGTCCTGGGGACCACGGATGCCAGCCTTCGAGGCTGGGGGGCAGTCACACAGGGAAGAAACTTCCAAGGACTATGGTCAAGTCAGGAGACTTCCCTGCACATAAATATTCTGGAACTAAGGGCCATTTACAATGCCCTAAGTCAAGCAAAACCCCTGCTTCAAAACCAGCCGGTACTGATCCAGTCAGACAACATCACGGCTGTCGCCCATGTAAACCGACAGGGCGGCACGAGAAGCAGGACGGCGATGGCAGAAGCCACAAGGATTCTCCGATGGGCGGAAAATCACGTGTTAGCACTGTCAGCAGTGTTCATTCCGGGAGTGGACAACTGGGAAGCAGACTTCCTCAGCAGGCACGACCTCCACCTGGGAGAGTGGGGACTTCATCCAGAAGTCTTCCAAATGATTGTAAACCGTTGGGAAAGGCCACAGGTGGACATGATGGCGTCCCGCCTCAACAAAAAGCTAGAAAAGTATTGCGCCAGGTCAAGAGACCCGCAGGCGATAGCTGTGGACGCTCTAGTGACACCGTGGGTGTACCGGTCGGTTTATGTGTTCCCTCCTCTTCCTCTCATTCCAAAGGTACTGAGGATAATAAGGAGAAGAGGAGTAAAAACTATACTCATTGTTCCGGATTGGCCAAGAAGAGCTTGGTACCCGGAACTTCAAGAAATGATCTCAGAGGATCCATGGCCTCTGCCGGTCCGACAGGACCTGCTGCAGCAGGGGCCCTGTCTGTTCCAAGACTTACCGCGGCTGCGTTTGACGGCATGGCGGTTGAACGCCGGATCCTGAAGGAAAAGGGCATTCCGGAGGAAGTCATTCCTACGCTGATTAAAGCTAGGAAAGAAGTTACCGCAAACCATTATCACCGCATTTGGCGAAAATATGTTGCGTGGTGTGAGGCCATGAAGGCCCCAACGGAGGAATTTCAGCTAGGTCGATTTCTACACTTCCTACAGTCAGGGGTGACTATGGGCCTAAAATTGGGTTCCATTAAGGTCCAGATTTCGGCTCTATCGATTTTCTTCCAGAGAGAACTGGCTTCACTACCTGAAGTTCAGACTTTTGTTAAGGGAGTGCTGCATATTCAGCCCCCTTTTGTGCCTCCAGTGGCACCTTGGGATCTCAACGTGGTGTTGTATTTCCTAAAGTCACATTGGTTTGAGCCACTAAAAACCGTGGATTTTAAATATCTCACGTGGAAAGTGGTCATGTTGTTGGCCTTGGCTTCGGCCAGGCGTGTATCAGAATTGGCGGCTTTGTCATGTAAAATAGAGATGAGCGGGTTCGGTTCCTCGGAATCCGAACCCGCCCGAACTTCATGTTTTTTTTCACGGGTCCGAGCGACTCGGATCTTCCCGCCTTGCTCGGTTAACCCGAGCGCGCCCGAACGTCATCATGACGCTGTCGGATTCTCGCGAGACTCGGATTCTATATAAGGAGCCGCGCGTCGCCGCCATTTTCACACGTGCATTGAGATTGATAGGGAGAGGACGTGGCTGGCGTCCTCTCCATTTAGATTAGAAGAGAGAGAGTGAGATTGATTTGAGACAGAGACACTTGATTTACTGGAGCTTAGGAGTACTGTAGAGAGTGCAGAGTTTAGTAGTGACTGACCACAGTGACCACCAGACAGTGCAGTTTTATTTAATATAATCCGTTCTCTGCCTGAAAAAAACGATACACAGTGACTCAGTCACATACCATATCTGTGTGCACTGCTCAGCCCAGTGTGCTGCATCATCTATGTATATATCTGACTGTGCTCACACAGCTTATAATTGTGGGGGAGACTGGGGAGCAGTGCCAGTTATAGGTTATAGCAGGAGCCAGGAGTACATATTATTAAAATTAAACAGTGCACACTTTTGCTGCAGGAGTGCCACTGCCAGTGTGACTGACCAGTGACCTGACCACACTGACCACCAGTATAGTTAGTAGTATACTATATTGTGATTGCCTGAAAAAGTTAAACACTCGTCGTGTGACTTGTGTGGTGTTTTTTTTTTTATTCTATAAAAAACTCATTCTGCTGACAGACAGTGTCCAGCAGGTCCGTCATTATATAATATATACCTGTCCGGCTGCAGTAGTGATATATATATATTTTTTATATCATTATTTATCATCCAGTCGCAGCAGACACAGTACGGTAGTTCACGGCTGTAGCTACCTCTGTGTCGGCACTCGGCAGTCCATCCATAATTGTATACCACCTACCCGTGGTTTTTTTTTCTTTCTTCTTTATACATACATACTACATCTCTTTATCAACCAGTCTATATTAGCAGCAGACACAGTACAGTAGTCCACGGCTGTAGCTACCTCTGTGTCGGCACTCGGCAGTCCATCCATAATTGTATACCACCTACCCGTGGTTTTTTTTTCTTTCTTCTTTATACATACATACTACATCTCTTTATCAACCAGTCTATATTAGCAGCAGACACAGTACAGTACGGTAGTCCACGGCTGTAGCTACCTCTGTGTCGGCACTCGGCAGTCCGTCCATAATTGTATACCACCTACCCGTGGTTTTTTTTTCTTTCTTCTTTATACATACATACTACATCTCTTTATCAACCAGTCTATATTAGCAGCAGACACAGTACAGTAGTCCACGGCTGTAGCTACCTCTGTGTCGGCACTCGGCAGTCCATCCATAATTGTATACCACCTACCCGTGGTTTTTTTTTCTTTCTTCTTTATACATACATACTACATCTCTTTATCAACCAGTCTATATTAGCAGCAGACACAGTACAGTACGGTAGTCCACGGCTGTAGCTACCTCTGTGTCGGCACTCGGCAGTCCGTCCATAATTGTATACCACCTACCCGTGGTTTTTTTTTCTTTCTTCTTTATACATACATACTACATCTCTTTATCAACCAGTCTATATTAGCAGCAGACACAGTACAGTAGTCCACGGCTGTAGCTACCTCTGTGTCGGCACTCGGCAATCCATCCATAATTGTATACCACCTACCCGTGGTTTTTTTTTCTTTCTTCTTTATACATACATACTACATCTCTTTATCAACCAGTCTATATTAGCAGCAGACACAGTACAGTACGGTAGTCCACGGCTGTAGCTACCTCTGTGTCGGCACTCGGCAGTCTGTCCATAATTGTATACCACCTACCCGTGGTTTTTTTTTCTTTCTTCTTTATACATACATACTACATCTCTTTATCAACCAGTCTATATTAGCAGCAGACACAGTACAGTAGTCCACGGCTGTAGCTACCTCTGTGTCGGCACTCGGCAGTCCATCCATAATTGTATACTAGTATTCCATCTCCATTGTTTACCTGAGGTGCCTTTTAGTTGTGCCTATTAAAATATGGAGAACAAAAATGTTGAGGTTCCAAAATTAGGGAAAGATCAAGATCCACTTCCACCTCGTGCTGAAGCTGCTGCCACTAGTCATGGCCGAGACGATGAAATGCCAGCAACGTCGTCTGCCAAGGCCGATGCCCAATGTCATAGTACAGAGCATGTCAAATCCAAAACACCAAATATCAGTAAAAAAAGGACTCCAAAACCTAAAATAAAATTGTCGGAGGAGAAGCGTAAACTTGCCAATATGCCATTTACCACACGGAGTGGCAAGGAACGGCTGAGGCCCTGGCCTATGTTCATGGCTAGTGGTTCAGCTTCACATGAGGATGGAAGCACTCAGCCTCTCGCTAGAAAACTGAAAAGACTCAAGCTGGCAAAAGCACCGCAAAGAACTGTGCGTTCTTCGAAATCCCAAATCCACAAGGAGAGTCCAATTGTGTCGGTTGCGATGCCTGACCTTCCCAACACTGGACGTGAAGAGCATGCGCCTTCCACCATTTGCACGCGCCCTGCAAGTGCTGGAAGGAGCACCCGCAGTCCAGTTCCTGATAGTCAGATTGAAGATGTCAGTGTTGAAGTACACCAGGATGAGGAGGATATGGGTGTTGCTGGGGAGGAAATTGACCAGGAGGATTCTGATGGTGAGGTGGTTTGTTTAAGTCAGGCACCCGGGGAGACACCTGTTGTCCGTGGGAGGAATATGGCCGTTGACATGCCTGGTGAAAATACCAAAAAAATCAGCTCTTCGGTGTGGAAGTATTTCACCAGAAATGCGGACAACATTTGTCAAGCCGTGTGTTCCCTTTGTCAAGCTGTAATAAGTAGGGGTAAGGACGTTAACCACCTCGGAACATCCTCCCTTATACGTCACCTGCAGCGCATTCATAATAAGTCAGTGACAAGTTCAAAAACTTTGGGCGACAGCGGAAGCAGTCCACTGACCAGTAAATCCCTTCCTCTTGTAACCAAGCTCACGCAAACCACCCCACCAACTCCCTCAGTGTCAATTTCCTCCTTCCCCAGGAATGCCAATAGTCCTGCAGGCCATGTCACTGGCAATTCTGACGAGTCCTCTCCTGCCTGGGATTCCTCCGATGCATCCTTGCGTGTAACGCCTACTGCTGCTGTTGTTGCTGCTGGGAGTCGATGGTCATCCCAGAGGGGAAGTCGTAAGCCCACTTGTACTACTTCCAGTAAGCAATTGACTGTCCAACAGTCCTTTGCGAGGAAGATGAAATATCACAGCAGTCATCCTGCTGCAAAGCGGATAACTGAGGCCTTGACAACTATGTTGGTGTTAGACGTGCGTCCGGTATCCGCCGTTCACAGGGAACTAGACAATTTATTGAGGCAGTGTGCCCCCGTTACCAAATACCATCTAGGTTCCACTTCTGTAGGCAGGCGATACCGAGAATGTACACGGACGTCAGAAAAAGACTCACCAGTGTCCTAAAAAATGCAGTTGTACCCAATGTCCACTTAACCACGGACATGTGGACAAGTGGAGCAGGGCAGGGTCAGGACTATATGACTGTGACAGCCCACTGGGTAGATGTATGGACTCCCGCCGCAAGAACAGCAGCGGCGGCACCAGTAGCAGCATCTCGCAAACGCCAACTCTTTCCTAGGCAGGCTACGCTTTGTATCACCGCTTTCCAGAATACGCACACAGCTAAAAACCTCTTACGGCAACTGAGGAAGATCATCGCAGAATGGCTTACCCCAATTGGACTCTCCTGTGGATTTGTGGCATCGGACAACGCCAGCAATATTGTGTGTGCATTAAATATGGGCAAATTCCAGCACGTCCCATGTTTTGCACATACCTTGAATTTGGTGGTGCAGAATTTTTAAAAAAACGACAGGGGCGTGCAAGAGATGCTGTCGGTGGCCAGAAGAATTGCGGGACACTTTCGGCGTACAGGCACCACATACAGAAGACTGGAGCACCACCAAAAACTACTGAACCTGCCCTGCCATCATCTGAAGCAAGAAGTGGTAACGAGGTGGAATTCAACCCTCTATATGCTTCAGAGGTTGGAGGAGCAGCAAAAGGCCATTCAAGCCTATACAATTGAGCACGATATAGGAGGTGGAATGCACCTGTCTCAAGTGCAGTGGAGAATGATTTCAACGTTGTGCAAGGTTCTGATGCCCTTTGAACTTGCCACACGTGAAGTCAGTTCAGACACTGCCAGCCTGAGTCAGGTCATTCCCCTCATCAGGCTTTTGCAGAAGAAGCTGGAGACATTGAAGGAGGAGCTAACACGGAGCGATTCCGCTAGGCATGTGGGACTTGTGGATGGAGCCCTTAATTCGCTTAACAAGGATTCACGGGTGGTCAATCTGTTGAAATCAGAGCACTACATTTTGGCCACCGTGCTCGATCCTAGATTTAAAACCTACCTTGGATCTCTCTTTCCGGCAGACACAAGTCTGCTGGGGTTGAAAGACCTGCTGGTGAGAAAATTGTCAAGTCAAGCGGAACGCGACCTGTCAACATCTCCTCCTTCACATTCTCCCGCAACTGGGGGTGCGAGGAAAAGGCTCAGAATTCCGAGCCCACCCGCTGGCGGTGATGCAGGGCAGTCTGGAGCAACTGCTGATGCTGACATCTGGTCCGGACTGAAGGACCTGACAACGATTACGGACATGTCGTCTACTGTCACTGCATATGATTCTCTCAACATTGAAAGAATGGTGGAGGATTATATGAGTGACCGCATCCAAGTAGGCACGTCACACAGTCCGTACTTATACTGGCAGGAAAAAGAGGCAATTTGGAGGCCCTTGCACAAACTGGCTTTATTCTACCTAAGTTGCCCTCCCACAAGTGTGTACTCCGAAAGAGTGTTTAGTGCCGCCGCTCACCTTGTCAGCAATCGGCGTACGAGGTTACATCCAGAAAATGTGGAGAAGATGATGTTCATTAAAATGAATTATAATCAATTCCTCCGCGGAGACATTGACCAGCAGCAATTGCCTCCACAAAGTACACAGGGAGCTGAGATGGTGGATTCCAGTGGGGACGAATTGATAATCTGTGAGGAGGGGGATGTACACGGTGATATATCGGAGGATGATGATGAGGTGGACATCTTGCCTCTGTAGAGCCAGTTTGTGCAAGGAGAGATTAATTGCTTCTTTTTTGGAGGGGGTCCAAACCAACCCGTCATATCAGTCACAGTCGTGTGGCAGACCCTGTCACTGAAATGATGGGTTGGTTAAAGTGTGCATGTCCTGTTTATACAACATAAGGATGGGTGGGAGGGCCCAAGGACAATTCCATCTTGCACCTCTTTTTTCTTTTATTTTTCTTTGCGTCATGTGCTGTTTGGGGAGGGTTTTTTGGAAGGGCCATCCTGCGTGACACTGCAGTGCCACTCCTAGATGGGCCCGGTGTTTGTGTCGGCCACTAGGGTCGCTTATCTTACTCACACAGTCAGCTACCTCATTGCGCCTCTTTTTTTCTTTGCGTCATGTGCTGTTTGGGGAGGGTTTTTTGGAAGGGCCATCCTGCGTGACACTGCAGTGCCACTCCTAGATGGGCCCGGTGTTTGTGTCGGCCACTAGGGTCGCTTATCTTACTCACACAGTCAGCTACCTCATTGCGCCTCTTTTTTTCTTTGCGTCATGTGCTGTTTGGGGAGGGTTTTTTGGAAGGGCCATCCTGCGTGACACTGCAGTGACACTCCTAGATGGGCCCGGTGTTTGTGTCGGCCACTAGGGTCGCTTATCTTACTCACACAGTCAGCTACCTCATTGCGCCTCTTTTTTTCTTTGCGTCATGTGCTGTTTGGGGAGGGTTTTTTGGAAGGGACATCCTGCGTGACACTGCAGTGCCACTCCTAGATGGGCCCGGTGTTTGTGTCGGCCACTAGGGTCGCTTATCTTACTCACACAGCTACCTCATTGCGCCTCTTTTTTTCTTTGCGTCATGTGCTGTTTGGGGAGGGTTTTTTGGAAGGGACATCCTGCGTGACACTGCAGTGCCACTCCTAGATGGGCCCGGTGTTTGTGTCGGCCACTAGGGTCGCTTATCTTACTCACACAGCTACCTCATTGCGCCTCTTTTTTTCTTTGCGTCATGTGCTGTTTGGGGAGGGTTTTTTGGAAGGGACATCCTGCGTGACACTGCAGTGCCACTCCTAGATGGGCCTGGTGTTTGTGTCGGCCACTAGGGTCGCTTATCTTACTCACACAGCGACCTCGGTGCAAATTTTAGGACTAAAAATAATAGTGTGAGGTATTCAGAATAGACTGAAAATGAGTGTAAATTATGGTTTTTGAGGTTAATAATACTTTGGGATCAAAATGACCCCCAAATTCTATGATTTAAGCTGTTTTTTAGGGTTTTTTGAAAAAAACACCCGAATCCAAAACACACCCGAATCCGACAAAAAAAATTCGGTGAGGTTTTGCCAAAACGCGGTCGAACCCAAAACACGGCCGCGGAACCGAACCCAAAACCAAAACACAAAACCCGAAAAATTTCCGGCGCTCATCTCTAGTGTAAAAGCCCTTATCTGATTTTCCATATGGATAGGGCAGAATTGAGGACTCGTCCACAGTTTCTCCCTAAAGTGGAATCAGCTTTTCATCTGAACCAACCTATCGTGGTGCCTGCGGCTACAAAAGACTTGGAGGCTTCCAAGTTGTTGGACGTAGTCAGGGCCCTGAAAATCTATGTTTCCAGGACAGCTGGAGTCAGAAAGACTGACTCGCTATTTATCCTGTATGCGCCCAACAAGTTGGGTGCACCTGCTTCAAAGCAGACTATTGCTCGCTGGATCTGTAGTACGATTCAGCTTGCACATTCTGCGGCTGGACTGCCGCATCCTAAATCAGTGAAAGCCCATTCCACGAGGAAGGTGGGCTCTTCTTGGGCGGCTGCCCGAGGGGTCTCGGCTCTACAACTTTGCCGAGCAGCTACTTGGTCGGGGTCAAACACATTTGCAAAATTCTACAAGTTTGACACCCTGGCTGAGGAGGACCTAGAGTTTGCCCATTCGGTGCTGCAGAGTCATCCGCACTCTCCCGCCCGTTTGGGAGCTTTGGTATAATCCCCATGGTCCTTACGGAGTCCCAGCATTCACTTAGGACGTCAGAGAAAATTCTTATTTTTACTCAATGTGTCAAGCAGGTATAAACAGGCTCAGCAAATACTGTTTGTACCTGCTTGACACATGGAGTAAACACGGTTTGAATACTAAGCAGTGTGCTGGTTCTGTCTACACCTTAACCTTGTAGTTGTTGGATGGACTTGGGATTCTATATCACTTGCTTTAACCAGACACCTGCATATACATATCAGAGAGTGTCAGTGCGGCTTCCCGGGACTTTGTTCTCTATTATTATATATATATATATATATATATATATATATATATATATAGGGAAAGAATTGAGGCGGCACTCAGAGGCTTGAAACAGCATTCATATATTTGTGCAAATGGTGCAAATCATATCGACGTTTCGGGGACCTATTCCCCTTCTTCAGGATAACACAAGTGGCAAACATGGGTGTTTAAATATACAACACAAACACTTACCCTCTGTCCCCATCCAATCTACAGCTGCAGCGTGTCCGTCCGGCCGCCCTCTCATGACTTCCGCCCGGCTGCTCGTGTCTCAGCGGAACCGGAAATGATGTTACGAATGCAAGGCGCGTTACCATGGTTACCTCTCGGGGCTTTACACACTGCCCGAGTGTCATACCACGGCCGCTTCACTTCCACTGCCTCTCACCAATCGCACGATCCCGCGAGATCTCGAGTCCTGGCAAGGAAGACAAATAGCGTTACCATGGAACCGCTGTCAACTGTGCACAATATAAACAAACAAATGATGAAAAAAAGAAAGAAAGTGACATGTTAAGATGACATTTTACCGTCAATATTGTGACAAAACATCTAATTAAAAAATACTAGTGCAAACTCTATTGGGCATAAGTTTAAAAACATCTGAAAGTATAAAGCAGAGCAAAATGCACATCTGGATCTCCATGTCATAAAAAGCAGAGAACCTGTTAGACAGAATAATAAAACAGGCACCATCTATGTGGCAGCTGGAATTTCATGATGCTGCTTAGTATTAATGATGATCATGCCCAGTTATAAAAAAGGAAGAATCATCAGGGATATATTAGTAAAAACTGACATGGCAAAATTGAGAGCTAATCCCACACACTTCCTTACCAGACGTAATGGTTGCTTTAAGTGCACTGGTTGTACTACCTGTTCCCACATGTCAATAGGTACCACCATAGCTCATCCGTTTTCAGGAAAGTTGTACAAAATTAAATGGCCCCTTACATGCAGTACCAAGTTCGTCATCTACGCCATCATTTGCCCATGCGGGCGGTATTATGTTGGCAAAACAGAATGCCAATTTAAAATCAGAATGGCACAGCACAGACTTGCCATTAGGAATGCGTTGGCATCGGGCAGTGGGGAACAGCCCGTTGCCAAGCATTTTGTTACATTCAGACATTCAATGGCCACGTTTAAACTAGAGATGAGCGGGTTCGGTTTCTTTGAATCCGAACCCGCACGAACTTCACTTTTTTTTTCACGGGTCCGAGCGACTCGGATCTTCCCGCCTTGCTCGGTTAACCCGAGCGCGCCCGAACGTCATCATGACGCTGTCGGATTCTCGCGAGACTCGGATTCTATATAAGGAGCCGCGCGTCGCCGCCATTTTCACACGTGCATTGAGATTGATAGGGAGAGGACGTGGCTGGCGTCCTCTCCATTAGAATAGATTAGAAGAGAGAGAGAGAGATTGTGCAGACAGAGTTTACCACAGTGACCAGTGCAGTTGTTGTTAAGTTAACTTTTATTTAATATATCCGTTCTCTGCTATATCCGTTCTCTGCCTGAAAAAAACGATACACAGCAGTCACACAGTGTGACTCAGTCTGTGTGCACTCAGCTCAGCCCAGTGTGCTGCACATCAATGTATAAAAGCTTATAATAATTGTGGGGGAGACTGGGGAGCACTGCAGGTTGTTATAGCAGGAGCCAGGAGTACATAATATTATATTAATTTAAAATTAAACAGTGCACACTTTTGCTGCAGGAGTGCCACTGCCAGTGTGACTAGTGGTGACCAGTGCCTGACCACCAGTATAGTAGTATATTGTTGTATACTATCTCTTTATCAACCAGTCTATATTAGCAGCAGACACAGTACAGTGCGGTAGTTCACGGCTGTGGCTACCTCTGTGTCGGCAGTCGGCACTCGGCAGGCAGTCCGTCCATCCATAATTGTATAATTATATACCACCTAACCGTGGTATTTTTTTTTCTTTCTTTATACCGTCGTCATAGTCATACTAGTTGTTACGAGTATACTACTATCTCTTTATCAACCAGTGTACAGTGCGGTAGTTCACGGCTGTGGCTACCTCTGTGTCGGAACTCGGCAGGCAGTCCGTCCATCCATAATTGTATTATTATAATATATACCACCTAACCGTGGTTTTTTTTTCATTCTTTATACCGTCATAGTCAGTCATACTAGTTGTTACGAGTATACTACTATCTCTTTATCAACCAGTGTACAGTGCGGTAGTTCACGGCTGTGGCTACCTCTGTGTCGGCAGTCGGCAGGCAGTCCGTCCATCCATAATTGTATTATAATATATACCACCTAACCGTGGTTTTTTTTTCATTCTTTATACCGTCATAGTGTCATACTAGTTGTTACGAGTATACTACTATCTCTTTATCAACCAGTGTACAGTGCGGTAGTTCACGGCTGTGGCTACCTCTGTGTCGGCAGTCGGCAGGCAGTCCGTCCATCCATCCATAATTGTATTATTATAATATATACCACCTAACCGTGGTTTTTTTTTCATTCTTTATACCGTCATAGTCAGTCATACTAGTTGTTACGAGTATACTACTATCTCTTTATCAACCAGTGTACAGTGCGGTAGTTCACGGCTGTGGCTACCTCTGTGTCGGAACTCGGCAGGCAGTCCGTCCATCCATAATTGTATTATAATATATACCACCTAACCGTGGTTTTTTTTTCGTTCTTTATACCGTCGTCATACTAGTTGTTACGAGTATACTACTATCTCTTTATCAACCAGTGTACAGTGCGGTAGTTCACGGCTGTGGCTACCTCTGTGTCGGAACTCGGCAGGCAGTCCGTCCATCCATAATTGTATTATAATATATACCACCTAACCGTGGTTTTTTTTCCGTTCTTTATACCGTCGTCATACTAGTTGTTACGAGTATACTACTATCTCTTTATCAACCAGTGTACAGTGCGGTAGTTCACGGCTGTGGCTACCTCTGTGTCGGCACTCGGCAGGCAGTCCGTCCAACCATAATTGTATTATATACCACCTAACCGTGGTTTTTTTTTCATTCTTTATACCGTCGTCATACTAGTTGTTACGAGTATACTACTATCTCTTTATCAACCAGTGTACAGTGCGGTAGTTCACGGCTGTGGCTACCTCTGTGTCGGCACTCGGCAGGCAGTCCGTCCAACCATAATTGTATTATATACCACCTAACCGTGGTTTTTTTTTCATTCTTTATACCGTCGTCATACTAGTTGTTACGAGTATACTACTATCTCTTTATCAACCAGTGTACAGTGCGGTAGTTCACGGCTGTGGCTACCTCTGTGTCGGCACTCGGCAGCCCGTCCATAATTGTATATACCAGTGACCTAACCGTGGTTTTTTTTTTCTTTCTTTATACATACATACTAGTTACGAGTATACTATCTCTTTATCAACCAGTCTATATATTAGCAGCAGACACAGTACAGTGCGGTAGTTCACGGCTGTGGCTACCTCTGTGTCGGCACTCGGCAGCCCGTCCATAATTGTATATACCACCTAACCGTGGTTTTTTTTTCTTTCTTTATACATACATACTGCAGTGCCACTCCTAGATGGGCCCGGTGTTTGTGTCGGCCACTAGGGTCGCTAATCTTACTCACACAGTCAGCTACCTCATTGCGCCTCTTTTTTTCTTTGCGTCATGTGCTGTTTGGGGAGGGTTTTTTGGAAGGGCCATCCTGCGTGACACTGCAGTGCCACTCCTAGATGGGCCCGGTGTTTGTGTCGGCCACTAGGGTCGCTAATCTTACTCACACAGCTACCTCATTGCGCCTCTTTTTTTCTTTGCGTCATGTGCTGTTTGGGGAGGGTTTTTTGGAAGGGACATCCTGCGTGACACTGCAGTGCCACTCCTAGATGGGCCCGGTGTTTGTGTCGGCCACTAGGGTCGCTTATCTTACTCACACAGCGACCTCGGTGCAAATTTTAGGACTAAAAATAATATTGTGAGGTGTGAGGTATTCAGAATAGACTGAAAATGAGTGTAAATTATGGTTTTTGAGGTTAATAATACTTTGGGATCAAAATGACCCCCAAATTCTATGATTTAAGCTGTTTTTTAGTGTTTTTGGAAAAAAACACCCGAATCCAAAACACACCCGAATCCGACAAAAATAATTCGGTGAGGTTTTGCCAAAACGCGTTCGAACCCAAAACACGGCCGCGGAACCGAACCCAAAACCAAAACACAAAACCCGAAAAATTTCAGGCGCTCATCTCTAGTTTAAACACCGCATTATCGACCACGTCCCCGAATCAATACGGGGGGGTGATCGAGGACGCAAATTACTACAGCTTGAGTCCATGTGGATCCATAGGCTTAACACTTTAAAACCTGGGGGGCTTAATGACAATTTGGGATTAATTAATTTCTTGTAAAAAAATTTTTTGTGAAAGTGATTGGGCCTCAGTTAGCCGACCCCATGTGTAAGACAAGTCAGCTCTTGGGGCTCTGTGTGTATGTCTTTCATAGTTCATTTTCTTAATACTAAGCAGCATCATGAAATTCCAGCTGCCACATAGATAGTGCCTGTTTTATTATTCTGTCTAACAGGTTCTCTGCTTTTTATGACATGGAGATCCAGATGTGCATTTTGCTCTGCTTTATACTTTCAGATGTTTTTAAACTTATGCCCAATAGAGTTTGCACTAGTATTTTTTAATTAGATGTTTTGTCACAATATTGACGGTAAAATGTCATCTTAACATGTCACTTTCTTTCTTTTTTTCATCATTTGTTTGTTTATATTGTGCACAGTTGACAGCGGTTCCATGGTAACGCTATTTGTCTTCCTTGCCAGGACTCGAGATCTCGCGGGATCGTGCGATTGGTGAGAGGCAGTGGAAGTGAAGCGGCCGTGGTATGACACTCGGGCAGTGTGTAAAGCCCCGAGAGGTAACCATGGTAACGCGCCTTGCATTCGTAACATCATTTCCGGTTCCGCTGAGACACGAGCAGCCGGGCGGAAGTCATGAGAGGGCGGCCGGACGGACACGCTGCAGCTGTAGATTGGATGGGGACAGAGGGTAAGTGTTTGTGTTGTATATTTAAACACCCATGTTTGCCACTTGTGTTATCCTGAAGAAGGGGAATAGGTCCCCGAAACGTCGATATGATTTGCACCATTTGCACAAATATATGAATGCTGTTTCAAGCCTCTGAGTGCCGCCTCAATTCTTTCCCTGCATGCCACCGGTTCCCGGTCGGGGAGGGCACCAGAGCAAGACTAGTCCAGCATTGGACTATATGGAGTGCCGGAGCAGTCGTTCATTCTATATATATATATATATATATATATATATACACTTCTCAAAAAAATAAAGGGAACACTTAAACCACACAATGTAACTCCAAGTCAATAACACTTCTGTGAAATCAAATTGTCCACTTAGGAAGCAACACTGATTGACAATCAATTTCACATGCTGTTGTGCAAATGGATTAGACAACAGGTGAAAATTATAGACAATTAGCAAGACACCCCCAATAAAGGAGTTGTTCTGCAGGTGGTGACCACAGACCACTTCTCAGCTCCTATGCTTTCTGGCTGATGTTTTGGTCACTTTTGAAAGCTGGCGGTGCTTTCATTCTAGTGGTAGCATGAGACGGAGTCTACAACCCACACAAGTGGCTCAGGTAGTGCTGCTCATCCAGGATGGCACATCAATACGAGCTGTGGCAAGAAGGTTTGCTGTGTCTGTCAGCCTAGTGTCCAGAGCATGGAGGCGCTACCAGGAGACAGGCCAGTACATCAGGAGACATGGAGGAGGCCGTAGGAGGGCAACAACCCAGCAGCAGGACCGCTACCTCCGCCTTTGTGCAAGGAGGAACAGGAGGAGCACTGCCAGAGCCCTGCAAAATGACCTCCAGCAAGCCACAAATGTGCATGTGTCTACTCAAACGATCAGAAACAGACTCCATTAGGGTGGTATGAGGGCCCAACGTCCACAGGTGGGGGTTGTGCTTACAGCCCAACACCGTGCAGGACATTTGGCATTTGCCAGAGAACACCAAGATTGGCAAATTCGCCACTGGCGCCCTGTGCTCTTCACAGATGAAAGCAGGTTCTCACTGAGCACATGTGACAGTCTGGAGACGCCAAGGAGAACGTTCTGCTGCCTGCAACATCCTCCAGCATGACCGGTTTTGGCAGTGGGTCAGTAATGGTGTGGGGTGGCATTTCTTTGGGGGGCCGCACAGCCCTCCATTTGCTCGCCAGAGGTAGCCTGACTACCATTAGGTACCGAGATGAGATCCCCAGACCCCTTGTGAGACCATATGCTGGTGCGGTTGGCCCTGAGTTCCTCCTAATGAAAGACCATGCAAGAACTCATGTGGCTGGAGTGTATCAGCAGTTCCTGCAAGACGAAGGCATTGATGCTATGGACTGGCCCACCCGTTCCCCAGACCTGAATCCAATTGAGCACATCTGGGACATCATGTCTCGCTCCATCCACCAACGCCACGTTGCACCACACACTGTCCAGGAGTTGGCGGATGCTTTAGTCCAGGTCTGGGAGGAGAACCCTCAGGAGACCATCCGCCACCTCATCAGGAGCATGCTCAGGCATTGTAGGGAGGTCATACAGGCACGTGGAGGCCACACACACTACTGAGCCTCATTTTGACTTGTTTTAAGGACATTACATCAAAGTTGGATCAGCCTGTAGTGTGTTTTTCCACTTTAATTTTGAGTGTGACTCCAAATCCAGACCTCCATGGGTTAATAAATTTGATTTCCATTGATCATTTTTGTGTGATTTTGTTGTCAGCACATTCAACTATGTAAAGAACAAAGTATTTAATAAGAATATTTCATTCATTCAGATCTAGGATGTGTTATTTTAGTGTTCCCTTTATTTTTTTGAGCAGTATATATATATATATTTCTCTATCGTCCTAGTGGATGCTGGGGTTCCTGAAAGGACCATGGGGGGGGGATAGCGGCTCCGCAGGAGACAGGGCACAAAAAGTAAAGCTTTAGGATCAGGTGGTGTGCACTGGCTCCTCCCCCTATGACCCTCCTCCAAGCCTCAGTTAGATTTTTGTGCCCGGCCGAGAAGGGTGCAATCTAGGTGGCTCTCCTAAAGAGCTGCTTAGAAAAGTTTAGCTTAGGTTTTTTATTTTACAGTGAGTCCTGCTGGCAACAGGATCACTGCAACGAGGGACTTAGGGGAGAAGAAGTGAACTCACCTGCGTGCAGGATGGATTGGCTTCTTGGCTACTGGACATTAGCTCCAGAGGGACGATCACAGGTACAGCCTGGATGGTCACCGGAGCCTCGCCGCCGGCCCCCTTGCAGATGCTGAAACGAGAAGAGGTCCAGAATCGGCGGCAGAAGACTCCTCAGTCTTCTTAAGGTAGCGCACAGCACTGCAGCTGTGCGCCATTTTCCTCTCAGCACACTTCACACGGCAGTCACTGAGGGTGCAGGGCGCTGGGAGGGGGGCGCCCTGGGAGGCAAATGAAAACCTTTTTTGGCTAAAAATACCTCACATATAGCCTCCGGGGGCTATATGGAGATATTTAACCCCTGCCAGAATCCGTTAAGAGCGGGAGACGAGGCCGCCGAAAAAGGGGCGGGGCCTATCTCCTCAGCACACAGCGCCATTTTCCCTCACAGAAAGGCTGGAGGGAAGGCTCCCAGGCTCTCCCCTGCACTGCACTACAGAAACAGGGTTAAAACAGAGAGGGGGGGCACTAATTTGGCGTTAGAAATATATAAAAAAGATGCTATAAGGGAAAACACTTATATAAGGTTGTCCCTATATAATTATAGCGTTTTTGGTGTGTGCTGGCAAACTCTCCCTCTGTCTCTCCAAAGGGCTAGTAGGTCCTGTCCTCTATCAGAGCATTCCCTGTGTGTGTGCTGTGTGTCGGTACGTGTGTGTCGACATGTATGAGGACGATGTTGGTGAGGAGGCGGAGCAATTGCCTGTAATGGTGATGTCACTCTCTAGGGAGTCGACACCGGAATGGATGGCTTATTTAGGGAATTACGTGATAATGTCAACACGCGCCAAGGTCGGTTGACGACATGAGACGGCCGACAAACGATTAGTACCGGTCCAGACGTCTCAAAAACACCGTCAGGGGTTTTAAAACGCCCGTTTACTTTAGTCGGTCGACACAGACACAGACAGGGACACTGAATCCAGTGTCGACGGTGAATAAACAAACGTATTCCTTATTAAGGCCACACGTTAAGGGCAATGAAGGAGGTGTTACATATTCTGATACTACAAGTACCACAAAAGAGGGTATTATGTGGGATGTGAAAAAACTACCGTAGTTTTTCCTGAATCAGATAAATTAAATGAAGTGTGTGATGATGCGTGGGTTCCCCCCGATAGAAAATATGGGCGGTATACCCTTTCCCGCCAGAAGTTAGGGCGCGTTGGGAAACACCCCTTAGGGTGGATAAGGCGCTCACACGCTTATCAGAACAAGTGGCGGTACCGTCTATAGATAGGGCCGTCCTCAAGGAGCCAGCTGACAGGAGGCTGGAAAAATATCATAAAAAGTATATACACACATACTGGTGTTATACTGCGACCAGCGATCGCCTCAGCCTGGATGTGCAGAGCTGGGGTGGCTTGGTCGGATTCCCTGACTAAAAATATTGATACCCTTGACAGGGACAGTATTTTATTGACTATAGAGCATTTAAAGGATGTATTTCTATATATGCGAGATGCACAGAGGGATATTTGCACTCTGGCATCAAGAGTAAGTGCGATGTCCATATCTGCCAGAAGATGTTTATGGACACGACAGTGGTCAGGTGATGCAGATTCCAAACGGCACAAAGGTGTATTGCCGTATAAAGGAAGAGGAGTTATTTGGGGTCGGTCCATCGGACCTGGTGGCCACGGCAACTGCTGGAAAATCCACCGTTTTTACCCTAAGTCACATCTCTGCAGAAAAAGACACCGTCTTTTCAGCTTCAGTCCTTTCGTCCCTATAAGTGTCATATCTGCCCAGGGATAGAGGAAAGGGAAGAAGACTGCAGCAGGCAGCCCATTCCCAGGAACAGAAGCGTTCCACCGCTTCTGACAAGCTCTCAGCATGACGCTGAGACCATACAGGACCCCTGGATCCTACAAGTAGTATCCCAGGGGTACAGTTTGGAATGTCGAGACGTTTCCCCTGCGCAGGCTCCTGAAGGCTGCTTTACCAAGGTCTCCCTCCGACAAGGAGGCAGTATGGGAAAAAATTCACGAGCTGTATTCCCAGCAGGTGATAATTAAATTACCCCTCCTACAACAAGAAAAGGGGTATTATTCCACACTATATTGTGGTACTGAAGCCAGAAGGCTAGGTGAGACCTATTCTAAATCTAAAAAAATTTGAACACTTACAAAGGTTCAAATCAAGATGGAGTCACTCAGAGCAGTGATAACGAACCGGGAAGAAGGGGACTATCTGGTGTCCCGAGACATCAGGGATGCTTACCTCCATGTCCCAAATTTGCCCTTATCACTAAGGGTACCTCAGGTTCGTGGTACAGAACTGTCACTATCAGTTTCAGACGCTGCCGTTTGGATTGTCTACGGCACCCCGGGTCTTTACCAAGGTAATGGCCGAAATGATGGTTCTTCTTCGAAGAAAAGGCGTCTTAATTATCCCTTACTTGGACGATCTCCTGATAAGGGCAAAGTCCAGGGAACAGTTGGAGGTCGGAGTAGCACTATCTCAGATACTGTTACAACAGCAGGGGTGGATTCTAAAGATTCCAAAATCGCAGCTGATCCCGACAACAAGTCTCCTGTGCTTAGGGATGATTCTGGACACAGTCCAGAAAAAGGTGTTTCTCCCGGAAGAGAAAGCCAGGGAGTTATCCGAGCTAGTCAGGAACCTCCTAAAATCAGTGTATCATTGCACAAGGGCCATGGTAAAAAAATGGTGACTTCCTTCGAAGCAATTCCAGTCGGCAGATTTCATGCAAGAACTTTTCAGTGGGATCTGCTGGACAAATGGTCCGGATCGCATCTTCAGATGCATCAGCGGATAACCCTATATCCAAGGACAAGGGTGTCTCTCCTGTGGTGGTTACAGAGTGCTCAGCTTCTAGAGGGCCGCAGATTCGGCATTCAGTTTTGGATGTTGGTGACCACGGAGGCCAGCCCGAGAGGCTGGGGAGCAGTCACACAAGGAAAAAATTTCCAGGGAGTGTGATCAAGTCTGGAGATTTTTCTCCACATAAATATAGCTAAGGGTAAATTTATAATGCTCTAAGCTTAGCAAGACCTCTGCTTCAAGGTCAGCCGGTATTGATCCAGTGGGATAAAACATCACGGCAGTCGCCCACGTAAATAGACAGGGCGGCACAAGAAGCAGGAGGGCAGTGGCAAAAACTGCAAGGACTTTTCGCTGGGCGGAAAATCATGTGATAGCACTGTCAGCAGTGTTTCATTCCGGGAATGGAAACTGGGAAGCAGACTTCCTCAGTAGGCACGACCTCCACCCGGCAGAGTGGGAACTTCATGGGGAAGTTTTCCACATAATTGTAAACCGTTGGGAATTACCAAAGGTGGACATGATGGCGTCCCGTCTGAACAAAAAACGGGACAGGTATTGCGCCAGGTTAAGAGACCCTCAGGCAATAGCTGTGGACGTTCTGGTAACACCGTGGGTGTACCAGTCGGTGTATGTGTTCCATCCTCTGCTTTTCATACCTAAGGTACTGAGAATTATAAGACGTAGAGGAGTAAGAACTATACTCATGGCTCCGGATTGGCCAAGAAGGACTTGGTACCCGGAACTTCAAGAGATGCTCACAGAGGACTTATGGCCTCTGCCGCTAAGAAGGGACTTGTTTCAGCAAGTACCATGTCTGTTCCAAGACTTACCGCAGCTGCGTTTGACGGCATGGCGGTGGAACGCCGGATCCTAAGGGAAAAGGCATTCAGGAAGAGGTCATTCCTACCCTGGTCAAAGCCAGAAAGGAGGTGACCGCACAACATTATCACCACATGTGGCGAAAATATGTTGCGTGGTGTGAGGCCAGGAAGGCCCCACGAAGAAATTTCAACTCGGTCGATTCCTGCATTTCTTGCAAACAGGAGTGTCTATGGGCCTCAAATTGGGGTCCATTAAGGTTCAAATTTCGGCCCTGTCGATTTTTCTTCCAGAAAGAATTGGCTTCAGTTCCTGAAGTCCAGAAGTTTGTCAAGGGAGTATTGCATATACAACCCCCTTTTGTGCCTCCAGTGGCACTGTGGGATCTCAACGTAGTTCTGGGATTCCTCAAAACACATTGGTTTAAAACCAGTCAAATCTGTGGATTTGAAGCATCTCACATGAAAAGTGAACATGCTCTTGGACCTGGCCTGGACCAGGCGAGTGTCAAATTGGTGGTTTTTTTCTCAAAAAAGCCCATATCTGTTTGTCCATTCGGACAGGGCAGAGCTGCGGACTCGTCCCCAGTTCTCTCCCTAAGGTGGTGTCAGTGTTTCACCTGAACCAGCTTATTGTGGTGTCTTGCGCCTACTAGGGACTTGGAGGACTCCAAGTTGCTAGATGTGGTCAGGGCCCTGAAAATATAGGTTCCAGGACGGCTGGAGTCAGGAAAACTGACTTGCTGTTATCCTGTATGCACCCAACAAACTGGGTGCTCTTGCTTTTAAGCAGACTTTTGCTAGTTGGATGTGTAATACAATTCAGCTTGCACATTCTGTGGCAGGCCTGCCACAGCCAAAATATGTAAATGCCCATTCCACAAGGAAGGTGGGCTCATCTTGGGCGGCTGCCCGAGGGGTCTCGGCTTTACAACTTTGCCGAGCGGCTATTTAGTCAGGGGCAAAACACGTTTGTAAAATCCTACAAATTTGATACCCTGGCTAAGGAGGACCTGGAGTTCTCTCATTCGGTGCTGCAGAGTCATCCGCACTCTCCCGCCCGTTTGGGAGCTTTGGTATAATCCCCATGGTCCTTTCAGGAACCCCAGCATCCACTAGGACGATAGAGAAAATAAGAATTTACTTACCGATAATTCTATTTCTCGGAGTCCGTAGTGGATGCTGGGCGCCCATCCCAAGTGCGGATTATCTGCATTACTTGTACATAGTTACAAAAATCGGGTTATTATTGTTGTGAGCCATCTTTTCAGAGGCTCCGCTGTTATCATACTGTTAACTGGGTTCAGATCACAGGTTGTACAGTGTGATTGGTGTGGCTGGTATGAGTCTTACCCGGGATTCATAAATCCTTCCTTATTGTGTACGCTCGTCCGGGCACAGTACCTAACTGAGGCTTGGAGGAGGGTCATAGGGGGAGGAGCCAGTGCACACCACCTGATCCTAAAGCTTTACTTTTTGTGCCCGGTCTCCTGCGGAGCCGCTATCCCCCCCCCATGGTCCTTTCAGGAACCCCAGCATCCACTACGGACTCCGAGAAATAGAATTATCGGTAAGTAAATTCTTATTATCAGGTGATTCATCGCGCCCCATGGGCGTTCTTCACACCGTCGTAAGGGGCTACACCCCCTTAACCCTTGCACGCCCTTGTGGTGTGCAATATTTATTATATGGAGTATTACCTCCAATCATAATTGTTTGAGTGGTTAAATATTGCACGGACAAAGGGCCTGCGATGGTTAAGGGGTCGTAGCCCCTTTCAACGGCGTGAACTGCGCACACAGAGCCTGATGAATCCCCTAGTCGGTGCTGTGGTTGGGGGAGTGGTGGGTGTGGAGGAGACACGGATGGGGGAGGGGTTCTGGGGGTGCCGCAGGTGGGGGAGGGGCTGGTGCGGTGGAGGGGTGGGTGCCACAAGTCGGAGTCCGGAGCTACCATGGTTGCGGGGGTGCCACGGGTGTGGAATGGGTGGATGTGGGGGAGAGGCGGGGGTGCTGTGGGTGGGGGTCTGGAGCCACCACGGTTGGTGGAGGGGTGTGTGTGTGTGGGTGCCGCGGATGGGGCCCGGAGGTAATGCGAGGGGTGGGTAATGCTTCTCCTCCTGGAAGCAGCTAAGCTGCTGTCCTCCCTTTGGCAGTGTCTCTCCTGGAGACTCGCACAGCAGCCAGTCACTATTGTTAGTGCTGCTGTCCCAACACGCCGCATTACATAGAAGAAGATGCACTCATTAAACTACAGCTCCCAGCAGGCCTTAGCGCCGGAATGCTTTGGCATTAAGGGCTGCTGGGAGGTGTAGTTTATATTGCGTATACTTCCCTGTAATGCAGCGCGTTGGGACACCGGCCATAACAATATTGAATGGCTGGCAGAACTGACGGACTGGCTGAATCAGTGTAAAAGGTGAGAGTGCTGGGCAGTGTCAGTGACACTGCACACCCACTGCACTGCAGAGCACTGTCACCCACTCTATCCGTTACATTAGCCCAGGTGCTGTGTTGCGGAGTCAGGGACTCGGCGGATCTGAGCGCGGCTGTGGCAGGGAGGCACATCTGTGACATCATGCACAGAGGAGGCTCCGGGGCTCAGAGAGTATGCGGCGCAGGGGGGGCTATGAAAGCCTTCAGCTGCGCCACTTTCATATACATCTATGCCGGTGGCCGCAGCAGCTTTTGTTCCACCTGCGCCGCGGCTAGTGATGCCGGAGGGGGCAGGCGGACTGGCAGCAGGAAATAGGGGTTCATTCCGACCCGTTTGCACACAGCTGTTTTTCGTAGCAATGTGAACGGGTTGGTTCTGCGCATGCTTGGCGGGCCGCAATGCGCAGGCGCATCATTGCCCAGCTATGGCCGTCACTGGGCAACAACAAGAAGAACACAGAAAGCGATCGCTGCCGCGATCGCAAGAAGATTGACAGGAGGAAGGCGTTCCGGGGCGTCAACTGACCGTTTTCTGAGAGTGGTGCGGCGAACGCAGGCATGTCCAGGCTTTTGCAGTCAATTCCGGGACCTGACAGGCTGTAGCCATCGCAGAGGGTAAGTAACTCCAGAGCTATTCAGAAACTGCACAAAATGTTTTTGCATAGCTCGGCTGCACAAGGGTTCGCAGCCCTGCTATGCAAAAAACCCTCCCCCATAGGCGGCGTCCAGTTGATCGCACGGGCAGTAAAAAGTTGCCACGTGCGATCAACTCGGAATGACCCCCATAGGACTCTGCAGTAAAAGAGGGTTTTTTTTGCCTATCTACAGCACAGAGCCTTGCTGCAGATACAGTGGCATACCCTCCTACCCTTTTTGGCAGGTACAATACTTTTTTTTATTGCCTGTACTGATTTTTGGCTCTCTAAACTTCCATTGAAAGTATAGGAAAAGGGGCGTGGCCACGAAACTGCACCCATGGCCTTGCCCCCTTTTCAATTTTGAAGCAATTTTTACGTGTAAATTGTTGGAGGGCATGTTGCTGCAGATGCAGTGGGCCTATTTTGTGGTGTGGACCTGCAGCCCCATCAGCCCCGTTGTTAATAATGCTCTGTGAACACACAGCAGCCAAAGGGCAGAACCTTCCATTGGATGTAACTTGTGTGGGAGGGCGTTTCTCGCCCAATCAGCTGTGTACTGGGTGTGATAGACCTGCTGCTAACCCAATGAGAGCTCCTAGACACGCCCAGCGTTATCCACAGAGTGACAGATCTGGGCAATTATATAGGATATAGATATATATAGATATATATATATATATATATATATATATCAAATACCACTGACTCATCACAAAATCTACTGAACTATAAGGACTAGGAGCTTGTCATTTGGGCCGTAGCTTGCTTTTGTGACGTAGGCACCAACTAGGAAGGGTTTTTTCAAAATACCCCCTACAAAGTGGTGAGATGATGATTGTGAATTCCCCCCCTCACAGAGAAGAGTAAAGACAGCCCACCCAGCCCGGGCTATAAAGAATGCATGGTGCTGGTGATACCAAGTTGCTTTGGCGTAGGACACAATGCTCTGTTCCTGGACTTTGTTTTGACTGGCAGTTGCACAGCAGTCTATTATTCAAATAGGGAAGCCACATCAACTGCCACCCCTAAACACTTCAAGTAAATGGAAAAAATGTGCAAACAGACTGGGACCGTGGTCACTGGCTGTTTACTACCTGGTGCTTTAATTGAATTTAATAATAAATACTTCTCTAGCTGCATAATGAACACAGTCTGCTAAGCTGTATAGGAACAATAGATATATAGGAAAAAAATCACTGCGCTCCAAGAAGGGCAATTACAAAAATAAAAATATCAAACTGTGTTGTCTCCTATAAATGAAATAGACTCGATGAAGCTTAATAGAATAAAAATGAGTTCATGAATAGATAGATTCACAAACAACATCACACATCTCCTATATAATAGCCCAGATCTGTGCCTGTGTGTATAACGCTGGGCGTGGCTAGGAGCTCTCATTGGGTTAGCAGCAGGTCTATCACACCCAGTCCACAGCGGATTGGGTGAGAAACACCCTCCCACACAGGTTTCATCCAATGGGAGGCTCTGCCCTTTGGCTGCTGTGTGCTCCCAGAGCAGGATTAACATTGGGGCTGATGGAGCTCCAGGTCCACACCCCAAAATAGGCCCACTGCATCTGCAGCAACATACCCTCCAACAATTTACACACAAAAATTGCTGCAAAATTGAAAAAGGGGCGTGGTCACGGGTTCAGTGGTGTGGCCCGCCCCTTTTCATATACTTTCAATGGAAGTTTGGAGAGCCAGAAATCGGTACAGACCATAAAAAAGGTAATGTACCTGCCAAAAAGGTACAGCTGGAGGGTATGCCACTGTATCTGCAGCAAGTCTCTGCGCTGTAGATAGGACTCTGCAGTAAAAGGATTTTTTCCCCCCTATGTCCTGCTGCCGGTCCGCCTGCCCCCTCCGGCATCAACAATCCCCACTCCCTAGCCACAGAACAGGTGGAACAAAAGCTGCCGCGACCACCGGCATAGACGTGTATAAAAGCCGCACAGCGGAAGGCTTTCATAGCCCTCCCTGCGCCGCATACTCTCTGAGCCCTGGAGCCTCCTCTGCGCGTGATGTCACAGATGTGCCTCCCCGCCACAGCCGCTCCCCTAGGCCCTGACTCCGCAACACAGCACATGGGCTGCCGGCCTGGAAGCCCCGAGATGGCTAGTGTAACGGACAGAGTGAGTGATATCACGGAGGGTAATGTCTGGACGCTGAATCAATGTAAAAGGTGACAGTACTGTGCAGTGCAGTGGGTGCAGAGCACTCTCACCTTTCTCTATCGTCCTAGTGGATGCTGGGGTTCCTGAAAGGACCATGGGGAATAGCGGCTCCGCAGGAGACAGGGCACAAAAAGTAAAGCTTTCCGATCAGGTGGTGTGCACTGGCTCCTCCCCCTATGACCCTCCTCCAAGCCTCAGTTAGATTTTTGTGCCCGGCCGAGAAGGGTGCAATCTAGGTGGCTCTCCTAAAGAGCTGCTTAGAAAAGTTTAGCTTAGGTTTTTTTATTTTACAGTGAGTCCTGCTGGCAACAGGATCACTGCAACGAGGGACTTAGGGGAGAAGAAGTGAACTCACCTGCGTGCAGGATGGATTGGCTTCTTGGCTACTGGACATCAGCTCCAGAGGGACGATCACAGGTACAGCCTGGATGGTCACCGGAGCCTCGCCGCCGGCCCCCTTGCAGATGCTGAAACAAGAAGAGGTCCAGAATCGGCGGCAGAAGACTCCTCAGTCTTCTAAAGGTAGCGCACAGCACTGCAGCTGTGCGCCATTTTCCTCTCAGCACACTTCACACGGCAGTCACTGAGGGTGCAGGGCGCTGGGAGTGGAGCGCCCTGGGAGGCAAATGAAAACCTATTTGGCTAAAAAATACCTCACATATAGCCTCCAGGGGCTATATGGAGATATTTAACCCCTGCCAGAATCCACTAAAGAGCGGGAGACGAGCCCGTCGAAAAAGGGGCGGGGCCTATCTCCTCAGCACACAGCGCCATTTTCCTTACACAGCTCCGCTGGTCAGGACGGCTCCCAGGTCTCTCCCCTGCACTGCACTACAGAAACAGGGTAAAACAAGAGAGGGGGGGCAAAATAGTGGCAAAAATTATATTATAAAAGCAGTTATACAGGGAGCACTTATTATAAGGCTATCCCTGTCATATATAGCGCTGTGGTGTGTGCTGGCAAACTCTCCCTCTGTCTCCCCAAAGGGCTAGTGGGGTCCTGTCTTCGTTAAGAGCATTCCCTGTGTGTCTGCTGTGTGTCGGTACGTGTGTGTCGACATGTATGAGGACGATATTGGTGTGGAGGCGGAGCAACTGCCAAATATGGGGATGTCACCTCCTAGGGGGTCGACACCAGAATGGATGCCTTTATTTTTGGAATTACGGGATAGTGTCAACACGCTAAAACAGTCGTTTGACGACATGAGACGGCCGGACAATCAATTAGTGCCTGTCCAGGCGCCTCAAACACCGTCAGGGGCTGTAAAACGCCCTTTGCCTCAGTCGGTCGACACAGACCCAGACACAGGCACTGATTCCAGTGGCGACGGTGACGAATCAACCGTATTTTCCAGTAGGGCCACACGTTATATGATTTTGGCAATGAAGGAGGCGTTACATTTAGCTGATACTACAGGTACCACTAAACAGGGTATTATGTGGGGTGTGAAAAAACTACCTATAGTTTTTCCTGAATCAGAAGAACTAAATGAGGTGTGTGATGAAGCGTGGGTTGCCCCCGATAAAAAGATGCTAATTTCAAAGAAGTTATTGGCTTTATACCCTTTCCCGCCAGAGGTTAGGGCGCGCTGGGAAACACCTCCTAGGGTGGACAAGGCGCTCACACGCTTATCTAAACAAGTGGCGTTACCCTCTCCTGAGACGGCCGCACTTAAAGATCCAGCAGATAGGAGGATGGAAAATATCCAAAAAAGTATATACACACATACAGGTGTTATACTACGACCAGCTATAGCGACAGCCTGGATGTGCAGTGCTGGAGTAGCTTGGTCAGAGTCCCTGATTGAAAATATTGATACCCTGGATAGGGACAATGTTTTACTGTCTTTAGAGCAAATAAAGGATGCATTTCTTTATATGCGTGATGCACAGAGGGATATCTGCACACTGGCATCACGGGTAAGTGCTATGTCCATTTCGGCCAGAAGAAGTTTATGGACGCGACAGTGGTCAGGCGATGCGGACTCAAAACGGCATATGGAAGTTTTGCCGTATAAAGGGGAGGAGTTATTTGGAGTCGGTCTATCAGATTTGGTGGCCACGGCTACAGCCGGGAAATCCACCTTTTTACCTCAAGTTACTCCCCAACAGAAAAAGACACCGACTTTTCAACCGCAGCCCTTTCGTTCCTTTAAAAACAAGAGAGCAAAGGGATATTCATATCTGCCACGAGGCAGAGGAAGGGGGAAGAGACAGCAACAGGCAGCTCCTTCCCAGGAACAGAAGCCCTCCCCCGCTTCTACAAAAGCCTCAGCATGACGCTGGGGCTTCTCAAGCGGACTCGGGGGCGGTGGGCGGTCGTCTCAAGAATTTCAGCGCGCAGTGGGCTCACTCGCAGGTAGATCCCTGGATCCTGCAGATAATATCTCAGGGATACAGGTTGGAACTAGAGACAGATCCACCTCGCCGTTTCCTGAAGTCTGCTTTACCAACGTCCCCCTCCGAAAGGGAGACGGTCTTGGAAGCCATTCACAAGCTGTACTCTCAGCAGGTGATAGTCAAGGTACCTCTTCTACAACAAGGAAAGGGGTATTATTCCACTCTATTTGTGGTACCGAAGCCGGATGGCTCGGTAAGACCTATTCTAAATCTGAAGTCCTTGAACCTGTACATAAAGAAGTTCAAGTTCAAGATGGAGTCACTCAGAGCAGTGATAGCGAACCTGGAAGAAGGGGACTTTATGGTATCCTTGGACATCAAGGATGCGTACCTCCACGTTCCAATTTACCCCTCACACCAGGGGTACCTCAGGTTCGTCGTACAAAACTGTCACTATCAGTTTCAGACGCTGCCGTTCGGATTGTCCACGGCACCTCGGGTCTTTACAAAGGTAATGGCCGAGATGATGATTCTTCTTCGAAGAAAAGGCGTATTAATTATCCCATACTTGGACGATCTCCTGATAAGGGCAAGGTCCAGAGAACAGCTAGAGATGGGATTAGCACTGTCTCAAGAAGTGCTAAAACAGCACGGGTGGATTCTGAATATTCCAAAATCCCAGTTAATGCCAACAACTCGTCTGCTGTTCCTAGGGATGATTCTGGACACGGTTCAGAAAAAGGTTTTTCTCCCGGAGGAAAAAGCCAAGGAGTTATCCGAGCTTGTCAGGAACCTCCTAAAACCAGGAAAGGTGTCTGTACATCAATGCACAAGAGTCCTGGGAAAAATGGTGGCTTCTTACGAAGCAATTCCATTCGGCAGATTCCACGCAAGAATTTTCCAGAGGGATCTGTTGGACAAATGGTCAGGGTCGCATCTTCAGATGCACCAGCGGATAACCCTGTCTCCAAGGACAAGGGTATCTCTTCTGTGGTGGTTGCAGAGTGCTCATCTATTGGAGGGCCGCAGATTCGGCATACAGGATTGGATCCTGGTGACCACGGACGCCAGCCTGAGAGGCTGGGGAGCAGTCACACAAGGAAGAAACTTCCAGGGAGTGTGGACGAGCCTGGAAACGTCTCTTCACATAAACATTCTGGAACTAAGAGCAATCTACAATGCTCTAAGCCAGGCAGAACCTCTGCTTCAGGGAAAACCGGTGTTGATCCAGTCGGACAACATCACGGCAGTCGCCCATGTGAACAGACAGGGCGGCACAAGAAGCAGGAGTGCAATGGCAGAAGCTGCAAGGATTCTTCGCTGGGCAGAGAATCATGTGATAGCACTGTCAGCAGTGTTCATCCCGGGAGTGGACAACTGGGAAGCAGACTTCCTCAGCAGACACGACCTTCACCCGGGAGAGTGGGGACTTCATCCAGAAGTCTTCCACATGCTGGTAACCCGTTGGGAAAGACCAATGGTGGACATGATGGCGTCTCGCCTCAACAAAAAACTGGACAGGTATTGCGCCAGGTCAAGAGATCCGCAGGCAATAGCTGTGGACGCGCTGGTAACGCCTTGGGTGTACCAGTCGGTGTATGTGTTTCCTCCTCTGCCTCTCATACCAAAAGTATTGAGAATTATACGGCAAAGAGGCGTAAGAACGATACTAGTGGTTCCGGATTGGCCAAGAAGGACTTGGTACCCGGAACTTCAAGAGATGATCACGGAAGATCCGTGGCCTCTACCTCTAAGGAGGGACTTGCTTCAGCAGGGTCCCTGTCTGTTTCAAGACTTACCGCGGCTGCGTTTGACGGCATGGCGGTTGAACGCCGGATCCTAAAGGAAAAAGGCATGCCGGAAGAAGTCATTCCTACTTTGATTAAAGCAAGGAAGGAAGTAACCGTGCAACATTATCACCGCATTTGGCGAAAATATGTTGCGTGGTGCGAGGATCGGAGTGCTCCGACGGAGGAATTTCAACTGGGTCGATTCCTACATTTCCTGCAATCAGGATTGTCTATGGGTCTCAAATTGGGATCTATTAAGGTTCAAATTTCGGCCCTGTCGATTTTCTTCCAAAAAGAATTGGCTTCAGTCCCTGAAGTCCAGACTTTTGTTAAGGGAGTGCTGCATATACAGCCTCCTGTGGTGCCTCCAGTGGCACCGTGGGATCTCAATGTGGTTTTGGACTTTCTAAAATCTCATTCGTTTGAACCACTAAAAAATGTGGATTTGAAATATCTCACATGGAAAGTGACCATGCTACTAGCCCTGGCTTCGGCCAGGAGAGTGTCAGAACTGGCAGCTTTATCTTACAAAAGCCCATATCTGATTTTCCATTCGGACAGGGCGGAACTGCGGACTCGTCCGCATTTTCTCCCTAAGGTGGTGTCAGCATTTCATCTGAACCAGCCTATTGTAGTGCCTGCGGCTACAAGTGACTTGGAGGACTCCAAGTTACTGGACGTTGTCAGAGCATTGAAAATATATATTGCAAGGACAGCTGGAGTCAGAAAATCTGACTCGTTGTTTATATTGTATGCACCCAACAAGATGGGTGCTCCTGCGTCTAAGCAGACGATTGCTCGTTGGATCTGTAGCACAATCCAACTTGCACATTCTGTGGCAGGCCTGCCACAGCCTAAATCTGTAAAGGCCCACTCCACAAGGAAGGTGGGCTCATCTTGGGCGGCTTGAAAAAGACTTCTCTAGTCGAAACGCGTTGGTGTGAGGGCCAGGACTACCAGGGACTGATTGGGACGGTACCCACTAAGGACACTATGCTTCGTCTCTCTTTATGTATAAAACGAGAGGGACGGATCTTGAAATAAGGAGTACCCAGAACCAGCAGGATTTCCATAAAGATACCTTTATATACAAGTTTCCTCCAAGCACAGTGTGAGTTGGGTACGCCCCTTCTTCCTTTACTTGGTTTACCTGCATGAGTGTGTCCGTGTACGACAGCATATCAACCTAAAAGATACCTTTATATGTTTTACACCCTCCCTTATGGATGTGAGTACGGTACGCACTCCCCTAATATAGACCATAAATTTGGAAGGGTAAAACACCCCTCATTTATTTTTATAATCTACTACACTATCATCTGCCCCATTTCCTCTTTTATTCCCGAGGATAAGAACTACAAAAGATTTGACCGGCAGGAAAAGGAGAAATTACAAGAACACTAAAGATACCTTTATGTATGGGGTACATCACGTCTCTCACGTGAGTACTGGTACGCAATTAGCAACCACCACCTTTTTAAGAATTCCCTCTATAATATCCTCCTACGACCTATAATTTACCTACTACACTATCAGCGGCCTTCTTTTTGTCTTTCTGTCTCCAACCATTGAGAATAAGAACTACCCCATTACTTTGGAAGGAAACGCAAGAGGAAATCCGGGGAACGAATTTTTGTGACTTCACTAAGGAGAAACTACCCCATAGCCTGAAGTACGGTCGAGTGAATAGACATATCCAAGTTTGGAGAATTAAGGAGACACCAGGACAGGTTCCTTAACGGTTTATTGACATTACGCATTACTTCAGTCAACTTTGAAGACTTTTTATCAGATACCATACATATAATAATTTTTGTATCCTCTTAGTATTTTTTTATCCTCTTAGTATTAACCTAGATGAGCGCAGACGTGATCTCTCTCTCTTTTCTTTTGTATCTTGGGCGGCTGCCCGAGGGGTCTCGGCATTACAACTTTGCCGAGCAGCTACGTGGTCAGGGGAGAACACGTTTGTAAAATTTTACAAATTTGATACTCTGGCTAAGGAGGACCTGGAGTTCTCTCATTCGGTGCTGCAGAGTCATCCGCACTCTCCCGCCCGTTTGGGAGCTTTGGTATAATCCCCATGGTCCTTTCAGGAACCCCAGCATCCACTAGGACGATAGAGAAAATAAGAATTTACTTACCGATAATTCTATTTCTCGGAGTCCGTAGTGGATGCTGGGCGCCCATCCCAAGTGCGGATTATCTGCAATAATTGTACATAGTTATTGTTAACTAAATCGGGTTATTGTTGTAGGGAGCCATCTTTCAGAGGCTCCTCTGTTATCATACTGTTAACTGGGTTTAGATCACAAGTTGTACGGTGTGATTGGTGTGGCTGGTATGAGTCTTACCCGGGATTCAAAATTCCTCCCTTATTGTGTACGCTCGTCCGGGCACAGTACCTAACTGAGGCTTGGAGGAGGGTCATAGGGGGAGGAGCCAGTGCACACCACCTGATCGGAAAGCTTTACTTTTTGTGCCCTGTCTCCTGCGGAGCCGCTATTCCCCATGGTCCTTTCAGGAACCCCAGCATCCACTACGGACTCCGAGAAATAGAATTATCGGTAAGTAAATTCTTATTTTTACATTGACTCAGCGAGTCGGTCAGTTCTGCCAGCCAGTCACTATTCGCGCCGGTGTCCCAACGTGCCGCATTACAGGGAAGTAGACGCACTAAATAAATACACCTCCCAGCATCCCTTAGCGTCAAAGCATTCTGGCGCTAAAGGCTGCTGGGAGCTGTGGTTTATTTAGTCCGTCTACTTCCCTATAATGCAGCGCGTTGGGACACCACCGCTAACAATAGTCACTGGCTGCTGTGCGAGTCTCCGGGAGAGCCACTGCCAAAGGGAGGACAGCAGTTTAGCTGCTTCCAGGCGGAGAAGCATTACACGCTCCTCCCCCACTCGTGGTACCTTCGGGCCCCATCCATGCCACCACCCGCGTTTTTTTTCTATGTAAATGTATACGTCTCACAGTGATTAGTAAAAGCAACATTTAGTAAAGCAACACTTTATAAAACAAATTAGTAAAGCCTGCATGTGAAAAACAATCGTCAGACACTAATATTTCTCTTACGTCCTAGAGGATGCTGGGGACTCCATAAGGACCATGGGGTATAGACGGGCTCCGCAGGAGACATGGGCACTATAAAGAACTTTAGATAGGTGTGCACTGGCTCCTCCCTCTATGCCCCTCCTCCAGACCTCAGTTAGATCCTGTGCCCAGAGGAGACTGGGTGCATTACAGGGGAGCTCTCCTGAGTTTCTGATACCATTAGCTCCAGAGGGTCGGAACGCAGGTCTCACCCTCGCCGTTCGTCCCGGAGCCGCGCCGCCGTCCCCCTCACAGAGCCGGAAGATAGAAGCTGGGTGAGTATCAGAAGAAAGAGGACTTCAAAGGCGGCTTAAGACTTCAGATCTTCTCTGAGGTAATGCGCAGCGCCATTGTTCCTACACGCACACACACACAGCGGGCACTGAAGGGTGCTGGGCACAGGGGGGGCGCCCTGGGCAGCAATATTAAACCTCTTGGGACTGGCTAAAGTATATAGATATACTGGGGAGGCAGTATATAAGATAATCCCCTGACAGTATTGTGAATTTGAGCGGGACCAAAGCCCTCCGATGAGGGGGCGGGGCTTGATCCTCCAGCACTAACCAGCGCCATTTTCTCCACAGCACACTGCAGAGAAGCTGGCTCCCCGGACTCTCCCCTGCTGAACACGGTGACAGAGGACAAAAAAGGGCGGGGGGGGGGGCACATTAGATTGGCGCAGCGAGTGTATATACATATATTGGTATAAAAGCGCTGTTTAACTGGGAATTCTATTTCCAGAGTCAGGTGGCGCTGGGTGTGTGCTGGCATACTCTCTCTCTGTCTCTCCAAAGGGCCTTAGTGGGGAATTGTCTCCATATAAATATATCCCTGAGTGTGTGGGGGTGTCAGTAAGTGTGTGTCGGCATGTCTGAAGCAGAAGGCTCATCTAAGGAGGAGGTGGAGCAAATGATTGTGGTGTCGCCGTCAGCAACGCCGACACCGGATTGGTTGGACATGTGGAATGTTTTAAATGCAAATGTGTCTTTATTATATAAGAGATTGTACAAAGCAGAGTCCAGGGATAGAACAGGGAGTCAATCCATGGCTTTGACTGTGTCACAGGGCCCTTCAGGGTCTCAGAAATGTCGCCTGTCCCAAGTAGCAGACACTGATACCGACACGGATTCTGACTCCAGTGTCGACTACGATGATGCGAGGTTACACCCAAGGGTGGCCAAAAGTATTCATTACATGATTATTGCAATAAAGGATGTTTTACATATCGCAGATGACCCCTCTGTCCCTGACACGAGGGTACACATGTTTAAGGAAAAGAAACCTGAGGTAACCTTTCCCCCATCTCATGAGCTGAACGCGTTATTTGAAAAAGCTTGGGAAACTCCAGACAAGAAACTGCAGATTCCCAAAATAATTCTTACGGCGTATCCTTTCCCTGCGCAGGACAGGTTATGGTGGGAATCCTCGCCCAGAGTGGACAAGGCGTTAACGCGCTTGTCAAAAAAGGTGGCGCTGCTGTCTCCAGACACAGCAGCCCTCAAGGATCCTGCTGATCGCAGACAGGATCAGCAGGACCTTAAAATTAATTTATACACATACGGGTGCTTTGCTCAGACTGGCAATAGCATCGGCTTGGGTTTGTAGTGCGGTAGCAGCTTGGACAGATACCTTGTCAGCTGACATTGATACCCTAGATAGGGATACCATTTTATTGACCTTGGGTCATATTAAAGACACAGTCTTATATATGAGAGACGCTCAGAGAGACGTTGGGCTACTAGGTTCAAGAGCCAACTGTCAGAATTCTGTAACTTTGTCCCCGGAGGGGGCACTAGTGGGTCAGTGTAGGAGTGATAGAGGAAACGGGGAGACTGACGAAAAGTTCCGCGCATGTGCGCTTGATTTTTATTATCACACAGGGATAACGGATGACAGGAACAATGAATAATAACTTAATCCGATAAATGAATATTTCAAAAGTCACTGGTAACAAATGAGCAATGAAGATGAACTTGTAACTTGATATAAATGATAAGGCAATAATGAAATCAGATGCAGCAAACGAAACTCCGATATATAACAAATAGCAATCAAAGCACACAGTCTCTGTAGAAGCACGCGTTTTTAAGCACTGTGTACTCCAGGCTGCAGTAGACTGAAAACTGGAACTGAACTGCTGGAACCTGTAGTTCCACAGTAGTGATGCGATGGAGAATGCAGATTCCTGACAGTACCCCTCCCTTTTATGGGTGGGCACCGAACACCCACGCTGGAACTTGGAAGGCTGAATGTCAATTGAAGTCTCAGAAGACAATGTAGGACACTTGAGAGTAGAGGACTGGAATAAGCATTCATAAGCAGGAGTAGAATCAACTTGAAATACTCTAGGGCGGAGAGAGGACGTCATCTTCAAAACTGACAGGAGTTCCTTACTTGACACACTGGAGAGAACCACACCGGGTTCGGAGGACCTGGAATCGGTAGGAACCGACGGCGACTTTGGACAGACGGATGGAACCGGGATTTGTCCAGGACTACTTAAATTGACTTGAACTGAAGGAGGCTGATCTGTACAGACGGATGGGACCGGATTGGGTCCAGAAAAGCTTGAACCGGCTGGAACCGGAGGAGTCTTCGGACTGACGTATAGGACCGGATTTGATCCGAAGATACTGGAATCGGCTGGAACCGAAGGAGGTTTACTGGAATTGGCTGAAACCGAAGGAGGCTGATCCGGACAGACGGATGGGACCGGATTGGTTCCGGAAAAGCTTGAACCGGTGGAGGCTGATCCGGACAGACGGATGGGACCGGATTGGGTCCGGAAGAGCTTGAACCGGCTGGAACCGAAGGAGGTAGCTCATCATTGGAAACAGAGCTACTCGGGCTGGCTGGAACCAGTGGAGTCTTTGGACCGACGGCTGGAACCGGGTTAGGTCCATTGATACTTGACTCTTGATCATTGAGTTGTGACACCAAACTTTGGAGTGACCCTGACCCCACACTCTGACCACCGTCCGGGTCCATGGGCCTTGGACAAACTGTCAGGATTCTGTAACTTTGTCTGTCCCCGGAGGGGGCACTAGTGGGTCAGTGTAGGAGTGATAGAGGAAACGGGGAGACTGACGAAAAGTTCCGCGCATGTGCGCTTGATATTTATTATCACACAGGGATAACGGATGACAGGAACAATGAATAATAACTTAATCCGATAAATGAATATTCAAAAGTCACTGGTAACAAATGAGCAATGAAGATGAACTTGTAACTTGATATAAATGATAAGGCAATAATGAAATCAGATGCAGCAAACGAAACTCCGATATATAACAAATAGCAATCAAAGCACACAGTCTCTGTAGAAGCACACGTTTTTAAGCACTGTGTACTCCAGGCTGCAGTAGACTGAAAACTGGAACTGAACTGCTGGAACCTGTAGTTCCACAGTAGTGATGTGATGGAGAATGCAGATTCCTGACACCAACTCCATGGCGATTTCTGCTAGGCGAGCCCTGTGGACCCGCCAATGGACGGGTGATGCCGACTCAAAGAAGCATATGGAAGTTTTACCTTACAAAGGTGAGGATTTATTTGGGGAAGGTCTCGCGGACCTGGTTTCCACAGCTACCGCGGGTAAATCTACCTTTTTACCTTATGTTTCCCCACAGCAAAAGAAAACGACGTAATATCAGATGCAGTCCTTTCGGTCGCATAAGTCCAGAAGAGGTCGGGGCTCTTCCTTCCTCGCCAGAGGTAAGGGTAGAGGGGAAAAACTGCCGGCTACGGCTAGTTCCCAGGAGAAGAAGTCCTCCCCGGCTTCTACTAAATCCACCGCATGACGCTGGGGCTCCACTGAGGGAGTCTGTGCCGGTGGGAGCGCGTCTTCGACTCTTCAGCCACGTCTGGGTTCAGTCAGACGTGGATCCTTGGGCAATGGAAATTGTATCCCAAGGTTACAAGCTGGAATTCGAAGACGTGCCTCCTCGCCGGTTTTTCAAATTGGCTTTACCAGTTTCTTCTCTGGAAAGGGAGATAGTTTTAGCGGCAATTCAAAAATTGTGTCAACAACAAGTGGTTGTCGAGGTTCCCTGTGTTCAACAGGGAAAAGGGTACTATTCAACCCTATTTGTGGTCCCGAAACCGGATGGTTCGGTCAGACCCATTCTAAATTTAAAATCCCTAAACCTGTACTTAAAAAAGTTAAAATTCAAGATGGAATCGCTCCGGGCAGTAATCTCCAGCCTGGAAGGGGGGGATTTTATGGTGTCACTGGACATAAAGGATGCATACCTTCATGTCCCCATATATCCCCCTCATCAGGCGTACCTGAGATTCGCTGTACAGGACTGTCAATACCAGTTTCAGACGTTGCCGTTTGGGCTTTCCACGGCCCCGAGGATTTTCACCAAGGTAATGGCGGACATGATGGTGCTCCTGCGCCGGCAGGGAGTCACAATTATCCCGTACTTGGACGATCACCCTGATAAAAGCGAGATCGAGAGATCAGTTGCTGAAAAGCGTGGCGCTCTCCTTGGGAGTGCTGCAGCAACATGGCTGGATTCTAAATCTACCAAAGTCACAGTTGGTTCCAACAACTCGACTATCGTTCTTAGGCATGATTCTGGACACGGAACAAAAGAGGGTTTTTCTCCCAACGGAAAAAGCCCTGGAACTCCAGAACATGGTCAGAGACCTGTTAAAACCGAAAAGAGTGTCGGTCCATCAATGCACTCGAGTACTGGGGAAAATGGTGGCGACCTACGAGGCCATCCCCTTCGGCAGGTTTCATGCAAGGACGTTTCAGTGGGACCTTCTGGACAAGTGGTCCGGATCCCATCTCCAAATTCATTAGAAAATAAGCCTGTCCCCCAGGGCCAGGGTGTCTCTCCTGTGGTGGCTGCAGAGTGCTCATCTTCTAGAGGGTCGCAGGTTCGGCATTCAAGACTGGGTTCTGGTGACCACGGACGTGAGCCTCCATTGTTGGGGAGCAGTCACACAAGGAAGAAACTTTCAGGGGATATGGTCAAGTCAGGAGGCTTGTCTACACATCAACGTACTGGAATTGAGGGCCATATACAACAGCCTACGTCAAGCGGAGAATCTTCGCAACCTACCGGTTCTGATTCAATCAGACAACGTCACAGCCGTGGCTCATGTAAACCGCCAAGGCGGAACAAGGAGCAGAGTGGCAATGGCGGAAGCCACCAGGATTCTGCGCTGGGCGGAAAATCACATAAGCGCTTTGGCAGCAGTCTTCATTCCGGGAGTGGACAACTGGGTAGCAGACTTCCTCAGCAGACACGATCTCCATCCAGGAGAGTGGGGACTTCATCAAGAAGTTTTTGCAGAGATAACAAGTCAGTGGGGACTTCCACAAATAGACATGATGGCTTCACGCCTCAACAAGAAGTTTCGGAGGTATTGTGCCAGGTCAAGGAACCCTCAGGCAGTAGCAGTGGACGCCCTGGTGACACCGTGGGTGTTTAAGTCGGTCTATGTGTTCCCTCCTCTTCCACTCCTCTCAAAGACATTGAGAATCATAAGACGAAAAAGAGTACAGACAATACTCATTGTTCCAGATTGGCCTCGAAGGGCCTGGTATTCAGATCTTCAGGAAATGCTAACAGAAGATCCGTGGCCTCTTCCTCTCAGAGAGGACCTGTTGCAACAGGGACCCTGCGTGTTCCAAGACTTACCGCGGTTACGTTTGACGGCATGGCGGTTGAACACCGAATCCTAGCTGGGAAAGGCATTCCGGAAGAAGTCATCCCTACTCTGATAAAGGCTAGGAAGGAAGTGACGGTGAAACATTATCACCGTATCTGGAGAAAGTATGTATCTTGGTGTGAATCCAAGAATGCTCCTACGGAAGATTTCCATCTGGGCCGTTTTCTCCACTTTCTACAGACAGGAGTGGATATGGGCCTAAAATTAGGTTCCATTAAGGTACAGATTTCGGCCCTATCAATTTTCTTTCAGAAGGAATTGGCTTCTTTCCCAGAAGTCCAGACTTTTGTAAAGGGAGTGCTGCACATACAGCCTCCTTTTGTGCCTCCAGTGGCACCATGTGACCTTAACGTGGTGTTACAGTTCCTAAAATCTCACTGGTTTGAACTTCTTCAAACGGTTGAGTTAAGATTTCTCACTTGGAAGGTGGTCATGTTGTTGGCCTTGGCATCTGCAAGGCGGGTGTCCGAATTGGCGGCTTTGTCACACAAAAGCCCCTATCTAATTTTCCATGTGGATAGAGCAGAATTAAGGACTCGTCCTCAATTTTTGCCTAAGGTGATTTCATAGTTTCACATAAACCAACCTATTGTGGTACCTGTGGCTACGAATGACTTGGAGGATTCCAAGTCCCTGGATGTAGTCAGGGCCTTAAAAATTTATGTAGCCAGGACGGCTAGGGTTAGGAAAACAGAGGCACTGTTTGTCCTGTATGCAGCCAACAAGGTTGGCGCTCCTGCTTCTAAGCAGACTGTTGCTCGCTGGATCTGTAACACGATTCAGCAAGCTCATTCTACGGCTGGATTGCCGTTATCAGATTCGGTAAAGGCCCATTCCACTAGAAAGGTGGGCTCTTCTTGGGCGGCTGCCTGAGGCGTCTCGGCGTTACAGCTTTGCTGAGCGGCGACTTGGTCGGGTTCAAACACTTTTGCAAAATTCTACAAGTTTGATACCCTGGCTGATGAGGACCTTTTGTTTGCTCAATCGGTGCTGCAGAGTCATCCGCACTCTCCCGCCCGGTCTGGAGCTTTGGTATAATCCCCATGGTCCTTACGGAGTCCCTAGCATCCTCTAGGACGTAAGAGAAAATAAGATTTTAAACCTACCGGTAAATCTTTTTCTCCTAGTCCGTAGAGGATGCTGGGCGCCCGTCCCAGTGCGGACATTTTTCTGCAAGGCTTGTATATAGTTATTGCTTACATAAGAGTTATGTTACAGTTGAGATCAGTCTTTGGCTGATGCTGTTTTGTTCATACTGTTAACTGGTGGCGTATATTCCATGTTATACGGTGTGGATTGTGTGGGCTGGTATGAATCTTGCCCTTAGATTAACAAAAATCCTTTCCTCGTACTGTCCGTCTCCTCTGGGCACAGTTCTCTAACTGAGGTCTGGAGGAGGGTCATAGAGGGAGGAGCCAGTGCACACCCATCTAAAGTTCTTTATAGTGCCCATGTCTCCTGCAGAGCCCATCTATACCCCATGGTCCTTACGGAGTCCCCAGCATCTTCTACGGACTAGGAGAAAAAGATTTACCGGTAGGTTTAAAATCTTATTATTCCTAAGTAATCACAATTTAAATTAGCTTCACCGAGTACCTGTGCACATAATGCTATTAATATTCAATGTTTAATATAATGTCCAGTAAGGTATCTTTCATGGTTTAGATCATATTACATCGGCTGTACTACAATATATACGTGCACCTAATTCTATGATGTGGAATTTGTATTGTTGAGTATCCCTTATCCAAAATGCTTGGGACCGGAAGTATTTTGGATATCTGATTTTTTCATATTTTGGAATAATTGCATACCATAATGAGATAACATGGCGATGGGACCTAAGTCTAAGCACAGAATGCATTTATGTTTCATATACACCTTATACACACAGCCTGAAGGTAATTTTAGCCAATATTTTTAGTTACTTTGTGCATTAAACAAAGTGTGTGTACATTCACATAATTCAGGTCATTTAATACAATATTTTTAATAACTGTATTAAACAAAGTTTGTGTACATTGAGCCATCAGAAAACAAAGGTTTCACTATCTCACTCTCGCTAAAAATTCCGTATTTCTCCGGCTGGGTCCACAGGTTATCCACAGGATAACATTGGGATATGCCGGAGCGACAGCGGAAATGGCACCAAATAGTCACAAGCTTTCTGGCCTCCCAGGATGCATCGGGCTCCTCCATAAAATCCCGCCCACCGACTCAGTCAAATCAGTTTTTTGTTTGGTGCGGCAGGAGCCGGACCATGGTCACAGGGCTGCTGTTATAGCAGCCGTAAGCTTTTTTATTTTCTTTTTATAGTCTTACTATGTTTTGAGTGATCTTTCTTAACAGCGTCTTAAATGCACGCTAGAAAGAGTCGCTCCAACAACTCTCCACCGGGTCGCAACAACGCTTACCTCCGGGTATTAGTGCTGTCTCGGCGGGCGTCTGTGACGGATGTTCTAGCAGGTCCAGCAGACGTTACCAGGCTGTGGCCGGAGCATGGGGAGAAGGTAGGGCATCGGATCCACTTACTAGGGGATTCCGGACACAGCCACACTGTATTGGAGGAGACTACTAACAGTGGTTGATGCGCCGCCACTCTTAAGTGCTGCGCGTTACCTCAGTGAAGATCCGAAGTCTTGCTCCCACACAACACACACACGGCAGGCACTGTAAGGGCGCGGGGGGGGGGGGGGGGGCGCGCCCTGGGCAGCAATTAAACCTCTTCTCTGGCATTTAATGATGTATATGGGCTTTGCTCGGTATATATGAAAACCCCCGCCAGTTTTCCAAATCAATAGAGCGGGACCGAAGTCCGCCGCTGAGGGGGCGGGGCTTGATCCTCAGCACTCACCAGCGCCATTTTCTCCACAGCACACGCTGAGAAGCTGGCTCCCCGGACTCTCCCCTGCTGAACACGGTGACAGAGTGTTTGAAAGAGGGGGGAGGGCACATAATTTGGCGCAGTGTTATAGATATAATTATAAAAAGCGCTATCTGGGTAATTTGTTTCCCTGGGTCATTGGCGCTGGGTGTGTGCTGGCATACTCTCTCTCTGTCTCTCCAAGGGGCCTTGTGGGGGAACTGTCTCCAGATAAAGAATTCCCTGAGTGTGTGGTGTGTCGGTACGCGTGTGTCGGCATGTCTGAAGCGGAAGGCTCTTCTAGGGAGGAGGTGGAGCAAATGAGTGTGGTGTCTCCGTCGGCAACGCCGACACCTGACTGGTTGGATATGTGGAATGTTTTAAATGCAAATGTGAATTTATTGTACAAAAGGTTGGACAAAGCTGAGTCCAGGGAAGGTACAGGGAGTTTAGCCTTGCCTTTCTCTATGTCACAGGGACCTCCTGGGTCTCAAAAGCGCCCACTATCCTAAATAGTAGACACGGATACCGACACGGATTCTGATTCCAGTGTCGACTGCGATGATGCAAAGTTGCAGCCAAAATTGGCTAAAAGTATTCATTGTATGATTATTGCTATAAAAGAGGTGTTACATATCACGGATGAACCCTCTGTCCCTGACACGAGGGTCCACATGTATAAAGAAAAGAAGCCTGAGGTAACCTTTCCTCCATCTCATGAGCTGAAAAAGCGTTGACACGCTTATCCAAAAAGGTAGCGCTGCCATCTCAAGATACGGCATCCCTGAAGGATCCTGCTGATCGCAGGCAGGAGACTACCTTGAAGTCTATTTACACACATACTGGTACTTTACTCAGACCGGCGATAGCGTCGGCTTGGGTTTGTAGCGCTGTAGCGGCGTGGACAGATACCTTATCTGCTGATATAGATTCGCTGGATAAGGAAACCATTTTATTGACCCTGGGTCATATTAAAGATGCTGTCCTATATATGAGAGATGCTCATAGAGACATTGGCCTACTGGGTTCCAGAGCCAATGTGATGGCGATTTAGGCTAGGCGAGCCCTATGGACCCGACAATGGACGGCGATGCCGACTCGAAGAGGCATATGGAGGTTTTACCTTACAAGGGTGAGGAATTATTTGGGGAAGGTCTCACGGACCTAGTTTCCACGGCTACGACAGGTAAATCAACTTTTTTGCCTTATGTTTCCTCACAGCCTAAGAAAACGCCACATTATCAGATGCAGTCCTTTCGTTCGCATAAAGCCAAGAGAGTGTGGGGATCTTCCTTTCTTACCAGAGGTAAGGGCAAGGGGAAAAAGCTGCCAGCCACAGCTAGTTCCCAGGAGCAGAAGTCCTCCCCGGCCTCTACAAAATCCACCGCATGACGCTGGGGCTCCGCTGAGGGAGTCCGCCCCAGTGGGGGCATGTCTTCGACTTTTCAGCCACATCTGGGTTCAATCACAGGTGGATCCCTGGGCAATAGAAATTGTTTCCCAGGGTTACAAGCTGGAATTCGAAGAGGTGCCTCCTCGCCGGTTTTTCAAATCGGCCCTGCCGGCTTCTCCCCCAGAGAGGGAGATAGTGTTAGAAGCTATTCAAAAATTGTGTCTTCAACAAGTGGTGGTCAAAGTCCCCCTGCAGCAGCAGGGGATGGGGTATTACTCAACCCTGTTTGTAGTCCCGAAACCGGACGGTTCGGTCAGGCTCATTTTGAATTTAAAATCCTTAAACCTATACTTAAAAAGGTTCATGTTCAAGATGGAGTCGCTCAGAGCGGTTATCGCCAGCCTGGAAGGGGGGGGGGATTATATGGTGTCCCTGGACATAAAGGATGCGTACCTTCATGTCCCCATATATCCGCCTCATCAGGCGTTCCTGAGGTTTGCTGTACAGGATTGTCATTACCAATTTCAGACGTTACCGTTTGGGCTTTCCACGGAGCCGAGGATTTTCACCAAGGTAATGGCGGAAATGATGGTGCTCCTGCACAAGCAGGGGGTCACAATTATCCCGTACTTGGATGATCTCCTAATAAAAGCGAGATCGAGAGAATAGTTGCTGGACAGCGTATCACTCTCCCTGAGGGTGTTGCAACAGCACGGCTGGATTCTCAATATTCCGAAGTCACAGTTGATTCCAACGACTCGTTTGCCCTTCTTAGGCATGATTCTGGATACAGACCAGAAAAGGGTTTATCTTCCGATGGAAAAGGCCCAAGAACTCATGTCTTTGATCAGGGAACTATTGAAGCCAACGAGGGTGTCGGTGCATCACTGCACTCAAGTTCTGGGAAAGATGGTGGCGACTTACGAGGCCATTCCATTCGGCAGGTTCCATTCGAGAACTTTTCAGTGGGACCTTCTGGACAAGTGGTCCGAGTCACATCTACAGATTCATCAGATGATCACCCTGTCCCCCAGGGCCAGGGTATCTCTCCTGTGGTGGCTTCAAAGTGCTCACCTTCTGGAGGGTCGCAGGTTCGGCATTCAGGACTGGATTCTGGTAACCACGGATGCGAGCCTCCGAGGTTGGGGTGCAGTCACACAGGGAAGAAACTTCCAGGGTCTCTGGTCAAGCCAGGAGGGTTGTCTTCACATCAACGTCCTGGAGTTGAGGGCCATATACAACGCCCTGCGTCAAGCGGAGCAGTTGCTTCGCGACCTACCGGTTCTGATCCAGTCAGACAACATCACCGCAGTGGCGCATGTAAACCGCCTAGGTGGAACAAAGAGCAGAGTGGCAATGGCGGAAGCCACCAGGATTCTTCGCTGGGCGGAAAATCATGTAAGCGCCCTGACAGCAGTCTTCATTCCGAGAGTGGACAACTGGGAAGCCGACTTCCTCAGCAGACATGATCTACAGATGTAGCCACCTTTATCTTGAGTGGCCGCGGCGGTTGTCCCGTTCGACCATACGCAGCGTACTGTGGCGTAGCGAGGCGCGCCTAGCCACAGAGAGGCTATCTAATCGCACGGAGACAGACATTTGACGTTTGGCGTTACCTTTACGTGTAATACCTGCGATCAGCCACCAGATGTCGCTTTTTACAATCACCACTGCGCATGCGTGTGGTCTCCCGTAAAATACAATACTGACATACATAATAAGGACTACTTTACTAAGGCGTCTCATTACGCTGCATACAGCAAATACTGTACTCATTACGCTGCATTATTTAATACAGTACTGTATATACAGTACGACACCGACGCAAATACAGTAGTACAGCATACAGTATATGATCCATCTACAATACTTTATGAATACTGTATGTGAGCGTCCAAGTCCCGCAGACAAAACACAGTACTGTAAAACCAGTAGTGTACACTGTCGCAAATGGATGTGTGTTACAAGTTCACTATTGCCTCTCAAGATTAGGAATTTTCTACAGTATGTTATCGTCCTAATCCCGTAGCCATTACAGCATAATCAAAACCAACGGATTTATACATTTGTCTGCGGCGAAGTGGTGAAGTGTTTCGCTTCCTATACTCAGAGTCCAGGGTTCGATTCCTTAAGTACGAATGCATGTTACTGTAGTTTTTTTCAGACACTTTATTATTTTTTTTATTCACATACTGTAAACCAGGGCATACAGTAGCTGCATGAGCGGTTCTATGCGATCGAGTCCGGTGTACCATAATGTGCAGGTTCTATGCAGGTTAAGGTACTATGCTCCGTACACAGTACACATACAATTCTGTAGCTGGGCAGACTGAATAGAAATGGCTACCACCTATGACTCCTTGCCCCACAGAGGCCCTAGGCTACGGAGCAAGTAATAGTCCAGATTGTACAGACTATGGGGCAATGCTGAAGGAGCGTCACAATCCCCTAGCTAAAATACACAGTATGCATATTATGGTACACCGGACTCGATGACATACTGTAGCACACTGGCAAAATGGCCGCCGCCCCTGAACCCTTGTGCAGGTTATGGGGCAATGCTGAAGGAGCGTCACAATCCCCTAGCCAAAATACACAGGGGAGGGATAAGCCACTGTAGGATTGCATACAGTATTACGGTACACCGGACTCAATCGCATAGCACACTGTCAAAACGACCACTACCCATGAACCCCCACCTCCTGAACCCCCACCTCGTGGCATGCAGCAGTTGGGTATGGAATGAGAAATGGCATAAGCTGTGCAGGCTACGGGGCGATGCTGAAGGAGCGTCACAATCCCCTAGCCAAAATACACAGAGATACTGTAAGCGAGGTCTATGCACATTACAGTACTGTACGTTACACCGGGCTCGGTCGCATAGCAAACTGACAAAACACAAGTTTTACAGTACATACAGTAAAGCAGGCCAAAGCTGCAGGAGAGTTTCTACTGTAAAGGTTCTATGCACCGTACGGTAATGTACACATACCTGTACAATTCTATAGCAGGGCAGACTCAATTGAAATGGCTACCGCCTGTGACTCCTACAGTAGCTCCTAGGAGGCACTCAGCTATGGAGCAAATAACAGCACAGATTTTGCAGGCTACGGGGCAATGCTGAAGGAGCGTCACAATCCCCTAGCTACAATACACAGGGGTGATAGAGATAATCGAGTGGCTGGAGGGGGGTCCCCTTGATTTAAGGGGCCCCCACTCCTCCAGGGTACTCCGGCCAGGTGTGACTAGTTGGGTATTTAATTCCATGGCCGCAGGGACCGGTATAAAAGTCTCCCCCGGCTGTGCATTATCTGTCCAGCTAGTGGAGCCCAGTGCTGATTCAAAAAATATGGGGAACCCCTACGCTTTTTTTGTCCCCCTTATTTTTTGCACCAGGACCAGGCGCAGAGCCCGGTGCTGGTTCTAAAAAGATGGGGGATCCCGTGTCCATTTTTTCCGTATTCCTTCCGGAATTCGACTGCAATTGCATATACAGTACTGTACCCCTTAATGTCACTGCTTACAGTATACAGTATTTAGACATGAGCTTGTGTACAGTATCTGTCATGAGGTGCTTTTTTCACTGACACTATAACTTTTTTCTATTGTGATATACTGTACAGAGGCGGCAAACTAGCCAAACGGGAATAATCAGCTTCTGCAGAATAAAATGAGATGCTACAGTACATGCCTATATTCTGTGAGTGACTGCGGCTCTATGAAATTAAATCAGAAAATTTAAATATGAAATGCATTACTAATGTGTGGCATTACTGTACTGTATGTGTATAAGGTGTACTACAATATTTTCTGGTGTAACATAAGGAAAGGGCACTACTGCATGGTCTAATGCAGTGGTTCTCAAACTTGGTCCTCAGGACCCCACACAGTGCATGTTTTGCAGGTAAACCAGCAAGTGCACAGATGTATTCATTACTAACTGACACATTTTAGAAGGTCCATACAGTAGGTGGAGCTAATTTTTTCACTTGTGATTCTGTGAGACCTGCAAAACCTGCACTGTGTGGGGTCCTGAGGACTGAGTTTGAGAACCTGTGGTCTAATGTAAATAAAGATGAATGTGGTGGGGTGTAATGTGAATAAGGGGCATTACTGTTAGGAGTAATGTGGTACTATGATATGATGTCATGAGAATAAGAGACACCACTGCATGATATAATGTGAATAAAGTTGCAGTACTGTGTTGTGTCATTTCATCTTCGGGTATTATTGTGTTACCATGCCCCTTCCCAGCAAGAACATACTGTACACTGTTTTGGGCTGGCACTAAATGTGCACATTGTTCTTATTTAGATTATAGGGGGTAGGAGCGCCAAAATGGGTGATGGTGCTGGGAAAGGGGTGCAGGGTTAGAGGCAGAACTACGTAGCATCTGTGCAAGAGGGCATCAGCCAAAATCTAGCCTAGGGCATCATGTTGGTCAGGTTTGGCTCTGATAATACTGTATACTGTACTCTTACTGTACTTTGCATTCAATACAGATACTGTTTGCACACAGGTTTTACATGAATCATTGGCAATGCTGCAGGAGTGTCTCATTAGGCAATCTAAAATATACCACGACTATGGGTGGGGATACAGTAGGGAAGTTCTGTCACCATAAGCTGTCTGCTGTGTATAGCATATTTCCATCTGAGATGCATTTGTGTGTTTGTAATAAGAAAAAAACATTTTACTGTACATTTAGTGGATACAGTATTTCTCCCCCATAATGACGTATCATACTGTACAGGTACCCTCATGTACTGTACCGTACCATACTGTAAAATTGAATATTTATTGGAAAAACATCAATATTAATGTAAAAATAAAGTATTACAACATCCGATTCCATGTACTGCACTGATCAAAATGTACAGTACTCTTATTCAGGACTTATAAAACTGAAAATAACTGTTCATACAGTACACATCAATAACATTACTACTGTATAATATTCTACATTAGTTTATGCAATAATCAGACAAAGGCAATTTTATCATTTTTTTTAATAATGCACCAATTTAAAATTTTAAACAGAAAATACAGAACTACATATTTGTGGCTTGACCATTTCTTTCAACTACAACAGGTAATACTTTATACAGGTGATTTATATAATTATTACAATGTTCAGGTGTGAGTACTTCTAGCCAAAATTTCTTTATCCCATCCACCAGTTGCTGTTTTGTTGTTGGCTTTGCAACACTCCTAACGTACCTCTTCAATTGAGCCCACACTAATTCGATTGGGTTCATGTCTGGTGATCTATATAAAAATAAAAAAAAAGCGTATAGAAAAAATTAATTACATTACAGTAAATAGAGAAAATTAAACATACAATATTGTACTGTTTATTAAACAAAAATTTTTTTTACAGTACTAGAGTGCTATCCAAAATTTTACTTGTACACTGTTGAAAGAATACTCACTCTGGTGGTGTGCGTTCCCAATTCATACCTTTCTCTTCCATAAATTTGGCTGAGGCGGAGTGTTTAGGATCATTGTCTTGGAATATCCTATGGTGAGTTGGGTAATATTTATTCACAAATGGCACCATACATTTCTCTACTATTGTTTCTTGGAAATATTTCTTATCCATGATTCCTACAGAAATCAAAAAATGTTGTTCATTAATAAGCAACTCCTTTTATTGTGCAGTTACACGTACTCTACAGTACAACATGTATTTTTACAGAACACAGGCACAGAATAAAGTATAGTACTGTACCTTCGAAAAATAATAGGGGACCAGCTCCTAATCGTGATATGCCTCCCCATACATGGACTTTCAATGGATGCTTTGGGCGTGGTTTTAAAGAGATATGGTTACGTTTCCTGAATGACATTCTGGAGAACCGCTCAAGGGCAACAGACGATTCATCTGTGAAAATGACATCATCAAATGTTTCACCACTCTCAATCCATCGCCGTGCCTGTTCCACTCTCTTTTCTTTATTCACATCTCTTATCATTGGAGATATCCTGTGAAGAGCCAAAAATAATGAAATCAGATACAGTTATGAAATTACAGATTTACAGATTACTGTATATACAGTAGACTGTATGTGCAGTATACTGTATTATATACCTACTGTATACATTAAACTGTACATACAGTACATTAAGTTACATACAGAGTAATATATATATACATACTGTACATACACACAAACACACACACACAGTATACAGTATGTAATCATCACAATAAGCCGGCAATGCTTCATTGCTGTCTCTGAGTGCCTATACAGTAGGTATCTCTTTTGGGATAGAATATATACAGTATATACACACATACTGTATATAGTATAAAGTACACACTCTGTATAATGATTTATGGCATTATTATATCACGTATCAAGGGATTATTAACAGTGCATTTACTGTATGGTTTATACTGCTTTCAGTATTTTACCTTGTTGCGCCAAAGGTCCATCCCATTTTCCGTCGCATCCTTCTGATGCTGGTGGCCGATATGTCCAGGTCATACTTGGAATGGAGAATTCGTTTTATTTGCAGAGCAGTACGCTCATCATCCTCACGAGTTAGTTCCTCCACAATTTGTTGCACTCTCCTACAGTACAATACAGTATGAAAAATATGAATTCATGAACAGCACAATCACAGTTACAATTGATGAAGTTTTTATTTTATTTCAAAAAAATTGTTTATGGTATAAAGCAAGTCATTTAAACATTACAGTAGTGTACAGTACGTACCATGTGCATTTTGTAGGAAATACAAATCTGGGCGTTGTTCTCTCGAATGCATGATAGCGCACCGTTTCTAAAGTGACTATAATGCCACTTTCCTTGAGCCATGCATGGATCTCTTTGATGGTTTTATTTTCTTTTTTCATGTTGGCGATTATCTTGCTCATCGTTTTGTTGATAGTTACTGGCATGTTGTCCAACTATAATTCCTGTATGGAGAGAAAACATTTGTGAATACTGTAGTCTAAAATTTACACATCTGAAAATGCATAAGAGTTTTATGATAGAAGTTAATACTGTACATGTTTACTATCCAGTACCTGATGTTCAAATTTAAGTATTGTATACTGTACAGTACTGAAAATACAACTTCAGTGTTATGGACTGCAATTAGTTTCCTGTATGAAACAGATACAGTACAGTAAATAACCCTCCTTGGAAGTGCATGGGCCCTGTGAGACTTACAGTAGTGTACAGCATAAGGGTCGACTGACATGATGTACAAGCATTACATACAGTACATGTCAGTACTGTATGTAAATTCTTCAATTATTGCCTAACAACAATGCTGCTTACTGTATATTAAATACTGTAGGCCTAGAAATGTGCATCTCAATATAGTAGTTAAAAACACAGGGGCCTATGTGGATAAGCGAGTTCTATGCACACTAAAAATGGCCACCGACCGTGAACCCCCAGCACGTGGCAGCGCTCGTATATGTAGTGAGATACAGTATGGCATACATTTCACAGTTCAGGGGGCAATGCTGAAGGAGCGTCACAATCCCCTAGCTCAATTACATTGGGATAAGCGAGGTCTATGCACATTACGGTATACCGAGCTGGATCGCTTAGCAACCTGACAAAATGGCCGCCGACCGTGAACTCCCAGCACGTGGCAGCGCTCGGATATGTAGTGAGATACAATATGGCATACATTTCACAGTTCAGGGGGCAATGCTGAAGGAGCGTCACAATCCCCTAGCTCAATTACATTGGGATAAGCGAGGTCTATGCACATTACGGTATACCGAGCTGGATCGCTTAGCAACCTGACAACATGGCCGCCGACCGTGAACTCCCAGCACGTGGCAGCGCTCGGATATGTAGTGAGATACAATATGGCATACATTTCACAGTTCAGGGGGCAATGCTGAAGGAGCGTCACAATCCCCTAGCTCAATTGCATTGGGATAAGCGAGGTCTATGCACATTACGGTATACCGAGCTGGATCGCTTAGCAACCTGACAAAATGGCCGCCGACCGTGAACTCCCAGCACGTGGCAGCGCTCGGATATGGAGTGAGAGATGGTATACATTTTAAAATACACCGGGATAAGTTGTACAGGCCATGGAGCAATGCACAGGGACATTCATCATTTACGTACAGTATATAAATAATTGTAAACCGTAAATGAAAGAATTACCGGTCAAATACTGTATGACGAAACTGTGTCAATAAGCTGGAACAGTATGGCCTGTGAAGAAGTTTTCGAAGGCAGAAACGGAGAGCAAATTACAGTATCAGGAGATTTCTGAAAGGTCGGAGAAGATCCACACAGCAAGTCTGCTTACGAGGAAACAGCTTTGCAAAGTGGGTAGCGGGGCGGTGACTGAGACGCTCTTTTATTCACATTCACACAAAAGGAATTCTTACCGCTGTGATTGGTGCCAATATAGGCGCATTCATCCTTACACCAATCACAGAGCATACTGTACTTTTGAATGTGAATAAAAGAGCGTCTCAGTCACCGCCCGCTACCCACTTTGCAAATCTGTTTCCTCGTAGGCAGACTTGCTGTGTGGATCTTCTCCGACCTTTCAGAAATCTCCTGATAATTTGCTCTCCGTTTCTGCCTTCGAAAACTTCTTCACAGGCCATACTGTTCCAGCTCATTGACACAGTTTCGTCATACAGTATTTGACCGGTAATTCTTTCATTTACGGTTTACAATTATTTATATACTGTACGTAAATGATGAATGTCCCTGTGCATTGCTCCATGGCCTGTACAACTTATCCCGGTGTATTTTAAAATGTATACCATCTCTCACTCCATATCCGAGCGCTGCCACGTGCTGGGAGTTCACGGTCGGCGGCCATTTTGTCAGGTTGCTAAGCGATCCAGCTCGGTATACCGTAATGTGCATAGACCTCGCTTATCCCAATGTAATTGAGCTAGGGGATTGTGACGCTCCTTCAGCATTGCCCCCTGAACTGTGAAATGTATGCCATATTGTATCTCACTACATATCCGAGCGCTGCCACGTGCTGGGAGTTCACGGTCGGCGGCCATTTTGTCAGGTTGCTAAGCGATCCAGCTCGGTATACCGTAATGTGCATAGACCTCGCTTATCCCAATGTAATTGAGCTAGGGGATTGTGACGCTCCTTCAGCATTGCCCCCTGAACTGTGAAATGTATGCCATATTGTATCTCACTCCATATCCGAGCGCTGCCACGTGCTGGGAGTTCACGGTCGGCGGCCATTTTGTCAGGTTGCTAAGCGATCCAGCTCGGTATACCGTAATGTGCATAGACCTCGCTTATCCCAATGTAATTGAGCTAGGGGATTGTGACGCTCCTTCAGCATTGCCCCCTGAACTGTGAAATGTATGCCATATTGTATCTCACTACATACTGTATCCGAGCGCTGCCACGTGCTGGGAGTTCACGGTCGGCGGCCATGTTGTCAGGTTGCTAAGCGATCCAGCTCAGTATACCGTAATGTGCATAGACCTCGCTTATCCCAATGTAATTGAGCTAGGGGATTGTGACGCTCCTTCAGCATTGCCCCCTGAACTGTGAAATGTATGCCATATTGTATCTCCATATCCGAGCGCTGCCACGTGCTGGGAGTTCACGGTCGGCGGCCATTTTGTCAGGTTGCTAAGCGATCCAGCTCGGTATACCGTAATGTGCATAGACCTCGCTTATCCCAATGTAATTGAGCTAGGGGATTGTGACGCTCCTTCAGCATTGCCCCCTGAACTGTGAAATGTATGCCATATTGTATCTCACTACATATCCGAGCGCTGCCACGTGCTGGGAGTTCACGGTCGGCGGCCATGTTGTCAGGTTGCTAAGCGATCCAGCTCGGTATACCGTAATGTGCATAGACCTCGCTTATCCCAATGTAATTGAGCTAGGGGATTGTGACGCTCCTTCAGCATTGCCCCCTGAACTGTGAAATGTATGCCATACTGTATCTCACTACATATACGAGCGCTGCCACGTGCTGGGGGTTCACGGTCGGTGGCCATTTTTAGTGTGCATAGAACTCGCTTATCCACATAGGCCCCTGTGTTTTTAACTACTATATTGAGATGCACATTTCTAGGCCTACAGTATTTAATATACAGTAAGCAGCATTGTTGTTAGGCAATAATTGAAGAATTTACATACAGTACTGACATGTACTGTATGTAATGCTTGTACATCATGTCAGTCGACCCTTATGCTGTACACTACTGTAAGTCTCACAGGGCCCATGCACTTCCAAGGAGGGTTATTTACTGTACTGTATCTGTTTCATTCAGGAAACTAATTGCAGTCCATAACACTAATATTAAGCCCACTCCATTATCCACTCCTCCCCTGTGTATTAAACACCCCCTACCACCCTGGAAGTCATGTACCAGGGCCCCTTCATTCAGCACAATGCCCCCTTCTACAGTTTAGTGTTCTCCTTCCTGCCCCATCTGTGCAGTAAAGGAATAATTAGCAGAAATTATTTCTCCAGGTCCTACTGTACATACTGAGCGAAAGATAGAACCCCCCCTATCCCCCGCGGAGCATCAAAGCTGCCGCTGATAGCTCCCCCCACCCCTTCCGCTGGTGAGTGGGTAGGGGCCCCAGTGCATTGCTGTGTCCAGGGGCCCACACTGCTGTTAAGATGGCTCTAGTAATTGAGCTAGGGGATTGTGACGCTCCTTCAGCATTGCCCCTGGACTGTACCATACTGTATCTCACTCCATATCCAAGCGCTGCCACGTGCTGGGAGTTCACGGTCGGTGGCCATTTTGTCAGGTTGCTAAGCGATCCAGCTCGGTATAACGTAATGTACATAGACCTTGCTTATCCCGGTGTACTACAGGTATGTGCAGTAGTACTGAATGATTGCTATCACTTGTGGTGAAACACCTATCTTATCAAATACAGTAACTACTGTACAGTATAGTTGTTCGCACAGGTGATGGTAATCATACTGTATATTTAAACTGAAGTCCGTAACAGAGCATTCTGTCCCTCCTGCAGAGGTTCTTGTTGGGAGGCACAGGGAAAAAAGGCAAATACTGTACAGTATTTGCACTTTACTGTTGTGCACTTTATTTGAAAATGTACAGTTGTTTGCTATTTTTAGCATGCTGTGCTTTACATGTTTTCTTATTGTGGTTTTTATATTTTTAGACAAAAGACAAAGAATGCAGACTACCAGATTTTACGGGAGTGCCAAAACCCACCCATCAGTGGCACAGAAACTTGCTGCATTAGTCCCACAAAAGAAGAAGAAAACTGCCAAGGCGGCTCAGAAAGAAAATGTGGTGAAACCACGAAAAAATGCCAAGGCAAAGAATAATACGTTGGAGATGATATGTGGTGTGGCAAATGATGTAATTGTTCCATCTCCTGCAGATCACAGTGTTCAGCCAATGAATCTGGAAATACCGGTGCTAGAGGACGTGACAAACACGCTGCATCAGGAAGCTTCTTTTTTGGACCATGTAGCCACCCCTGGACAAGAAGACATGACACATTCACCACGAAGAAGGTTGCATTTCACAGATGTGAACACCAAAGTGCAGGACTGCCAGTGTACCTGTCCTGTTTTACTAAAGGAGCTACTCAGTAAGGTGACCAATATGGAGTCAGAAGTTGGTGGACAGGTCAATCAGCTGCAGACCGATGTGGCTGGCCTTAAAGAAGGCATAAAGGAACAGATGGTAGAAGCCATGAAGAAAGTCATTGAACAAACGAGGGAAGAATGGCAAGTTGGAGTTTGCCGCACCATCATTGCAACACACCACCAAGCGGTTCAAGTCAGCGGCCTGGACGACCGAGGCCTGGAGGACCGCAGAGGAGGCCTGGAGGACCGCAGAGGAGGCCTGGAGGACCGCAGCGGACTGGACGAAGTCAGCGGCATGGACGACCACAGAGGAGGCCTGGAGGACCGCAGAGGAGGCCTGGACGACCGCAGAGGAGGCCTGGACGACCGCAGAGGAGGCCTGGACGACCGTAGAGGAGGCCTGGGGGACCGCAGCAGCGGACTGGACGAAGTCAGCGACTTGGACGACCGCAGAGGAGGCCTGGAGGACCGCAGAAGAGACCTGGAGGACCGCAGAGGAGGCCTGGACGACCGCAGAGGAGGCCTGGACGACCGCAGAGGAGGCCTAGACGACCGCAGAGGAGGCCTGGGGGACCGCAGCAGCGGACTGGACGAAGTCAGCGACTTGGACGACCGCAGAGGAGGCCTGGAGGACCGCAGAAGAGACCTGGAGGACCGCAGAGGAGGCCTGGACGACCGCAGAGGAGGCCTGGACGACCGCAGAGGAGGCCTGGACGACCGCAGAGGAGGCCTGGACGACCGTAGAGGAGGCCTGGGGGACCGCAGCAGCGGACTGGACGAAGTCAGCGACTTGGACGACCGCAGAGGAGGCCTGGAGGACCGCAGAGGAGGCCTGGAGGACCGCAGAGGAGGCCTGGAGGACCGCAGAGGAGGCCTGGACGACCGCAGAGGAGGCCTGGACGACCGCAGAGGAGGCCTGGACGACCGCAGAGGAGGCCTGGGGGACCGTAGAGGAGGCCTGGGGGACCGCAGCAGCGGACTGGACGAAGTCAGCGACTTGGACGACCGCAGAGGAGGCCTGGAGGACCGCAGAGGCCTGGACCACAGCAGCGGACTGGGCGAAGTCAGCGACTTGGGCGACCGCAGAGGAGGCCTGGACGACTGCAGAGGAGGCCTGGACGACTGCAGAGGAGGCCTGGACGACCGCAGAGGAGGCCTGGACGACCACAGAGGAGGCCTGGACGACCGTAGAGGAGGCCTGGGGGACCGCAGCAGCGGACTGGACGAAGTCAGCGACTTGGACGACCGCAGAGGAGGCCTGGAGGACCGCAGAAGAGACCTGGAGGACCGCAGAAGAGACCTGGAGGACCGCAGAGGCCTGGACCACAGCAGCGGACTGGACGAAGTCAGCGACTTGGGCGACCGCAGAGGAGGCCTGGACGACCACAGAGGCCTGGAGGACCGCAGAGGAAACCTGGAGGACCGCAGAGGAGGCCTGGAGGACCGCAGAGGAGGCCTGGAGGACCGCAGAAGAGACCTGGAGGACCGCAGAGGAGGCCTGGAGGACCGCAGAGGAGGCCTGGAGGACCGCAGAAGAGACCTGGAGGACCGCAGAGGAGGCCTGGAGGACCGCAGAGGAGGCCTGGAGGACCGCAGAGGAGGCCTGGAGGACCGCAGAGGAGGCCTGGAGGACCGCAGAGGAGGCCTGGAGGACCGCAGAGGAGACCTGGAGGACCGCAGAGGAGGCCTGGAGGACCGCAGAGGAGGCCTGGAGGACCGCAGAGGAGGCCTGGAGGACCGCAGAGGAGGCCTGGAGGACCGCAGAGGAGGCCTGGACCACAGCAGCGGACTGGACGAAGTCAGCGACTTGGACGACCGCAGAGGAGGCCTGGAGGACCGCAGAAGAGACCTGGAGGACCGCAGAAGAGACCTGGAGGACCGCAGAAGAGACCTGGAGGACCGCAGAGGAGGCCTGGAGGACCGCAGAGGAGGCCTGGAGGACCGCAGAGGAGGCCTGGAGGACCGCAGAGGAGGCCTGGACGACCGCAGAGGGCTGGACGACCGCAGAGGCCTGGATTCAAGTGTGCTGTTGCCAGGAACACCAATGATGACCAGCACACCTGCTCACAGGCCACTTCGCAATACATTCGGAGGCTCTCTGAACAATATTGCCCTGGCTGTCATCTCAACTTCCCTGGACGACCATCTGTACAGAGCTTCAAATGGACATATTCAGAAATATGCATATTCTCTGTTCCAGCACCATGTACGGTACGACAAATACTTGACGTGGGCCAATCGTGTGAACTTTGATGGTTCCAAGGGCAAACTTCCGCTGCCCAAAAATCTGGTACATGACATCATGGCTAGGTGTGAACGCCGCGTGAGGATTGGTGATCCAGAAAAGAGGAAGATAAGGGATACCATAAACTCTGTGCTGAGAACGAAGAGGAAAATGACTTGGAAGCTCGACTATGATGAAACCAGATCATTACCTACCTCCTAGCTTCAGCACATCAGCTTCACACAGCTGAAGCTAAAAAATTGTGTCAATGTACCTGTATGACCTGTACATTTTCTGGGGCTGCATGCACTGTGCTGAATCCACTTGGAGCAGCTTGGTTACTCAAAGGGGAGTGCATGAACTTGGCTCACCACATTCCTGGTAATGTAAGGGCCTGTTACAAGTTGCCCCTTTTATTCCTGTTGATTTTTTGGGCGCTGCTGTATCTATCCAGTAGCAGCCGAGTCCATTGTGCTGTGTCCATCTGGGGCCTTGGGCTGCGTTTCCATCCAGGGGCTGCTGTTGTCAGTCCTCTATTCTGGTGTCCGTATGCGACAGTGTTAAAAAGCAAAAGACAAAAACGAAAAATAATTCAAAAAAGCAAAACCTAAAAATAAAGTACAAAAACCATTACCCCGCACCACCACCACAAAAAAATAAATTATAAAAATGTTAAAGTTGATATTGTTACTGTATTTGTGCTGTTACCTTTTGATTAAAGTACCGTACAGTATGTGTGATGTTGGCTTTATTACAATACAGTACAGTATGTGTGATGTTACATGTTCCAAATGATTTTGTCCGTAAATAAAGTGTTTCTTAAAATAAACATGACGTGGTTTCCAATGTTTGTATTCCCAACTTCCTGTACTGTATAAATTAGTACTACTGTACTGTATGATGGGAATTCAATTAAGAGTGGTATACTGTATGTAAAACAACTTGGTTAGGCATCTTGCATTTCATATTTTAATAAAAACCACAGGAAACTTCTATTTTTAAAAGTTTATTGAAGAAAAAAAAGGTGTTTTTTTTTAAATAAAGTTTGAAAGTTAATTAAAACAAAAAAGTAGTTTGTTCTTCGTTACATTCTTTTCTTGTGTATATAGATATCTGTGGGGAAAAAAAAAAAAAGTATTAAAGTAAAGACACTCATGTTCATTTGTTTTCCAAGAAAATTTGTGGAACCACACAGCCCAGCAATAAGTCATGCTGGGCTGTGTGGTTCCACAAAAGGCATGCGGTCCAAAGTGAAATAGTGGTGTCAGTGGTCAGCACTTTGACACGCTAACATTTGTGGAACCACACAGCCCAGCAATAAGTCATGCTGGGCTGTGTGGTTCCACAAAAGGCATGCGGTCCAAAGTGAAATAGTGGTGTCAGTGGTCAGCACTTTGACACGCTAACATTTGTGGAACCACACAGCCCAGCAATAAGTCATGCTGGGCTGTGTGGTTCCACAAAAGGCATGCGGTCCAAAGTGAAATAGTGGTGTCAGTGGTCAGCACTTTGACACACTAACATTTGTGGAACCACACAGCAATGCCTGACACACATAAAATGCCTGACACACACAAAATGCCTGACACACACAAAATGCCTGACACACACATGCTGGAGGGAAAACACATGTTTGCCAAACAGTCGACAGCACATGTCGGCCAGATGGCCGACCAAACTTGCTCCAAATCACCCCAAACTGGACAGAAAGCACGCCAGCACACTCAGGAGGTACACCACAGCTAAATTACGAGAGAATTTCATTACAAACAGCCAGATCTTGCAGATTATCTGCCAGATAATTGTATGGTGTACAGTATGCCTATCTTATACAGTAGAAAAAGATACTATACAATGGAGTACAATAACAAACATTTATTAAAAAAAAAAAAAAAAATTTAAAATGATCTTAACAACAAATTAAAAAAGTGGTCCACTAAGAGGTGGACCACCACCCGCAGGAGCAGAACGGCACGCTGCAACTGTTCTGTGGGAAAAAAAGGACAGTATTACAAAACAAATACTGAATACTTTACAGTGTAGTAATGGCAATACAGTACTTTACTCTATATTAGACAATCTTGTTATTTACAATGTACAGTACTGTATTGTCAGTACAGTAAATCAAACACTACTGTATGCTGTCGAGGTAATTTAAACATTGCTTTAGTTTACCTCTTGTATAAGTGGGCTGCTGCCTGCCCGCTTCTGGGCCAGCCCACCTATCTTGCCCCTGTCTGGGGCCCCCATAAATCATTGGCACTATATTGGAGAAAAAAAAACATTTAGTCACATTCAAATACTATACAATTATTACTGTATACTGTAGGTACAGTATTATACTGTATTGCTGGTATTCAAAATATAAAGTACTGTACAAGAGTTTAGCTTCAATAGGTCATAAACAAATTGTCAAAGGAATAAAACACCACAGTACAAATACTGTAGACATTTACTGTATGTATTAGCAGTCATGACATTTCATGACCGCTTCAGAAAAAAGAGGGTTACAGTACTGTAGGTGGTGTTGTAGGGAGTACTATCAATAATAGTGGACTGTACTCAGAGCCAGCCATAAATATTATGATTCCCTAGTCAAGTTTTTGGATGCTGCCCCCTTGCACAGACGCTATTTCCGCCTCTGATCCTGTACCCCTTTCCCAGCACCATCACCCCTCAACCATAGCAGTCCTCATTTTGGTGCTCCTCCAACCTACAGTACTGTATGTTTAAAATAGCAACAGTGTGCACATTCGGTGTGCATCCCAAAACGGTGCATGTTCTTGCTGGGAAGGGGCATGGACACACAGTAATTCCCCAATCTGAAATGACGCCACACAGTACTGCAACTTTATTCACAACATATCATGCAATAGTGTCTCTTATTCTCGTTATGCTTGCTTCGCTCGCCATGCGGTGGGCACGGTGCCTCGCTACGCTCTGCACACTATTATATCAGTAGTCAGGAAAGGCAGCATGCATTTGTGGAGTGAAGAGGGTGAAAAAAGAGAGAAAGTACAGTATGTACTGTAAGGTTATGTCAGAGGGTGTGAAGATGATCAGCTCAGTGTTATACATGTTACAGTAAGTTAGAATACAGTACAGTGCATTATGTATTTATATTTTATTACCAGGTGTCTCCTCCACTGGTTGGCGACGGACTGTAAAAAGATAAAATACAGTTAGTCATATCAGTTTGACTTAAAATAATGTTGGAGAAAAAAAATACTGTAATTACAGTACCAACTATTGCTACTGTACAGTATATTTACCAAAAATGTATTCTGGCTCGTCGTCTGTGGGTAAAAGAGAAGAATATTATAAGATACAGTATACAGTAAAAAGTATAGTAATAGTACACTAGTGTCCAGGCCCAGTGTCAGTTGGGTAAAAAAAGGTATGCTTGTGACAGGCATGGTGATTCCAAGGGACCCCACCGAGACCATCAGAAAATTTGTGAGTGACCCGTATGCCGGTGATTATGACTAGAATAAGGTAGCAACTCTTTTTTCTTTTGAATTATGTATACTGTACAGTACTGTATGTGCATATTGTACAGTACACTTAAAATATTTAGCAGTTACTGTAGTGGTAATTTTTGGGATGACAGTATTAGCATACTGTAAGCATCCAACTGAGGCCCCCAAACAGATGCCGCCACTAGGTACAGTACGTGCCTCTCGTGCCTAATGGGAAATTCATCACTGACAGTATCTAGAGAGATGAATGGAGAGACAGTGACAAGGGGTGAGAGAGAGAGAGAGAGAGAGAGAAATTGAGTAAGATGGGTGTTTTTTTTAGAACAGGATGTTGTCCATACAGTAGCAACCAATCAAATATTACCTACTGTACTGTATTATCGTCTGTAAGTGTAACTAGATACTGTAAATGTTAATGTGGGATGTGATCGGTTGCTACTGTATGGGCAATATCACCAGTTCAAACAAAAACAATTTTCATCCGATTTCTACGCATTTGCCAGAAAAATCTGATGAAAAGTGCTACTCTGATGGCATCAGATCAATGTCAGTAATAATTCTTACCACTAAATGCAGCAGCATCATCATCATCATCATCCTCCTCCTCCTCCATGGCCTGTTCCAGTGTAGGGCCTGTGAAAAAAAACATTAATGTGAAAAAAAAAAAGGTTCATTCCAGGAAATACACATACCCTCCAACATGACCCGCCCCACTAGGTATAAAATGCTCTGGTTCTGGACTTCCCTCTTAATTTATTATTGCCATCACCTGTGAAGAAACAGCTTTCTTATCATATAACTAGTTCAACACAGGTGATGGAAATCATAAATTAAGAGGGAAGTCTAGAAACAGAGCAGTGCGGCGGGTCATGTTGGAGGGTCTGCATACAGAAACATAGAATTTGATGACAAATACTGTAAGAACCACTTTGGCCATCTAATCTGCCTCTTTTTTTTAACCTTTTTTTTACATCAAACCTTATTTGATCCTTATTTCTTTGTAAGGATATCCTTATGTATGTCTCTTCCATGCATGTTTAAATACTGTAGCTCTACTGTTTTAGGCTCTATCACCTCTGATGGGAGGCTATTCCACTTGTCCACTGCACTTTCTGTGAAGTAATTTTTCTTAAAATTCCCCCTGAACCTCGCCCCCCTCCAGTCTCCGTGCACATCCTCGTGTCCTATTGTGTTTGCTTTTGGATTCGGACTTGTTTTGGATCCTGGTGCTTTTTTTCAAAAACCTCTCAAAAACAGCTTAAATCGTAGAATTTGGGGGTATTTTTGATCCTACTGTATAGTGTTATTAACCTCAATGACCATAATTTCCACTCATTTCCAGTCTATTCTGAACACCTCACAATATTATTTGTAGTCCTAAAATTTTCACCGAGGTCACTGGATGACTAAGCTAAGCGACCCAAGTGGCCGGCACAAACACCTGGCCCATTTAGGAGTGGCAGTGCAGTGGCAGACAGGATGTCACTTATAACAATTTTCCCCAAACATCACATGATGCAAAGATAAATAAATAAAAAAAGAGGTGCAAGATGGAATTGTGATTGGGCCCTCCCAACCACCCTTATGTTATATAAACAGGGTCTGCCACACGACTGTGGCTGAAATGACTGGTTGGTTTGGGCCCCCACCAAAAAAAGAAGCAATCAATCTCTCCTTGCTCAAACTGGCTCTACAGAGGCAAGATGTACCGGACTGGACTTACTTAATGGGTGCAGTGAGGTGATGGACATAGAGTCCTCCGCCACCGCCTGTGACAGTGTAGGGCCTGTGAAAGCAAAAATTCCATGAAATATACTTTTGTATTCTGTGTTGAATACAGTAAAGCAAAAATTCAGTCAGGAATTGGAGGAGGAGAGTAGATTTCGCACACAGAGACGAGAATGTCGAGGCCAGAATCAGGGGGTAGTGGAGGAGGGTTAGGATACCGTACCTCACCCTGTTGGGATTGCTGCAATCAGGATGCATCAGGATCACCCTGCTGGTCATGCAAACCCAACCCATTGGTTTAACACAATGTACAGTACAGTACAATACTTTAGTTTACTTACCAAGTTGGGGAGAGGGCTTTTTCTCCCCTTCCTCATCACTGTCAATAATTACTGAGTGGAAAATAAAAAAATATTATAAACAAAATACAGTAGAGTACAGTTACTACAAAATTGCACAGTAGTACAGTGCTACAGGAGGCAGAGATATATTCATAATACAGTAGGAGCAGAATGACTGTCCAGTGGTAGGGGACATACAGTACTGTACTGTGCCTGTATTTAACTCGTGTTGGAGGAGAGGCGATTTCGCACACAGAGGCGAAAAGGGGTCTTCACAGTGAGGGAAATACTGTACAGTACATGTTTGGAATTCCCTGCCTGAAAAGTAATAAAAGTGGACTTGGTCAATACTTTTAAGAATGGGCTTGAGAAAATCCTACTGTACTTACTATACTGTGGCGGCTCCTCCGACGACTCAGAGTCCACGTAAGTGACATCTGTGTTGAATATAAAAAAAACAAAAAGAAAAGTCAATGGGATTTCTGCAATCAGGATACCGCTGTCGGTCACTTGACTGCTGGAATCCTGACCACTGGTCACGCAAACCCAAGCCATTGGTACTGTTAATAAATCAATGAATGTAGAATGTAGAGTACTGTACAGTAGATTACAATTCTTACCAGGCTGGCCTGAAGGCTCCCCCATTTCCTCCTCCTCGGTATCAATAACGAGGCGGTCTGTGTGTACAAGATAACAAGTATTGTAAAATAAAAAAATTACAGTAATACTGTAGGAAACTAGTGTGTCTGTAACAAAAATAATGATTACCACTTCCAGAGCTCTGCTGGTCAGACGGTGTTGGTGGTGGTGGTGGTGGTGGTGGTACTGTGAGAAAAAACAACAGTGCTGTAAGTGAAGCTGTCAATTTGTAACATGTACTATACAGTATCCAGGACACATGTACAGTAGTGTAACAACGATGACAGTCACACCAGAATTCTCGTTACACAATACCTGGCAGCGCAGCAGGTGGTGGTGGTGGTGGTGGTGGTGGTGTTGTTGGTACTGTGGGAAAAAAAATAACAGTACTGTAAGTGAAGCTGTCAATTGGAAACATGTACTGTACAGTATCCAGGACACATGTACAGTAGTGTAACGATGACAGTCACACCAGAATTCTCGTTACACAATACCTGGCAGCGCAGCAGGTGGTGGTGGTGGTGGTGTTGTTGGTACTGTGGGAAAAAAAATAACAGTACTGTAAGTGAAGCTGTCAATTTGAAACATGTACTGTACAGTATCCAGGACACATGTACAGTAGTGTAACAACGATGACAGTAGCACCAGAATTCTCGTTACACAATACCTGGCAGCGCAGCAGGTGGTGGTGGTGGTGGTGGTGGTGGTGGTGGTGGTGTTGGTACTGTGGGAAAAAAAATAACAGTACTGTAAGTGAAGCTGTCAATTGGAAACATGTACTGTACAGTATCCAGGACACATGTACAGTAGTGTAACGATGACAGTCACACCAGAATTCTCGTTACACAATACCTGGCAGCGCAGCAGGTGGTGGTGGTGTTGTTGGTACTGTGGGAAAAAAAATAACAGTACTGTAAGTGAAGCTGTCAATTGGAAACATGTACTGTACAGTATCCAGGACACATGTACAGTAGTGTAACGATGACAGTCACACCAGAATTCTCGTTACACAATACCTGGCAGCGCAGCAGGTGGTGGTGGTGGTGGTGTTGTTGGTACTGTGGGAAAAAAAATAACAGTACTGTAAGTGAAGCTGTCAATTTGAAACATGTACTGTACAGTATCCAGGAAACATGTACAGTAGTGTAACAACGATGACAGTAGCACCAGAATTCTCGTTACACAATACCTGGCAGCGCAGCAGGTGGTGGTGGTGGTGGTGGTGGTGGTGGTGTTGGTACTGTGGGAAAAAAAATAACAGTACTGTAAGTGAAGCTGTCAATTGGAAACATGTACTGTACAGTATCCAGGACACATGTACAGTAGTGTAACGATGACAGTCACACCAGAATTCTCGTTACACAATACCTGGCAGCGCAGCAGGTGGTGGTGGTGGTGTTGTTGGTACTGTGGGAAAAAAAATAACAGTACTGTAAGTGAAGCTGTCAATTTGAAACATGTACTGTACAGTATCCAGGACACATGTACAGTAGTGTAACAACGATGACAGTAGCACCAGAATTCTCGTTACACAATACCTGGCAGCGCAGCAGGTGGTGGTGGTGGTGGTGGTGGTGGTGGTACTGTGGGAAAAAAAATAACAGTACTGTAAGTGAAGCTGTCAATTTGAAACATGTACTGTACAGTATCCAGGACCAAAAAGGGGTCCGGCCAATAAACAATCTGCATCAGAGAAGCAAGATACAGTATGCTTAAAGTATACAGTACTATATACTAGATCGCCAACAAACGTAAATTAACAAACAACTATCACTGGAATTTACCATCCTCATCCCGTAGCGAAGCACGGGTATTCAGCTATCTACAATGTTATTTATACTTTGTGTTTAATATTTACATTTAGTTTTGTAAACAGACATTCTTAACATTAACGGATTGCAGCGAGTTATCTGTGATGGTCAGGACAGGGGGTTGGGACTATAGAAATCACTATGTACTGTACACTACTGTATTTGACAATACTTACCAGCTTGGCGGCGCCTGTCCCGCCTCCTGTGACGTCGTGCTACCAGCCCTGTAAAAATATATATACAGTATAATGGCAGCATACTGTACAGCCAATGAAATTCAACATTGACAGCATCTTTATGACATCACAATAAATGGAATTGTTCATTCTAGTACCCTGCACCTAATCACTCAGGAGGGCATAGTGTACTGTACTGTCTTCAAAACTTAAGGGGCACATTTCTAAATGTGACATACAGTACACTTACAGTATCGCTACAGTACAGTAGGTCCAGGGTATTAGACAGAACACTACCTTTATAGACATTGTAACACACATAAGCATTGCCCTTATAAACATTATGACACACATCAGCATGCAGCCCTCCCACCCTTAACCATCTCAGTACTGTTCATTACATTACAAATTGATTTCATGACAGATGATGCAGTACTCACCTGAATTCATCTTATTCACGTCATGTCACAGTAGTGCAGTTTATTCACGTCACAGTACTGTCCTTGATTCACGTTGTGTCACACAGTAGAGCACCGTATTCACGTCACAGTACTGTCCTTGATTCACGTTGTGTCACACAGTAGAGCACCGTATTCACGTCACAGTACTGTCCTTGATTCACGTTGTGTCACACAGTAGAGCACCGTATTCACGTCACAGTACTGTCCTTGATTCACGTTGTGTCACACAGTAGAGCACCTTATTCACGTTACTGTACGTCACAGTAGTGCAGTAGTATATCCACATTACGTCACAAAGTAGAGATCTGCCAGTCATGAACCTTATGCAAGAGTAATGCACGTCAGAACACATTAGGCCACTGTAACATCCCTTAGAATAATTTCTGCCAAAGTAACATCCCTTAGAACACTGTACTATCTGAAACACAAATTTCGGCACACTGCACGACACACTGCAATTAAACCACACAATGCACTGCACGACTGCATAGTGTATGCACTGCGTGATATGACAAACTGCACATTTCCCTGCAAAATATGATACAATGTACACTACACAAAAAACTGCAATTACCACATGTGTATACAGTACACTGCACGACAGTGCTGGCCCTAGCCAGGTACAGATACAGCCGCAGTCACGCAAAATATAGGCATGCCGCATATCATTTTAATCAGCAGAAGCTGCTGGTGCCCCTAAGCATAGCAAATGCCCTAGGCATTTGCCTACTGTAGTTTGCCTATGCCTAAGGCCGGCTCTGCTGCACGATGTGATTCACTATGTATTACACTCACTGCACAATACCATATACTGAATGTACACTGCATGACACGCTGCAATTACGCAGCACGATACACTGTGATACATTGCATATACTGTACACTGCATGATACTGTACACTGCACAATCGTAGACCACCTGGATTGTAAAGAACTACTGTATATACACAAGTTTAAAAAAATAACAATTGTTTTTGTAAAACGCATGTCGATCTTTTTCCATGTCAACTTAACGACCATGTCAACCTACAGTAACTGGTGTCAACCAATTTCAAAAGCCGCACCATCTAGGTCGACGCAAAAAAACAAATTGACCTTTTGACCCGGGTTAATGTTTGGTCCTTGTTTAACCATTTGTTTACCACAAATACTGTACAGTGCTGTATAGACCGGATACCTGCTGCTACAGCAGCCCCTGCTATAATGTACTGTACCTGTAACTACAGTAACTTAAAGTACAGTAATCTACAGTAATGTACTGTACTTACAATCCCTTATGGCCTGCAGGCGTCGTGGGGTCCTCCTCACGAGGTCGCTCCATCTCCTCTGGAGAGACCTCACCGTTCTCCTCCGGTTGTAGGTCTGGAGGATAGCCCTACTTGCCCTCCTATATGCTCTAACTTTCTCCTCGTTGCTGGCGAGAGTTCTGTCCCGCCAGCGAACGAGGAGACGCAGCTCACCCAGAGCATAGGGACGGTCACGCCATGCTTATGCTCAATGAGCGATCCAGACGTCGTGCGTCTCAGACGTCGTGCGTCTCAGACGTCGTGCGTTCCAGGCATTCAACGTACAGTACTGTAGTTACTGTACTTTGTGACAGTTTCCCTTAGTTTTAAATATGCCCTTTCTTTGACCACAGTATTTTCCACTGTCTTGCCCTACGCCCTTCCCTCCTGGGAGCCTTCACAGGTCTTATGCTATACACAAATACCGAAGATGCACAGTCCGTCAGAATACACTCATTTCATTCACGCTGTTTGGGTGCATTTAGCGTAAAGAATCGCTCCTGCAGATGTACTTTGATTTATGTGAAACCTGTGTGCATCCTTCCATTGACTGTCTTACAATGTAAATAAAATAATACAGTGCATTATTACAGAAAAAAAAAAAAAAAAGAAAGAAAGCACATCATGTCTCGAACCCTGGACCCCCAGTGAGGGAGGTGGGAGCCTTCACCCCTAGCCCACGATGCCTCATGAGAGATTTCTAATTTCATGTGTGAAAGTACTGCAAACAGCGCCCGGCCCTCGCCCCATTGCTGTTGGTTTATGCCTTAGAGGACTCGGACGCTCGCATTTGTAAAGCACGGTGTTTTCCTCCGCCTTCTGCTAGTCCTCCATTCCCATTATGCATTAGCGAACTCAGACGCTCATATATTTTAAAAGCACGGTGTTTATACATTGTACTGTACATTCTTCCTTTTACACAATTACTGTAGTTGCGTCTCCATACACATACAGTACTGTACTCCATACTGTACTTTTTCCACCGCCTCCCGTTACGCCTACAGTATTGCCAGAGCTGTAGATCAATCCGCCGCTATACTGTACGATCGAAAGTACTGGATTAGTGGAGCATTAGCCACACAGTGGTGGAGATGTGTAATGCATGATGAGTATCTAGATCGTCTCAACGCGCCTGCCTGTGATTAAACTCAGCTATCGCCTTAGCGTGGCTAAACGCCCGTCTCGGCGGAGAAACAGTCAAGATAAAGGTGGCTACATCTGTATATCCAGGAGAGTGGGGACTTCATCAGGAAGTCTTCGCAGAGATTGCAAGTCGGTGGGGACTGCCCCAGATAGACATGATGGTGTCACGCCTCAACAAGAAACTACCGAAGTATTGCGCCAGGTCGAGAGACCCTCAGGCAGTGGCGGTGGATGCCCTGGTGACACCATGGGTGTTTCAGTCGGTCTATGTGTTCCCTCCTCTTCCGCTCATCTCAAAGATATTGAGAATCATAAGACGAAGAGGAGTACAGGCAATTCTCATTGTTCCAGATTGGCCGCAAAGGGCCTGGTATCCGGATCTGCAGGAAATGCTCACAGAAGATCCGTGGCCTCTTCCTCTCAGAGAGGACCTGTTACAGCAGAGGCCCTGTCTGTTCCAAGACTTACCGTGGCTACGTTTGACGGCATGGCGGTTGAACGCCGGATCCTAGCGGAAAAGGGCATTCCGGATGAGGTCATTCCTACTCTGATAAAGGCTAGGAAAGACGTGACAGCGAAACATTATCACCGTATATGGAGAAAGTACGTATCTTGGTGTGAGTCCAGGAATGCTCCTCCGGAAGAATTCCATTTGAGCCGTTTCCTTCACTTCCTACAAACGGGAGTGAATTTGGGCCTAAAATTAGGCTCCATTAAGGTTCAGATTTCGGCCCTATCCATTTTCTTTCAGAAGGAATTGGCTTCTCTCCCAGAAGTCCAGACTTTTGTGAAGGGAGTGCTGCATATCCAGCCTCCTTTTGTACCTCCAGTGGCACCCTGGGACCTTAACGTGGTGTTGCGGTTCCTTAAGTCTCACTGGTTTGAACCACTTAAAATGTTGGAATTAAATTATCTCACTTGGAAAGTGGTCATGTTGTTGGCATCGGCAAGGCGAGTGTCAGAGTTGGCGGCTTTATCTCATAAAAGCCCCTATCTGATTTTCCATGTGGATAGAGCAGAGTTGCGGACTCGTCCTCAATTTTTGCCCAAGGTGGTTTCTTCTTTTCATATGAACCAACCTATCGTGGTACCTGTGGCTACACGGGACTTGGTAGATTCCGAGTCCCTTGATGTGGTCAGGGCATTGAAAATTTATGTGGTCAGAACGGCCCGGGTTAGGAAAACAGAGGCACTGTTTGTCCTGTATGCAGCTGACAAGGTTGGCGCTCCTGCTTCGAAGCAGACTATTTCTCGCTGGATCTGTAACACGATTCAGCAGGCTCATTCTACGGCTGGATTGCCGTTACCAAATTCTGTAAAGGCCCATTCCACTAGGAAGGTGGGCTCTTCTTGGGCGGCTGCCCGAGGTGTCTTAGCTTTACAGCTGTGCCGAGCTGCTACTTGGTCGGGTTCAAACACCTTTGCGAAGTTCTATAAGTTTGATATCCTGGCTGATGAGGACCTCATGGTTGCTCAATCGGTGCTGCAGAGTCATCCGCACTCTCCCGCCCGTTTTGGAGCTTTGGTATAATCCCCATGGTCCTTATGGAGTCCCCAGCATCCTCTAGGACGTAAGAGAAAATAAGATTTTAAACCTACCGGTAAATCTTTTTCTCCTAGTCCGTAGAGGATGCTGGGCGCCCGTCCCAGTGCGGACTGCATCTGCCAGACTTGCATATAGTTTTTGCTTACTTAAGGGTTATGTTACAGTTTTGATCAGTCTCGGACTGATGCTGTTTGGTTTCATGCTGTTAACTGGTTCGTATATTCCATGTTATACGGTGTGGATGGTGTGGGCTGGTATGAATCTTGCCCTTAGATAAACAAAAATCCTTTCCTCGTACTGTCCGTCTCCTCTGGGCACAGTTTCTCTAACTGAGGTCTGAAGGAGGGGCATAGAGGGAGGAGCCAGTGCACACCCATATCTAAAGTTCTTTTTAGTGCCCATGTCTCCTGCGGAGCCCGTCTGTACCCATGGTCCTTACGGAGTCCCCAGCATCCTCTACAGACTAGGAGAAAAAGATTTACCGGTAGGTTTAAAATTATTTTTCTCTGTCAGGGGCTGTTGTAAGGCCAGCTATGGCTTCGGCCTGGATGGCAAAAGCCATGGCAGAATGGGCGGAGGAATTAGAGAGTGGCCTCTCTGCACTTACCAGGGAGCAGGAGTCTCATCTAGGCCATATACAACAAGTTGCGCAATATTTGGAAGAAGCAGCAATTAATATGGGTACGATTGCTTCTAAAGCATCAGCCTTAACGGTAGCTGCTCGTAGAGCAATTTGGCTACGTACTTGGAAAGCGGATGCAGAATCCAAGAAAGCTTTGGAAGCGTTGCCTTTTGCTGGTAATATTATGTTTGAAAAACAATTGACAGATATTTTGGAATCGGAAGCTGAATCCAAGAAGGTCAGGTTTCCGGCTAGTTATAGCCCTAAACCAAGGGGTTAAAAATTTCAGCTGTAAATGCCTATTATATATCCTATATTAAACACGCTAAAAGGTTAATGAACACAGTACGCAATTGGCGTATGGAATACCGTAAGAGTACGCACGTAGCGTACAAACGCGTAGCTGTGGACGAGACGCACGAGCGGCACGTTCGCTCACGGCTTAAAGCGTAAAGGCAAGCACGCTATAGGCTGCCGACTAATGTAATGATACGCTAGCAGCGTAGCGGACGCTCGAGACCACGAGGAGATCACGAGCGGCGCTGACGCTCACAGAGTTAAACCTTTGTGCAGTGATAAGGTGTAAATGCAACACAGTGTAACCTTGTTAGTTTAAAAGCTGTATGAGCGATTCTTACGCTCTGAGAACCCTTTAGCAATATAATAAACACTCAAATACCGGTCTAAGGGTCTAACACCTTTTAAGGAAATGAATGAACGTTCAATCGCAAAAGAATACACAATACAAGTTATACACTACCAAAATAACATAAAATACCTAACCGAGTTACTACACGTTAAAATACAACAAAGACACAATTACATTTAAAAGGGGGAAGGAGAGAGAGAATGGCTTACAACAAAATAGGAGATAAATATGGTTGCAGAGAACTTACGCACAAGGGGAACAATCGCATGCGCCTTCCTGGATATCCAGCTCCCGATTATCAATGATGAGAACCGTTGAGAAGAGGATAGAGAGCTGGCCCAGGTCGGCTTATCTTTATATACACTTACACACAGTACAGTACAATGGTCCCTACATTCTTATTGTTCATTGGACACAGGAATTCGTCTCTGCATTATAACAAAAGGTCATAGGTTGGTTCATACAGGTGGGCTGTGACTATTTCAAACTGCTCAGGTGGGAGGGAAACTGGGTTTCCCGCCGCATGGATAATAGAGTGCAAATATAGTAAATGTCCATAAACTTCTTATGTCCATAACTATACGCACGAGCGAGTAATCCGCTTCAAACCAACACCGGAATATTGCTAATTATATTCTCTTCCGATGGATACTAAACACCACTGTGTAACCCCTGTCTGACCCTTCGTATCAAACAAAGAGGAATTTCTCTGTCCCCGAACATGCTATATTAACTAAACTTTCAGATTCTATCAAAGGGACCATAATCTACAAAATACATTATATGACTAAAATATGTTACGATTGAGTTGCCCGCTAGACGAACACAAACTCTACCGTAAATGCGCATTCCGCGAGTGCACGCGACCGCGAGTATACGCACGCACGGGAGGGCTCATGCACGTGCAGCGGGCACACGCATGAGGTGCATATATGGCAATGTGCAGCGTGATATTTTTCTGACTTTGACAGTCCACCCTTTGGCAGTCACCAATAACTGCCACTTCCTAAAACAGTTCAAAAAGAGAAAAATATATGTCATGTATAATACATTTCTATGATTGGGTAGGGGAGGAGAGGAGAAGGTAGGAAAAGGGTATGACCTAGTGAGATAGCAGAAACATGTGTGTATGAATCCATGTTTGGGGGGTCATGTATCATCGTGCCGTACGTGTTTTAAATCAAGCTTCGAGGTATTGCGAAGTATACATTTTAATTCCTTCTTATCCCGTGCTACGGGTCTGTGGATGGGCTGTCAAACTTTACCGAGCTCTTTTCGGCTTTTGGTTGCAACAAAATGGGGGAGCACATTTTAGTTGATGATACATGAATAGGGGGATATGTGAGTGCTGGTATCTGTGCCTATATTCCCTATCGACTATGTGTGTTATTACCTGAAGGTTGTAGAGATGAAGATAAGGAGCAATTATGGTAAATGCAGTCATAAACTATGTGAGTTTAATATACATTTGCCGATTGAGGTCTTGTCTTGTGTCTTGTCTTGTCTCGATGTACATGTTGACTGTAGTCTCCCGATGCTTTTGCTATAAACGGTGTGCAAAAAGCTTTTTCAATGTCCATAGACTTACAAAAAGTGTTGGGCTAGCGTAAAATTAAAGGTACTAGGGATATGGGGGATCTATGGCATAGTCCATCAGTTGTCTGTGTAAAAGGTTGTCAAATTCTTCTTCCAAGCGGATGTCTTTATACCTTGGAGGAAAACAAAGGAGAAACGGGTGAAAGAAACGGACCGTGGAATCACATTTTCATCACAACATTGTCTCTATCGTTGGGTCATAAACCAAATCAGTCGTTGTTATTACAGTATCTTCACTTCTTAAACTCATCACTCGGGCGCTACGTTTACACTTTGTTAAAACCCGAACGCATCTAAATATCAGACCGACCAATATGATGACACCCAGAATACACAAAAGAAATTTCCCTACATCCATGATAATACCTTGGGTCCATTCTCCTAAACCAGAGAACCAATTTCGTGGGTTCAACCATGACACCCAACCGGTCAGCTCATTACCCACAGCGGCAAGGGTGAGATTGTGTTTCCTTCGGAACTCCCATTTTAATTGCAAAATATCATCCATCTTTTGGTCTATGACCTCGGCCGGGTCCTCGGTGCTGTTTGTAATATATGTGCAGCACTTTATTCCATACTGAGTCGCTAGGGTGACACAATACCCGCCTGTCACAGCTGTGAGATAATTGAGAATCATCCTATGCTGAACCAGTTCTGTTTTATAAGCTTGGAGCTCCCTTCCGGTATACCTGAATGTGTCATCATACATTTCAGTGATATTGTCTAATAAATTTGCAAGCGCAGATATATATTTATAATTTATCACTCCTCTGGCGGTACGAGTGATATCTAACGCGATTAGGAATTGAATCCCGGTGGATTCATGGATCAGGTCAGAGGCCAGATGCTCTGTTCTTTCTATCAGGTGCCGTTTAACGATGTGCTCGTAATGAGTGTGAGTATATGGAGCTTGGGCACTGCGGTGAATATCCTTCATTTTAGTGTGGGATACGGTCATTACCTCAGGCAATACTTTTCCAATATAACATAACCCTTCTGAGTTTGGGGCAAGCCACTTATACGCCTTCCTCCCGCATATGAAGTATGCATCATCGGGGAGAACATATGGGACGGAGTAGGACATTACCATATTACACATTTTCCATATGAAATCTCCTAACCCTAATTCTCCCATCTGTTTAGTACACGTATCAGTTTGTACGATATGTGCACAGTATCCTGGTGATACTTCTCCAACTCTCATGATCCTACTTCCTAGGGTATACCTATATCGGAAATATTTCCCACTACCGGCTATGTGGCGTATAAGTTCTGTATCTGTAGGCATTCTATCGGCTCTATATGAAAAGGTCATGGTTTGGTTATTCCATGACACTTCCCAATTTCCCGGCTTTCGGGGATTGGAAATGTTAAAACATACTAGGGATCTATCCACATGATATTGGTGGAGCTTCAAACTAGGAGGACTGGAGATATTAAACCTCCTGTCCACCGGCCTCCCACCACTTAGCTCAAGTACCTCCCCTATAGTTAAAGGGAATGGTACTAACCCTGATTTGCTATGGCCTTGAGGTACTTGAGAGCATACCCAACAATCTGTCTGATTTAACACTTTACCCACTAGGGAGTGATAGTGACTCAATGGATGCCGGTCCATGTGGATATTAAAACTGGATTGGCATTTCTTGATACACCCATCCTCAACTACACTGTCACAGAGTCTACAGATACAGTTCTCTTCAGCTAACAATCCTTCACAATTCCTTCTATTGTCAATGCTACCAGATCGTTTTCTGATACTCGCCTTTACTCGGTGATTATGTTGTTCTTGGAAATCTACGCCTCCATCTCTGTCATCAGAACCCATTCCAGAACCTCTCTCGACCTCCATGGTACTCTCGCCGGAACAGACTGCTCTGGTCAACATCATGGTCAACAGGAAAATCCGGATCACAGTCTCTTGGGGCAAGTCCATCTTATAGGAGGAAATGGAGAAGAATGAGAATGGGGAAAGAAGTAATTGAGGGGGATGGGATGGGAAGTGGAGAAAAACAATAAAAGGGAACAGGGAATCGACAACTGCCTCCGATCTTATTATTCTCAATGCTCAGGTGCCGTCTCAGTCCTCCTGAAACAGACACTCCAGTGATACAACTTCTTCTACCGTCTGTTCTTTATCACGAGACCTCTCTGGATCAGCAACCTTCTTACAGTGGGACGAATGAACCCAAGTCTCTCTCTCGGCAACCTTCAATGCTGTCGTGCTAATCAATAAGACTTGGTATGGTCCTTCCCATCTGTCAATAAGGCAACCTGAGCGTAGAAAATTCCGTATCATTACATAATCCCCAGGTTCAATGTCATGACAATTACTATCTGGCAGATCAGGAATCACTAACTTCAAATTATCATTCTGATTCCTTAGCTGTTTACTCATCTTAACCAAATACTTTACAGTCACTTCATTGTTACACTTCAAATCATCCTGAGGGTTAATCATGACATGCGGTTGTCGACCAAACAGGATTTCAAAAGGGGACAGATTAAGAGGGGACCTGGGAGTGGTTCTGATGCTGTATAATACAAGGGGCAAAGCTTCTGGCCATGTCAATCCTGTTTCCGCCATAACTTTGCTCAATTTATTTTTAATAGTGCTGTTCACTCTTTCTACTTTTGCACTCGCTTGGGGGCGGTACGGAGTGTGCAGCTTACTATCAATTCCCATCAACTTACACATTCCTTGAAAGACATCACCTGTAAAATGGGTACCCCTATCACTTTCAATTATTCTAGGGATACCATATCTACACACAAATTCCTGTACAATTTTCTTAGCAGTAAACATTGCGGTATTTGTGGCCGCAGGAAATGATTCGACCCAATTTGTAAACACATCTATACAAACAAGTACATACTTCAAATTTCGACAAGGGGGTAATTGTATGAAATCAATCTGTATTACCTGAAAAGGGCCGCCTGTAGGTGGGATATGAGATGGTTCTGTTGGTATTGCCTTTCCGATATTCTTCCTCAAGCAGGTGAGGCAAGTCATTGCCCTCTTTCCCGCATGGGAAGAAAATCCTGGGGCGCACCAATATGCTCTTACCAACTTGCACATCCCTTCCTTGCCTAGATGAGTCAGCCCATGTGCTGCTTCCGCTAAACTTGGAAGGTATGCTCTGGGTGCCACTGGTTTACCCTGTCCAGAGTCCTGAGGACTCCTGGCCATATCCTTTTGCCCTCCAAACTGCCTTTTCCTGTGTGGAACACAAATTTTGCATTTCACACAATTTCTGTGTGTTGACGGGATTAAATACCATCAGTTGTGTGGTGTCTGTTTGTCTGGGGGTACCAGCTGCTAACTTAGCAGCTTCGTCTGCTCGGCTGTTACCAAGTGATACCGGGTCTTGGCTATATGTATGTGCTTTACACTTGATAACAGCCACTCTGTCAGGTTCCTGTATCGCTGTTAGAAGCCTTTTGATGTGAGCTGCATGCGCTACCGGTGTACCAGCTGCCGTCATGAAATTTCTGATGCGCCATAGGGCTCCGAAATCATGGACTAGCCCGGAGGCGTATCTAGAGTCGGTATAGATATTGGCTGTTTTGCCCTTAGCCAATTCACATGCTCTGGTTAGGGCAACCAGTTCAGCAACCTGGGCTGAGTGAGGTGGGCCTAGCGGTTCTGCTTCTATGGTGCCTTAGTCATCTACGACTGCGAATCCAGTACACAAGTCTCCCGAGTCCGTCTGTCTGTGACAACTACCATCAGTGTAGAAAGTAAGATCTACATCTTCCAATGGGTTGTCACTGATGTCAGGCCTTGCCGTGAAATTTTGGGTCAAATATTCCATACAATCATGTGAGTCAGTGTCTGTACTAAATCCTCCTCCATCACTCTCATCCCCCACCCTTTGTGCCTGTCCAGGCACACCTGGGAGATACGTTGCTGGATTTAGTGCACTGCATCTCTTTATGGTGATGTTTACAGGGGCCATTAGTGCTAATTCCCACCTTGTAAACCGTGTGGATGAGACATGTCTGGTTTGGGCAGAATTTAGTAAGGCTGACACTGCATGAGGTGTATGGATTGTGAGGTTGTGTCCTAGCACTACATCTTCGCTTTTCGTTACTAGCAATGCTATCGCAGCGACACTTCGCAAGCATGTGGGGAGGGATCGCGCTACCGTATCTAGCTGAGCGCTGTAGTATGCTACCGGCCTGCTGGCATCACCGTGCTTTTGGGTTAGGACGCCTGCCGCGCAACCAGCACTTTCTGTTCCGTACAGCTCAAAGGGTTTCCCATAGTCTGGCATACCTAATGCTGGTGCCTGCGTTAGGCACTGTTTAAGTCTCTCAAATGCCATCTCGGATTCGTCTGTATGCGAAATCCGATCAGGTTTGTTTGATGAGACCATCTCCTGCAAAGGTAATGCTAGAATGGAAAAACCTGGGATCCAGTTACGGCAATACCCACACATTCCTAGAAACGTTCTGATCTGTTGCTGGGTTTGTGGCAGAGTCATGTCTCGAATTGCTTGAATTCTATCAGCAGTCAGGTGTCTCAGTCCTTGTGTCAGACAGTGTCCCAGATATTTTACTTTAGTCTGGCATAATTGCAACTTGTCTTTGGAAACCTTGTGTCCTGTGTCTGAAAGATGAAACAGGAGCTGTTTCGTATCTTTCAGGGACGCTTCCAGTGAATCTGAACATAGTAGTAAATCATCCACGTATTGGATCAATACTGATCCACTCTCTGGTTGGAAAGACTGTAAACAATCATGCAAAGCCTGTGAAAATATACTTGGGCTGTCTATGAAACCTTGTGGTAATCGTGTCCATGTATATTGGACTCCTCTGTATGTGAATACAAACAAATATTGGCTGTCAGGGTGCAGAGGTACCGAGAAGAAGGCGGAGCAGAGGTCAATAACAGTGAAAAATTTCGCAGTGGGAGGGATTTGCATTAGGATGACAGCTGGATTTGGCACTACGGGGAACTGACTCTCAACTATTTTGTTAATCCCCCTTAGATCCTGCACTAGCCTGTAACCCCTCCCCCCACTCTTTTTCACAGGGAAGATGGGACTATTGGCAGTGCTGGATGTTCTTACCAGAATGCCCTGTTGTAGCAAGCGCTCTATTACGGGGTATACTCCTAACTCCACCTCTGGCTTCAGAGGGTATTGTGGGATTTTTGGAGCTATCCTACCATCTTTTACTTGCACAACTACTGGAGCTACGTTTGCCATTAATCCAGTGTCTTGTCCATCTTTAGTCCAAAGTGACTCTGGTATTTGGGATGTCATTTCTTCTACCTGGGATGAACTCCTATTTATCATAACGGTTTGTGACATTAATTTTGATGGGGAGTCTAGCATGTCTCGTACTTCCTGAGCGTGATTCTCAGGTATGTCTAAGAATACACCTTCAGGAGTACAATAAATGACACACCCCATTTTACACAATAAATCTCTTCCCAGGAGATTAGTCGGTGCCGATGCAGCCAGCAAAAAGGAATGCTTGGTATGCAAAGGCCCTATTGTAATCTCTGCTGGTTTGCTAACAGGGTAGTGCTGTACTACTCCCGTTACTCCCATGGCTGGAATTGTTTTACCAGTGGTTCTCATGCCCACTGTCGAATTTATCACTGATTTGGCCGCCCCCGTATCTACAAGGAAATTTAATGATTTACCAGCTACATCAATTGTGATCTCGGGTTCACTTCCAAGACTTGCAATCAATTTTACTGGCTGCAGATTACAGGTGTGGCCACACCCCTATTGGGTATGGTGACCTCCCTGAATCGCGCTGGCAGCAATTACTTGTGGTGGGGGTAGATGGGAACTATCAGAGATTTGCCAGTCTCCTCTTGGGGGATACCTTTTTGTTTCCCCTGCATGTGGCTCATAGCTCCGCCCCTTCGGTCCTTTATCCCAGTGTCTCGTATCAGGTCGGTGTCTAGGGGATTGATATGAATTTTGTATTTGTCTTGCTTTACAATCACGTGACATGTGTCCCTCTCTGTGACAACTATAACATTTTATACCTCTTGACTTACCCACAGGGGTCACAGTTCTGGGCTGAGGTGGCCGGGTAGTGAGGGCCTGTATGCTTACAGCCATTAACTTATCACTCTGTGACTCCCTGTGTCTGATGATATTCCGATCATGCCCAGCAGCAGCCTCTCCCAATGCATCCACCGACATACCTCTCCAATCAGGCCTAGTGGTTTGTATTCTATTCCTTAAAACCTCTTTTAGACCGTCCATTAATACTGAAACAGCTACTTCCCTGTGGTGTACATTAGTTTTAATGTCATCTATACCAGTGTACCTAGCCATATCCTGCAGAGCCCGGTGAAAATACTCTGGTGTGGATTCACCTTCTTTTTGTTTTATTGTAAAGATTTTATTCCACTTTACTACTGCAGGAAAATATACCCCTAACTGTAAGTTGATTCTCTTTACGTTATCCTGATTATACTCGTCTGTTAGTGGTACTTCCTCATCTAACTTGCAATCAGCGATAAACTTTAACGGATCAACACTGGGGGGTAAACATGCCCTTAAAACTGTCCTCCAATCTTTGTTATTTGGCTCTGCAGAATTTCCTAGCTCCCTAATATACTTTTGACATGCAACTAAGTCTTTCCTAGGATCAGGGAATTCAGACATCATTGATCTTAATTCTGCTCGGGAAAAGGGACAGTGCATGGCGATGTTCCTGACAGGAGTTGCCCCTGAAGTGTCAGTTTTCCCATTTGGCACTGCTATTACCCTAACAGGATTAAGTCCAGCAACATCATTCTGAGTAGATTCTACAACATGTGGTGAAATGGTTTCAGCATAGTGTATGGTGCCGTACTTACCAGTCGATACGACCTCACCTGTCCCTCCGCTAGGGGCCTTTGCTACTAATCTTACGGGTTGAGTCGTGCCTACTGCTGTTTCTGATATGGTGGCTGCTAGGGAGAGTGCTGATATTGTTGTGGGCTCATCCTCTTGGTCACAATCCTGGGGAAAGTTCAAAACAGGGTACAACTTGCACGGATTAGTGTTAGCATTAATTACTTTGGTTACATTATCCTTAACTTCTACACATTTAACATGACCCTGAGTGCCATTCTCTGCAACCAATTTCTCTCCAGGTATGTATGGTGGTGGGGGTGCAGTGGCTATCAGTTTCCTGATAGGGTTAGATCCAGTGGCTTGCGCCAACCCCCTTTGTATTTCACCTTCCTGTTGCCACAATGTTAAATAATCATAATGTCTAATACGCCTTTTTGAAGATTTAATCAGGCACACTCTTCTCCTTAAATTCTGTAACACTTCTGGGTTAAAACTACCTACCCGGGGAAACTTTTCCCCGTCATGCACAGTCATCCTTTCCCATTCATTGCACAACATTTCTGTGTGATGACCATATTTTTCACACATGATATACCTTGCCGACTCGATTGGTCGGTTTACCAAATCAACCTGAACCTGGGTTGATCGCCCCTTACCTGAACAACTGGCCCCCATCTCTGCAGGTGCTGCTTTCACTACCTCTGACTTCAAATCAGGGTCTTCGGCAACCCTTACAAAAACCAAGATGCTCGGGGTAAAGCTGCGGTGGGGGTTTTGCAACGAGGTCCGCCCACTTAACTCCGCCCACGCTGGCCAATACGGCGACCAAAGTTCCCAGAGGTTCCGTACCCAACCTAGGGCACCTAAGTACGTCTACTTGCTCGGGCGTGTGGGAGTGTCTTACCCTCCCCAGCAAGTATCAGTCGCTGGAATGTCCCTGAGTGATCAGGCTACTTCCCTTAAAATAAAAAAAATACACAAATCACGTTAACAATGTGCAAGTAGCGTTCTTTTGAATTCAAGACACGCTAATGCACACAATCACATGCGGTACAATCGTATCTGCACACAAGCAACTAATCTTATGTGCGGAACGATCAGTGGAATCGAAAATTTTGGCTGCGAATTCCTTCAGCAATGAGCTTCTTTGGCCTATATGGGTCTAGCACCAACCCTCTTCGGTTGTGCTTCTCTACTTCTAGTCTGCTGTACTTGAACCTCCTGTTCTGTGACCTCCTGGTCTGTGACCTCCTGGTCTGTTATGTACAGCAGACTCTACTGCTCATAAATATGTCGAGACTAACAAGGGACGCCTCCCAAGCCACCCCACGCTATCACTCTCGCTGGTGTACCTCTTTCTACTGGCCTATGGTTCCCACTTCCGTAATAAAAGAGAAATCTTATATATACACACACTCTTACCACATGTACACTTTAATTTTTATTTCTGCGCAGAAATCCTTTCATTCGGTATTAGCCTAACCCAGAAGAATTGCAACAGAGAAGGTTATTTCTTTTAACTTTTAAACTTTTGGATTTGAGATAGATCTGTGTTATTATCGCGTTATTTCCTTATAGCTTATTAAAACAATACTATCGTGCGGTTTGTATTATGTGGGCGTATCCGTACGCTTCGTTGCGTGATATACGCTCCGTGCGTCGACCCTTGCGTTGCGTACGCCCTGCCCTTGTAAGGACACGTGTACGCAGACCAAGTACGTCCACAGTTACACACTACACGTTTATCAATGTGAATGATCTTTAACAGTAATCCTTCACTGACCACCACTCAAATCTCCCTTGTATTCTAGGCGAGATTGTGTGCGTGCCTTTTACAATTTTTTTCTTAAATATTACTTTTTATCTTTTAACTATTAATAACAACAGATGTCTCAGCACGTTTATCACTAGTATATGGCAATCAGGAGAATGAGGCACGAAAACAATACTAAACAAGAAATACAGATGTGTATGCTTATTGCTTACGTTCGCAAAACAGAAACTAAACAGGTTTTAAAAGACAATAACGTACTGTTCCTACCTTTTGGTTCCGGATTCCTTCAGCACTCCTTACTAAGCGAAGCAGACGCTTATCTGGTCAGCACTACGAGGAATATTACCTCCCGCCTTTTGCTGATCTATAATGTCTGCTGAAGTTACCTAGTGCAGATATGTGAAGAGCGGGCGAGTCCCCAATTGTAAATGCCTATTATATATCCTATATTAAACACGCTAAAAGGTTAATGAACACAGTACGCAATTGGCGTATGGAATACCGTAAGAGTACGCACGTAGCGTACAAACGCGTAGCCGTGGACGAGACGCACGAGCGGCACGTTCGCTCACGGCTTAAAGCGTAAAGGCAAGCACGCTATAAGCTGCCGACTAACGTAATGATACGCTAGCAGCGTAGCGGACGCTCGAGACCACGAGGAGATCACGAGCGGCGCTGACGCTCACAGAGTTAAACCTTTGTGCAGTGATAAGGTGTAAATGCAACACAGTGTAACCTTCTTAGTTTAAAAGCTGTATGAGCGATTCTTACGCTCTGAGAACCCTTTAGCAATATAATAAACACTCAAATACCGGTCTAAGGGTCTAACACCTTTTAAGGAAATGAATGAACGTTCAATCGCAAAAGAATACACAATACAAGTTATACACTACCAAAATAACATAAAATACCTAACCGAGTTACTACACGTTAAAATACAACAAAGACACAATTACATTTAAAAGGGGGAAGGAGAGAGAGAATGGCTTACAACAAAATAGGAGATAAATATGGTTGCAGAGAACTTACGCACAAGGGGAACAATCGCATGCGCCTTCCTGGATATCCAGCTCCCGATTATCAGTTATGAGAACCGTTGAGAAGAGAATAGAGAGCTGGCCCAGGTCGGCTTGTCTTTATATACACTTACAGTACAGTACAATGGTCCCTACATTCTTATTGTTCATTGGACACAGGAATTCGTCTCTGCATTATAACAAAAGGTCATAGGTTGGTTCATACAGGTGGGCTGTGACTATTTCAAACTGCTCAGGTGGGAGGGAAACTGGGTTTCCCGCCGCATGGATAATAGAGTGCAAATATAGTAAATGTCCATAAACTTCTTATGTCCATAACTATACGCACGAGCGAGTAATCCGCTTCAAACCAACACCGGAATATTGCTAATTATATTCTCTTCCGATGGATACTAAACACCACTGTGTAACCCCTGTCTGACCCTTCGTATCAAACAAAGAGGAATTTCTCTGTCCCCGAACATGCTATATTAACTAAACTTTCAGATTCTATCAAAGGGACCATAATCTACAAAATACATTATATGACTAAAATATGTTACGATTGAGTCGCCCGCTAGACGAACACAAACTCTACCGTAAATGCGCATACCGCGCGTCCGCGAGTGCACGCGACCGCGAGTATACGCACGCACGGGAGGGCTCATGCACGTGCAGCGGGCACACGCATGAGGTGCATATATGGCAATGTGCAGCGTGATATTTTTCTGACTTTGACACAGCCATTTTGATGGCAAGGTAAAGCAAAAGGAAAGGATGATTCTAACCAACCCCAGTACAATAAATCAGCTAGGGGTAGGAGGCAATGGGCCAATAGAAGGCCAGCTTCCAAGCCAGAACAGAAGCCATCAGTCTGAGGGTGCCGGCCTCCGCCTGGAGGATTCCGCGGTTGGGGGCCGACTCCTTCACTTTGCACACATATGGCGGCAGTCGACGACAGATGCTTGGGTGCAGAAGGTTGTATCTCTCGGTTATGGTTTCCCTTTCAAGAAGCAGCCTCAAAGGTTTTTTTGCACCAGCCCATCTCGTATAGAGTCAAAGGCCAGAGCTCTGCAAGAAGCAGTTCAGAAATTGCTTCAGTCTGGGGTAATTATCCCAGTACCCCTGACACAAAGGGGACGGGGGTTTTACTCCAACCTGTTTTTGATTCAGAAGCCAAATGGATCATTCCGACCAATTCTTAATCTCAAGAGGTTAAACGAATACATTTTGGTTCCAAAGTTTCATATGGAGACGTTACGCTCCATAGTTTTGGCCATGGAACCAGGAAATTACATGGTATCTCTGGATGTACAGGATGCTTACCTGCATGTGCCCATAGCACTTTCCCATCAGTGTTACCTCAAGTTTGCCATCCTCCAGCAACATTTTCAGTTCCAGGCTTTGCTTTTTGGGCTAGCAACAGCCCCCAGGGTATTTACCAAAATTATGGTGGTTATGGCAGCTTATCTCCGCAAGCATGGGATAAGAATTTTTCCATACCTTGACGATCTTTTAATCCTGGCTCAATCCCAGGAATTACTCTTGAGCCATCTCCAACAGACAATGACTTGTCTACAAAGACACGGATGGCTCATAAATTGGGAAATGTCGTCTTTGAGTCCATCACAAAGGATGGTACACTTGGGAGCCATATTGGATTCAAGTCTACAAAGAATAATCTTACCTGGGAAAAAGCTATCCAAGGTGCAGGTAATGACTCAGGAATTGTTGCACAGTCAGACAGTATCAGTCCATGCAGCAATGCGAGTGATGGGTCTGATGGTGTCAACATTCGACATGGTACAATATAAACCCCTACAGCACCTCATTCTAACCAGATGGGATGGAAAACATCAGACAATAAAAAAAACAGATGATAAAGCTTCCAGTAAATGTAAAAAGGTCACTAGCCTGGTGGCTACAGACGGACCATCTAGACAAAGGGAGACCCTTTTGGATAGCAGATTGGCAAGTACTGACAACGGATGCAAGTCTTCAGGGCTGGGGAGCAGTGTTCAAAAATTTTTGGTTCCAGGGAAAATTGGCCACAAGGGAAAGTTGCCTGCCAATAAATCTGTTGGAAATAAAGGCCATACATATGGCTCTGATTCAGGCAAAGGACATTCTGCAAGGAAGACCAGTCCAGATCCGCTCAGACAATGCAACAGCAGTAGCGTACCTCAACCATCAAGGAGGAACTCACAGCAAAAGGTTGCTGGAGGAAGTAACTCACATACTAAGATGGGCAGAACTCCATCTTCCGGCATTGTCCGCAGTGTTTGTGCCAGGAGTGCTGAACTGGGAAGCGGACTTTCTCAGTCGACACACCATTCAAGAGATCAAATGGGCGTTACACTCGGAAGTATTTCAAACTCTAGTAAACAGATGGGGTCTGCCAGAGATAGATCTCATGGTGTCCCGTTTGAACAACAAAGTTCCGGCATACGGGTCAAGAACAAAGGATCCCGTGGCGATCCTTGTAGACACACTGTCAGTGAAATGGGAATTTCATCTGGCATATCTGTTTCCTCTAATCTCCCTGTTACCCAGGGTGGTGAGGAAATAAAGCAAGCAAAGGGAGCCATAATTCTAATAGCTCTAGCCTGGCCCAGAAGGCATTGGTACATAGATCTACTAAGGATGTCCGTGGAAGCTCCAATTCAGCTTCCTCAACGTCCAGATCTACTAATGCAGGGGCCTTGTTATCACAGCCATCTAGAACGGCTGTCTTTGACGGCATGGCTGTTGAAACCTCTATCCTAAAATCTAGAGGATTTTCACAACAGGTATTTCAAACCATGCTTAGAGCAAGAAAGCCTTCTTCAGCTCGTATTTATCATTGAATATGGCAGGCCTATATTCATTGGTGTAGCGAAAGAGGTATGGATCCAAGATCTTTTAAAGTATCCAGGATTTTGGATTTCCTCCAAGCAGGAATGGATAAGGGTTTAAAGGTGGCTTCCTTGAGAGTTCAAGTATCGGCATTAACTGTGTGGTTTCAGAAAAAGATTGCTAACCTACAGGATGTGCGTACTTTTTTTCAGGGAATGTTGCACATTCAACCACCGTTTGTTCATCCTGCAGTACCCTGGGATTTAAATCTGGTTCTTAAAATCCTTCAGGGGGCTCCGTTTAAACCACTTAAGAGAGCAGATCTTAAATTGTTGACGACTAAAGTTCTCTTTCTACTGACGATGGCGTCAGCTAGAAGAGTGTCAGATTTTGGAGCGCTGTCATGTAAGTCTCCTTTTCTTATCTTTTAGCCAGATAAAGCAGTTCTCAGAACTAGGTCTGGTTATCTTCCGAAGGTGGTCTCAAAGTTTCACCTGAACAAAGAAATTGTAGTCCCGGCTTTTCAAGTATCAGGACTTTCTGCGGCAGAAGCGTCGCTGGACGTAGTCCGTGCGTTAAGAATTTACGTAGATCATACTAGTGCCATCAGACAGACAGGGGTAAATTTACTAAGATTCGTAATTTCTGAAAAAAGGTCAAAGTTCAATCACGAATGACATCGACAGTGTAAAACTGCAACTTTTTGAATTGATTACGATGGATTTACTAAGCTGTCGTATTCGGGTTTTTCTTTTCTTCCGATGTCGATGTCATTCGTGGTTTTTTACCTATTTTTACGGCAGTGATTAGCAAAACACTGCCGACTTTTTTTACAATCAATCTCGGCCGGATCTGTGTGATCCGTGCTGGGGTTTATTTTTTTATTTTTTTTTAATTAAACACTGTAAAATAATAAAAAAAAATGCGTGGGGTCCCCCCTCCTAAGCATAACCAGCCTCGGGCTCTTTGAGCCGATCCTGGTTGCAAAAATATGGGGGGAAAAATGACAGGGGTTCCCCCATATTTAAGCAACCAGCATCGGGCTCTGCACCTGGTCCCAAAAATACGGGGGACAAAAAGAGTAGGGGTCCCCCGTATTTTTAAAACCAGCACCGGGCTCCACTAGCTGGACAGATAATGCCACAGCCGGGGGTCACTTTTATATAGTGCCCTGCGGCCGTGGCATCAAAAATCCAACTAGTCACCCCTGGCCGGGGTACCCTGGGGGAGTGGGGACCCCTTCAATCAAGGGGTCCCCCCCCCAGCCACCCAAGGGCCAGGGGTGAAGCCCGAGGCTGTCCCCCCCCATCCAATGGGCTGCGGATGGGGAGGCTGATAGCCTTTGTTGTAAAAGAAAAGATATTGTTTTTAGTAGCAGTACTACAAGGCCCAGCAAGCCTCCCCCGCATGCTGGTACTTGGAGAACCACAAGTACCAGCATGCGACGGAAAAACGGGCCCGCTGGTACCTGTAGTACTACTACTAAAAAAATACCCAAAAAAAGACAAGACACACACACCGTGAAAGTAAAGATTTATTACATACATCCACACAAACATACATACATACTTACCTTATGTTCACACGCAGGTCGGTCCTCTTCTCCAGTAGAATCCAAGGGGTACCTGTTGAAGAAATTATACTCACGAGATCCAGGGGTCCAGGCTCCTCGGGAAATCCAGGGGTAATCCACGTACTTGCATAAAATAAGAAAACGGAAAGCCGAGCCACGAACTGAAAGGGGCCCCATGTTTTCACATGGGACTCCTTTCCACGAATGCCAGAAACCCACTCTGACTGATGTCTAAGTGGGTTTCTTCAGCCAATCAGGGAGTGCCACGTTGTAGCACTCTCCTGATCGGCTGTGTGCTCTTGTCCTCACTGACAGGCAGCACACGGCAGTGTTACAATGTAGCGCCTATGCGCTACATTGTAACCAATGATGGGAACTTTCTGCCCTGCGGTTGACCTAAAGTGACGTCACCGCTGAGCTGAAAGTTCCCATCATTGGTTACAATGTAGCGCATAGGCGCTACATTGTAACACTGCCGTGTGCTGCCTGTCAGTGAGGACAAGAGCACACAGCTGATCAGGAGAGTGCTACAACGTGGCGCTCCCTGATTGGCTGCAGAAACCCACTTAGACAGAAGTCAAAGTGGGTTTCTGGCATTCGTGGAAAGGTGACCCATGTGCAAACATGGGTCCCCTTTCAGTTCGTGGTCGGGACACCGTTTTTTTTTTTTTTTTCAAGTACGTGGATTAACCCTGGATTTGCCGAGGAGCCTGGACCCCTGGATCTCGTGAGTATAATTTCTTCAACAGGTACCCCTTGGATTCTACTGGAGAAGAGGACCGACCTGCGTGGGAACTTAAGGTAAGTATGTATGTATGTGTGTATGTATGTAATAAAATTATACTTTCACGGTGTGTGTGTCTTGTCTTTTTTTGGGTATTTTTTTAGTAGTAGTACTACAGGTACCAGCGGGCCCGTTTTTCCGTCGCATGCTGGTACTTGTGGTTCTCCAAGTACCAGCATGCGGGGGAGGCTTGCTGGGCCTTGTAGTACTGCTACTAAAAACAATATCTTTTCTTTTACAACAAAGGCTATCAGCCTCCCCATCCGCAGCCCATTGGATGGGGGGGGACAGCCTCGGGCTTCACCCCTGGCCCTTGGGTGGCTGGGGGGGGGGACCCCTTGATTGAAGGGGTCCCCACTCCCCCAGGGTACCCCGGCCAGGGGTGACTAGTTGGATTTTTGATGCCACGGCCGCAGGGCACTATATAAAAGTGACCCCCGGCTGTGGCATTATCTGTCCAGCTAGTGGAGCCCGGTGCTGGTTTTAAAAATACGGGGGACCCCTACTCTTTTTGTCCCCCGTATTTTTGGGACCAGGACCAGGCGCAGAGCCCGATGCTGGTTGCTTAAATATGGGGGAACCCCTGTCATTTTTTTCCCCATATTTCTGCAACCAGGATCGGCTCAAAGAGCCCGAGGCTGGTTATGCTTAGGAGGGGGGACCCCACGCAATTTTTTTTGAAAAAATAAGCACTTTCCCACCCCTTCCCACTGATATACATGCACGGATCTCATGGATCCGTGCATGCCTATCCAATCACGAATAAAAAAAGCAGGTCTGTTTTTTTTTAGCACTTTTTTACGAGTTGTAATTTTTCACGGCAGTGTTTGTTCTTTTTTTGCTTTGCACTTCTTAGTAAATGACCGAGATTCATACTTAAACAGCCGCGTTTTGACCGATGGTGTATTCATTCGTAATTTTTTACCTGAACTTGCAAAAAATTACGAATGCCCTCATCACTGCCGTGATTAGTGCTTAGTAAATTACCGAGATGACACTTTGATGAAAAAACGGCATCTCGGTCAAAATCGGGAGCTTAGTAAATTTCCCCCACAGATTCTCTCTTCATTCTCTACGGATTTCACAAAAGAGGATGGCCTGCTACTAAACAGACGCTAGCAAGATGGCTTCGAATGACAATTTCAGAAGCATATTCTCGTGCTGATCTCTCTGCTCCGGCTAATGTTTCTGCGCACTCTACACGTAGGGTAGGTCCTTCATGGGCAGCACAGCATGGTGCTTCAGCATAACAGATTTGTAAGGCAGCCACATGGTCTTCCATTAACACATTCATTAGACATTATGCCTTGGATACTTTTGCCTCTCATGATGCGGAATTCGGGCGAAAGGTCCTCCTGTCTAATCAGGAGTGTCCCCACCACTAATAATGGCTTTGGGAATCCCAATGTTATCCTGTGGATAACCTGTGGACCCAACCGGAGAAATATATGTTATGGTAAAAACTTACCGTTGATAACGTAATTTCTCCTATGTCCACAGGGATCTCACCCGGACGCACCTGATTTGAGGATCTTTACAATCACTAAACCTCTTCCCTCTTGTATAGAAGAGTGTGCATGTGTGTTCTTCTCGCCTGAATAGGGTTCTACATGATGCTCCTGCCTACAGTAGTTGCTGTGAAAACAACTGATTTGACTGAGTCGGTGGGCGGGATTATATGGAGGAGTCCGATGCATCCTGGGAGGCCAGAAAGCTTGTGACTATTTGGTGCCGTTTCCGCTGTCGCTCCGGCATATCCCAATGTTATCCTGTGGATACCTGTGGACATAGGAGAAATTCCGTTATCAACGGTAAGTTCTTACCATAACGTATATTTCGGAATATTCCGTATTTCGGAATATTTGGAAATGGGATACTCAACCTGTAATGGAAAAACCAAATCTACACAACAACACTAAAGAAAACACACCATCATCTTCCCTAACATATCACTTAGTGATTTTTTTGAAAGCACTAATGTAGAGCCACTAATACTGTAGTTTGTGAATCTATCTATTCATATATAAACTCATTTTTATACTATTGAGCTTCACCAAGTCTATTTCATTCATGGGAGACAACACAATTTGATATTTATATTTTTTTTAATTCCCCTTCTCTGAGCGCAGTGATGATTTTTTTTTTCTATACCCCTAAACACTGTCAAACATCACTGGATGTGGCTCCCCTATTTGAATAATGCAACTGCCACTGGCAAGGAAGTCCAGCCTTATGGTTCAGGAGATTTTGTGATGAGTCAGTGGTATTTGTCTTTTATATATATATAGATAGATATTTTGCACACCCACATAGTGGTCAACAAATCAAAATTCGTCATCGATTACATTGTACCATGGACCATGTAATCTATATCATCATCTGTCCCTGTGGGTACTATTATGTTGGCATGACAACTAGAAACTTCCGTGACAGAATGGCTAACCATCGCACATCAATTCGAGCTGCGTTGGTCTCAAAGGTGTCCAACAAACCTGTAGCACAACATTTTGCAAGTAGGGGGCACTCAATTTCCAGTTTGAAGTGCATGCTGATTGATCATGTACCAAAACCTCCACGTGGGGGTGACTGGGAGAGGCAGTTACGACAACGAGAGGCTAAATGGATATATGAGCTGGACACTCTGACACCACGGGGCCTAAATGAGGCAAATCCATTCAATATTTTTCTTGGATAGGGCTATGACTAGACTTTTTTAATATCCGTACTTTTCATAATGTATGTTTACTATTATGTGTGTTGTCTTGTTTGTGATTTTCTTGTCTTTTGTGTTGGTGATCACTCTGGTTCACCTAGTGGCAGAGGCAATATCACACACCCAATACGGTCTCCATTAAGTCCTGGGTTCCATTTATATCCATATTATGTGTTTTAAACTTCTATTACACATTTCTCAGCTAAGCTGTATAAGTTATTATGAATTATTCTACATATATGTAAAGGCGAGAATGTGTGGTTCTTTTGGTCAGTGATAGGCGGTTAACAAGCTTTTATCTTAGGAATGAAGTTTTTGACAACAGTAAACATGAACCATTATGCAAAATTATTTGTCATCTATTGGAATCAAACTAAGAAGTTGTTTAATGTGTGTTTAATGTGGTTAATGCTTGTTCCGCACTCAGGACTAATATGGAGCCCTTGCCCTATGTTTAATACATCTATGAATTATTCCCGTGCTTGCGCGCCTTATTACATACTTTTTATGACTGACTATATTAATACATATTCACTTATGTGTTTTGGTCTGTCATGTGATCATCTATACTGGCGTTAGTCGGGTTGCTTAGTAACGACGTACAGCCGTCCTTTGCCATTTACCACATACACAGTGAAGCGCACGTCACGTCTGCTAAATCCACTTCCGCCGGATAGACGTGTGCGTTCCACTGGCAATGGAACGCACAATACTTCCGGTAACGCGAATATCAGCCGCTATCGGTTGTTCTTTTGGTTTTAAATGGTTGTGATTGTGTTCACATGTTGTGTAATTGGTTGATGTTATAGGACATTCGATTGGCTGCACATGTATCCTTGATTACACATGTTAAACACTTGAATACTGGTGTTTTTTGTTATTTCCTGTTGGATGATTGATGGGCGGGGTTTGTGATATGCCTCTGCTATAAAAGTGCTCCAGGGTTCATTGTGTGTCATGGGCTGCTGGGTGAGAACTTGCTGTAATCTTGTTAGTCTTGAAAAAGGCTCAGATGGAGCCGAAACGTCGACACCTTTTGCTGACATGCTGTTAACTGTCTCTATGTGAGACACACCAATAAAGTTTTCATCATCAAGGAAGTGGTGAGTGCCTGTATCTTTTTTCGGATAGATAGATAGATAGATAGATAGATAGATAGATAGATAGATAGATAGATAGATAGATAGATAGATAGATAGATAGATATCAGATATAAGTACTTAACCAACCTATTTTCAGTCAGGAGTGGATAGTGTCTCAGTATCAGAGGTTAACCTGTCACTTGAACTAAACATTGCCGAACCACTCAGAAAGCAATGGGAGGAAAGCAAAGATAGATATATTGGCCCTCATTCCGAGTCGTTCGCTCGGTAATTTTCATCGCATCGCAGTGAAATTCCGCTTAGTACGCATGCGCAATATTCGCACTGCGACTGCGCCAAGTAATTTTACAATGAAGATAGTATTTTTACTCACAGCTTTTTCTTCGCTCCGGCGAACGTAGTGTGATTGACAGGAAATGGGTGTTACTGGGCGGAAACACAGCGTTTTAGGGGCGTGTGGATAAAAACGCTACCGTTTCCGGAAAAAACGCAGGAGTGGCCGGAGAAACGGGGGAGTGTCTGGGCGAACGCTGGGTGTGTTTATGACGTCAAACCAGGAACGACAAGCACTGAACTGATCGCAGATGCCGAGTAAGTCTGAAGCTACTCAGAAACTGCTACGAGATGTGTAATCGCAATATTGCCAATACATCGGTCGCAATTTTAAGAAGTTAAGATACACTCCCAGTAGGCGTAGGCTTAGCGTGAGCAACTCTGCTAAATTCGCCTTGCGAGCGATCAACTCGGAATGAGGGCCATTGACTCTTAAATGCATTAAAGGAAAGCTTGATAGTCAGCAACTGCTTATATGCTGCGTAAATGGTACAGACAGCTCTCCCAGTGACCTTAAGTGTTGTATGAAAATCTTAACCTTTTTACCTCAAAGGAGCCCTAAGGAGAACAAGAAGCTAAGCAAGGAAACCTAAGACCCTTTGGAATAGAGTCAACCTATCCCTGCAAACCTTACACATTTAACATACAATGGGTGGAGCCTGGCCTGTCATCCCAGAATTTACAGCACTGAGCAGGGCAGCATCAGGGTCGGACGGGGCAGAGAAAGAGGTGGATTATTCTCCTCAGCGCCAGCCTTTTTTAATAGCATCAATCCGGGGAAGGCTCGCCTGGAGGTGCAGCCTGACAAAGATTGACATTATACAGTACTTGAAATTCTGTAGTGAAGCACGGGTATTCAGCTAATACAGTATTTATATGATGCTATCACGGGGCCCATGCATTTAAAGGGCCCTGAAATTCACCATTCAATTGTCTGGGTTTAATAATAGTGTGATTATATATAAAAGAAAATAAAATCACCTTGAATTAATGAACTTTAGGAGATGTTCTTTTTGTTTGTTGTATTGTCTTGGTGTATGAGACTTGCTGTGCATAAAAAAATATTAATTCATTCCTGTGAGTGAACAGGAACATCACAAAATGTGATTCGGAGGTCCAAGGGTGCAGAACAATCTAGTGTACTTGGTAGTTTTTATTTGAAAAAGAAAAAGATTTTATTAAGCAGAAGTTGCTAACATTTACTTAATTCTCATTACGTGTTAAGGTTCCATTTCTGGTCCCATGATGACAGCATCTGGAAGTTCAGGCACAGTTCAGTGACTGTTATCTCATATATTATACAGGATTAATAGCCAGTTATAGGCTTCATAACCTTTTATATAACAAGCCTTGCAAAAATATTTCAGTCCTACCTGTAATTCACTGTGATGTGTCAGCCTGAAATCACATAGTTTTTAAGCTAGCCTGGAGTTTGTTCAAATAAAACTGTAACGCAGTAAGTACTCAGCACACATTTTCTTAATCTTTTCAGCTATTACTAAATGTCACATTGCAATCTGCCCATGTACTTTGAAAAACAGTATTACTGGCATAATATCGAAAAGACAGCCTATACAATGGTGTGCCTGATAATTATATATAGTTTATGACATTTTCCTTTGTTCACGGACATTGTGTAGGTCATGAAAATAGCAAATGCATTTACCATAAAATACTAAGACCATATAAGATTAGATCTGTCTCTCCTTTAGAGATCCCAGTGAAACATACAGAACACAACAGTCTTTATTATAATCTGCATTGTTTGAGCATTAAATTGTATATGTAATATACTGTAAGTAAGCATTTAACAAATGGTCTGAAGCAGAACTGGACACATTTTGGAGACCTCCAAATGCAGCCATAATTTGCTTTCACTAAAAAAAGATACAATTGCAGAATTTGCAAAGTTGTAACTGTCACAAGTTATGTGCCAAGTACTGTATATATTACTGACACCTATACTTATGCTAGGTACACTCCTAAATAATTAAGCTTTAGATTTGATGGTTCAATCGACCAAACTCCCGATCGAACATCCCCAAAATACAGCCAATATGTGTGTACACACTTATACAATTTTACTTGAGACGTTCTGTCCCCCTATCGAAAGAAAATGATTGTACCACCATACATACACTTTTGATTCAAGCAACAGTCATGGCAGATGTAAATAGAATTACCATACCTTTCTCCGGCAGGGTCCAGAGGTTATCCACAGGATAACATTGGGATATGATGGAGCGACAGCGGATTGGCACCAAACGATCACAAGCTTTCTGGCCTCCCAGGATGCAACGGGCTCATCCATATACTCCCGCCCACCGACTCAGTCAAATCAGTTTTTTGTTTGGTGCGGCAGGAGCTGGACCATGGTCACAGGACTGCTGTGTTTGGCAGCCCTAAGCTTTATTTGATTTATTTTTATAGTCTTGCTATGTTTTCTGAGTGATCTTTCCTATCAGCGTCTTACACGCATATTGGAAAGAGTCGCTCCAACAACTCTCCGCCGGGTCGCAACAACGCTTACCCACGTTACAAGTGCTGCCTCGACGGGCGTCTGTCGGATGTTACTAGCCGGTCCAGCAGACGTTACCAGGCTGTGGCTGGAGCACGGGGAGAAGGTAAGGCATAGGTTCCGCTTAGAAGGGGAATACGGACACAGCCGCACTGTTTTGGGAGGAGACTACCAAACAGTAGCTGGCGCGCCGCCACCACGGGTGCCCCAGCGCTAGGCTTTAGGGATCATAAGGCACCAGGATTAGTTTGAGGCTGCGATCCCTAGGGTTGATGTCAGCAGTGGGGAGTCAGATGCTCTCCTGGTCGCCCCTCCCCCCAGTTCATGACCAGTTTCCGTGCATCTCCCGCCATGAACTGATTGCCTCACTTCCGTCTCAGACGCTACCATGAGGGGACTCAGTCGCAGCATAGGCCGCTGCATCTGTATACACTAAGGTTTACCGCTAAGAGACTGGGTCGCAGACATGAGCGTCTGCATGCACTGACGTTCACTGAGCGTCTGTATCCACTAAAAATTACCGGAGCGGCAGTGTACACTAGTAGCGTCTGGATCCACTCAGCGGTTGCTAATGTATTGATCAATCCTGGAAGTGGGGTGAGTCTCCCTGTATCCCACTCTACGGCGTAAGGGTTATACAGCACTAAATTTCTATCTACTGTTAGTATGAATAGTTAAGTTTAGTGCCTATTGCATATGAGTTTTGTACAATACTGTGTTTTTCTCCGCAGTTGCGTCTGAATACATTAAAATAACTGTATAGAACAGAATTCAGTAAATGTACTCCTACTTACTTGAAATGTGTTCATAGTTGATATTATGCTCATATGACTAATATATAACGTGACTGACTGCTAGTGTGATTGCTGACTTTATATATGTTTGTCAGTGTTTTCTTCTGAACCTCAATGCTGGTGCTTGGGTTGGGGTCAGATTGATATCACTTTTATGCATATAAAGTGTTTTCAGTCACAGATTGTGTAGTATACTGTGGAAAAGCTGATTGTTTATCATGTCTAAGAGCGGCAAGGGTGACGAGGTTACATTAACAGTAACACCAACACTCAAAACATGTTTATCCTGCAAAGTGGGGTTATTAACTCAAACTTTGGCAAACGATGGGTTATGTGCAAATTGTTTTGTGTTTCAGTAGATTGCAAGGCAGATCCCTGTTCAACGACAAGTAGATCCACCTTGGGCCATGTTTGCACAAACCTTAACTATTATAGCTGCCAGGTTGGGCCCTGCAGCTTCAACCTCAGGAATAGGGTGTCATTATCTGGGTAACTAGACGCCATTACGTACCCTTCAGGTGTCTCCTGAGGCTGGCTCAGCATTCCAGGGCCGGGTCTCAGCTGCGCTGCTGATGTTCTCACTCCACATCCCCTCCATGTTGCCCCGCAGCGCAGTCACAATGGCCTCATAGAGTTAACTGCCAAATCCCAGAAAGGCGTCTGCGGCCTCCGTCACCTCTCCTGTGCTTTCAGTGTACAAATAACTAAGTATGGCGTCTCCAGTCCTCCGCTGCCTCCACCGCCATCCCTGTGGTTCCAGTGTGCAAATGGTCAAGTATGGCATCTCCTGGCCTCCGCCGCCATTACTGCTGACTTTCCACATGGTTTCACAAACTGACTTTCCCTCCAAGTGCTAATATGGGCGCAGCCATGTTGGTTCCAGTCACATTCCATTACTTCCACCAATCCGCTGCACTGCTGGACTCTGCATAATTGCTCAGCCAGTGCCTGCTGCTGAGCAGGTATAAATATCCTGTTCCTGAACCAGGAAATTGTCAGTGCTTTGGTTGTCAATCCCAGTGATTCCAGTCTCCTCATTGTGGCCGTTTGCTAATTCCAGGTATCTCCAACTCCTGTGATCTGCCCCACTAGAGACCCGCACCAGTTTACTATCAAGCGGTGCAGTCTGACTCTGCAGTGTTCTATCATTGCTACCTGCGTTTGGCAGATTCTAAACACCGGCTTCCAGCAGTGTTTGATCTCCTGTGACCATCGGTGCTCCGCCATCGACCTCCAGTAACCATCGGTGCTCCACCATCGACCTCCAGTAACCATCGGTGCTCCGCCATCGATCTCCAGTAACCATCCGTGCTCCACCATCGACCTCCAGTATTCAGCGCTCTCCAGCATCACCAGTGTTACTTCTCTACTCTCCAGTTACATTGGTGCCACAAGCACTCCACACAGTTCTTCATGTGATCCGGTTCTACCCAGCATACTCGGCAGTTATCTCGTCTCAGACAATACCACCAGCTTCCAGGGAAACATCCGCTGGTCAGTTCCTATTTCTCATCCCATTGCTCTGTGGAAATGTGCTGGTTAAGGACATACCATCTCCTGGTCTGTAAGACTGTTTCCTGATATTACCGCACCCAGAGGCATTCTCATCTCTACCACATTTCTAGGAACTGTGCATTGTCTTTTCAATTACCATTCCTGAATTCTGCAACTACCGTTGTATCATCTGAACCGTGCTTTAATAAAAACCCATTAACTGTTCCTCTGTTGTCGTGGTCACACCTTTGGGCACTGGTATTCCAAGCACAGCTGCATGTCTAAGAGTCTTATACTACCTCCTAGATTCAAGTATACCTCAGCCCCTACAACTGAGGTCTCCTCTAGTCAACACCAGCCCTCATTTGTGACATAGGGTACACTATTAACCCATACATGCAGCTCCCATCTTATGGTATAGCCCCAACAGCTTCTACAAGTCAACAAGCTGATAAACCAAGGGTAAATATATCATACATTTCACAGGCTACACAGGATGATACAACAGATGATGACTCCATACTTCACCATATGAAGAACAAATGGAGGGTTTCAGCTCAGAGGATATAGCTGAGTTAATTGGAGCAATAAAGGCTATTCTGTCTCTAGAGGATTCAGCTGAGCCAATAAAACTAAGGCACCTATGTTTAAACGTCCCAAAACAGTTAGGGTTGAGTTTCCAGGGTCAGAGGAACTGACGGAAATTATGGAGGAACTGTGGGCTACGCCCAATAGGAAATATAGAATTCCCCAAAATATGGTATTCTTACTACCCTTTTCCAACTGGGGACTGTTTAAAAAGAGAAGTGCCTCCTAAGGTAGATACGCACGTCATTCAACTAGTGCGAAAATCTATTTTACCTTTGCCATCTACGTCATTAAATGATGTCACAGACAGAAGAGTTGATGGTTTTTTTGAAAAACATATTTTCTCTGTCAGGGGCAGTCATAAGGCCTGCTATGGCCTCAGCCTGGATGGCAAAAGCGGTAGTTGAAGCGGCTGAAGAACTGGAAAATGGGCTCTCAGCACCTACTAGGGAGCAGGAGTCCCATATAGCCCATATGAAACAGGCTGCGCTATTCCTAGAAGAAGCAGCAATGGATATGGGTACGACTGCTTCTAAAGCATCAGCCTTAACGGTAGCTGCTCACAGAGCAATTTGGCTACGTACATGGAAAGCTGATTCAGAATCCAAAACGGTTCTGGAAGCTTTGCCTTTTGTTGGGAACATTCTTTTTGGTAAGGAACTGACAGATATTCTGGAGTCAGAAGCTGAATCCAAGAAGGTCAGGTTTCCTGCCAGTTATAATCCAAAGTCTAAGGGCTCGGGATTTCGGTGGCAAGGTAAAACAAAAGGGAAAAATGAATCAAAACAAACCCAGTACAATAAGTCTGGTAAAGCAAAGAAGCAATGGGCCACTAGAGGGCCAGCTTCCAAATCAGAACAGAAACCATCAGCCTGATGGTGCGGGGCTCCACCTGGGGGACTCCAAGGTAGGGTGCCGTCTTCTTCAGTTTGCACACATATGGCAGCAGTCGACAACAGACGATTGGGTGCAAGAAGTGGTATCTCTGGGTTATGTTTTCCCTTTCAAGAAGCAGCCTCCTCAAAGGTTTTTTTGCACCAGCCCGTCTCATGTAGAGCCGAAGGCCAGAACCCTGCAAGAAGCAGTTCAGAAATTGCTTCAGTCTGGGGTAATTATTCCAGTATTCCTGGCACAATGGGGGCAGGGTTTTTACTCCAACCTATTTTTGGTCCAGAAGCCAAATGGGTCATTTCGGCCCATCCTCAATCTCAAAATGTTAAATACATTTGGGTCCCAAGGTTCCACATGGAGATATTACGCTCCATAGTTTTGGCCATGGAACCAGGGGATTACATGGTATCTCTGGATATACAGGATGCTTACCTGCATGTGCCTATAGCATTGTCCCATCAGTGTTACCTCAGGTTCGCTATCCTCCAGCAACATTTTCAATTCCAGGCATTACCCTTTGGGTTAGCCACAGCCCCCAGAGTATTTACCAAGATCATGGTCGTTATGGCAGCTTATCTCCGCAAGCAGGGGATAAGGATTTCTCTGACGTCCTAGTGGATGCTGGGTACTCCGTAAGGACCATGGGGAATAGACGGGCTCTGCAGGAGACTGGGCACTCTTAAAAGAAAGATTAGGTACTATATCTGGTGTGCACTGGCTCCTCCCTCTATGCCCCTCCTCCAGACCTCAGTTAGAATCTGTGCCCGGCCAGAGCTGGATGCACCTAGTGGGCTCTCCTGAGTTCACTATAAAGAAAGTATTTGTTAGGTTTTTTATTTTCAGTGAGATCTGCTGGCAACAGACTTACTGCTACGAGGGACTGAGGGGAGAGAAGCGAACCTACCTGCTTGCAGCTAGCTTGTGCTTCTAAGGCTACTGGACACCATTAGCTCCAGAGGGATCGAACACAGGGCCCGACCTCGATCGTCCGTTCCCGGAGCCGCGCCGCCGTCCCCCTTGCAGAGCCAGAAGACGGAAGATTCCAGGAGAAAATCGGCGGCTGAAGACTCCGGTCTTCAATAAGGTAGCGCACAGCACTGCAGCTGTGCGCCATTGCTCCCACAGCACACCACACGCTCCGGTCACTGGTGGGTGCAGGGCGCTGGGGAGCGCCCTGGGCTGCAATATGTATACCAAACTGTATATGTGCCTAATCCCCCGCCATAAATATTAAAAAAGTGGGAGAAGCCCGCCGCTGAAGGGGCGGGGCTATCTTCCTCAGCACAGCCAGCGCCATTTTCTCTTCACAGCTCCGCTGGAAGGATGCTCCCCAGGCTCTCCCCTGCAGTATACACTACGGAAAGGGTAAAAAAGAGAGGGGGGGCACATAAATTTAGGCGCAAAAGGTGATATAAGCAGCTATTGGGGGAAATTCACTTTGTATTAGTGTAAATCCCTCTGTTATATAGCGCTCTGGTGTGTGCTGGCATACTCTGTCTCCCCAAAGGACTTTGTGGGGTCCTGTCCTCAGAGCATTCCCTGTGTGTGTGTGCGGTGTGTCGGTACGGTTGTGTCGACATGTTTGATGAGGACGCTTACGTGGAGGCGGAGCAGGAGCCGATAAGTGTGATGTCGCCCCCTGCGGGCCGACACCAGAGTGGATGGATATGTGGAAGGTATTAACCGACAGTGTCAACTCCTTGCATAAAAGGTTCGATGACGTAACAGCTTTGGGACAGCCGGCATCTCAGCCCGCGCCTGCCCAAGCATCTCAGGGGCTCAAATATTATGTTTGGGGAGAAAAAGCAGCCAGTGACTTTTCCCCCATCTGATGAGTTAAATGAATTGTGTGAAGAAGCGTGGTGTTCCCCAGATAAAAAATTAGTGATTTCTAAGCGGTTACTAATGGCGTACCCTTTCCCGCCAACGGACAGGTTGCGTTGGGAAACATCCCCTAGGGTGGACAAGGCGCTCACACGCTTATCAAAAAAGGTGGCACTGCCATCTCAGGATACGGCCGCCTTGAAGGAGCCTGCAGATAGAAAGCAAGAGGCTATCCTGAAGTCTATGTATACACACTCAGGTACTATACTGAGACCTGCTATTGCTTCAGCATGGATGTGTAGTGCTGCAGCAGCATGGTCTGATTCCCTGTCAGATAACATTGATTCCCTTGACAGGGATACTATTTTGCTAACCATAGAGCATATTAAAGACGTAGTCTTATATATGAGGGATGCACAGAGGGACATTTGCCGGCTGGCATCTAGAATTAATGCAATGTCCATTTCTGCCAGGAGAGTATTATGGACTCGGCAGTGGACAGGTGATGCTGATTCTAAAAGGCACATGGAAGTTTTGCCTTATAAGGGTGAGGAATTGTTTGGGGATGGTCTCTCGGACCTCGTATCCACAGCAACAGCTGGGAAGTTGACTTTTTTACCTCAGGTTCCCTCACAGCCTAAGAAAGCACCGTATTATCAAGTACAGTCCTTTCGGCCCCAGAAAGGCAAGCGGGTCAGAGGCGCGTCCTTTCTGCCCAGAGGCAGGGGTAGAGGGAAAAAGCTGCACCAGACAGCCAGTTCCCAGGAACAAAAATCCTCCCCTGCTTCCACTAAGTCCACCGCATGACGCTGGGGCTCCACAGGTGGAGCCAGGTGCGGTGGGGGCCCGTCTCCGGAACTTCAGCGACCAGTGGGTTCGCTCGCAGGTGGATCTCTGGGTCCTACAAGTGGTATCTCAGGGATACAAGCTGGAGTTCGAGACGTCTCCCCCTCGCCGTTACCTCAAATCAGCCTTGCCAGCTACTCCCAAGGAAAGGGAGGTAGTATTGGCGGCAATTCACAAGCTGTACCTCCAGCAGGTGGTAATCTAAGTTCCCCTCCTTCAACAGGGACGGGGTTACTATTCCACAATGTTTTTGGTACCGAAACCAGACGGTTCGGTAAGACCCATTCTAAATTTGAAATCCTTGAACACTTATATAAGGAAGTTCAAGTTCAAAATAGAATCGCTCAGGGCGGTTATTGCAAGCCTGGAAGAGGGGGATTTTATGGTATCACTGGACATCAAGGATGCTTACCTACATGTCCCCATTTACCCACCTCACCAGGAGTACCTCCGGTTTGTGGTACAGGACTGCCATTACCAATTCCAGACGTTGCCGTTTGGTCTGTCCACGGCACCGAGGGTATTTACCAAGGTAATGGCCGAAATGATGATACTCCTTCGAAAGAAGGGAGTTATAATTATCCCGTACTTGGACGATCTCCTTATAAAGGCAAGGTCCAAGGAGCAGTTGTTGGTCGGAGTAGCACTATCTCAGGAAGTGCTACAACAGCACGGCTGGATTCTGAATATCCCAAAGTCGCAGCTGGTTCCTACGACGCGTCTGCTGTTCTTGGGCATGATTCTGGACACAGAACAGAAGAAGGTGTTTCTCCCCGAGGAGAAGGCCAAGGAGTTGTCATCTCTGGTCAGAGACCTCCTGAAACCAAAACAGGTGTCGGTGCATCACTGCACGCAAGTCCTGGGAAAGATGGTAGCTTCTTACGAAGCAATTCCCTTCGGCAGGTTCCATGCAAGGATCTTTCAGTGGGATCTGTTAGACAAGTGGTCCGGATCGCATCTTCAGATGCATCGGCTGATCACCCTGTCCCCGAGGGCCAGGGTGTCTCTGCTGTGGTGGCTGCAGAGTGCTCATCTTCTCGAGGGCCGCAGATTCGGCATTCAGGACTGGGTCCTGGTGACCACGGATGCAAGCCTCCGAGGTTGGGGGGCAGTCACTCAGGGAAGAAACTTCCAAGGACAATGGTCGAGTCAGGAGACTTCCCTACACATAAATATTCTGGAACTAAGGGCCATAAGTCAAGCAGAACCCCTGCTTCAAAACCAGCCGGTGCTGATTCAGTCAGACAACATCACGGCTGTCGCCCATGTAAACCGACAGGGCGGCACAAGAAGCAGGATGGCGATGGCAGAAGCCACAAGAATTCTCCGATGGGCGGAGAATCACGTGATAGCACTGTCAGCAGTGTTCATTCCGGGAGTGGACAACTGGGAAGCAGACTTCCTCAGCAGGCACGACCTCCACCTGGGAGAGTGGGGACTTCATCCAGAAGTCTTCCAGCTGATTGTAAATCGTTGGGAAAGGCCACAGGTGGACATGATGGCGTCCCGCCTCAACAAAAAGCTAAAAAGATATTGCGCCAGGTCAAGGGACCCTCAGGCGATAGCTGTGGACGCTCTAGTGACACCGTGGGTGTACCAGTTGGTTTATGTGTTCCCTCCTCTTCCTCTCATACCAAAGGTACTGAGGATAATAAGAAATAGAGGAGTAAGAACTATACTCATCGTTCCGGATTGGCCAAGAAGAACTTGGTATCCGGAACTACAAGAAATGATCTCAGAGGACCCTTGGCCTCTGCCGCTCCGACAGGACCTGCTACAGCAGGGGCCCTGTCTGTTCCAAGACTTACCGCGGCTGCGTTTGACGGCATGGCGGTTGAACGCCGTATCCTAATGGAAAAGGGCATTCCGGTTGAAGTCATTCCTACGCTGATAAAAGCTAGGAAGGATGTGACAGCAAAACATTATCACCGCATATGGCGAAAATATGTTGCTTGGTGTGAGGCCATGAAGGCCCCAACAGAGGAATTTCAGCTGGGTCAATTTCTGCACTTTCTACAGTTAGGAGTGACTATGGGCCTAAAATTGGGATCCATTAAAGTCCAGATTTCGGCCCTGTCTATTTTCTTTCAAAAAGAACTGGCTTCACTGCATGAAGTTCAGACGCTTGTTAAGGGAGTGCTGCATATTCAGCCCCCTTTTGTGCCTCCAGTGGCACCTTGGGATCTCAACGTTGTGTTGGATTTCCTAAAATCACATTGGTTTGAGCCACTTCAGACCGTGGAGTTGAAGTATCTCACGTGGAAGGTAGTCATGCTGTTGGCCTTGGCCTCAGCTAGGCGTGTGTCAGAATGGCGGCTTTGTCCTGTAAAAGCCCATATCTGATTTTCCATATGGACAGGGCAGAATTGAGGACTTGTCCCCAATTTCTCCCAAAGGTGGTATCAGCCTTTCATTTGAACCAACCTATTGTGGTGCCTGCGGCTACTCGGGACTTGGAGGATTCCAAGTTGCTGGACGTAGTCAGGGCCCTGAAAATCTATGTATCCAGGACGGCTAGAGTCAGAAAAACTGACTCGCTGTTTATCCTGCATGCACCCAACAAGCTGGGTGCTCCTGCTTCAAAGCAGACTATTGCTCGCTGGATCTGTAGCACGATTCACCTTGCACATTCTGCGGCTGGACTGCCGCATCCTAAATCAGTGAAAGCCCATTCCACGAGGAAGGTGGGCTCTTCTTGGGCGGCTGCCCGAGGGGTCTCGGCTTTACAACTTTGCCGAGCTGCTACTTGGTCGGGATCAAACACTTTTGCAAAATTCTACAAGTTTGATACCCTGGCTGAGGAGGATCTTTAATTTTTGCTCATTCGGTGCTGCAGAGTCGTCCGCACTCTCCCGCCCGTTTGGGAGCTTTGGTATAATCCCCATGGTCCTTACGGAGTACCCAGCATCCACTAGGACGTCAGAGAAAATAAGAATTTACTCACCGGTAATTCTATTTCTCGTAGTCCGTAGTGGATGCTGGGAGCCCGTCCCAAGTGCGGACTTTCTGCAATACTTGTATATAGTTATTGCTTAACTATAGGGTTGTTGTTCTGAGCCATCTGTTGAATGAGGCTCAGTTGTTGTTCATACTGTTAACTGGGTATAGTTATCACAAGTTGTACGGTGTGATTGGTGTGGCTGGTATGAGTCTTACCCTGGATTCCAAATCCTTTCCTAGTAATGTCAGCTCTTCCGGGCACAGTTTCTCTAACTGAGGTCTGGAGGGGCATAGAGGGAGGAGCCAGTGCACACCAGATATAGTACCTAATCTTTCTTTTAAGAGTGCCCAGTCTCCTGCGGAGCCCATCTATTCCCCATGGTCCTTACGGAGTACCCAGCATCCACTACGGACTACGAGAAATAGAATTACCGGTGAGTAAATTCTTATTTTTTCCATACCTCGACGATCTTTTAATCCTGGCACAATCCCAGGAATTGCTCTTGAGCCATCTCCAACAGACAATAACTTGTCTACAGAAACACGGATGGCTCATAAATTGGGCACAGTCATCTCTGATTCCGTCATAACGGATGATTCACTTAGGGGCTGTATTGGATTCAAGTCTGCAGAAAATGTTTTTACCTGTGGAAAAGATATCCAAGATGCAGTTAATGATTCAGGAATTGTTAAACAGTCAAACAATATCAGTTCACACGGCAATGCGAGTGATGGGGTTGATGGTGTCAACTTTTGACATGGTGGAATATGCACAATTCCACTGAAAACCGTTGCAACATCTGATTCTGACCAGATGGAATGAAGTACATCAGACAATAAAGAAACAAATGATGGTACTTCCAGTAAAGGTAAAGCGGTCATTAGCCTGGTGGCTACAGACATCCCATCTAGACAAGGGGAGACTCTTTTGGATATCAGATTGGGAGATCCTGACAACAGATGCCAGTCTTCAGGGCTGGGGAGCAGTGTCCGGAAAAATATGGTTCCAGGGACAATGGACCATAGAAGAAAGTTGCCTGCCAATAAACCTGTTAGAATTTCGGGCCATATACATGGCACTGATTGAGGCAAAGGACATTCTGCAAGAAAAACCAGTGCAGATCCGCTCGGACAATGCAACGGCAGTAGCATACCTCAACCATCAGGGAGGAACTCGCAGCCAAAAAGCAGCGAAGGAGGTAAGTCACATACTAAAGTGGGCAGAACTCCATCTCCCGGCATTATCCGCAGTGTTTGTTCCAGGAGTCCTAAACTGGGAATCAGACTTTCTCAGTCGACACACCATTCGAGCAACCGAATGGGCTCTACACCCGGAAGTATTTCAGACTCTAGTAGACAAGTGGGGGTTGCCAGAGATAGATCTCATGGTGTCCCGTCTGAACAACAAAGTTCCGGCATACGGGTCAAGAACAAAAGACCCCGGAGCGATCCTTGTGGATGCACTGTCAGTGAAATGGGAATTTCATCTGGCATATCTGTTTCCTCCAATCTTCCTGATACCCAGGGTGGTGAGGAAAATAAAGCAAGCAAAAGGTGCCGCGATTCTAATAGCTCCGGCTTGGCCCAGAAGGCATTGGTACATAGATCTGCAGAGGATGTCGATGGATGCTCCAATACTGCTCCCTCAACGTCCAGATCTACTGATATAGGGTCCTTGTTATCACAGGCATCTGGAACGGCTGTCTTTGTCGGCGTGGCTGTTGAAACCTCTATCCTGAAGTCAAGAGGTTTTTCACAACAGGTAATTCAAACAATGCTCAGAGCAAGGAAACCCTCCTCTGCTCGCATTTATCACCAAATATGGCAAGCCTATATTCATTGGTGCAGTGAAAGAAGTATGGATCCAAAATCTTTCAGAGTATCCAGAATCTTAGAATTCCTTCAGGCAGGGATGGATAAGGGTTTGAAGGTGACTTCCTTGAGAGTTCAAGTGTCAGCATTGACTGTATGGTTTCAAAAGAAAATTGCTACTTTACAAGATGTGCATACTTTTTTCCAGGGAATGCTGCGCATTCAACCACCTTTTGTTCCTCCTGCAGTACCTTGGGATTTAAGTTTGGTCCTCAAAGCCCTTCAAGGAGCTCCATTTGAACCACTTAAGAAAGTGGATCTTAAATGGTTGACAGCTAAAGTACTCTTTCTACTGACTATGACATCAGCTAGAAGAGTGTCAGGTTTAGGAGCGCTGTCATGTAAATCTCCTTTCTGATTTTTTTATTCAGATAAAGCAGTTCTCAGAACTAGGTCTGGTTATCTTCCTAAGGTGGTCTCTAAGTTTCACCTTAACGAAGAAATTGTAGTCCCGGCTTTTCAGGTATCGGAACTTTCTGCGGGAGAAGCGTCGCTGGACATAGTCCGTGCATTAAGAATCTACGTAGATCGTACCAGTTCCATCAGAAAGACAGATTCTCTCTTCATTCTCTTCGGATTTCACAAGAGAGGATGGCTTGCTACTAAACAGACGCTATCAAGATGGCTTCGAATGACGATTTCAGAAGCATACTCTCGAGCTGATCTCCCTGTTCCGGCTAATGTCTCTGCTCACTCTACACGTAAGGTAGGTCCTTCATTGGCAGCACAACATGGTGCTTCAGCATAACAGATATGTAAGGCAGCCACATGGTCTTCCATTAACACTTTCATTAGACATTATGCCTTGGATACCTTTGCCTCTGATGATGCTGAATTCGGGCGAAAGGTTCTCCTGTCTAATCAGGAGCGCCCCCACTACTAAAAATTGCTTTGGGAAGTCCCAATGTTATTCTGTGGATAACCTGTGGACCCTGCCGGAGAAATATACGTTATGGTAAGAACTTACCATTGATAACGGTATTTCTCCTATTTCCCCAGGGATCCCACCCTGGCGCACCTGATTTGAGAATCTTTATACTCACTAACCTCTTTCCTGTTGCGTGGAAGGGTGTGCATGTGTGTTCTTCTCGCCTGAATAGGGTTCTACATAATGCTCCTGCCTAAATGCTTTGGAAACAACTGATTTGACTGAGTCGATGGGCGGGATTATATGGACGAGCCCATTGCTTCCTGGGAGGCCAGAAAGCTTGTGATCGTTTGGTGCCAATCCGCTGTCGCTCCATCATATTCCAATGTTATCCTGTGGACATAGGAGAAATACCGTTATCAACGGTAAGTTCTTACCATAACATATATTTTCCCTGTATAATTTCACATTTTTACATATAACTTAATTTCTGGACATCTATGGTTTGATTTATTTGCATGTGTGTATTGCATGGGTTGTTGCTGATATTTGGTGAAAATTTCATTACAATAGCCTAAATACAAATATATTTACTAAGAAAAATGTTGATGTGTTCAATACTTTTTTTTACCCGCTGTATAAAAATGTATAAAAACTATGCACTATTAACGATTTTTGCATACTATGAGTGGCAGGTTTTGAGGGAGATGGGGTTTCTCTGAAATCCATGAAGGATTGTAGGTGGAGGGCATAGGTGCAGTTAAGGGGATGGTGGCAGCATTTCAAAGTGGGGATAGTAGGGATAATGGGCAGGATAATATGCCGTTGGCTGTGGCAAGGGGCAAGGCAAAAAGCTTTGAATTCCTGGTGTGTCATTTGCAGTTGCAGGATCCATGCTCCATAGCTTTTTGGCTATGTTGCTTCCCACATGGTCCTGCTCATCCTATTCCATTGCCATGAGCCAGCTGGCTGAATAAAGGATCTGCAGATTCATCAGCTTAGACGTATCTTCACCCTAATGTTGCATTTTACATTCTCTCCTGGGGCCTACTTGAAGCAGCTGAGAGGTTTGCTGGTGGTGGGGGTGGAGCATCGGACATGTGACAGAAGCTCCAGTGTTGGCAAACTTATCTATGTGCAGAGAAGGCTGTGAAAAAAACAAAATTATTGGTCAAATAAGTGACCAATTATTTTGTTTATCTTTCAGTTCCCTACTACTGTTGAAGAACAGCAGGCTATTGCAAAAGAATTTGAGGAACAATGCAATTTCTCAATTGTGGAGGAGCCATAGATGGCAAACACATCCGTATTATGCCACCAGCTAATAGTGGTTCCTTTTTCTACAATTATAAAGGCTTCTTTAATATTGTTTTAATGGCCATTGCCAATTCTAGATATACATTTGTCTTTGTGGTCATAGGAAAAAATGGGAGAGTGTCTGATGGCAATGCATTGGAAAAGACCACGTTCCATAAGAAACTGGAAAAAAAATGGACTGAACTTGCCAGATTGTACCCAGAATAGATATGGCCTAAATTTTCAGTTTGTGGCGGATGAGGCTTTTGCATTGCATGCTAATGTTGTAAAACCCTACCCTCAAAGGGAAAAAATAATTTTCAATTACAGATTGTCCAGAGCTAGGCCAGTGGTAGAGAATGCTTTTGGCATACTGAGCAACAAATTTAGCATTTTTTATACTGACATTAATTTACGATTAGAGAAAGTGGTAATGGCGTGTTGTGTCCTTCACAACTATCTATGCCATAAAATAACATACATCACATGCCTCAGTTTTTACCATGGATGACTATGTAACTGTTGAGGCAATAGGGTTAAATCCATTGGGGAAGAATCTAATAAAAAATTCCAGTTTATGGGCTTAAATTACCATGGAATAGTACTTACATTACTTTAATGGTGTAGGCGCAGCTGCATGGCAAGATGACATGATATAATCTAATGGTTTTATCACATGCTACATTTACATTTATATTGTGATATTTGAGTATAATTTGTATAAAAATAAACATTTGAAATGCGTGTTATTTGTTATTTACTGTGTACTTACAGCGCCACTTAAGGTAAATTCCTTCAGTTCAGGGGTGGTAGGTGCTGATCCGAGGTAATAAGTAGATTGGCAATGGATGGCATAGGCAGATCCTGGCCGTTGTTGAATGCCAGGAGATTGAAGTACCATAACTTGGGCACGTAGACGTTTTCTGCTCTTGCCCCCAATTTTTTAGATGATTCCCTCTTGTTTAGCTTCTTATTAAACACTGTCAACATGGTGAAAATTTTTGCTTGCATCCAGTCAGCATTTGCCACAGGGTAGAATGTCAGGCTGACCTTCACCAGCTCCTACAGTGCTAGAGTCCTCTTTGCCTATTACAATAATCTCTGGATTTTGAATTCTCCTTCATGAATTCCACATTTTTCTCTTCCATTTTTTATGAAAATTTGTGTAAAAAGAAAAGAAAAAAGTATTCTTTAAAAAAATAAGCAGTAGGTACACATGAAGCATGACTGAACAATTTATATAAAACACTAAAATTTATAGTCCTTAACAATTTTTAATTGTTTGCTAATATATCCAATATGAAAAAAAGATGAATGTACATATACCTATCCCAAAACAGTTTAGAAGACTTTTAAAAACGGGATCGGTATTATTGCCCACCCCACGGGATGCCGAATGTCATTATACTGACATCGGTATCCCAAGTGGTGGAATGCTGGCTGGGGGGCGAGTACAACTAAGCCCCTTGTGGGCTCACTGGCTCGCCATGCTGCGGGCTCAGTGGAGACCTTTGCTCGTCACAGGTTTTATTCTCCCTCTGTGGGTGTCATGGACACCCATAAAGGGGGAATACCCTACCTCACCGGTATACCGGCGACGGTATGGTGTATTGTGACCGTCGGGATCATGATGATTTGTATGCTCACCGCATACCTTAAAAATGGCCAACTGATCCAATTTTTAATAGCAAAACCGTAATACACTAGTGCGCTAGATCTATATCTTTTATAATACACAATACACAGTTTAAAAAGCAACCATACGTGTGCGCATGGGGGTGCCTGGTGTGCACAGGCACCCTCTAATGGCCGGCACCCCCCCCCCCATGCCACTCCTGCAGCACACTTATCTGCTCATTCCTGTGCCTTCCACAGCGCCGACATTACAATGAGTCACACTGACTCATGTTATGCCGCTGCCACTGACCCAGAGTCTTTAGCAATGCAACCGCTGCAGTATTCTGGTCCCAGCCAGGAGGGGTAGGAAGGGCCATGCTCTCAGCTTCTCCCCTCAAAGTCAATGCTGCCTGTGTGGGACTGGCTGGATGTGCCGCTCTCAGCTCCTCCCCCCATGCTCCATAATGCTGCATGTGTGGGACTGGCTGGCCAGAGCGGGAGGAGGAGCCGCTCTCTCAGCTCCTCCACCCATACTCTGTAATGTTGCCTGTGTGGGACTTCCCGACTGGAGGGGGGAGGAATGGTCAATCTCTCAGCTCCTCTCATTTCATACTTCACGTCTCCTGCTCCAAAACGTCCATTGGAGGGAAGCAAAGGCGCTAATCTCGATTTGCAACAGCAGAACTTGATTGTCCACGCCACAGAGGCCAGGTAGGAGAAACAATCCTAGATTTGTTCAAGTGGCAAGTGCTGCTCAGCATGTCTCTCCATCAGCCCCCTCTGTCTCTGCCCCTCAGTTTCCACTCTTTCTTGCCACCTCCAACTCTCCCACTGCCCTCTCTATCTTGCGCACTCTTTCTCCCTTGGCCCCCCTCTCTCTCTCCACCTCCTCTCTCTCTATCCCCCCCTCCATCTCCCACTTTCCTGTCTCTTCTGTACCCCCCCTTTCTCCATCTCTCCACTCTGTCTCTCTGTCTCTCTCCGTCTCTGCCCTCTCTCTGTGTCTCCCCCTTTACACCCCTCCTTGTCTCATGTCTCTCTCTGTTCCCCTGCACCACTCTTCCTTCCTCTTCAGTCCCCTCTCTTTCCCTCCCCCCCCACTCTCTCCTATGCCCTAATATACTGTAATTCCTCTTCTGTGCCTCTCTCTCCGTCTCCCCCTGTCTGTCTCTCTCCCTGTCTTCAACGCTCTCCATCTCCACCCCTCTCTCCCTCCCTCCATATCTCGGTTCCCCTACACCTTTTTACCTTCCTCTTCACCACTCTATATCTCCATCTCCCCTCTCTCTCTCTGTCTGCCACCTTTCTCTCTGTCTACCCCCGTCTCTATCTCCTCCCCCTCTCTGTCTCTCCATCTCTGCTTATCTTTCTTTGCCCCCCTCTTTCCTTCTCCACTGCTCTCCCTCCATCTCCTTCCTCTCTCTCTGTTCCCCTGCACCTTTCTTCCTTCACCACTCTCTCTCCTTCCCTGTCTTCTCCCTCTCTGTCTACCCCCTCTCTCTGTTTACCACTCTCTCTCCAGCTCCCTCTCTCTTTGTCCCCCTCTCTCCATCTCCGCTCCTCTCTCTCACTCCATCTCCTGTCTCTCGGTTCCAGTGCATCTCCCTTCCTCTTCACCCCACCCCTCTCCTCCCTTACTCTCTCTTCCCTAACAATTCCTCTTCTATCCCTTTAGTAAATTCTTCCACTACAGTAGCATTGTCTTGCCTCAGCTCTGATGTTAAAGCCACTTGTTTTTTTCTGCCTATCTCCCCTACTGATACTTTCCTTTCATGTCCCAGTGAACCCTTTCAACCCAATTTCCCCCTTTACTCCATCCTACAGAAACCTCTCATACCCCCTGCCTCTCCTCTTCAACTTCTTCCAGTTACCCTCTCCCTGTCACCCTCTCCATCCTCCAGTGCATCTCCCTGGCACCCACTGCATCTCCCTCTCACCCTTTTCCATTTCACCAACTCTCCATCTCCCTTGTCATCCTCTGCCTCATCCTCATCATTCTCTGCCTCCTCCCCATCACCATGTACCTCTCCCTGACACCCACTGTCTTGTGGCATATTGTGAACTTGGGGTGGAGGAGGGGGGCCCAAAGCATAGTTTTGCACCAGGGCCCACCATTCACAAGTTCCGCCACTGGCTCTATACCAGTAGTTCCCAAACTTTTCACCCTAGAGTATCAGAATGTTTCTCACAGTACCCCAAGATCAAAAGTTTCTTATTGAGAAATTTTGAAAAAAATATTAAGTACTGTAAATTGTGTTTATATGTCATGCTTAGGTTTAGTTATGACTGGCTTTTGTTTCTCCACATATTTTATTATGGGAAGCTACAAGCACTGGTTTTGCCTATTACATTGTCCTTACATTTTTTAAATTGGTCAGTGAGGTCCCAGGCTTACAGCTTTTGGGTTTAATAATCATTTGCCAGCCCTCACTGTACATTCTATTTAATCAAATTCCCTGTATTAGTTACTTTGCATTGATTGCCAATGTACGGTGCTAGACACACCCAATAGGTGGTGTTAGTCACTCCCAATAGGCGTTTCCAGACACGCCCCTCCAATCGTGCACCCCCTAATAAAATGTGCTGCGTACGCCTGTGAAAGTAACACAGTGATTACTGCATTCATTGCTTACAATATGCAGAGATACGTATATTTTAACAATAGGCAAAGAGGGCTGTAATCCTGTAGGAGCTGGTGAAGGTCGGCCTGACATTCTACCCTGTGGCAAATGCTGACTGGGTGCAAGCAAAAATTTTCACCATGTGGACAGTGTTTAATAAGAAGCTAAACAAGTGGGAATCATCTAAAAAATCGGGGGCAAGAGCAGAAAATGTCTACGTGCCCAAGTTATGGTACTTCAATCTCCTGGCATTCAACAATGACCAGGAGCTGCCTATGCCATCCATTGCCAATCTACTTATTACCTCGGATCAGCACCTACCACCCCTGAACTGAAGGAGTTTACCTTAAGTTTACCTTAAGTGGCGCTGTAAGTTCACAGTAAATAAATTAAGAACCTAGCAATCTGGTGGACCATTATGCAATATGTAGCATCTATCCTTGTTTATCAATGCCTATTTCTCTATAGAGTGTAAGCTTGCCAGCAGGGCCTTCCTACCTCTATGTCTGTCTGTTTTTCCCCAGTTTTGTTCTATTACTGTTCTAATTGTAAAGCGCAAACGGAATATTCTGCGCTATATAAGAAACTGTTAATAAATAAATAGATATTTAGATGCGGGAGGGAAAGAAACGTCCTGGTATTGCTGAATGAAGGTTTTTATTGACAATATCCTACAAAGCAATGTGATTGGTCCATATCAATTGAAACTACTCTCGATGCTCATCAGATGTTGCACAACAGCAAGCAGCAAGACAGATGGCGAGGAGCCATGCTGGAGGAAGAGTCGCAAGAAAACATGGAAGGAGGGGAGGATACCAGCAGTAATAAATGATAGGTTGCAGATAGTGCTATGGTGAATGGAGAAAATAAAGAGAGAAGAATTAAAAGAGCCACATCCATGTCATCCACTGAAGATGCTCATGGTCAAAAATTTTTATCAACAAGACTACAGTTGTTCATGGAGAAGTTATCTAAGAGCAAACTAATTTGAACTTATCATGCATCGACTAGTTAAAGAAATTTGTGAAAAAATATAGCAAGTACCAACTCCAAATAAGATGGCCCGACTGGAAACATAAAGAACAGTCTGAATTAAAGAAAATTTGTGGAATAATAAAGAAAAGTGAGTAAAGTACATTTTGATATTGTTGTCAGTAAACTCTCTTCTTTGCTGATAGATGATATGTACAGTATGCTTGACTCTTATGACATCATGTTTTGTTGCAGAAATAAAAAGTCATAGAAAGCATGCAGAAGATTCCCATGTCAGTGCCTGTGGGAAGATAAAAGAAGAAATCACAGAAGGTAAATATTATCTTCACACTCATATACTGTACCTGGATCTATTGGTAAATATATCCCTTATCTTGCCATCTCTAGATGATATTCATCACAAGAGGGATACATCAGAGAGATATCAAGTGATATCAATATCCAGCAGTGCCCAAGGTGAGCACATACACCTAGTCAGGTGTGGGGGAAAGGTAAAAAAATGTTTTAGTTAGCTTAACATATTTTTGTCCTCTTCCCACATAGACATAATGGAACTTTCCGACAGCAGCATGGAAGGGATTCAGTCTGATTTACCGGAGGACGGATGCAGCTGTCAGTATCCCGAAAGAATCCTGGCAGGGGGGGGGGGCGAGCGCAATTGCAGGCTCGATGCGCTCACCACGCTTAGGTTCGGTGGCTTGCTGTGCTCACCACAGGATCTATTCCCACTCTATGGGTGTTGTGTCATCCATGAGTGGGAATAGTCCTGTTGCGCCGGGATTCCGGCTGGCGGGATTCTGTTGTCTGTATCCTGACCGCCGGGATCCCGACAGCCAGCAAATTAAACACACGCCGTGTGGAAGGGGAGAAGATCATCAAATCCTCAGAAGGTTCAAATGATGAGAGTACAGTAGAAGACACAGCATCCTATTTAAAGCACTTCTTTAAAGATTTGGGTGAAAAAAATGACCAAAGTTCTAAAAAGTTTTACACATGCCTACTATTTATATGAACAAATATTAAAAAAGTACCATGGCAAAGAAATTTATTAATTAAGCCTACTTTGTTCATTAGTTATGGTAAGGGATTGTTGTGGGCCTAGATTTATGTTTGGGCTGTATCCCATATTTTACCGTTTACTTATAGTGGTGTATGTTTCACATATACAATGGTTCCATACCAGCAATGCATTACATGGGAACAGTCTGGGATGTTAACATGTGATGTATTCTTGGCAGAGGAGTATATAGGGACTTATACCACTATATGCTCCAGTATCATCTCAGGTTTACAAAGTAGTAACCCGAGGCTTGGTTTAAGATCCAAGTGTTTCAGTGACTTAGGAATCCTCTTCTGCCGATCACGTGATGGGAGTTTTTAAATGTCTAAGAACGGTTCATTTTAGAATGAATTGCTGACATACATACTGAGCCACTTTAGATAGTGGATGTGTCGGGTTTTTGTTTTATTATGCATCATTTTATGTATGTATTTATTTTGTTAAAGAGCGAGGTCTTGTCTGGCTGATAAGTGATTACAATATACACGGCAGCCTACTTTAATGATAATCAATTAGGTTGGTAAATAGCACTTCGGAACAAAGTTTAATAGATTGTAGGACTAAGAGCCGATAATTGTTAATATTGGGTCCAATAGACAGCGGACAAGACAAATGCTCAGGAAATGATATGTTTAAATGAAATATAAATGTTTTGAATGGATTTTAGAATAATTGCTGGAGTTGTTAATAATTGATGACAGCTGTGTGATCAGTGAGAGTATAAATATCGGACATGAAGAAGGGGACGGCACTTCTTGAAAAAGGGGAGTGGACTCCCTGAAACACGTTGAAGCCGTTCTGTGTCTGTGTTTAGAAGGTCCTGGAAGTCGGTGATTCGGACTCCGTACTGTGTGCTTACCTGTCTGCAGCCGGTGCGTTCATTTACGGGGTTTTCCATCAGCTGCCGATATCCAGTTCCTGTTGATGTATGCAGACTTTTTATGAATTTTTTTGTAATTTTAATAAAGCCATTTTGGAGATAAGTCTGTCCAATTGGGGATTTCTACTGGAAACCAACACGCAGAAAGGAGAAAGATACCTTTATGGGCACGCGAGACAGAAAGTTATTGTAAGTTGTATAACTGTCAGCTATCAGTGAACGTGTATTGTGGTGCCAGTGGGTTGAAATCAATGTGCTGATAAATATACCTTTACGGATACACGTGAAAGAAATAACCTGTAAGTGTATTTCCAGGGGAAAGACCACACAGGGGATTTCTGAAACTACGTGGCAATATCCATATTATTTTATTGCAATTTGAATACATAGCGCTAGTTCTTGGTTTTCCTTTTTTTGTAACCTGTGTAAATTAGGAGGTGTTGGGTGTTTCCTCCATTACCTGAGAACAAGCAGCAACTAGTAAGCGCAAGGCTGCTATCAATTATCTCTGTTTGAACACTGCTAATATTTCTCTGACGTCCTAGTGGATGCTGGGAACTCCGTAAGGACCATGGGGAATAGACGGGCTCCGCAGGAGACTGGGCACTCTAAAAGAAAGATTAGGTACTATCTGGTGTGCACTGGCTCCTCCCTCTATGCCCCTCCTCCAGACCTCAGTTAGAATCTGTGCCCGGCCAGAGCTTGGTGCTCCTAGTGGGCTCTCCTGAGCTTGCTAGAAAAGAAAGTATTTGTTAGGTTTTTTATTTTCAGTGAGATCTGCTGGCAACAGACTCACTGCTACGTGGGACTGAGGGGAGAGAAGCAAACCTACCTGCTTGCAGCTAGCTTGTGCTTCTTAGGCTACTGGACACCATTAGCTCCAGAGGGTTCGAACACAGGGCCTGACCTCGATCGTCCGGAGCCGCGCCGCCGTCCCCCTTGCAGAGACAGAAGAGAAGCGATGAAATCGGCGGCAGAAGACTCCTGTCTTCATTAAGGTAGCGCACAGCACCGCAGCTGTGCGCCATTGCTCCCACAGCACACCACACACTCCGGTCACTGTAGGGTGCAGGGCGCTAGGGGGGGGCACCCTGGGCAGCAATTATAATACCTTTTGGCACTTAAAATACACATAATACAGTCTGAAAACTGTATATGTGTAAAAACCCCCGCCATTAAGTTACATAAAACGCGGGACAGAAGCCCGCCGCTGAGGGGGCGGGGCCTTCTTCCTCAGCACACCAGCGCCATTTTCCCTTCACAGCTCCGCTGGAAGCAGTTCCCCAGGCTCTCCCCTGCAGTATCCTGATACAAGAAGGGTAAAAAAGAGAGGGGGGGGGCACATAAATTTAGGCGCAAATAAGATATTTAAGCAGCTATTGGGTAAAACACTTTTTATAGTGTAAATCCCTGTGTTATATAGCGCTGTGGTGTGTGCTGGCATACTCTCTCTCTGTCTCCCCAAAGGACTTTGTGGGGTCCTGTCCTCAGTCTGAGCATTCCCTGTGTGTGTGCGGTGTGTCGGTACGGCTGTGTCGACATGTTTGATGAGGAGGGTTACGTGGAGGCGGAGATAAGTGTGGTGTCGCCCCCGACGGGGCCGACACCTGATTGGATGGATATGTGGAAGGTCTTAACCGACAGTGTCAACTCCTTACATAAAAGGTTCGATGACGCAGCAGCCTTGGGACAGCCGGGGTCTCAGCCCGCTCCTGCCCAGGCGACTCAGAAGCCGTCAGGGGCTCATAAACGCCCGCTAGCTCAGATGGTAGACACAGATGTCGACACGGAGTCGGACTCCAGTGTAGATGAGGATGAGACAAATGTACAGTCTACAAAAGCCATCCGATGCATGATTACTGCAATGAAAGATGTATTGCACATTTCTGACATTAACCCGGTTACCACCAAGATGGGTATTATGTTTGGGGAGAAAAAGCAGCCAGTGACTTTTCCCCCATCTGATGAATTAAATGAATTGTGTGAAGAAGCGTGGAGTTCCCCTGATAAGAAACTAGTGATTTCTAAGAGGTTACGATGGCGTACCCTTTCCCGCCAACGGATAGGTTACGTTGGGAAACATCCCCTAGGGTGGACAAGGCGCTAACACGCTTATCTAAAAGGGTGGCACTGCCGTCTCAGGATACGGCCTCCCTAAAGGAGCCTGCGGATAGAAAGCAGGAAGCTATCCTGAAGTCTGTGTATACACACTCTGGTACTCTACTGAGACCTGCTATTGCTTCAGCCTGGATGTGTAGTGCTGCAGCAGCATGGACTGATTCCCTGTCAGACAACATTGATTCCCTCGACAGGGATACTGTTTTGCTAACCCTCGAACATATAAAAGACGTCATCTTATATATGCGGGATGCCCAGAGGGACATTTGCCTGCTGGCATCTAAAATTAATGCAATGTCCATTTCTGCCAGGAGAGTATTATGGACTCGGCAGTGGACAGGTGATGCTGATTCTAAAAAACACATGGAGGTTTTGCCTTATAAGGGTGAGGAATTGTTTGGGGACGGTCTCTCGGACCTCGTATCCACAGCAACTGCTGGGAAATCGACTTTTTTACCTCAGGTTCCCTCACAGCCTAAGAAAGCACCGTATTATCAAGTGCAGTCCTTTCGGCCTCAGAAAGGCAAGCGGGTCAGAGGAGCATCCTTTCTGGCCAGAGGCAAGGGTAGAGGAAAGAAGCTGCACCAGGCAGCCAGTTCCCAGGAACAAAAATCCTCCCCTGCTTCCACTAAGTCCACCGCATGACGTTGGGGCCCCACAGGCGGAGCCAGGTGCGGTGGGGGGCGCGTCTCCGAAACTTCAGCAACCAGTGGGTTCGCTCACAGGTGGATCTCTGGGCTGTACAAATTGTATCTCAGGGATACAAACTGGAGTTCGAGGCGACTCCCCCTCGCCGTTACCTCAAATCAGCCTTGCCAGCTGCTCCCAGGGAAAGGGAGGTAGTACTGGCGGCAATTCACAAGCTGTACCTCCAGCAGGTGATAATCAAGGTCCCCCTCCTTCAACAGGGAAGGGGTTACTAATCCCAATGTTTGTGGTACCGAAACCGGATGGTTCGGTGAGACCCATTCTGAATTTAAAATCCTTGAACACTTATATAAAGAAGTTCAAGTTCAAAATGGAATCGCTCAGGGCGGTTATTGCAAGCCTGGAAGAGGGGGATTTTATGGTGTCGCTGGACATCAAGGATGCTTACTTGCATGTCCCCATTTACCCACCTCACCAGGAATAGCTCAGGTTTGTGGTACAGGACTGTCATTAGCAATTCCAGACGTTACCGTTTGGTCTCTCCACGGCACCGAGAATATTTACCAAGGTAATGGCCGAAATGATGATACTCCTTCGGAAGAAGGGAGTTATAATTATCCCGTACTTGGACGATCTCCTCATAAAGGCGAGGTCCAGGGAGCAGTTGTTGGTCAGCGTAGCACTCTCTCAGGAAGTGTTGCAACAGCACGGCTGGATTCTGAATATCCCAAAGTCGCAGCTGATTCCTGCGACGCGTCTGCTTTTCCTGGGCATGATTCTGGACACAGAACAGAAGAAGGTGTTTCTTCCGGTGGAGAAGGCCCAGGAATTGTCATCTCTGGTCAGGGACCTCCTGAAACCAAAACAGGTGTCGGTGCATCACTGCACGCGAGTCCTGGGAACAATGGTGGCTTCTTACGAAGCAATTCCCTTCGGCAGGTTCCATGAAAGGATCTTTCAGTGGGATCTGTTGGACAAATGGTCCGGATCGCATCTTCAGATGCATCGATTGATCACCCTGTCCCCAAGGGCCAGGGTGTCTCTGCTGTGGTGGCTGCAGAGTGCTCATCTTCTCGAGGGCCGCAGGTTCGGCATACAGGACTAGGTCCTGGTGACCACGGATGCAAGCATCCGAGGATGGGGGGCAGTCACTCAGGGAAGAAACTTCCAAGGACAGTGGTCAAGTCTGGAGACTTCACTACACATAAATATACTGGAACTAAGGGCCATTTACAACGCCCTGAGTCAAGCAGAGCCCCTGCTTCAAAACCACCCAGTACTGATTCAGTCAGACAACATCACGGCGGTCGCCCATGTAAACCACCAGGGCGGCACGAGAAGCAGGATGGCAATGGCAGAAGCCACAAGGATTCTTCGATGGGCGGAGAATCACGTGCTAGCACTGTCAGCAGTGTTCATTCCGGGAGTGGACAACTGGGAAGCAGACTTCCTCAGCAGGCACGACCTCCACCCGGGAGAGTGGGGACTTCATCAAGAAGTCTTCACACAGATTGTAAATCGCTGGGAACTGCCACGGGTGGACATGATGGCGTCCCGCCTCAACAAAAAGCTAAAAAAATATTGCGCCAGGTCAAGGGACCCTCAGGCGATAGCTGTGGACGCACTAGTGACACCGTGGGTGTACCAGTCGGTTTATGTGTTCCCTCCTCTTCCTCTCATACCCAAGGTACTGAGGATAGTAAGAAAGAGAGGAGTAAGAACTATACTCATCGTTCCGGATTGGCCAAGAAGAACTTGGTACCCAGAACTACAAGAAATTATCTCAGAGGACCCATGGCCTCTGCATCTCAGACAGGACCTGTTACAGCAGGGGCCCTGTCTGTTCCAAGACTTACCGCGGCTGCGTTTGACGGGATGGCAGTTGAATGCCGGATCCGAACGGAAAAGGGCATTCCAGATGAAGTGATTCCTACGCTGATAAAAGCTAGGAAGGATGTGAAAATCACACTGGTTTGAGCCACTTAGGACCGTGGAGCTAAAGTATCTCACGTGGAAGGTGGTCATGCTGTTGGCCTTAGCTTCAGCTAGGCGTGTGTCAGAATTGGCGGCTTTGTCGTGTAAAAGCCCGTATCTGATCTTCCATATGGACAGGGCAGAATTGAGGACTCGTCCCCAATTTCTCCCAAAGGTGGTATCAGCGTTTCATTTGAACCAACCTATTGTGGTGCCTGCGGCTACTCGGGACTTGGAGGATTCCAAGTTGCTGGACGTAGTCCGGGCTTTGAAAATTTATGTTTCCAGGACGGCTGGAGTCAGGAAAACTGACTCGCTATTTATCCTGCATGCACCCAACAAGCTGGGTGCTCCTGCTTCAAAGCAAACTATTGTTCGCTGGATCTGTTGCACAATTCAGCTGGCACATTCTGCGGCTGGACTGCCGCATCCTAAATCAGTAAAAGCCCATTCTACAAGGAAGGTGGGCTCTTCTTGGGCGGCTGCCCGAGGGGTCTCGGCTTTACAGCTTTGCCGAGCTGCTACTTGGTCGGGTTCAAACACATTTGCTAAATTCTACAAGTTTGATACCCTGGCTGAGGAGGACCTTGAGTTTGCTCATTCGGTGCTGCAGAGTCATCCGCACTCTCCCGCCCGTTTGGTTGCTTTGGTATAATCCCCATGGTCCTTACGGAGTTCCCAGCATCCACTAGGACGTCAGAGAAAATAAGAATTTACTCACCGGTAATTCCATTTCTCGTAGTCCGTAGTGGATGCTGGGCGCCCGTCCCAAGTGCGGACTCTCTGCAATACATGTATATAGTTATTGCTTCACTAAAGGGTTATTGTTATGAGCCATCCGTAAAAGGAGGCTCAGTTGTTGTTCATACTGTTAACTGGGTATGGTTATCACAAGTTGTACAGTGTGATTGGTGTGGCTGGTATGAGTCTTACCCTGGATTCCAAATCCTTTCCTTGTTGTGTCAGCTCTTCCGGGCACAGTTTCCCTAACTGAGGTCTGGAGGAGGGGCATAGAGGGAGGAGCCAGTGCACACCAGATAGTACCTAATCTTTCTTTTAGAGTGCCCAGTCTCCTGCGGAGCCCGTCTATTCCCCATGGTCCTTACGGAGTTCCCAGCATCCACTACGGACTACGAGAAATAGAATTACCGGTGAGTAAATTCTTATTTTCGTACGCTGTTCTGCTAAGCTAAGATACACTCCCAGAGGGCTGCGGCCTAGCGTGTGAAAAGCTGCTAAAAGCAGCTAGCGAGCGAACAACTCGGAATGACCCCCCTAGTGTGACCGAAGTGGTTTGGTTTTTGTGGGAAAATTCCAAATGTATACTTTAATTTTATAGTCTGCATTGCACCCATGCAACTGCTTAATGTTCAACAGTCAGTCTCATATTGTGCAGATAAATTAATAATCAATGTTGTCACGTGGCATAAGAAGGTTCTAATAATGCTTATGGTCCTTAATAAACCATTACTTAGTACCCATGTGATAATCCATTATTGGTCATGAACACCCGTGTGCATAGCATGCTCCTATCCCATCAGGGATTCAGTAAATTTATACTGAATATTGTAAAATGCATATAATGACAATTTGTCAACATCTAACGTGTTTTCTCCTCCATTTTATGATACACAGAGTAGGAGTAAGTTTCCAACCAATTGGAGGAGGGGGGGGCCCAATGACGCTTTTTATAGTATCACTGGGACATCCAGCCGTAGGAGTGACCAAGCCCGTCAGACGAAATGCGTACCCATGGCAACCAGCAGCAGGAAGCACACGGCGCCTCCCAGACTTACGTCAGCAGAAACCCCCAACGGAAGTCCGCTGTGAGCTGCCCGTCCTCCACGAGCAGTAGGGACGTATCGCTCCCGGACCCAGCGACAGCGGTAACTCTCAATTGAGCCTGCGGGTACATGCCTGACCTTAATGAGGCTCCGCTTCAAGTACACATGGAAACGGGTATTAATCCGAATTTTTCCTACCTTTTGTTCCACTTGATAATATACATTGCACACGTTTTTACAAGTGATTAAATACAGGTGATACATGTACATATTGACAGGGAATGAACAGGTTTTCTTGCATATACTTCCAGTTGTTTGATCATCTCAAATGTCTTAAATGTTTTTCCTGCCTGATAGTCATCCCATCAATATTAGATCAACATTGACTAATATACTGTATAATACAGTTGAGCATACACTCTATTTCTCTATATAGACATAGATATACTCTTTCTCTCTGCCTGTTATTCCAGGACTCTCATTGGTGATTCAGCCTAACATCTAACATTCCCTGGGGCAGTTTTCCAACTGACAGGCTTCAGCTGTCTAACACCAACAGCAGATCCATCTCTTTTATCTAACCATCTGTGCTACATTAATTTCTCTTCATCATTTTTCCATATCCGTGAACTCTCATCAACGATTCAGGAGGAGATGCACCTTTAATTTACTACCAAACCACACATAAATTGCCCAATCTCATCTGATCTTGGAAGCGATAAAGTGTTGGGCCGGGCAAGTATCAGGAGGGGGACCTCCTGAGAATACCTGGTGTAGTAAGTTCTGGATCCCAATCCAGTCTAACGCTGAAAGCAGATTCACATTCTAAATTTCTGCTATCCATGATTTGTTTTCCTAAGAATATTCTGGTTCAATTTCTCTTCATTCAATTGGTGTAAGACCTCAACTCTATATGATATAATTGCTATATGGATTACATTTTATATATGGTCAACTTCACTGCCTCCTTAAATTCAATATAGGAAATTGTTATATTTTTGGTTAATATAGGGCGCCGTGTAAATAGTCCGACCAGGACTATAGAAATTACTCCTGCTGCATATTAGGCATACAGCCTAGAAATTAAATTATTTCTCCTCTTCCTAAATAGATAAGATATAGATGTGATTCAGATATATTTTTTACTCCTAACATACCCGCTAAAAAGTATTACAGGGGGTACCGTATTTTAACTTTTTTCATAATAAAGGTTACGTTTTAAATATATATAACAGATCTTTCAATACATTATCTATTGTAATGAGTGCACCAGCCAAGGGTCTTTCTCTCTTTCTTGTGTATTGACGTTTGGGCAACATGCCAGGATCCTTGGGTCATAGACCTTTTCACACAGGGATACAGACTGGAGTTTCAGGAACTCCCACCTACCAGATTCTTCAAATCTGGCATACCAACTTCTCCAGAAGCAAGTTTGATTTTACAGGCAGCAATTCAAAAACTGGTACAAGACCAGCGTCTCTCATCCACACTCATTACTCGCTCCCACTCATGATTGCAGGACTTTCATCGGGCTGCACCCACTCTGTGGAATGCCCTACCATGCACAATAAGACTCTCCTCTAGTCTCCAAACCTTCAAGCGTTCCCTGAAAACTCACCACTTCAGGCAAGCATATCAAATTCCAGAACCGCCCACATAACTTTCATAAACCTTCCTATCAAATTGCATCCACTCTGTACAGTCCACACATCCTCACGTGTCTTCTCATTCTTCACTTTCCCTTCCTCTTGAACCCGGTTCATCATTGCTGTGTGACCATAACATACAGCCCACCAAGAACCTTTGCAATCTGGCGCACAACTATGCAATAGATAGCACCTTTCCTTGTGTATACATGCCTATTTCCCTATAGATTGTAAGCTTGCGAGAAGGGCCTTCCTACCTCTATGACTGTTTGTTATCACCCAGTTTGTTATGTCATTGTTATTTCCAATTGTAAAGCACAACGGAATTTGCTGCTCTATATAAGAAACTGTTAATAAATAAAATAAATAAATAAACTCAGGTCAATGTCCCAGTCCCTCTGCACCTACAAAACAAGGGTTATTATTCCAACCTGTTTGTAGTACCGAAACAGGATGGTTCACTAAGGCCCAATTTTAAACCTCAAGTCACTGAACCCGTACTTACGGGTATTCAAATTGAAGATGGAGTCTCTGAGAGCAGTGATCTCAGGTCTGGAGGAAGGGGAATTCCTGGTGTCTCTGGACATCAAGGATGCGTACCTTTATGTACCAATTTGGCCGCCTCATCAGGCTTATCTCAGGTTTGCATTACAGGTAGTGATGGGTAGTTCATGAATGATTAGTTCAAAATGAACTAATCTTCAAAGTGAACTAGTTTGTTCAGTTCACAGATCTGGCAAAGATTAGTTCATCAGGAAGGAGGAGTTAGACACAGACAGAATAGAGCCACCAGCTGCATTAGGCTACTCACTGTCTCATTCACTTCACTGGATTTTCACTTCCTGAATCTGATGCTGTAAAATGAAAGTTAAAAGTACAACACAGCCCAGCAATACAGATCTAATAAAAAAATAGCATCTGCACTGCCTAGCCAAAGTCTATGTGTGTCTGTGAGCATGTGTGGTCATGCTGCTCACCTTTCTGTGATACAATCACTGTACTATTAGTCCAGATGTTCAAACACTTGCTGCTGCATCTGGTACTACTGGCTCCTGAACATACTGATGTGTGTTGTGTAGGTGCTGCTGCAGCAGCACTGTTGTTATTCAGCTCTCGCTCAGCAAAACTCATGAGTCAGTACATCTCTGCTGCCACAGGGGTCACTGCTGTGCTCAGACATGGAGTGGACTCACTCTGTGGAGCTGATTGAGCTACATTGTCCTGACGACTCGAGTCATTCTCCTTGCAAGTTGTCAAAGTCGAAAAATATTGTAATACATACACCACGTACTAACCCCACACACATGCCCGCTGCGCGTGCGCTTATTCTGCCGTGCGTGCACATATCTGCAATTTGCGTATGATCGCTCCCGCGTTCATGCGCGTGGTATGGGTCTTTATGGTGGAGTTTGTGAGCGCATAGAGGGTTATTAGAACATTACATATTTAACCCAAATAGTACACTTTGTACACATAGCTCCCCTGCACCACATCAGCAAGTATCAACAGTTTAAACAGTTCCAGGACTAAGGGATTCGCCCTTGCATGATAGGAAGGGTCAGACAAAGGTTAGAAGGTGATGTCTAGTATCCAGCTGTAGGGTATTGTAAGGGTAACATTCCGGTGTTGGTTAGAGAAAGATCTCATGTTCCTGCATATAGTTATGTGCAAAAGTAGAATATAGATATTAACTGTATTTACTGTATATTATGTATGCGGCGGGAATCCAGAGGATACCACCCACAAGAGCAGTTAGAGAAAGACATCGCCCACCTTTTCAAATCAACCTATGACCTCTCCTGTAATGAAGAGACGCACCTCTGTGTCCAATGGACAGTGAGATTACAGTGACCATTGTTCTGTGTATGTAAGTTGTGTATAAAAAGCCCGTTGTTGCCTGGCCGGTCAGAAGACTCTGAACGCTATCTGTATGACGAGCGGAGGACTGGTCCAGGTTGCGCTTGCGAACATTCTCACGTATGTACATTTTCTGTAGCCATTATTCTGTTTAGATTTATCTTGTTAGCCTGTAGTGTATAATTTGTACTGTTTTACCTTTTGGAATAATCCACTGTGGCCTTAGAACCCTGTGGTTTCAACTACAAACCGGTGTTGTGTCCTCACTTTCCTGCAAGGGTTTAAAGCGTATTTTAACTGTAAAAGGTTTATAAGTATTGATAAGGTGTACGCACTGCGGGTACTTTATACCGTCAGCGCTACTTAAGGTTTAAGGTATAACATCCTTACAGTGCTTTACTGCACATGGTTTAGAGTGTAAGAATAGTCATATTACATTGTATTACTGATAAGGTTTAAAGGTTATCAATTGTGTGTGCGCGCGCTGTGCGTACTCTGTACACTCAGCACGGCGTGTGTACGCCAAGTACGTACCACGTACGGGACTCTGTACGCAAATAGCGTACAAAGTGCGTAGCACGTGTATTCAGTCTAGCGGCCATAGCGGCTCCACGGTAAAAGTGTATTTGGAGGTATAGCTTTACGGTTTAAGCAAATATCGACATTATCAAAGTAGTTCAGCAGTTCAGTGATTCATTACAGATCACTGATCAGCTCACTGACTCAATAACTCATACAGCCATATGAGTCAGTACGGTACCTCTAAGCTACCATGTGTGGCACTGCTGTGCTCAGGTATATGCATTGATTGGTGGATTCTGAACCTGCCAAAATCTCATCTGGAACCAACACGGAAGCTTCCGTTTTTGGGGATGATACTGGACACGGAAACACAGAAGGTGTTCCTTCCGATGGCAAAGGCATTGGTGATCCAATCAATGGTGCGGGATGTTCTAAGACCGACCCGGATATTGATGCATCTCTGCATTCGCCTCCTGGGAAAGCACTGCAGTACAGAAAGTTTTATGCAAGGCCCTTCCAGCTAGATCTACTGGACAAATGGTCTGGATCGCATCTTCACATGCACCAGAGGATAAGTCTGTCGCCTAAAGCCAGGATTTCTCTTTTGTGGTGGCTTCAGACTTCTCACCTGACCGAGGGCTGAAGGTTCAGGATTCACAACTGGACTCTACTAACCACCAGCGCTAGCCTCAGAGGTTGGGGAGCAGTCACCCAAGGGGAACAGTTCCAAGGAAAATGGTCAAGTCAGGAATCCATTCTTCCAATCAACATTCTGGAACTTACGGCTGTATACAACGCCCTTCTATGGGCATTCCATCATCTTCAAGATCATGCCATCCAAGTTCAGTCGGACAATGCGACGGCGGTATCGTACATAAACCGACAGGGCGGAACGAAGAGCAGAGCTGCAATGTCAGAGGTCACAAGGATTCTCCTCTGGGCAGAAATACACGCAGTAGCGTTGTCCGCGATCTTCATCCTGGGAGTAGACAACCGGGAAGCAGACTTCCTCAGCAGTCATGACCTCCAGCCAGGAGAGTGGTGCCTTCACCCTCAGGTGTTCGAGTCCCTAACACGTCGGTGGGGAATTCTGCAGATCGACGTGGTGGCTTCTCATCTCGACGGGAAGCTCGAGCGGTATTGTTCCTGGTCGGGAGACCCACAGGCAGTGGCGGTGGACACTCTGGTGAACCCGTGGGTCTATCAGCTGGTGTACGTGTTTCCACCACTTCCGTTATTCCCAAGATTTCTCAAAAGGATAAAAAGGGAAAAGGTTGAAGCAAGTCTCATTGCTCCGGACTGGCCCAGAAGGGCCTGGTACGCGGACCTACTGGAGATGCTCCTGGAGGACCCGTGGCCTCTTCCTCTTTGAGAGGACCTTCTTCAACAAGGGCCGTTCTTCTGTCAAGACTTACCACGGCTATGTTTGACGGCATAGAAGTAAAATTTCTAGCCTGGTGAGGGTTTCCGAACAAGGTTATCCCTACCTTGATCCAAGCCAGGAAGGGGGTAACGTCTAAGCATTGCCACCGTATTTGGAAAAAGTATGTCTCTTGGTGTGTGAACAGGAAAGTTCCTGCAGTGGAATTTAAACTGGGATGGTTTCTCCTTTTTCTGCAGGCAGTAGTGGATGTGGGCCTTCATTTGGTCTCCTTGAAAGTCCAGATTTCGGCCTTGTCTATTTTCTTCCAGAAACAATCGTCTCTTCCAGAGGTTCAGACCTGGTTGAAAGGTGTTCTGCACATCCAACCGCCCTTTGTGCCTCCTACGGCACCTTGGGATCTCAACATGGTGTTGCAGTTCCTCCAATCGGATTGGTTTGAACCCTTACAAGTTGTGGATGTAAAGTTCCTTATGTGGAAGACCGTTACACTCTTGGCTCTGGCTTCGGCCAGACGGGTGTCGGAACTGGGAATATTGTCTCACAAGACTCTCTATTTGATTTTTCATGAGGGTTGTGCTGGGCTCAGAACGCATCAGCAGTTTCTCCCTAAGGGTGTCTGCACTTCATATCAACCAACCTATTGTGGTTCCGGTGATTACTGACACCTCTGCTTCTTCAAAGTCCTTGGACATTGTGAGGGCTTTAAAAATCTATGTGAAGTGCCGTCCCGGGATATTCGACCCACCTATGAAGAAATAGCGCTGATTGGTTGTTTCCAGTCAGCTGATGTTTATTTACAATACTGCACTGCGAGCACACGTGTTGGAAAGCAATCTGCACAGTTCTGCACTCCTTTGGACCAGTTCTGCACTCCTTTGCACCTTAAGTTCTGCATTTCTTTGGACCAGTTCTGCACTCCTTTGGACCTCATTAGCCATGGCAAACTGGAGTGATGAGGAAGCCAGGGAGTTGCTGCGGATCAGGGGTGAAGAAGAAATACGTTGTCAGATAACGGGTACAGTCAGGGATGCAATAACATCGCAACATCAGTAAAATGATTGCGGCATCAGGCTTTATTAGGTCCCAACAGCAGGTGGTCAATAAGTTGAAGGCATTCAAGAAACAGTATCACAAGGTTAACGACCACAATAGGAACCGCAGTGGTGCTGCCCGCATGGATTGGCAGTATTTTGAGCTGTGTGCCCATGCATTTGGCCATACTGCATTAAGCAGCCCTGTGACATTGTCATCCAGTCTGGCTGCCGCTGAAACTAGCCATGCCTGTGCTGCAGAACCCCTTCCTCTTTTAGTGATCCCAGAGGCAAGGTCATCTACACCACAGTCACCTGCATTGTTTGTGGATGAGCCAACACCCATGGCAGACGATCCACTGCTGATGGAAGAAGAAGCCGGTGTGTTGCCTACAACACAGGTGGCTGATGAGATACATCCTGGACCTAGTGCGGCCGCAGCAACCCTAATATCAACAACCCCAACGCAGCCTTTACGAGGATCATAAGCTAACAATTATATATTTTCAACAAAATCTGGACATACACTTGTCTTATTACTTGGCTACTTGTCACCCGATTCCAATGTATATGCCAAAGAAAATGTGTAGAAAGTGGCCAAATAATAAAATATTCAAAAGTAATTGGAGATGAATTACAACTAAAATATTAAAAATGATAAATGTTGCAGTGTATGCAGTGTGTAGGTGGGAGGAGACACGCTTGCTATCATCACTTCAGTTTTCTATAGCCTCACTGCAATTCACATTTGTTAAGACATTTTTGATCTCTTGCGCCCACAGTATATACTGTACCGCCACACAGGAGGTGGCCTAGCAAGACAGAACAGACAGCCAAAGCCATGACGACTGTTCTGCTGGATAAGCTTGACCTAATGGACGCAGCCATGGCAGCCAGGGCAGCCAGGGAAGATGCTCACATGGACCGTTTCCTGGTAGCGGAACAAACCATGCAGAACAATTTTATGGATCATATTCGTGAGCTACAGAGGGAGAACCAGGAGTTTCTCACATCTCTATTTGGTAGCCAAAGTCAACGCTTAGGGCACCCACATAATATGCCTCCACAATACAGTCACTCATATCCCCATTTCAATCCTGCACCTTACCCAGCACGCATGAGTATATTCATCCCCAACCACCCCCTATACAGAGGCCAGTAGATCCTAATGCGCCGGTGTGCCCAGCACTGAATGAGTATAGTCATCCCCAACACAGAGGCCGGTGGACCCTAATGCTCCGGTGTATTAAAATTTACCTTAATCTCCTTGCCTTTTATTTATATTACCTGAGTATTTGCTGACTTGTTGCTGTTGTTATTCTATTTTAGAAAAACCTTTATAATATGCTATATATTAACATAGTATTGTCATTTGGTATGTACAGTTCTTGTTTTGTATAAATTAAAAAGGTGTCACGCCTGTTTTGTAAACCTACTGAAATGTAATTTTTCAACAAAAAACAAAGTTTAACACACAATCAGTTAAATATGGGCACAGAAGTTGAATGGCCAAACACATTTTTGGGAAGCTATAACAAACTATAAAACATTTAAACCAAGAAAGAGAAAGGTTGCCCATTATTGCAGCCCTAATTTGTTCCGCACTTGCTGCATGGTCACCCAAATATGACTCCGTATCAAGGGTGTCATTCCGACCCGTTCGCACGCTGCAGTTTGTCGCAGCGGTGCGAAAGGGTCAGAAATACGCATGCACGGCGGACGCATTGCGCACGTGCATGGTTGCCCGGCGACATCTGCCAGCGGAAAACGTGATCGAAGCGATCGTAAGAAGACTGACAGGTGGGAGGCGTTACGGGGCGTCAACTGACTGTGTTCCAGGCATGGTGAGGCGAACGCAGGCGTGTCCAGGCATTTGGAGGGCGGATGTCTGACGTCAATTCCGGGACCTTCGTCGCTGGATTGATCACACAGGGTAAGTAACTCACACCCTGGTCTTGTTAAGCAGGAAAAAATTTTAGCATAGCAGGGCTGCACAAGTGATCGCAGCCCTGCTATGCTACAATACACTCCCCCATAGGCGGCGTCAAGTTGATCACACGAGCAGCAAAAAGTTGCTACGTGCGATCAACTCGGAATGAGGGCCCAAGTGCAGGAAAAACACTTTCAGAGTCCTTTACTGTCCACTTTGGCAGGAATTCCTCCCTTCTAAACTCGCAGAGATTATGTAGTATACAGCATGCTGCCACAATGTTAGGCATAATCAAAAGGTCCACATCGTTCCTTTTCAAAAGACAACGCCAACGATTTTTCAACCTGCCTAACACATTTTCGACAACCATTCTGGCGGAGCTTAGGGTGTGAGTATATCTTATCTGGTTTGGGGTCAGCTGACCATGTTGCGTGATCCCCTTCAGCAACCATCTTCTCAAAGGGTAAGCTGCATCCCCAATTATATGGACCGATACTTCCACTCCATCAACTGTTTTAAGAGTTATACACAAAGAGTTAAAAAAAAATACATTAAGAATAGGAGCAGATTCCTCCGTTAGGGGCAGACTAGAGGCCACAGATGCGGTGTTGATGTTTGCGGGTAAGATGAAATAATATTTGGGTGCAATGATGGAATCACGTTCCATAGGAAACATTACCCCCTGTTTTAATGCTCAGGGCGTCATATATATTCATGAACAACAGGGCCAGCTATAATAATAACATAGTAAAAAAAAAAAGATAATTTACTTACCACTCTAGGGAAAAGCCAGCCACCTTTCTTTTCCTCTGCTAGTCGAAACAGGTCAGAATTGGCAAGTACCCAAGCATCATGTGCCCATCCAGGCAAACCGATAAATACATCTATGAAGCTGGGAAACAAAACAAGTTAGTTTGGAAATGTTGAAAGATATGTGTTATCACAAAAAAAAGGACACAACATTCTTACCTTTATGATCTACCACAGCCTGTAAAATTATGGAGTGCCACCCTTTTTCGGTTATAATAATCAGCATGGTTATCGTGAGGGGCTATGATAGGATTGTTGGTTCCATCAATTGCACCTGCGCATTGGGGATATCCTTTTATGGTGTCCTGTAAGCGCTGTCCTTGGGGTAGACAAATTGACAAGGTGCGATATTCACTGGGAGTTGCGTACCACCACAATGCTATCGCTAGCCTCCTAATTGGCTCTATGGAAGTTTGTGGTCTGCCTAGCGAGTGTTGGGGTCAATAGATCCAAGAGATAATAGAATGTCTGCCATGACATCCTGAAGTGTGACTTTCACTGGATATCCACAAAATTAAGGACGCTGTGCATGAACGCTTGTCCATGCTGCCTTTCTCTGGACCACAATCTTTGGTCAGAAGAGAGGCAGAGTTTCGGGATAGTTGACACCGATGCTGTTGTGAGAGATCTCCTCCTACGCAGATATTGTCTCCGCGAAGTATCCCTTTCAGACAAAAAATGCAACCTCCGTCTTGTTAAATAGCTGCTGAAGAAGCTACAGACAGTGAGAAGATGCAATAACTTCTCACAACCTGAATCCAGCAGCAGTACAGATGAGACAATCATGAATTCCGGGCTTTGTGCTTGGACATGTGCTCTGTCGGCCATGATTGCTGCACTGTGAGCATTCCCCAGCCCCTTCGCTTTCTTGTTGAAAACTGGGAAACAATCAAGTCCTTTTAAAATGACATCACACTGGTTTTAACATGGGTGACCCAGGTTGAGCAAAAAGGCACCAACACGGCAATAAACCGGGAATAACCCAGGTCAGTATTGCGTTGTGAACATCTCTTACCCGGGTTGGAGCCGTGTTCAATTCCTGGATCTGACCCGGGTTTGAGATGTGAAAGGGGTAGAAGGTATTATAAACTTTAGGTCATTAATACCCCTTTCACACTGCAAACCTGGGTCCGACCCAGTATGTCGGACACGGGTCAGACCGTTTCACACTACACTTTCAACCCGGGTTATTGCAGGGTTGGCTCCTTTCAACTCAACCCGGGTCAGCAATTAAAACACCATGGATTTCATTTTAAACGGACTCTTTTTGGCTCAGAAAGATGGGTGTCAGAAGGGGACAAAATGAGAGGGTGGGGACAGCTCACAGCATTGCAGGAATCATGGTTGACAGTGCTATGTTTTTATATACAATTGCATCTTTAACTGTTACAGTAACATACCTCCCAACTGTCCCGATTTTGTGGGACAGTCCCATTTTTTGAAACTATCCCACCAGCGTGCCCGCAGTGTCCCGTGGTGGTGGGGGGGGGCAGTTGGGAGGCTAGTGTCACTGCTGCACTGCTTAGAAGAACAGCGGTGAATTGACGCATGCGCACAGCGTCTATTCACAGGTGACTGAGGGAGAGGGGGCATGCCAGCAGCTCAGAGTGTGCTCTGCATGCCCCCTCAGTGATGGTACAAAAGGCGCGTGACTCGCAATCACGGCTCTGCCATGAGACCATGCCCCTTTCATATAGGCTACGCCCCCTTTTCGGGCACACCCCAAGGTCCCTCTTTGTACTTTTAATAAGTTGGGAGGTATGCAGAAAGCTGCCTAGCAATCTCTGCCTCACCCCTAATTCTTAACAGCTCTTATTCTTAATGCTCTCACACAAAGAACAGCCAAACAGCACTTTTATACCCCTTTCACACCGCACAAATAACCCGGTATCGACTCGGCATTTTGCTGGGTCGGCGTGTGGTGTGAAATGGGCATAGCCAAAATCCCGGGTCGCCTGATTTGGCAATTCAACCCGGGTATAAAGCAGTGTTATACCCGGGTTGAATACCGGGTCAGTAGCTGCGTAAACGAGCTCCCGGGTCAATGCAACCCGGGACCCATTTTCTAGATAGGGAGAGGCGGCGCGGAGATTAGCTCATCTCCCAGCACCGCCTCCGCCCCCCCCCCCCCCCCCCCCTGCTGCTATGGCAACCCGCCCGGCATATTTTCGGGTTGGGAAAGCCTGCAGCAGCTGCTAATGCCGGATCCCACCCGGGAAGGACCCGATTCCAATTCCCGGGTGGAATCCGGCATTGGCAGTGTGAAAGGGGTATTACATGGATGCAAGCTTGAATAACCCAGGATGGACACTTTAGAGTGCACATTGGCTCAGGTCCAACCCGTGTATAACGCTGATTTTATACCGGGTTGAAATGCAGGGTTACTCGACCCGGGATATTTAAAAGTGGTGCTTTTAGACTGCACCTCGACCCGGGTTGAGCTGGCTCGACCCAGCAGTATCCTGGGTTATATTTGCGGTGTGAAAGGGGTATAAGAAAGCCAGCCATAGCTAACTTGCATTCACACTGAACTGTAATACACAGAATGATAGTTGCTTCTCCATGTAGTATAAGACCACCAGTGCAGAGACACCTTGCCATGGCTGGTACAGTAGCTTAACCAGGGGTGTATCTAGGGACATGAATGCCCCAGGCAATGTAAGGGACTGGTGCCCTTACATGTCCGCTCCCCCACAGGGACACAGAGTGGGAGTTGCGGGGAGGAGGTGCATGCAGGGACAATGAGGGTTTTTGTTTAGGTAAGGTGAAGGTAAGGACACTGAAGGAGTTATAGTGAGGGTGGGGGGGAAGGGTGCTGAGGGGGAGTTACAGGGAGGGTGGGGGCAGGTATGCTGAGAGTGGAGTTACCGGGGATGTGAGGGCAGGTATGCTGATGGGGAAGTTACAGGGAGGGTGAGGGCAGGTATGCTGAGGGGCTGTTACAGGGATGTAGGGGCAGGTATGCTGAGGGGGGAGTTACAGGGAGGGTGAGGGGGGTTACAGGGAGGTTGAGAACAGGTATGCTGAGGGTGGAGTTACAGGGAGAGTGAGGGCAGGTATGCTGAGGGGGAGTTACAGGGAGGGTAGGGACATGTATGGTGAGGGGAGAGTTACAGGGAGGGTAGGGACATGTATGGTGAGGGGGGAGTTACAGAGAGGGTGAGGACAGGTATGCTGAGGGGGGTTACAGGGAGGGTGAGGGCAGGTATGCTGAGGGGGGAGATACAGAGAGAGGGAGCAAGTATGCTGAGGGGGAGTTACAGGGAGGGGTAGGGCAGGTATACTGAGGGGAAGTTACAGGGAGGGTTTGGGCAGGTATGCTGAGGGGGTGTTACAGGTATGCTGAGGGGGACATACAGGGAGGGTGAGGGCAGGTATGCTGAGGGGGGAGATACAGGGAGGGTGAGAGCAGGTATGCTGAGGGGGGAGTTACAGGGAGGGTGAGGGCAGGTATGCTGAGGGAGAGTTACAGGGAGGGGTAGGGCAGGTATACTGAGGGGAAGTTACAGGGAGGGTTTGGGCAGGTATGCTGAGGGGGTGTTACAGGTATGCTGAGGGGGACATACAGGGAGGGTGAGGGCAGGTATGCTGAGGGGGGAGATACAGGGAGGGTGAGGGCAGGTATGCTGAGGGGGAGTTACAGGGAGGGTTAGTGCAGGTATGCTGAGGGGGAGTAACAGGGAGGGTGAGGGCAGGTATGCTGAGGGGGGTTACAGGGAGGGCTAGAGCAGGTATGCTGAGGGGGGGAGTTACAGGGATGGTGAGGGCAGGTATGCTGAGGGGGAAGTTACAGGGAGGGTGAGGGCAGGTATGCTGAGGGGGGGTTACAAGGAGGGTGAGGGCAGGTATACTGAGGGGGGAGATACAGGGAGGGTGAGGGCAGGCATGCTGTTGGGGTAGTTACAGGGAGGGTGAGGGCAGGTATACTGAGGGGGAGTTACAGAGAGGGTGAGGGCAGGTATACTGAGGGGGTGTTACAGGCAAGGTGAGGTCAGGTATGCTGAGGGGGACACAGGGAGGGTGGACGCAGGTATGCTGAGGATCAGTTACAGGGAGGGTGAGGGCAGGTATGCTGAACGGGTAGTTACAGGGAGGGTGAGGGCAGGTATGCTGAGGAGGAGATACAGGGAGGGTGAGGAGGGGTTACAGGGAGGGTGAGGTGGTGAGATACAGGGAGGGTGAGGGGGTAGTTACAGGGAGGGTGAGGGCAGGTATGCTGAGGGGAGTTACAGGGAGGGTTAGGGCAGGTATGCTGAGGGGGTGTTACAGGGAGGGTTAGGGCAGGTATGCTGAGGGGGACATACAGGGATAGTGGGGGCAGGAATGCTGAGGATGAGTTACAGGGAGGGTGAGGGCAAGTATGCTGTGGGGGGAGTTACAGGGAGGGTGAGGGCAGGTATGTTTAGGGGGGAGTTACAGGGAGGGTGAGGGCAGGTATGCTGAGGGGGGAATTACAGGCAGGGTGAGGGTAGTTATGTTGAGGGGAAAGTTACAGGGAGGGTGAGGGCAGGTATGCTGAGGGGGGAATTGTAGGCAGGGTGAGGGTAGTTATGTTGAGGGGAAAGTTACAGGGAGGGTGGGGCAGGTATGCTGAGGAGGAGTTACAGGGAGGGTTGGGGCAGGTATGCTGAGGAGGAGATACAGGGAGGGTGAGGGCAGGTATGCTGAGGGGGAGTTAGGGGAGGGGGAGGGTGGGTATGCTGAGAGGGAGTTACAGGAAGGGTGAGGGCAGGGAGTCACTTGTAAGGGACACAGAAAGGTGTAGGTTGTTGTGGAGGTGAGGCAGGGTAGAGTGCAGTAGGAGCTGGGAGGGTTCTTATAAAATTAGGGAGCAGCTGACAAATAGTGCCTCACCTCACTTCAGGACTCTCCACTGCTTAGTCAGATTATTATCTACTAACTAGATAATGATGCAGAAAAGACTGCATCAAGGTTGAGGAGTACTGTATGTGGCCTTAGCATGTGTGAAGAGCAGTAGGAGTAATATGGCATCCTGGGCAGATAGAATATGTGGGTGATGTGCAGTTTAATCAATAATAGTTTGATTTAGGAAATTATTTCTTCCCTTTTGATCTGTTTTTTTTTTCCATGTAAGCCCATGTAATGGCCTCTGTGTATTATTAATAAATTGAAGCCAACAAAGAAAGGTCTTTATTGGTTATCCATTGAAGGGCAAGGCTAGTGTCTGGAAACATCTTTTTTTTGGTGGCCCTACCTGTAATTGCAATTAGTCAACTTAAGTCCTTTCATTTAGTACCCATTAGCGGGGAAGGCTGGTGAATTTATTTGCCGTTAACAAGCTTGTAGTTGTATAGTATCTGGAGATACATTTTTTGAGCAACACCCATTTGTTTGCGCTTAGCAGTCTATTCTAAAATATTACAAGACTGGAACCAGAAATTAAATGTTTTTCAAAACAGTGAAATTATGGTTTTGTTTGCTGTAGAGATGGTTTAATAACTAGTGCATCCACACTCTACTATATACTATAAAATTGGATGTGATTACCATATATACTCGAGTATAAGCCGACTTTTTCAGCACTTTTTTTGTGCTGAAAAAGCCCCTTCGGCTTATACTCGAGTCAGTATTTAGGAGGGACACGGAGAGCGCAGCGTGCGGCTCTCCTGTGTCCCTCCGGCGGCAGCGGTGTGTGTGTGTGTTAAAGGAAGTGCATGAACCGGCACTTCTTTTACCACACACACGCCACTGCCGCCAGAGACGCAGGAGGGTTACAGGAGAGCCGCGTGCTGTGCCCTCCGTGTCCCTCCTTCAGAAGACAGCGCCGGAGCGATGGAGGGTAAGTAACTGGCACTGTGGGGCATATCTGGCAGCATGAGGGCATATCTGGCACTGTGGGGCATATATGGCACTGTGGGGCATATATGGCAGCATGAGGGCATATCTGGCACTGTGGGGCATATATGGCAGCATGAGGGCATATCTGGCACTGTGGGGCATATCTGGCATTGTGGGGCATATCTGGCAGCATGAGGGCATATCTGGCACTGTGGGGCATATCTGGCAGCATAAGGGCACATCTGGCACTGTAGGGGGCATATCTGGAAGCATGAGGGCATATCTGGCATTGTGGGGCATATCTGGCAGCATGAGGGCATATCTGGCACTGTGGGGGCATATCTGGCACTATGAGGGCATATCTGGCACTATGAGGGCTGTGTACGGCTAGAGCTGCATATCCCACCCTAGGCTTATACTCGAGTCAATAAGTTTTCCCAGGTTTTTGTGGTAAAATTAGTTGCCTCGGCTTATATTCGGGTCGACTTATACTCGAGTATATACGGTACCTTATAGTGTACGCGTAAATTATTGATAGGCCTTATAAGTTTAAAGTTCTAGTTTATTATTGTTGTACTGTTTGTCTTTTATGTACCCCTGCGTAGGTCAGTGAGGTGTTGTGACCGGCGGTCCCCTGACCTAAAAATTGTGTTCTTTATTTGCTTAACCAACTCCTAATGTAATTTATTTGGGCCAACTCCGTGGATAATATCCCAGATGTATGTGGGTTGGTGTTGCTCCCCTGAGTCAGAAGTATAGACTACTAATAATACTGGGATAAATAAAGAAGACTCTTATTTGTGGGCACTCTTCACTTCTAATTTTAATAAAATGTAACTTTTATTCTAAATATATTAAAAATAGGTTTGAAAGAGATTTCTCTTACGTCCTAGAGGATACTGGGGTTCCATTTAGTACCATGTGGTATAGACGGGTCCACTAGGAGCCATGGGCACTTTAAGAATTTGATAGTGTGGGCTGGCTCCTCCCTCTGTGCCCCTCCTACCAGACTCAGTTTAGAAAATATGCCCGGAGAAGCCGGTCACGGTTATGGAAGCTCCTGAAGAGTTTCCTGCATTTATTTTATGTTTGTTATTTTCAGGCAGGGCTGGTTGGCACCAGCCTGCCTACTTCCTGGGACTTGGGGGGGGGGGGAACGACCCAACCTCTTGAAGGGTTAATGGTCCCGTTCCCTGCTGACAGGACATTGAGCTCCTAAGGGAACTATTCGCAAGTCCCACCATGGCGAGCGTACATTCCCACAGCACGCCGCCACCGCTAACAGAGCCAGAAGAAAGAAGAGTGGTGAGTACTAAGCTGGCGTCCCAACTAGTGGCTTGCCGGCCATTATGGTGGCATGAGGGTAGGGAGACGCACGGCTTCTAACCGGTGTGGGATGCGTCTCTAGACACAGTACACAGCTGCGTCTCAGTACACTGTACACAGTATCCACACTGGCAAAAACAGCCTTAAAATGGTTTTCTCTCCATTTTAAGCAACAAATTACCTCAGCCAGTATAAAAAAAGCGGGAAGACCGCGCGCCATTGAAGGGGCGGGGCTTCACTATGAGAAGATCCAGCAGCTCACCAGCGCCATTTTCCCTCTGCAGTGGACACAGATGCTGGCTGACAGGGACGCCTTCAGTGTGACTCCAGATTACCTCAGCGGTACCAGGGGTCATAGCAGGGGGGAGAGATTATTAGTGTACTAAGTCCCTTATCGGTATTTAGCCTGCGACCCGGCTAAGCTTGGCATTAGCGATAAGGCCGCAGTGGGGGCTGGCTCCAAATTACTCTGTGTCTCCCTGAAGGGCTCTTTGTGGGTTAATTGTGCTTAACCTTTTCCTGTGTGTGTGTGTGCTGTCACATTTACATTATGTCAGGCAAAGAGTGTGTTTCTTGTACAGCTGAGTTTTCCTCTTCACCAGGGGGCTCACTACGGGGTACTCAGGGCAGTGCACCTTCCCAGAATAGCAGGGCTGAACCGGAATGGGTTAATTACATTAAAGGAATGATGTCAAATATTTCTATAAAGCTATCCCACAATGAGAAAGAGATGCAATACTTAAGACAGACTGTGGATGAGTTTATGAATAGAGGCTCAGTCCCCAAACCAGCATCTCAATCCCCTCCCATTTGTCCACAGAAACGATCTCTGGCCCATATGCTACAGTCTGACGCTGACGGGTCAGACATGGAGGAGGGTGATGTGTATTTGGAGGGGTGGGATGCTACTCTGTCACAGGGAATAGAGGCTCTTATAGAGGCTATAAGAGATGTTCTGCAAATTCCTGATAAGGTGTCAGAGGAGTGTGAGGAATCTTATTTTAATGTAAAAAAGAAGTCCTCAGCCACTTTTCCTGCATCAAAGTAATTGATTATCCTGTTTGAAGAACCGTGGGTTAATCCTGATAAGAAATTTCAAATCCCTAAAAGGTTGCTCTCATCTTTTCCTTTTCCTCTTGAGGATAGGAATAATGGGAAAATCCACCTATAGTGGACGCATCAGTCTCTTTGCTATCGTGTAAAATTGTATTGCCTGCCCCTGGTGCAGCCTCCTTAAAAGATATGGCTGATCGTAAAAATTGAGACTACACTCAAATCATTGTACACAGCTGCTGGGGTGGCCCAAAGACCCACTATTGCATGTGTGTGGATCACAAAAGCCATTGCTAAATGGTCAGGTAACCTAATTGAGGGGTTAGATTCCTTGTCTAGGAGGGATGTTTTACTCCTGCAGCATATACAGTATTCTGCAAACTTTATGGTGTAAGCCATAAAAGAGATTGGTTTGCTTAATGCATGCACCACCGCTATGGTAGTGTCAGCACGCAGGGGCTTGTGGCTACACCTGTGGTCTGCCGATGCGGACTCCAGGAAAGGCGTGGAAGGCTTACCATTCACAGGAGAGGTCTTGTTTGGAGACGAACTAGACAAATGGATCTCCAAAACTACTGCAGATAAGTCTACATATCTTCCTTCCGCAGCTCCCCCAGCCAGGAAAGCTTATTCAGCTTCAAATTTATAGTCCTTTCGGACAGCCAAGTTTAAAGGAAAAGCCAGAGGTGCTTCTACGACCTCCAGAGGCGCAAGAGGTAAACCACGCAAACCAGCAACTGCAGGTCATTGTTCCAGTTCCACCTCATCTACACAACAAGGGGTACTATTCCAACTTGTTTGGATCGGGCCATTCAAGTCTAGGTCGACAATGTAACAGCAGTGACGTACATAAACCGACAGGGCAGAACGAAAAGCAGAGCAGCAATGTCAGAGGTGTCAAGAATTCTCCTCTGGGCAGAAAAAAACGATGTGGCGCTGTCAGCGGTCTTCATTCCAGGAGTAGACAATTGGGAAGCAGACTTCCTCAGCAGACACGACCTGCACCTGGGGGAGTGGGGCCTTCACCCGGAAGTGTTCAGGTGCTTGACACATTGGTGGGGATATCCACAAATCGACATGATAGCCTCTTGTCTCAACAAGAAGCTCAAGCGGTATTGTTCCAGGTCGAGAGACCCACAGGCAGTTGCAGTAGATGCTCTAACGACTCCATGGGTCTATCAGATGGTGTACGTGTTTCCTCCACTTCCTCTGATCCCAAGAATTCTCAAAAGAATAAAAAGGGTAAAGGTTCAAGCAATCCTCATTGCTCCAGACTGGCCAAGAAGGGCCTGGTACGCGATCCTTCTAGAGATGCTTCTCGAGGATCCGTGGCCTCTACCTCTTTGCGAGAATCTTCTTCAACAGGGCCTGTTCGTCTATCAGGACTAACCGTGTCTACATTTGACGGCATGGAAGTTGAACGGCTGATTCTAGCCAGAAGAGTGATCCCTAATAAAGTTATCCCGACTATCATCCAAGCCAGGAAGGGGGTAACGTATAAACATTACCTCCATATTTGGAAGAAATAAGTTTCTTGGTGTGAGAGCAGAACTTATTCTGCGGTGGAATTTCACCTAGGATGTTTTCTGCTTTTTCTGCAGGCAGGTGTGGATGTGGGCTTAAGTTTGGGCTTCATAAAAGTCCAGATTTTGCCCTTGTCCATTTTTTTCCAAAAACAATTGGCTTCTCTTCCTGAGGTCCAGACGTTTTTGAAAGGTGTTCTGCGCATACAACCTCCCTTTGTGCCTCCCACGGCACCTTGGGATCTCAATTTGGTGCTGCAGTTCCACCAATCGGACTGGTTTTAACCATTACAGGAGGTGGATGTAAAATATCTTACATGGAAGACCGTCATACTGTTGGCCTTGGCTTCAGCAAGACGTGTGTCGGAGCTGGGGGCTTTGTCTCACAAGAGCACCTATTTAATTTTCCATGAGGACAGAGCTGAACTCAGAACTCGTCAGCAATTTCTCCCGAAAGTGGTGTCTGCATTTAACATCAACCAACCTGTTGTGGTTCTGGTTATCACCGACACTTCCACTACTTCAAAGTCTTTGGATGTTGTGAGGAAATCCAACTCGCTGTTCGTTCTCTATGATCCCAATAAAATTGGGTGTCCTGCTTCAAAGCAGACAATTGCACGCTGGATCAGGCTCACTATCCAGCATGCTTATTCCACGGCAGGTTTGCTGGTTCCAAAATCTGTACAGGCCTACTCTACTAGGTCAGTGAGTTCTTCCTGGGCGGCTGCCCAGGGTGTCTCGGCTTTACAGCTCTGCCGAGCAGCTACTTGGTCTGGTTCAAACACGTTTGCTTAGTTCTACAAGTTTGATACTTTGGCCTCTGAGGACCTTCAGTTTGGTCAATCAGTTCTGCAGGAACCTCAGCACTCTCCCACCCGGTTTGGGAGCTTTGGTACATCCCCATGGTACTAAATGGAACCCCAGTATTCTCTAGGACGTAAGAGAAAATAGGATTATACGTACTGGTAAATCCTTTTCACGTAGTCTGTAGAGGATACTAGGCACTTGTCCAGTGCTTCGTTCTTCCTGCACTGTGTCTTGGTTAAGTATTGTTGGTTCAGCTGTTGCTGTTCCTATTTAAAGTTGGGTTAGCATAGCTTTCCTCTGTGTGTGCTGGTTCGAAATCTCACCACTATCTTTATCCTCTCAAAGTATGTCCGTCTCCTCAGGCACAGTTTCCTAGACTAAGTCTGGTAGGAGGGGGATAGAGGGAGGAGCCAGCCCACACTATCAAATTCATAAAGTGCCCATGGCTCCTAGTGGATCTGTCTATACCCCATGGTACTAAATGGAACCCCAGTATCCTCTACGGACTACGAGAAAAGGATTTACTGGTAGGTAATTAAAATCCTATTATTCCCAATATGCTGCTTAATGAATTTAAAACAATTATACTTACATATCAAATATCATTGGCCCTCATTCCGAGTTGTTTGCTCGTTGACGATTTTCGCTATGCTGCGATTTGTTGCAAAATGCGCATGCGCAAGGCATGCAGGGCGCATGCGCTTAGTTATTTAACTAAAAACTTAGTAGATTTGCTGTGGATTCTGCGGCGCTTTTCAGTCGCTCTGCTGATCGGTGAGTGATTGACAGGAAAGGGGTGGTAACTGAGCGTTTTCCGGGAGTGTACTAAAAAATGCAGGCGTGTCATGGAAAAACGCGGGAGTGTCTGGAGAAACGGGGGAGTGGCTGGCCGAACGCAGGGCGTGTTTGTGACGTCAAACCAGGAACTAAACGGACTGAGGTGATCGCAATCTGTGAGTATGTCTGGAGCTACTCAGAAACTGCAAGGAATTATTTATTAGCAGTTCTGCTAATCTTTCGTTTGCTATTCTGCTAAACTAAGATTACACTCCCAGAGGGCGGCGGCCTAGCGTGTGCAATGTTGCTAAAAGCAGCTAGCGAGCGAACAACTCGGAATGAGGGCCATAATGTATACAGTGGGGATCGAAAGTTTGGGCACCCCAGGCAAAAATTCATTTTATTGTGCAAAAAGAAGCCAAGGAAAGATGGAAAAATCTCCAAAAGGCATCAAATTACAGATTAGACTTATAACATGTCAAAAAAAGTTTGATTTTATTTCCATCATTTACACTATCAAAAGAACAGAAAACAAAAAATGGCATCTGCAAAAGTTTGGGCACCCTGCAGAGTTAATACCTTGTACTGCCCCCTTTGGACAGCTGAGACCTGGCAGTGTCATGGATTGTTCTCAATCATCGTCTGTAAAGACCAGGTGATGTCAATCTCAAAGGTTTTAAAAGCCCAGACTCATCTGACCTTGCTCCAACAATCAGCACCATGGGTTCCTCTAAGCAGTTGTGTAGAACACTGAAACTGAGAATAGTTGATGCTCACAAAGCAGGAGAAGGCTATAAGAAGATAGCAAAGCGTTATCAGATGCCCATATCCTCTGATCGGAATGTAATTAAGAAATGGAAGTCATCAGGAAGAGTGGAAGTTAAAGCAAGATCTGGAAGACCAAGAAAAATATCAGACAGAACAGCTCGCAGGATTGTGAGAAAAGCAAGTCAAAATCCACGTTTGACTGCACGATCACTCCAGGAAGATCTGGCAGACACTGGAGTTCTGGTACACTATTCCACTATAAAGAGATACTTGTACAAATATGGTCTTCATGGAAGAGTCATCAGAAGAAAACCTCTTCTACATCCTCACCACAAAAATCAGCGTTTGAAGTTTGCAAATGAACATATAGACAAGCCTGATGCATTTTGGAATAAAGTTCTGTGGACCGATGAGGTTAAAATAAAACTTTTTGGTCGGAATGAGCAAAGGTACGTTTGGAGAAGGAAGGGCACAGAATTTAATGAAAAGAACCTCTGTCCAACTGTTAAGCATGGGGGTGGATCAATCATGCTTTGGGGTTGTATTGCAGCCAGTGGCACAGGGAACATTTCACGAGTAGAAGAAAAAATGGATTCAATAAGATTCCAGCAAATTTTGGACGCTAACTTGATGCCATCTGTGAAAAAGCTGAAGTTAAAGAGAGGCTGGCTTCTACAAATGGATAATGATCCTAAACACACCTCAAAATCCACGGTGGATTACATCAAGAGGCGTATACTGAAGGTTTTGCCATGGCCTTCACAATCTCCTGACCTCAACATAATTGAAAATCTATGGATAGACCTTAAAAGAGCAGTGCGTCACAGACAGCCCAGGAATCTCAAAGAACTGGAAGACTTTTGTAAGGAAGAATGGGCGAAGATACCTCAAATAAGAATTGAAAGACTCTTGGCTGACTACAAAAAGCGTTTACAAGCTGTGATACTTGCCAAAGGGGGCAGTACAAGGTATTAACTCTGCAGGGTGCCCAAACTTTTGCAGACGCCATTTTTTGTTTTCTGTTCTTTTGATAGTGTAAATAATGGAAATAAAATCAAACTTTTTTTGACATGTTATAAGAATGTCTAATCTGTAATTTGATGCCTTTTGGAGATTTTTCCATCTTTCCTTGGCTTCTTTTTGCACATTAAAATGAATTTTTGCCTGGGGTGCCCAAACTTTCGATCCCCACTGTAAATGTGCATATGCAATGACTCTGTGAAAATAGTAACTTGCAAATTTCTTATTAATAAAGCCCTTCTGATTGAGTACACATTGGTTGTGGTGGATTATATTTTGCACATCAAGGCATCAATGCTAATAAAAAATTGGACCAGGTGTAACAAAACACTTTTAATGGTTATCAATATCCTTAGTTACATAAGGTTCCAGCTATTCTTCAATTCTAAGCTAACAACTATAGAGGTAATTATTTTTAGTACATGCTATGTCTTCTTTATTTCTCACATGCAAAGTGCCCTGTATTTCTGCCACTGTTAATGTCTACCAATTACTTGATACCAGGCCTCACACAATACCCCTTCCCTATAATAGTAAACTGTATTACTTTAGTATTAGTACAAAATAGAATAAACAATTGTCTTTTAAATAGACATAATCCCAGATTTCAAAGTCAAATCTACTGTGTATTGCACCATACAAGTTACAGTATTCAAAATAATTTATCTTTTGAAAAATTCACACTTCTTTTCTAAACATATGGTATGTGAAATACAATTATATGTGTTATGAAGTTTGTTGTATTTTTATCTTTATTTTTGCATTTAATAATCCATGTAGCTGGGTGTTTTAAAGGAAATATTTTAATACTGGTATAGTTGTCAAGGTATGTGTAATGCATTGACTTCCGAACAGTTTAGCAACATTTCTTCTAAAGCTAATGGTGCTGTTTATGTTGTATTCTGCTGTGAAAAAAGCTCATTACCATAACACTGTAATACAGATCAAAGTGCATCTTGATTATTTTCTAAACAGATGGCGTTGTGCAGATCATTCTTTTACACAGCCTACAAGCTGTATAAGGAAATGGCAATAACTCACATTTCACAACAGCTAAGATTGACAGCAGTCAGATAATAGAACCGGGCATGCATTTTGGCAGGAATTCTAAGCAACTTCCAGGAAATTGCAGTCTTCAAGAAACTTTATTTTTCTCTCTCAAGGATCTTTATTCTCTGTATCTCATTTTCACTCCAATCTCAGTGACTACTGTACTTAGAAATAGTAGTTACATACAGAAAAATATGGATGTCAAGGCAGAAATTGAATAAAAATGTTTGTAGCAATGTAAATAAAATGAATTGAAATCTAAGGTAATTATCAACCTAGATTTTCATGGAGCTGTAAATATACATGTAGAAATGCTAAGTTAGTGCTCCTACGGTAAATAGAGTTCTTGTACTTTTGAGTATATTTTTAGGTTGATGAAGGTAAGACATATAAGTCTAGTTTGCTAAGGGATGTTCAAGGCAGATTACTTGCATGAGAAAATGTGATCACAAAAATATTAAATGCAGGTTTAAGTGCATTGATCAGTACATGAACTAAAACTTCACTGTTTATTATTTTTAGTTAATATAGTGAGTGCAGTGTCTCTGATTTCTATTAAAACAATGTGGTCAATGTGTTGCACCCAAAATCTCACATCATCAGCAGTTAGGGCATGTTGTGTCTTTTGGACATATAGTAGCTAAGTGCTTTCCAAACCTCTGTTTTTGAATATTTAACCTCAAAACCCACCGTTATGTCAGAATCTCTTCTGAGTTTAGCAAGGAAGAGAGGAATTGGTGACGTATAACAGTTGATTGTCTGCAAAAGATGGAAAGTAAATTCAAACTGTGCTACTGAAGTGCCATGCCAACTAATTACTGTATTTTTTCAAAGTGGCTTAATAAGGGATCCAAAGTCAAGATAAATAGCAGTGGGGATAAAAGACCGCCTTGTATGGTTCCCTTGATTAGATCAAATGGGCAAGTGTTAAAGGAGTTGACAGTTAAGAAGGCTTCAGGATCATGATTTTTTTGACATACATGTATAAAGTCTGGGCCAAATCTCTGATAGTAAAAGATATGAATAAGAAGAGACCAAGATGCTCTGTCTAAAGCTTTATTTGCATCGTAGCTTATGACAATACTCTCTTTTCTCCATAACATTGTGGATCTTAAGCTGTGCAGCCAGAACCATGCACATAATATGGACATATTTTCGACCCTTGATAAAGCTCATTTGACCTCAGTGAAGCACCTTAGGGAGCAATGATCAAACAAAAAACTGAAATCCAACTGGTGCACAAAAGAAGCAACCAGGGCAAGACCCTCTAGGGGTACCACCACACCCCTCAAACAATGTATGCAACTAAGAGTAGATGAGGATCTCATATAGGTACTGTTTTAAATAATAAATGTCAATATTCTCACTTAGTGGGATTTTAACATGGTTCTGTATTACAATATACAAAAAGTACTTGAAAACTGGATTTTAAGTCCTCCTGAAGATGAAAAGTTGTTGGAACAGTTACTGATACAGCAACGTTTCATCTTCAGGAGACCAATCCAAATTTTCAAGTACTTTTTATATATTCTAATACAGAACCTTGTTGAACGGAGTGAGGATATTGACATGTATTATTTAAAGATGTACCTATATGAGATCCTCATCTACTCATAGTTGCATATCTTATGGAGCAATGACTGACACATAAAGCCATATTTATTTTTGTTTCAATAAAGAAATCAGACAGTGCAAAGAGACCAGAGTAGGGTCGTTACCGGTTTTAGGAAAGATAATTTTGTGTGCAGTATAGAAGCCTGGAAGGGCTGGTTTGCCAGATAAAGTCCTGTAATTTTGAGTGTAAGTAATATGTGTGGATGAGAGACGCAGATCTTGTGCAGAGTGGAGAGGTTGAGTAGGGAGATATTTTGAGATGAGTGAAGAGATGTAGGTTGGTGCAGCTTGGTTAATAGCCTTGTATGTAAGTAAAAGTATTTTAGATTTAATACGGTAGAATATCGGTAACCAATGGAGGGACTGACAGAGCGTATCTGCAGATGATGAATATCTAGTGAGGAAGATTAGTCTTGCAGCTGCATTCAAAATGGATTGCAGTGGTGAGAGCTATGTTTGGGAAGATCAGTCAGGAGACTATTACAATAATCAATGTGGGAGATGAGAGCATGGATTAGAGTTTTTGCTGTGTCTTGTGTAAGATATGGTCGTAATTTGGATATGTTTCTCAGATGTGCAGTATGTTACATGATTTTGAGAGATTGAATGTGGGTAACAAAGGACAGTTCAGAGTCAATAATGACACCTAGACAGCAATCTTGTGGGGTAGGGCTGATTGCTGAGTTATCAACAGTGATAGGGATATCAGGTTGGTGACTACTATTGGCCGGTGGAAATATAATTATTTCTGTTTTGAAAATATTAAGTTTGAGGTGACGATTTTTCATCCAAGAGGAAATGGCAGAAAGGCATTCAGTGACATTTCCCAATTCAGATGGTGACAAATGGGGAGGATAGGTAGATTTGCGTATCATCCGCATACAGATGATATTGAAATCCGAAGGAGCTGATTAGTTTGCCAAGAGATGTGGTATAGATTGAGAAAAGCAGACGACCTAAGACTGAGTCTTGAGGTACTCAGAGAGGTAGCAAAAGGAGGTGGATTCAGAGAAACGAACACTGAAGGAGAGATTAGATACAGTAGATAGGATGAGAACCAAGAAAGGGTTGTGTCCTGAAGACTTAGGGGTATATTCAATAAGAGTCGGGTCCATTCCGACATGCAGTTGTCGGAATGGACCCCGACAACCCCTATTCAAAGAGCGGCCAAATCCGACTGTCTGATTTGGCCGTTCCCTGTGTCCTGTCCTGCTGCTGTCAGCGGATAAAAAACACGGATAGAACACGGATAAATGCGTGGGGGTGTGCATTTTCCCGTGTTTTGCCCTAGTGGAAAAGGGTCCCTCTGCAAATTCCCGGATTAAGTGATCCGGGAATCCTACCCGGGTAGATTGCCGGGTTGAACACGTGTTCAACCTGGTAAGCTGTGTAGTGTGAACGGCAGCCGTGTCGAGGCGACACGGCTCCAGTTCACAGTGTATGGGAGGGCGGCGCTGGAGATCTGTGATCTCCCAGCGCCGCCCCTTCCGCATCACTAGCAGCGTCACCAACCCGGCAATATGCGGGGTTGGTGAGTGCTGTGGGAAAGGGGGGCTGTAGCACGGGTCGCAGCCATGTCAGGCAACATGGCTGCGACCCGTGCTACAGTGGAAAAGGGGTATTAGTGTGTTTAGAAACAGTATAGTCTGGTGAATACAAGATCAAGGCAGTGGCCCTCCTGGTGAGTAGAGGAGTCAGTCCATTGGGAGAGGCCAAGAGGGGAGGTTAGAGGAAGAAGTTTGGAGGCATGGGGAGATTGTGGACTGTCAATAGCGATCTTGAAATTGCCCAAAATGATGGTGGAGATATCAGAGGGAAATAAGTGAGGGAGCCAAGCAGAAAAATCTTCCAGAAACTTTTTGGGTTGCACAGGTGGGCGATAGCCGCAACACGCAAAGAGAAAGGTGCGAAAATCCTAATAGAATGTATTTCAAATTATGTAAATGTGAGTGATGCAATAGGTGGTAAGACTGTGTGTGTGAAAGATTTGGACAGTTATATTCCAACCCCACCTCCTTTACAGGTACCAGGCCAGGAGGTGTGTGCGAAGTGGAGGCCACCATGTGACATTGCTGCAGGGGAGGCAGTATCTTATTGTGTGAGCCATGTTTCTGTTATAGCTACCATATTGATTATTACCTCTCAGATGCTATAAGTTGGTAAAGGTCAGCATGTTGAACAAACTATGCACAACTGATAGGGTTATCAGCAGGTGCCGTAAACAGGGTTTCTTAATATTAAATAAATGCCTCAGCTATTCTATCTGTGACCACAGTGGAGTCATCTGGTGTCAGATGAATAGATTAAATGTTTTTAGGATCTATAAGAGTCCACTAACGTGATTACCACATCAGAATAATTTTTTTTCTGAGAGTGAAGATTTAGTTGGGCTCGTTCAGAGCAATGAGTGTCATAAAGAGCTTTGCTGTTTTTATATGACCTGGAGTTAGAGACTGGGGGATCACTAAGTAATCATAAATGAGCTGTTGCAATTGTCAAGCCTGTGTACAGTGCTGATGTAGAGTTTTTTTTCTTATGAGATACATAAGCCATTGTATGGCCTCACAGAATGGGTTTAGTGACCACCCAGAGGAGGTTTATTTCCTGACTATGCGCAATATTATTATCTAAGTAACTTTAAAAGTGGCCATTCAGTACTAGTTTAAATCATCCGAGGAGGGGGTTAAGTAGTCAGGGTGAACAAGACTGGAGCATGATCTGAGACCAGCATATTGGCAAAACCAGACTCCACAATTCCATAAAGCAAGACATCAGGGAAAAACAACAATCCAATCTAGAAAACTACCTATCGGGGGTGGTAAAAAAAAAGTATTTTTAAAATTGCCAAAAGTCAATAAAAAAGACTGAGGAGCAACAAGGTACTGTAGATGGAGTGCTGCCCCACCCCCCACCCATACACTCCAAGAATAACCTGATATATTGCCTTCAATTGATATAACTATATTAAGATCACCCCCTAGAATAAGAAAAACCTCCATTCAATCCTGGAGACGTGAAGCCATCAGAGAAGTAAGGAGCATTGGAGCCAGGGATATTGTATATACACAGCAATGTTAATTTTTCATCAGCAATCAAAACATTAAAAAATAAAAAAAATAAAAAAAGGGGGGCGTGGCCTGGAGGCTGAGTGAGTAGGCAGCGTTTCTTGAGAGCTCTCAGAGATCTGGGAGCTAACTATAAAATAATAGCCTCCTAACATCCCTGATTCGACCCTACTTTATCCAGCTGCAGTGCTAGACCAGTGTGAAAGCGGGGAAGTGGTGCTGCGGAGTCGGGGAGCCGGTTTCCTGGCTCCCGCGGATTGCGGCCTACTCCCTGCTCCGAAGCCGGGACCTCAATTTTAAACTTTACCCGTCGGCTGGGCGGCTGCCACACCGGGACGTCTGGGTGACTCGCCTGACCCCTGCTCCCTCGGAGTATCCCCTGCAAACCCTCCAGTGCCCCCCGCCGGGAGACGGGAACGATCGAGGCCCAGATCGGAGCTGTGCAGTGAGCTCCGTCACACGAGCGGCGGCCATCTTAGGTGCTGGGTGCAGGAGAGACGATCCGGCTGCAACACGGAGGAGACGGCTGACGGCCCCCGGGGTAAGTGAGATCTACAGACCCGGCTCGGACGAGCAGACGGCGGGCCTCTCCTCCTTCCCAGTAGACGTCGGCCGAGAACCCGCCCGGCGCCGCTGCGATCTGCCCTCCCTCCCTCTGACCTCGGCCTGGCTGTGGCCCAGCCCGGCGGCGCTTATTGCAGGCGCACCCCCTGCAAATATTAAACCAGGCCTGCACCTCCTGTCCGTGCCCTGGAGTGTGAGCTGCCCCTGGTTGGTGGCGGAGACCCCCCCCCCTGCAGTTACCCCTTTATAGGACTGGGAGCTCTGGGGCACCCCTGCTCTCCTGAGTGGCCTCCCACGGCCGTGGGCGGCTGGCTGGACGGGCCTGGGGACCGACTCGGCCTTCCACAGCCTTCAACTATTTCGGGGCTAAAGTGTAGAAGCCGGACACACCACGACCGGAAAGGGGTGAAGAAAAAGGAAACGACCCCCGGCGCTACCGTTACCGTTAACGTTTCATACCTACTTGGGTCAGAAGCTCACCGGGTGAAGGAGATACACCCCCGGACCCCGCGCCTGGGTTGACCAAGAATTAATTGTCCAAGTGAGGACGACTAGCGCAATGGCTCTGTCTACTCTGCTCATACCAATGTAAATCAAGAGATTTCTCCTACCTCTGCCATTATCCATGTGATGTCTTGTTAACTTCTGAAAAAGTGGAGCCTCCCGGTCTCTCCACCCTCCGTGTTTGGTTACATTAAGCTATCCTCGTCTGGGCTTTATCATGCCCACTAGGCGCAGCAAACCGCCAAAGACTACACAGCAGCTCTCATTTTTCAAATCATCTCCGAAAATGCCTGGCCCTAAAGTTACCGGGCCCTCTACAGCAGGTGCAGCTCCCCAGACCCCACCGTCACAAGAGGCAAATCCGCCAGCCAAGACCTTGGATAAGGTCGGAGATGGGGAGGCCCTCACGGTGGGCACTATGAAGTTACTTTTGTCCCGCTTTAAGGAGGAGGTGGCAGCTGAGTTCCGTACCACCTTGACGGCATGCCAACAATCTATAGATGACCTGGGTGGCCGTACGGACCATCTGGAAACTAAAATGGAAGAAGTCGTGGGGTCTCATAACAACCTATTGGACTCTCATGATGCATTAGAAGCAGAGGTGAAGCTCCTACGGGACAAGGTCACGGATCTGGAGGACAGGTCGCGTTGCAGCAATCTTAAACTACGCGGAGTCCCCGAGTCGGTGTCACATAGTAGTCTGCACGATTACGCGGTGACCATTTTTAAGGCTTTGCTGCCTCGATCTCCATCTACAGACCTCATTATCGACCGAATACACCGGCTACCGAAGGCCAGAGCGGCCCCAGGAGATGCACCGAGAGATGTCCTCATGAAGATGCACTACTTTCATGTTAAAGAGGCCTTACTGAAAGCAGCCAGACCGTCGTCTGACACATCTTCAGCCCTACAAGGACTTCAACTCTTTGGGGATTTGTCTGCAGCCACTCTCTACAAACGGCGATCATTTCATCAGATCACTGCGGCCCTCAGAAAGGCTGATATCCCTTACAGATGGGGTTTCCCCACCAAGCTGCTGATCCATCGGTATGGCTCTACTGTCTCTATCTCTACTGCAGATGAAGGAGAAAAGCTGCTTAAATCATGGAATATCACGGAACCCACGGCGGGCCCCTCCCCCCGACGTCTTCAGCAGGACTGGCCGTCGGTGAAGTGAGGAGACCTGCTCTGTGACTGATACCACACCGTTATGGTCATGATGTTACTACTCCAGTGACTCTTCAGATAAAGGCTTTATCCCAGACATATAGGGCCATGGTCTGTCGTGATGGGGGGCGCTGGGTATAGAGAAAGAAATGTCTCTGTTTTAAAGCATTTCAATGATTCCCCACTATGCTCAAATAGTTGCTCCTTTTTTTTCCTTCTTTTTTAGGGAGCTGTGCCCGACGTCCCCCCGGACATGACTGTTTACATTAATGTTGGCCGGTGGGATTCATTTTAAAGTTTGATAAGCTATATGAGCCGCTGGACTAGTTCTAGTTCTAATGTTAGAAGTAATAGCCCAGGTTTTCTTGTAGGTTGGAGCACCTTTGCTCTGCCGTATTTGTTCTTAAGGTTCCGTGTGCACTGACGTGCATACATCTGCTGTTATGTTATCAAGACGTCCTTATATTCTTCAGTTTACAGCAATCAAGTATGGCAGTAGGTGGGAGTTATGCCGCTAACCCCTACCTTAGCCTACACAGTCGCCTTAACATGGCGACTGGATGTGATCTCACGAGAGATCAATTTAGTTTGGTTTTGTTTTATATTTTATGTCTGTTTTCCCACATGTATTCTTATATGTTTCCCCCCCCCTATCAGGTATACCGGTCTCAGCACAGATATTGGTCATCAGAGATATTGGTTCCTTCTGTAATTGAAAATGGTGAAGATAGTCTCTATTAATGCCAAAGGGCTTAACTCTCCTCAAAAACGTAGAGTAGCCTTGAACTATTTTCATAAGCTAAGAGCACAAGTAGTAGCGGTTCAGGAAACCCATTTCCAGAGTCAAAGTCCACCCCTCTTCACTAATTCACGTTACCCCCTTTGCTATACAGCAAATGGACCTGCCAAGAAAGCCGGCGTGGCTCTTCTCATAGCCCAACACTGCCCGTTTGTCTTGTCCTCTAAATATGAAGATCCTGACGGGAGATATTTAATTTTAGTAGGTAAGCTAGATAATGTGGAGACCACTCTGGTCTCATGCTACGCCCCCAATACCAAGCAAATAAAATTCCTTAGAACCTTTTGTAAAATTCTTCAAGAGCATACGAAAGGAGCCCTGTTGATCCTTGGAGATTTCAACATGGTGCTGGACCCCAATATAGATCGCTCTCGTCCAACCCGGACTCTTCGTAGCAGTCCGGCCCAGGATCCCTCAGGCAGATTCGGTCAATTGTTAGCTGAATATTCGCTGTATGATGTATGGAGAGCCAAACACCCTGCAGAGCGAGATTATACTTTCTTTTCCCACGTACATAGCTCGTACTCTAGAATAGATCTGGCGTTAGTTGATAAGTGGACATTAGCTGCCATTAGCAAAGTGGATATATTACCTATGTCTTGGTCAGATCACTCGCCACTTGTTGTGATTTGGGAAGCTGACAAGAGGGTGGTCCCCCATGGCCCCTGGAGATTAGGCCCGTACCTTCTATCCCGCCCTGAGGCCCGCCAGGCCATCCAGCAATCTCTAGACCTATATTTAGCTACTAACTGTCCCAAGGACACAAATGTTTTCACCCATTGGTGTTCACTGAAAGCCGTGGTTAGAGGCTCTGCAATCCAGATAGCTGCTAGACTTAAACGTGAGTATAAAAGTAGACAGGCCTTGGCCGAAAGGGAGGCTGCTCATCTGGAAACTGCACATAAAAGTAACCCTAATAATAAAGCCCTCTTTAAGGAACTCCTTGCTGCCCGTGACAAGGTGAATGCATTTGCCCTATCGGAAGTCCATCGTAATCTGCAGCGACTCAATCAACAATATTATAGGCTTGGTAATAGAGCGGGACGCTTGCTGGCGCGTAAACTAAGGGGACGTAGAGCTAAAGAACGCATACATGCGGTACATACTGCTTCGGGAGTTAAAGTAACCGACCCGGTAGAGATAGCTAACGCATTTGCCGAATACTATTCACAGCTGTACAACCTTAGAGATGATCCTGATACCCCTCAGCCTTCCTCGGTAGATATTGCTGGGTTCTTGGAAGGGCTGTCCCTCCCCACTATTGACCCTCAGACCCGGGAATCCCTTTGTTCGCCCTGGGTGCCTGAGGAAGTAATAGCAGCTATCGATTCCTGTCCAGTAAACAAGGCCCCGGGCCCAGATGGATACCCCACTAACTTCTATAAAACCTTTAAGTCTACCCTAGCCCCGATTTTAGTGTCAGTTTTCAACGAAGCTTCAGACTCCACATGCTTCCCGAAGGAGATGTTGGAGGCCCGTATAGTCACTATTCCAAAGGCCGGTAAATCTCCTGCGGTGGTCCAGAACTACCGCCCAATAGCACTTCTAAACACGGATCTTAAATTGTTCGCTAAGATGGTTGCGAATAGGATATCCCCACTCCTGTCTGGTCTGATTAACCCCGACCAGGTAGGTTTCGTTTTAGGTCGGCAAGCATCTGATAACACACGGAGGGTTATCAATTTGATTGAACGCTGCCAGGCCCGAGACGAGCCTCTCCTGCTTCTCTCTTTAGATGCAGAGAAGGCATTTGATAGGCTTCACTGGGACTATCTACGGGCTACCTTGGGCTGCTTTGGATTTGCAGGTAGGATACTCGACTCCATTTTGGCCCTGTATTCCTCCCCATCGGCTTCGGTGTTCACCAATGGTTGCAATTCATATACATTCAATATCACGAATGGGACTCGTCAGGGTTGCCCCCTTTCACCCCTCATTTTCGTGCTGGCTATTGAGCCCCTGGCGGAGCGGATCAGGACATTAGACTCCATTGTTGGCCCAGTGGTGGAAGGGACGCACCATAAAATTTGTCTTTTTGCTGACCACATCTTAGTATGCCTTAGCGACCCTGAATCGTCATTACCACATCTACACTCTCTCTTAGACTCCTATACAGGGATCTCCTACTATAAGCTAAATACTACTAAGACCGAGGCCCTACCTCTGAATATTTCGGATGACACTCTTAGGCGTCTAAAGAGGGCTTACAAATACGCATGGCAACTCAGGTCACTTAAATATTTAGGTGTACATATATCTAGAGGGCGAGATTTAATGAGATGTAATTATGACCCCCTCTTCAGAATATTTGAGCTATTTATTAAAGACTGGATGATGCAGGAGGTTTCCTGGGTCGGACGAGTAGCAGCTGCAAAGATGGTGCTCTTACCCAAACTGATGTACCTTTTCCGTACCATTCCTAGGACCTTCCCTAAAGATATTTGCAATAGATTTAACCGTTTACTATCAAACTATGTATGGGGGGGCTCAAAACCGAGAATAGCGAAATCCACCCTAGTGGCACGGAAGTGTGACGGGGGAGTAGCCTACCCAGATCTGGAGAGATATCACAATGCCTGTTTACTGGCCCAGGCCAGAGATTGGTTCACTCAAGACACCCCTAAACCATGGGTGTCACTGGAACGGAGTGCTGTCTCCCCCTTCACACTACCCGACTTGTTCTGGTTGCCCACCGCTTCTATCCCTTCAGGGGAGGCGGAAAACTCTGCGGTTCAAGCAACGTTGTTAGCATGGAAAAACGTACTTAAGTCCCTCCCCACCGGAGCTCTACCCTCTCCCCAGTTATCTCTCCACGCTATAGCCACATTGATCCCAGACCTTGACTTGCACCACTGGCGAGACAGGGGCCTCTCCACCTTGAGGGATGTCCTTCGGGACGGGGTGCTAGTCCCCTTTTCCCTACTTCAGGAACAATTCCAGGTACCTAAGCAAGATTTTCACAAATACCTGCAATTGAGGCATTGGCTTCAAAGTTGTTCCCCTAACCGAGTCCCCCATTTTGGCCCCCCTAAACTACTGATGTCACTCCTGTTGCCTGTCAGCAATAAAGGAGGCATCTCCAGATGGTACCAATATCTCGTGACTGAGTCCCGACATGGAGTATTCCCCTCACAGACCAAATGGGAAAAAGACCTCCCTGCGGCCTTTACCGAGGATATTTGGAAAATTATCTTTCAATCCTGCTTTAAAATTTCTAAATGTATAAATCATTGTGAAATGTATTACAAATTGGTCCATAGGGTGTACTTTACGCCGGAACGTTTGCACAAGATTTGGCCCGAGGTCTCTGCTAGTTGCTGGAGGAATTGTGGGATGGTGGGGGATTTGCTCCACATTTTTTGGCTATGCCCAACAATTGGGGCACTTTGGAGGGATGTGTTTCTTTTCATGTCACTGGTCCTAGGGGAAACCCTCACGCCTGACCCCCTACTGGCACTATTTCACTATTACCGGGGTGAGATGTCTAATTCCGACAGATACATTTTAGGCCACATTCTCATAGCAACTAAGGCCGCCATTGCCTCCAAATGGAAGTCGGCGGTCGTTCCCACGCTATTAATGATAGAACAAAAAGTTCACCAACATTATGTGTTTGAAACGTCGGAGGGTGGATTTCCCTCCGGGACACCCAATATGAGTAAGAAATGGGATAAGTGGTTCCTATATAGAGAGAAATCGGGCCAAAGAGGTTTATCCGGTACCATGAATGGCATTCCTGACCCTTCTGTGCTTAACTCCCCAAACCAAGATGGCCCCTAATTTGTAATTTGTAATTTGTAATTTGATAACTCAATATGGACCTCAGATCTCTTCACTTGCATTATGTTTATATTCCAATTCTATTGCTACTTAAAGATGTCCCTGATACCTAACCTTCCTTTCCCTTGTCTTTATTAGTTCTGTTATGTGCTTGTCTTTTCCCCCTATTTCTGTTTTATTTTTTATTCACCAATGCAAATGTTACTATAATTTGTACAAAACTTCAATAAAAATTTAATATTAAAAAAAAAAAAAAAAAAAAAGATGTTGCCCTTTAGGGTTTACAAATGCATTCAGAATTTCATATGAGATGTATTTTCTAAATAAGATAACCACCCCTTCATCAGTAAATGAAGCCCTCTTTGACCCGTTTCTCACAGGGTGTTAGGGTTCCCTTGTCTCCAATGCAAATACTGAAAAAGTTAATGTCATTTGAGCAGCGTAAAACCTTCTTTGTCTTAATGGGGTTATTCAGCCCCTCTACATTTTATGATATAAAGTTTAGATTATGCTTCACAAATGGTATAGGGGTGATTCAGACCTGATCGTAGATGTCCTAAATTTAGCACATCTATGATCAGCTTCCCTGACATGTGGGGGAAGCCCCAGCACAGGGCTAGTCTGCCCCACATGTCAGGCCCTGCCCCGTTGCACAAGTACAAAAGCATTGCACACTGGCGATGCTTTTGTACTGGTAGAGTAGCTCCCCACCAGTGCAGCTCCTGCACGCTGGCAGGGAGCTACCCATTGCTGCTTGGGTCACAACGGCTGTGTTGCCCGGACCGCGCCCCCTAAATGGCGGGCAAATGCCACCGGTTCCACTCCCTCTAGCGCAGCGACCGCCTCGGCCTGTCAAATCAGGCAGAGGCGGTCGCAGGGCTAAGACAGCCGTCGATCAGTTCTGAATTAGCCTCATAGTGTGTTACTAGACAGTGAATCAAACATTAACCCAGAGGTTCTCAAACACGGTCCTCAAGGCACCCCAGCAGTCCAGGTTTTAGGTATATCCTTGTCTCAGCACAGATGGTTAAATCAAATTGACTAAGGTGCTACTTAAGTCACTAACAAGAACAGTGTAAATCTGCACAGGATGTATGAATTGACATATAAATAAATCCAATATGTTAGACCAACATGTGGCTTTAGTAATACCAATAAACTTGACATTGGGTTAGTGGGAGTTTGCGAGGGCAAAAAACAGAAGCGAATACTGACCAGGCCTGACAGTGCATAGCTTCCAAGATCAGATGAAATTCGGTATGCCCAGTGTGGTGTGACCATTGGTCAATATAGTCCAACACAAAATATCAAATCTAAACTCACAAACATACCATATGGGAGGCTTGGATCGATTGTAAAATATTACGTTTCTATGATGATGAGAAAAAAAGAGTACTGTGTATTATATAAAGAGTAATCTATATGAGGAATGTTTTCCAGAATAACACTGTATGTTGTTAATTACTGAAGATCAATAATCAGAAATCTGTATTTAGTGTAGACAGGGACCTTTCACTTCTGCTTTTCTGTCATCTGTATGTGCATCGAATGGCAGAATGAGAGAGTAGTCAGAATTAGATATTGGCCCTAAAAAAAAGAATAGAGGAGCACTTCACTCCTCCCATCACCTCCCCCACCCCCGTATCATCGCCGAATGTGTAGGGCCCATTAGTCCGGAATGTTTATAAAGATAGATACAATTCTGCAGGTCAGGACAAGATACACTAAAGTTCACACTTGCAGTACACTGTCTTATCTATGAGTAGAATTAGGTCTGCAGACCAAGGCAGGGTTAATTTCTGGTTCACAGTTAAGGGGGGTACTCACGGAGCGATATGCTAAGCGATCTGACTAGATTGCTTAGAATATCAGCATGATCGCTCCGTGTGTAGCCCCCTCAGCGATAGCGATGCGCGGCCCCGCACCTCGCTATCGCTGCTGCTATATTGGCCTGCCTGCAGGCCAGTCTAGCGGGTCGCTCACTTCACCCACTGGGTGAAGTGAGCGGCCCCCCATCTCCCCTCGCTGAGCGGCGGGAGAGATGTGTGCTGAGTGGCGGGAGAGATGTGTGCTGAGCGGTTCGCTCAGCACACATCTCTCCTGCATCGGCCCGTCTATATGGGCCTTTACAGTCTGCCTCCGCCTGTGACAGACTGGGAGAAAGAAAATGATTGAGTGAAATCACTCTGAATCACAGCATATTACTTACCTGTGGGTAAATAACTAATATAGTATCATTGCATACAAAATTATAAATCTGTGTGGTGTTATCCCAAGATACAGTCTGTCTCTGCTTTTTCACAAAACAGAGAGTCAGACACTCTACAAAATCAGAGGCTATATATATTCAAATGAGCTCACACACAACATTAGAGAATACCTTGAGCCTAGTGAGCACTTTTCTTACAAATATTCCCCATTATACAGGGAAGAAATCCAATAATGCATAAGGAAAATTATATTTTTTGCTTGCATACCAATTTTTTAAGTGTGATGTAATAAAAGCTAATTTTTAATTTAATCATATTTACATAATCGAAAGTGTGCCCCAGAAAAGACATAAGGTTGTTTCTGTCTTTTGCCCTCGCAAAATCCCACCTCGTGCTAATTAAGTCAACTGTGGCCAAGCATGGATAAACTTAAAACCTGGAACATTGGGGTGCCTTGAGGACCATGTTTGAGAACATCTGCATTAACCTATCCCTTGCAGGAAAAAAAAAATACAGGTGCACTCTCAAACACTAAGAATAATGAAAGTAAATATAATTAACTCTGCAAATTAATATAGAGTATAGTTGAGATTCTTAGCCAGTTTGTCCTTAAATGTGGTCCCATCCACCATTTCAAGGTGAACCCCATTAGATGGATCACTACAGCCCTAATACAAACACATTTAATTAATTTATCAAGAACTTACCTACAGATATAACAGCCCTCAAAGTTGCCACAATGTGAACGCACATGCATACGCATTGCAGCAATTCCTTGGTGCACCTGGGCGCAAATATTATCATACCTGCAATCGCATAATGTATTTCCTATGGATTGCAGGTGCGACTAGCGAAACGTGCACATGCGTATGCATTGTGAAAAAACAGGTACACCCACAAATAGTCGCTGGTGTGATCATCCTGGCTGTATCTGTATAATAGTTCCTCTTTTAATGTGTAAGTAGTGTAGCAATGCAGGAACCTTTTACTGATTAAATCCCTTATGGGTGGATGCGATGGGTGCTACTACAAAGCAGAAGTAGTCTCTGTCTTCATGTGTACAATAGATACACAATATAAAGGAAAAGGGGGGTGGAGCTTGGACTGCCCACTAATCTTAAACTTAAAAAGTGCTACCATGGTGAGGCTTGTATACAAGAGAAAAGACTAGATACACAAGAAATATTATATCATAAAGATTACACAAATATTGCCATTTTGGAATATTCTTGTATATGCCAGAATATCTAGGCTAGGTGATGCTACCACTAAACAAACCAATTAATTCAAGAAAAACAAGACAAAGATTTGTATCAGCTGCTGCACACTCGGTATTATATATTTATTGTAGCTGCATTATAAGCTCCCTCTCACTGAGCTTTTGTATTGTGTATTCTTGGGGTCTGGTATATTATATACACTATTCCCTGTTACTGTGGGGCAATGTATTTAACAGTGTTATGGCAGTCACTTTCTATCCTTATATATATATAGGTATAACGTGTTCTCAAACTCCTATGAATCATTCAGTAATTTATATAATAATAATCCACTTCACTGGAGTCTGCAATCTAAACCTGTTAGTGTTATAGCATACAGTATGTTGCTAATTATACTATCCTTTCATTTTGTGTGTTGCCGTATATATCTCAGGTCTTGTTAAAAAGTACACTGTGTGAATACAGTATGCTCAAATCATTAACTATACTGCATTGTGCTATTGCACTGCTGTTCTTTAAGGTCAGGTAAGCAGTCGCACAGTATTACTGTGGTACCAGCTTCACCCACAGTGTCACAAAATATGTGTATGAGTATGAAAATATATTACTGTGGTACCACATTCACCCACAGTGCACACAATATGTGTATGAGTCAGAAATAGTAATCAAACAATGCGGTTTTATTCCACTAACAGTGTCACACAATACGTGTATGAGTACGAAATAATAATATACTGCGGTCTGACTGGCAGTGTCACAGTAATTATGAAAAATAAATAAAAATTGTATAGTACACTGGGGTACATAGAGTAGTATTGTACTATGGGGGTATTTCAGACTGCATAGATGTGTCTGACTGAAAACAGAAGGACATGTGCACATATTTTTAAGCACTGAGCTTAAAATGCACTTTGCATTTGACTCAGGGCCATAGGCTAAGCAGGCCCAGGGCCTTCCACTTGATGTCCTGCTGTAATTATATGAGAGGGGCTCATTAAATCACATTTTGGGATCAATCCTATTAGGTGTGAGTTGCAGAATGTGAGTTGCCGTTTCTCTGCAAATTTGCATTTTGCAATCCAATTAGAAATTTGCACTGAACCAGGCAAAACTTGCAATTTTTCAATTTGCACCTCACTGCAGAAACATTTGAACTCCCCTTCTGCATGACTAATTAGACAATTGGAAGGTTTCAATTAGCTTAATTAGTCCTATAATTACATGCCATTTGTGGGGCAACAAATAACCCCCAAATCAGTTGTTTCCTTTGCTTTATATACCCCAAATTTAATTAATTTATTTGTTTTGAAAATAATTGCAATAATTGCTCTTAATATTTTTATAATTTTTTTAAATTCACCTCAAATTCCACAAAAGTATATTTTTCCTACTTTTTTTTTGCATTTTTCATTTATGTTCATATGAAATAAAATTTAGTTTTTTTTAATCATTTTTATACTTTTTTTCAAAAAATGTCCAAATCAAACATTTGACTCCTTTTAAAAGCGTCTAATGTTTTATTTTGGCCAGTAACATCCTTCCACATGATTCTGCTATTGATATTGTCACTTTTATGGTGTCCAGGAACTTCAGGAACGTCACCCCACTTTCTCATACATTTCTCTCATATCACATACAGTATGACTGACAATTTGCAACCGATCCCCCTTCAATTACTGCAAATAGGCATTTTTAATTAGATTGGAGAAATCTCGGGAGCGCACATTCGTGTTAATATTTGCAAGTTTCAAGAAACAACTCATGACTCACATCTAGGGGTGTATTCAATAAGATTCAGATACATTCTGACATGCATTTGTCGGAATGGATCCGGCAACCCCTATTCAATGGACGCCCAAATCCGACTGCCGGATTTGAGCCAAATCCGACTGTCGGATTTGGCCGTACCCGGGGTCTTGTCCTGCCGCTGCTGTCAGCGGCTGCTGGGTGCGCTGACAGCAGCAGTGGTGGTGCAGATGGAGGTGGGGGGGAGTAACGGCAGCGGGGTGAGCTAGATAGCGGTGGGCAGAGTAATGGTGGTGGGCGGTGGGGGTGAGCTGGATGGCGGCGGGCGGAGTAATAACGGCAGGCGGAAGAGGTGAGCTGGATGGCGGCGGGGGGAGTAATGGTGGTGGGCGGAGATGAGTTCGGTGGCCAGCGCGGGGAGCAGGCGCCGGTTGGAGGAGCTGCAGGGAGAGAGGTACAAGGTACCTATCATCCCTGTAGCCCGCCGCACCGTTTCCCCATATCCTCACCTGAATCCGACTTGTTTTCAAGTCGAATTGAGTTTGTTGGAAAGGGGGCCAAAACCTGTCGGATCTGGCCCCATTTCCGACAGAAGCATGCGGATCGGCGGTTATTCCGCTGATCCACGTGTTTTCTGACAAGTTGGGAATTCCCGAATTGTCGGAAAAAAACTGCCTCTAATGAATAGGTCCCTTCCGACCTATTTCTGTCGGAAGCTGCTGTCTTTCCGACAAGACGGCAGCTTCCGACAGTTATTGAATACACCCCATAATTGGATTGACCCCATTGTATGAATGCCAGGCCCCTTTCTTCTGATAGTTGGGGAGATAAGGTTTGCAAGCTCTTTTTCACGCTTTGGAGACCAATAATCAAAGGGCAGGCAAATGCATTCACCTTTTCTTTCAATTTTCAAAATGATCAAATATATATATTTTTATGTGTAATGTCAGTTTGAGTCTCAACAACTACAAGTCAATAAATGCAGTTTACGAGTCTCTTCTGCCCTATTAATTGCACTATATTTTTATTTGTATTAGAGAACCATCACCATCTCTCCTTAAATACAGAGGTTAGAAAGGTGAGCACAATTGCACATGCCACAATAACTTAGTAAAATACGAATTGTTTTTATTACAAACATTACTTTTATAGTCTCTGCACTAAAAGAATAAATATAATATTAGTATAATAAAAATACAATGTGAGAAAGAAATGTGTCTCTGATGTAATTATTTATCTACAGTAAGTGTGCATCATAAAATGCAAGCTGTTTTTCCACGTTTTGCAATTTTTATTATTTGTATTTGTAGGCTTACTAAACTATACCTTTAAACCGAGACACTCATGAATTACACAGGTTCTCTTGCTGATTAAAACCAGGTGAACTACAGCCTAGAAGTCAGTCTACACCAGGCATGTCCAAACTGCGGCCCTCCAGCTGCTGAGAAACTACACATCCCAGCATGCCCTGACACAGCTTCAGCATTCTCTGACAGCAAAACTGTGCCAGGGCATGCTAGGATATGTAGTTTCACAACAGCTGGAGGGCCACAGTTTGGACATGCCTTGTCTACACACTTGAGGTGCAGTCCAAAGTTTGAGCGTTATCGTTCACGCAAAGCAAGCCACGCATCTGTAATGACGTCATTACAGTATGTCAACTCCCTTTTCATCCCCTTAGGGGAGGTTTATTAAAATTCTAATTATACAGTTTTCTTATTTCCCACCTGCAGAATACCTGTGTTAAATTGCAGCTTCCTAACATATTGGGAAGTAAGAGAATTAGTGATGAGTCAGTGGGTGAGTGAGGGCTTTCGCATTTATATCTATAGATTTAAATATAAGGATTCCAAAAAATTTGTCTCCACAACTTCTGGAGAAATTTGGATTTTTCGCTACAGTACAGTTTATCTACCAGTACATTCAGGCCGGATTGGCCCAGCAATATGCCAGGTTACTATGGCGGCAATGTGTATAAGGGTAAAGGGCGTCACACAGAAGGGACACAGGGACTGATGCAGTTGTAGTGAGACTTACTGTAATCGCAAAGTGATTGACAGAGGTATTTTCGGCAAAAACACAGCTGTGTTGAAACCATTTTTAGGAAGTGTCTTAGTGCCTGCGGTTCCTTACACAATGAACATGGCACCTGCATCTTACCTAAGAATGAACAACATTCAGCCATGTTCATTCATCTAGTGACCATGCTGGGCAAGCATACAGCTACTGATGATTCATAATTGACTGATCTGTGACCAACTCTGCGTCTTTGTACACAGCCGCTGGGATTAGCATGTATCAGTACAAATCCAGGTGGCACTTGTACATTTTCCCACGGTAGCTGCAAATGTATAGTGTACTGTACAGCTGTGATCAGGCCCCCAGGCAGTAAGAATTATACAGTATAATTGTAAGAATATTTAACATACTGCATATGCATGTGTGTGTATATATATATATATATATATATATATATATATACACACACACATACTGTGTTTGTTTATCTTTCTATAGTGATAAAGTAGCTGTGTAGTGGAAACACATGCTTAGTCTGGACCGCAGACCAGTAACCACTACAGAGTAAATGTTGACAGCCCTGTTACTCACTAACAGAGACCTACTTCCTAGCCACCTGCCTAATTTTCTGGCATTGGTCATACAGACAAATGACCCAGACACACTAATTATACCCTAGACTTCTCCTCCCCCTACCATACTGACAGGCAAATGACACTCCCACCTTGCCTTTAAAAGGGAGCGCTTCACAGCTGTTATGATTTGATTAGTCACATGCCTTCAGCTGTGCTAGGCTACAAGTAGAAATACACTGAAATCAACAAATGGGTAAGAGTCAAGACACACATTTTTTAACTCTGCAGCGCACTATTCATATTGACAGGGAGAGAGATAGAGAGTGAGTGAGAGAGCACGAGACTAGATCCAGCACTTAGTTTTCCCAATGTAATACAGAAGCCCTGGTGCCCTCCAAAGAGACAGTGGGCCTAATTCAGAGTTGATCGCAGCAACAAATTTGTTAGCATTTGGGCAAAACCATGTGCACTGCAGGGGGGGAGGGGGGCAGATATAACATGTGCAGAGAGAGTTAGATTTGGGTGGGGTGTGTTCAAACTGAAATCTAAATTGCAGTGTAAAAATAAAGCAGCCAGTATTTACCCTGCACAGAAACAAAATACCCCACCCAAATCGAACTCTCTCTGCAAATGTTATATCTGCCACACCTGCAGTGCACATGGTTTTGCCCAACTGCTAACAAATTTGCTGCTGCGATCAACTCTGAATTAGGCCCAATAGTAGCATGTAGAAAGAGATACAGTAGTTGTAATGTAACATTGATACTTTGTTTTTCTTCAGAAGCTATCTAAAAGAAATATAAGGTATATGAAACCTTAAGTTACAACTGCTCTGGTTGCAGTCTCTTATTTTAATATTGAAAGACATACTAGGGGGTAGGGGTTGGTTGGACCTCATGGCAGAATGTGTCAGGCAGAACTTTGACCTAGGGAGCCTGTTCTGGACATTTCACTGCATTGATTTGGAAGAAAACTTCACAGATTGGTAACACTGTATCCCAGAAGACATACTTGGGGTTTGGGGTCCCAGTAAGACTTTCCTTTGGTGTACGCTTGCCAGAACTTTGACCTGGGGAGCCTGTAATGGGCTGGATTTGGAAGAAAACTTTACAGATTGTAAACATTGCATCCCAGAAGGCAAACTAGAGGGTTGGGGTCAGTCAGACCTCACGGTGGAATGCACCAAGAAGAACTGTGACCCAGGGAGCCTGTTCTGGGCTTTCCATTGGATGGATTTGGATGGAAACTTAAAAGTGGTAACATTGGATCCTAGAAGATATACTAGCATGTTGGGGTCCCAGTTGGACCTCCCATTGGTATATGCTGGCCAGGTCTTTGACCCGGGAGCCTATTCTGGGCCTGCCATTGGATATATTTGGATGAAAACTGCACAGAGTGGTAACTTTGGATCCAAGGATAACATACTAGGGGGTTGGGGTCCCGGTTGGACCTCACATTGGTGTACTGACTGTTGACACAGGGAGCCTGTTGTGAGTCTTCCACTAGATGGATTTTGATGAAAATGGTCATGAACTTTAATAACTAACCATAGTTCAATGACCTGAAATAACTATCTAAAATAACCATAAATCGGTGAACTAAAATAACTAACATAAATGGAGGAGGGAAGACAAAGCATGTTATGTACCCAAAAACCTTGGAATAGCAACATTGATAACAGAAGGAAAACTTTAAACTGATCTCGCAATAGAAAAGTGATTATTAACCTGAACAGAAAGAAAAGCTGTGGATTAGGGCTACTGGTGACACCCCAAAAACAAAAAAGGCACTGGGCAGCCACCTTGTGAGGGTGTTGGAAGCGCTACTAGGCTACTAACTATGTTTATATGTTGACAGTCACATCCAACTCATTGATAGCTGAATAACTGGAAAATTCATATTGTAGTATTTTGCAAGATGGTATCGGGATCCCAGCACTCGTAATACCAACAACAGCATCTCGATGTGGAGAATCCTTACACCTTGCAAGTAAGTTCCCTAACTCTCCCCATCTATCCCTCTAACCATAAACCTCACTTCCTGCAGGCTAAACCTAACCCTCCCTTTCCCGCAGCCTAACCCTCCCTGGTGGTGCCTAAACCTTAACCCCCACCTCCTCACAGCCTAAACCTAACCCTCCCTTCCCTGCAGCCTAAACCTCCCTTCCCTGCAACCTAATCCTACCTTCCCCACAGCCTAACCCTCCCTGGTGGTGCTTAAACCTAACCCCCCCTCTCCGCATCCTAAACCTAACCCTCACTTCCCTGCAGCCTAACCCTTCCTTCCCCGCAGCCTAACCCTAACCTCCCAGGTTGTGCCTAAACCTAACCCCCTCCCCTGTGGTGTAATTCAACTCAGACTGTATACTTACGTTCGGGATGCTGACAGTCATGATTCTGGTGCCAGCATTGTGAGTGATGTTAGAATTCTGCCATTGGTCTCCTGACCAGTGCCGGGATTCCAGGTTCGATATTTTGACTGACAGCATCCCAAATGCCGGTATGGTAACTGCATCCTGTATTTTACATTATTACAATAATAGTGTATATTACAGCTCTATATTTCCATGAGAACAAGGTCACTGGTTTATTACATATCTTAATGCAAACATTAATTCAGACACTAATTAGAATATGTTTATGTGCATCTAATCCATGAAAATGGAAACTCAATACTGTATTTTCCGTTGGTTACCCATACAGTCAGTGTATTTTTAAGGTATCATATTCTGGATAATTATATCTGCTATTAGCAATATAAACTGCAATGTCTATTGTGCAGACAGGCCAGTCAATCCTAAATACCAGTTCAACACTGTTTATTATTTAGCAGATGTATTGTATTCTATTCCCACTCTATGTGTGTCATGGACACCCATGAGTGGGAATAGCCCTCGGCCCCCTGCCGGCTTTCTGGCAGCCTGGGTCCCGGCATCGGTATGCTGACAACCTGGATCCCAACCACCGGGATGATAACTGCATCTCGGTCTTGGAATAAAAATAACATACACTGTGTGCACCTAATAATATCTGCATAATCTAATGTGGTGTCGGCATAATACAGTAATTCATGCTGTTTCATCAACAGTATGAAGGATTTTTCCTAGTGGGTTAACTACTTGAGGTTCCCTCTTGTTGTGCAATGCATACACATGCGCCTTACAGACCTGATCGCCCGCTGTGCGAAAACGCACAGCAGCGATCAGGTCTGAATTACCCCCATAGACCATCAACTTCTAATCCCCATGAATCACTCAGTCAGCTTCATTATAATGATTGCTCAGAGTGAAAGATCATTACACAGGAGTAAGAGCATCTATGAGAAAAATGAAACGGCACTTGAGTTGGTGATCGCACTGAGCACGATGGTATTGCTTCCCCAGTGTCTCCAGTGCTCACTAATAGTTCAGTTTCCTGTCTTCTTATTTTACTATATTAGTCTTTACTGTACATAGTCAGTAGCGTGGCATATACTAGCAGTGAGTAGACCACCAATGTACGTTTCACTGCTCTCTTTCTCAAGGCATTGTAATTGTAAAGTTAATGTTTTCCACAAATACTTTTTGTACAATTTTACGCTTTCTGGCGATAGTGGGACTAGGTGAGTGTTCTAAATATTATAGTTATTTTTTTTCCCACATGACCATCATTTTCTTTTTTCTTTCTTTTTAGATTATAGGGTTTCTTGGTATGCAAGTGCCCGCCCGTACACCCACAGCGATGCACCAATATATTGTTATATTAAATTGCAGTATAAAAATAAAGCAGCCAGTAGAAACCATATAACCCACCCAAATCTAAATCTCTCTGCACATGTTACATCTGCCCTACTGTACTTGCAACACAACATGGTTTTGCCCATTAATGTGCTTTTTTTTTTTGGTTTGCTAACAAACCTGAATAACCTTTTATATCAGTATTGCACAAGGACAACCTTAATGGACAGAATTCCATTGCTTTTATAAGTGTGAGTGCTAGAGATTCTGAAGCTTTATGAAATTTAAGATCATATATTAGAAGTCTTAATGGGACTTTTGTAACTGTAAAGATTCTATTGTCTATCGAATTTCATTTATGTACAGTAGCTATTTTCAAACTAAATAGATCCTTTAAAATTTGGAAACCAAGAATTTGTCACGGTACCCCCAACCCACCAGCTTTTTCCTCACGTCACCCTCTGCCCACCTGTGTTTTTCTCACATGCCAACATCTGAATGTATGCTTTTCCCTCACACCCCAATCTAGACTCTCCTGCTTTTCCCTCACACCCCAATCTAGACCCTCCTGCTATTCCCTCACACCCCAATCTAGACCCTCCTACTTTTCCCTCACACCCCAATCTAGGCCCTCCTGCTTGTCCCTCACACCCCAATCTAGACCCTCCTGCTTTTCCCTTATACCACACTCTCTCAAGTTTTCTTTTATGTTATAGGGTACAAAGCAGTTAAGACTAGATATGGTGGTGCAGGGCAGTGATGACAAAAAAGAATACAAGGCAGTCAGGAAATTATATGAGAGATCATGCCAGTGATAACAGGATATAGGGGTGCAGGGAAGCAATAAAAGGATATGGGGGTGCAGCCCAGCAATAACAGGATCTGAGTTTGCAGGGCAGTGATGGCAGAATATAGGGCTTCAGAACAATGATGACAGAACATGGGTATGCCGCACATTGAGAGGAAATTGCGAGCTGCCGCACATTGTTGACATGGGGATGCAGGACGTGATGAAAGGACATGGGGTGTGCAGAATGGGATGACAGGTAATGAGGGCAGAAAATGGGACAAAAGGCATTGATGGTGCAGAATGGGAGCACAGGACATGAGGGGTGAAGCAACAGTTTTATCTTCTTTCCACCAAATCTTCTTCTGCTGTGTTTATATACTTCTTTCATCTTTAGAAGTGCTGCTCCACTCCTACGCCACCATCCAACTGCCTCCTGCTGCCTCACTCTGGCCAAAATGTTATCACATAGTTAGTAGATAATGTGAAGCAGCCGCAGTCTGGGAAGAGCAAAATGGGCTTTTTTAGTGCTTGGTAATGCCTTGTCAGCATTTCTAATGCATCAGATTTTGTCCAACATTTTGCAAATTATAACTAAAAGATAAATACATAGTTTGTTTGGCGTATGGTAAAAAAAAATAATAATCTGTAAAGTGTTAGGTTATTTTGTTGCTGACAAATGATAAATAATAAAGTTTTGAAAGTGTAATGATGATAAAACACAGCAAATACTTCTTCCCATCATTTAGAGGAATATATGTAAATCATTTTGAATAACATTTGCAAATTATAATATGCTAGCACAATATAATCAGTAGCTGGTAAAGAAAGAGATGAGGTAAAAATTAAAGCATACTGTAGCTTGATGCAATTTTACTTTAAAACTCATCAGCCTTAATGTGCCCACACACAAAGTTGATTCTGCTGTTCAGGCAAAATGTGCTTTCAGATACACAGACTAAAAGACCAGATTTACAAGGGAGAATAATAATGCTGTAGGAAGATGATTGTGTAAACAAGACAATAGCTGACATGTTCCAATTTACAGGCATCCACAAAAATAATCCTAGATATACAATTTGATCATTATCTGAACATGTCAATATTAGGTCAGAGGGCAATATCACAAGATATTCTCTTGCAATCAATCCTGGAGCAAGTCTGAGCATTCCCCATACTAGTTCCCATTATAATATATAAAAAAAAGAGTTCCTGGTACATGGCCATAAAAACGGAAAAGTTATGGGCATAATTCAGACCTGATCGCTTTGCTGCAAATTACACTGTCCTGCGATCAGATAGTCGCCGCTCAGGGGGAGTGAAAATTTGCCCCGTGCAAGTGTGCGATCGCATGTGTACGCTGTGCGAAAAATCCCCTCAGTCCAGGGGCGTTTCTACAGAGGAGGGCGCCCGTGTGCACCTCCGGGTGGGACCCCTCCTCTGTACAGCGCTGTAGACTCCGGTATTGTGCCGGAGTCTACTGCGCATGCGCAGGTCTCCGGAAACATGGCGCCCGCCATGATCTGGAGACTAATTTGGCTACCGTGCATGCGCGCTGGCCATTTTGGTGGCGATTTCTACCGCGGTTGCAGGTTCCGGCACTGGACTCCAGAAAGGTAAGTGTTAAAATGCATTGCACCCATTATAGAAACGCCAATGCCTCAGTCAGCGGACAGCTGCAAATCCGTTCACATCACACTCACCATCAAATGTTTTTTTTCCATTTTGTGCAGCATGGACAGTCTGTGCGTAGCTCACTACTTACTCCAGTGTGAAGGAATCAGGCTAATCGGGGCTGGAGCTGACGTCACACACCCGCCCTGAAAACGCTAGCGTTTTTTCAGACTCTCCCAGAAAATGGCCAGTTATCACCCACAAATGTTCCCTTCCTGTCAATCACCTTGCAAACAGCTGTGTGATCGAAATTTTCTCACCATCCTGTCGCTGTTTGGCAGTGCGCATGTGCATTATGGTGCATATGCATGCGCAGTAGTTCGATAATCACCTGCACTGCGAAAACGCACAGCAGTGATCAGGTCTGAATTAAGCCCTATGTTTGGAAATGTTGTCTAAGGTGATCTGTGCCAAGGCTAATCTAACATTACGTCAAAGTGGTATTTGCTTTATTTTGAAATGAAGACATTGTAGCATAGGTAGGTTACAGCATGTAGCTATTTGCTTTCCTGGACATTATATATATATATATATATATATATATATATATATATACTGTATATCCATATGGTTCCCACATGAGTCATGAGTTCAGTGCTTCAGCCATTACAATTACCTAAAAAAAAATATTAATATTGATGTTGCAATTTAACACTTTGGGCAATCAGCGGAAACAATGTTCTACTAATATTCTGCTTCAGCTGTCTTCCTCCATTTGGCATGCATTTATCTGTCTATGTTTCAAGAATATTGTTTCTTTTGATTGCTTCAGTTAAAATAATTTAATTTGTGCTTTTACTTTTAGAACAAAGTACATAAATCAGTAACTTATTGGAAGCCATTAACTTAAATAGAAGCGGGGATTGCTTTATTGATTTGTCATTGAATCACAGTTTTCCTGTGTGCTAGGAGCTAAATACCAAAAGGGAAGAGGAGGCAATATTCTGTGACATAATGGATTTGCTGACAGTGATGACACCTTGCTACTACCTTACACGTGCACAAACAAGTATCCAATACATACTGTACTGTCAAAGCTTACAGAGGTTTTCTACCTTTAGATGTATATTAATATATTGCCTTATCTTTCTTGTTTATATGTCTGAGACATAATAATTATTATGTCTATATAAAAGACATAATACAGTAGTTTATTTTTAATCATGTCCTAGTATTATGAGACTCCGCTGGACCTTGTGTCTGTTGATCATTAAACTTCTTAAACTTCTACTACTGCTTGGACCTTTCTCCTCCCAGGTGTGGTATGCAAGGTCAACCACACTTAGGTCAACAGTGTCTAGGTCGACCACTATTGGTCGACAGTAAGTAGTTCAACATGGTCTCTAGGTTTCACATGTACAGAAGGTCGAAATGAGTTTTTGCACTTTTTTTGGTGTCGTTTTCTCTGTACAGTAACTGGGATCCACAATTAGTGCATCGTGTTGCTCACCATGCTTCGGGCAAGGTGCCTCGCTCCGCTACCGCTGCGCTCGGCACAGGTTACCATTTCCAATTGTAGTCCACGTGGATTTTAAAGTATGAAAAAGGTAAAAAAATCTAAGAAAAAAGTGAAAAACTCATGTCGACCTTTTGTCATGTCGACCTACAACATGTTGACCTAGAGTCCCAGTCGACCTAGAAACCATGTCAACCTACTTACTGTCGACCAATAGTGGTCAATCTAGACAGTGTCGACCTAAGTGTGGTCGATCTAAAGACTGGATACCCTCCTCCCAATGCAGACTCTCTCATTCTGGCAGGCTGCACACTATAGGAGTTGGTACATGACTCTGGGGGGTAATTCAGAGTTGATCACAGCAGCAAATTTGTTAGCAGTTGGGCAAAGCCATGTGTACATCAGATGTGGCAGATATAACATGTGCAGAGAGAGTTAGGTTTGGGTGGGTTATATTGTTTCTGTGCAGGGTAAATACTGGCTGCTATATTCTTACACTGCAATTTAGATTTCAGATTGAACACACCCCACCCAAATCTAACTCTCTCTGCACATGTTATATCCCCCCCCCCTGCAGTGCACATGGTTATGACCAACTACTAACAAATTTGCTGCTACGATCTACTCTGAATTACCCCTTCTGCCTGTAACTTAAAGGGGTGGTTACTGACCTCTGCCATCAGCAAAACATAAAATACAAATTGCTTGAACTATTTAAAGCATGTCTGATTGTGTCAAGTGCCTCTGACATTGCTTCTTCCTGGCATTCAATTTGGCTGCAGTTGGGCTCTAACTAGAGATTTGCGGCTGGCACTTTTCGTGTTTTGTGTTTTGGTTTTAATTCCACTTTCGTGTTTTGGTTTTGGCCTGGTTTTGCCAAAACCACCCTTTCGTGTTTTGGTTTTGGATCTAGATGATTTTTGAAAAAAACATAAAAACAGCTAAAATCACATAATTTGGGGGTAATTTTGATCCTACGGTATTATTAACCTCAATAACATTCATTTCCACTAATTTCCAGTCTATTTCTTCGGGACTTGGACGCTCACATATTCCTAAAGTACTGTAAATGGACCATATATGCTGTACTATTTGCGTCTGTACTGTACATACTGTATGAAATAATGTAGCGTAATGAGACGCACTAGTAAAGTAGTTCTTACTATGTATTTCAGTATTGTATTTTACGGGAGACCACACGCATGCGCAGTGGTGATTGTAAAAAGCGACATCTGGTTGATGATTGCAGGTATTACACTTAAAGGTAACGACAAACGCTCTGTGCACCTCCCTGCGACTAGGCGCGCCTCCCTGCGCCCTGGCCCACTGCATATGCCCGTTCGCAACTAACGCCTCAGCCAGCCAAGATAACGGAGGACCCATCTGTAAGCACTGCGGTGGCTGCTTGGAGGGATCTGATTGGCTCCCTCTGAGAGGGAAATGTGAAAAGAAGCCCATATATTTTTATTGGTAATGCTATCTAAAGATGGTGTTACTCATCGGTCCGAAAACTGGAATTTTGGAGTTTTGGATGCATTTTTTAGTACATCTCTCCCTATATCCCCTCTTCTTCTCTCTTCTCCATTCCTTGTCTCCTTTCCCTCCCCCTTCTGAATCATCCTGTGTGTAAAAGATGGGGTGAAAGTTAATAGAGAAAATTGGGGGAAAAACAGTTAAGTAGAAACACTGTTCTAGATAACCAGAAAATGAACACTGAAGACATTAAAGTGCTCATATCTTAATCTAACACCTTAAAGCTATGTCACGCTATTTTAGGTTCAAAGATTATAAAACATTTTTCTCTTAGAAAATGTGTTGTATTGAAAAGAGAAGGTACAGTACAGCAGGGATGTGCGGTGAGGTAAATTGCTCAGGAGGCACTGGTTTGTACCAGAGCCAGATTTACACACAATATATGAGCCTAAGAGTGCATGTAGGAATTATGCACACGTGCCGCAGTATATGCTGCTGAGAATTATAGGTGTGGAAAAGATAGTCAGGTGAGGCACTGCCTCACATGCCATAGACTATTTGCTCCAGAGTATTTAATCTAAAAATGATTAGAATAATACAAAGAAGATATTTCTAATATATTCTTTGTATTTTTCATATACTTTATATAGTCTGAACTCTGGCATATACGTTAGTATAACAGAAAAGGCTCTGCCTCACCCCACCGCACGTCACTGCAGTACAGTATGGTGATATTAGTATTTTTTTGAACTCGTCATGAAGATTGGTTTGAACTTGAATGTGTTTTCATTAAAATTAATAATTTATTCATCATTTAACATTGTTTTACTATTTTAAAAAGATAATTTCACTAAGCAAGTTATTTTTTACCATCCAAACCTTGTTTCAAGAAATGATCAAATTGAACACATCAAAATGTAATAGAAGAGTTATGTTATTATCCATGCACTGCATCCATAGTGAAGAAAGTTGGAGATATGTGAAATTTTCTTTTAATAATGATGTCAGAAATGGAGATAGGATATAACTGTCAGCTTGAGATGATTCATTTCTCTGGAAGTGCTGGGCTAACTGTTCTGAGATGCTCCAAATGACTCACAGCTAAATAATAATCTGGTCTATCACTATCCCAATTGCATTGAAGATAAGTAAGAACTCAGTAACAAATAAGCATTTCACTCATGATTATCATCATGATAGAAGATTAGCAGAATGGCACTTTCTGCAAGACTTATTGTTTGGCTGTTGATTTGGATTCCAGTACTACTGAGGGAAAAATGAAATACTTTATTTAATCCTTGGAACATCACTACAATCTAAAGTTAACCTTTTTTGCAAAATACATTAATACATGAGAAAGGAGTGGGTTAGGACTTCACCAACATACTAAAAAATATTTTACTATCAGCATTTGAAGGCAGCTTATAGATGGAGGTGGGTGAGTCAATAATAATTATATTGGTTATACAACATTCTATTTGTGGCTATTAATTAGCCCTAGGTTAGGATAATGCACGTGGCTTCAAGTGAGGCTGAAGTAGGGCCTCCAGTTGTACTTCGACCCAGGGCCGTTTCTACTGGCAGATGAGCCGTGCAATTGCATGGGGCGCCCGCCGTGACCCCTGCTGGGTGATGCTGACTGCTGCTGCCCATTCTCTGAAGTCCGCAAATGACTCCCCCCGCCCATCCAAATTACTCTGCTCGCTGGGCGGAGATTAGCGGCATGACGTGGTTGCGTTGAGACATCACACATTGGGAGTGCGCAGTTTAAAGGGAGATACTGCGGAGGAGTGGGTGGGCACAATTTTGTAGACCAGTGAGGAGCTGTGGTGCAGGCAGCCGTAGCACAGGCAGAACTCGGAGGATCCAGAATCTGAGAAAGACCCCCTAGAGAAGGCAGGCGACTGCTGCAGACAGCATAGTGAGTGTATTAACATTCAGTTCACTCACAGACTGGGTGCAATCTAATGTCATGGGCGGTGTGTCAAGACTTCATACAAATGGCTGTGCTGTGCCCATCTAGAAGTGGCTGTGCTGTGTACATTAAGTAGCTGTGCTGTGTCCATCCACAAGCTGTGTCCAGTCCACAGTCTAATTTTGTCACACAGTGGTGCTTAACTGACTCCTCAGGCCATACCCATTCCACTGTGTTCACATATAAGCACTACAGTGTGTATCGTCAGTTAAAATAAAAGTAAAAAAAATTAAAATGTTAAAAAGTAAAATAAAAGTAAAAAATATATATAATTTTTTTAGTACTGTTCTGCGCACTGCACCCCAGTGCGCTTTGAACACTGCACGTACATATAAAAGTGGTCTGAGCAGCCAGTTAATTATTGTGTAATTTGTTAGTACTATTCTGTGTACTCTACCTACTCCAGTACACTCTATCCCAGTGCTTATGCGCAAAAGTGGTCTGACAGTGTGAGCTGAGCTGCCAGTTAAAAAAACAAAAGATGTAAATATATACGGTTGTATAATTTGTTTGCAGTGTTCTGTGCAATCTACCTATCTCAGTATGCTCTGTACCCTAGTGTACATGCATACACACAGTGTGAGCCGAGCTGCCAGTTAAAAATGGATAACAATCAGTTTAGAGAAAAGCAGTAGCAGCAACTAAAAACTATGGCTGCAGCTGCTGCAACCAGTCAAGATGATGTTACTAGTCAATCTACATCATCTAAAGCTAATTATAAGGTCATAGAGGGTCACAGAGTCAGGGCATCCGAAATAAAAATATCAATATGTTACAGGAGTGAAGACAAAAACAAAAACACAACTATGAAAGGAAAAGATAAGTGCAGAAAAACATAAAATTTGCAACATGCCATTCACCTCACGCAGTGGCAGGGAAAGGCTCAGGCCTCGGCCTTTATTTATGAGCGGTGGCTCTGAAATTTTTAGTGAAGCATCTTCCGGCACTCATGATGATGCAAGACCTTTTACACTCAGAAATTTGAATAGGTGTAAAATAAAAATGAAAAGCACTAAGGCCGTAGGACAAACTGTGTGTTCAGAAATAGAAATGTCACAAATCCTTCAGTGCTATGTGTGAGCCTGACCTTTTTGATACAGTACTCGCAGAGAAGCCACACTCCGCGATGTGGGGATGAGCAGCAGAAGTTTAGCTGATGACATAGAAATTACCACTGAGGAAGTGCAAGAGGATGAGGAAGATATTCGTGTAGCTGATACTGGCACTAATGAGGATGTTGAACACGAGGATGTTTGTGTAAGTCAGGCATTATAGTCATGCCTGGGCATAGGACCAACAAATCCACCTCTTATTTGTGGAATTATTTTTACCCAAATCCTGACAATTGTCAAGCCATCTGTAGCATTTGTAAAACCACAGCAAGTTGAGGTAGGGACGTAGGAATCCAATCCACCGTTATGTCCTTAGCAGTAAACTCATTAAAAGTTTTTAACATCAGAAACTGGTGCTAAAAAAATAACAAGCAGTCCATCATCAGCTAGCTCCCTTCTCTCAATTAGATCCCAGCACCTACAATCTTCACCACCAACACATTCATCCTCAATATTCTCTAATGATTGGAGGTAGTCCTGCATCCAATTTGTTAAGACTAGTTAAATCCTCCCCTATCCAAGATTCCGCCAAAGAATCCTTCAGCGCTAGGCCTGCTGCCAAAAGGATACCAAGAAGACCACTAGTTCAATAAACAATTGACAGTGAAAAAATCCTTTGCAAGGGGAAGCAAGTAAGACAGCTCTCACCCAGTTGCACAGTGGATCAATGACTATGCAATTATTAAATATGCGTCCAATATCCACCATTAATGTAGTGGGCTTTACACAGTTAATTGAGGTCCTGGGTCCCCGGGCCAAACTCCATCTTGGTTCCATTTTATCCAAAAAGCCATTCCTTGGCTGTACCAGGACTTAAAAACCCCCCACCTAATTATTGGCCAACAAAATTCCATTGTATGTGGACAAGTGGTAGTGGGTAAACTAAAGATTACATGACTGTGACAGCCCTCTGGGTGAGTGAATCGCCTGCAGCCACAGCATTTTATAGCAAACAACGCCAGCTCATTAAGAGGCAGACTACTCTGTGTATCACTGGCTTAACTAAGAGGCTTACTACTGACAACATCCTAGAAAAACTAAAGGATTGCATAGCAAAATAACTTACCCCACTTGGACTCTGAACAGAATTTGTCATTTCTGACAATGCCACAAATAATGTGAGAGCATTACAGCTGGGTGAATTTCAACACATCCCATGTTTTGCTCACATGATCAACTTGGTGGTACAGAGTTTTTTTTTATGACAGGGGCATGCAGGAGATACTGTCTGTGGCCTGAAAAGTTTCAGGACATTTTTTGGCATTCAGCTGCAGCATGATTGCATCACCTAAAAAAAAGTTCAATTTGCCCTGCCACCAACTGAAGTAAGAGGTAATAACCAGGTTGAGTTCCATCCTTTATATGTTTCTGTGTATGGAGGAACAGCAAAAAGCTATCCACAGCTATACAACAAGCCATGACATTGAGAGAGGAGGGGTAGTGTACCTTAGCCGAGTTCAGTGGAGAATACTTTCTGTCTTGTGCAAGGTGCTCAAGTCCTTCAAAGTAGCCACATATGAAGTGAGTTCAGACACTGCTAGCTTAAGACATCTGATTCCACTAATTAGGCTTTTGAAAAACCCACTTGAGAAATTGAAGGAGGAGATGAAACAAAGCTATTTCACTAATTATGTCAGACTTGTAGTTCAAGTCTTTTATTCACTTTACCAGGATCCATGGATTACCAATATTTTAAAATTATATCATGGCGACCGTGCTTGATCCTATGTTTAAGTCATACATTGTGTCTTTCTTTCCAACTGACCCAGATCTTAAGAGATGCAAAGAGCTCCTGGTGAGCATGTTGGCAGCTCAAGTGGTACACGACACATCTCCACCTTCATTTTCTCTGGCAGCTACCAGTAAAAAATAGCTTTTTCAAAAGACCTAGTGTTGATGCAGAGACACAACATTTTGACATCCGGTTGGATCTAACAGAATTGCCTAAAATTAGTGACACCCCTACTGTAACTCCATTTGATGTGGTCACCATCCAAAGAATGGTGGAGGATTATTTTCATGACACCATACAAATAGACAAGTCACAGAGTCCCTTTGACTACTGGAAGGGGAAAAAAGCAATAAGGAGGCCCTTGTACAAACGGGCTTTGCATTACTTAAGCTGCCCACCCTCCAGTGTGTGCTCAGAAAAGGTTCCCAGCTGTGCTGAAAACTTTATCAGCGTAGGAGGAAAATGTGGAAAAGATGATGTTAATTAAAATTAACTGGAAATTTTATGCAGAAGACTCTTACCAACAATTACATAAAATTACACAGACTTCTGTAACAGTGGATTCCAGCAGGGATGAATTGATATTGTGTGAGGCTGATATACACAGCTGAAGATGTGGATAAGGAATGTAGTGACAATGACATCTTACCATTGATGAGCTGAAAGCTGAGCTGCCTTAAGCCTATTGGTAGCTTTTTATTGGGTGCCCAAACAAACCAAGCACTTCAGCCACAATAGTGGCAGTCGCTGTCACTGAAGTGCTTAGTTTGTTAAACTGCATGTCCTTTTTAATATCCAATATAAGGGTTTTGAAAATGAACAGTTAAAAAACAGTTGAACAAACATAGAACTACATCATGAAATTTAAAACGTTTATAACTTTTACTTATTTTGCACAAACCCAAAATAACTTTTGACTTATTCAAACACACCAAATGTGGCACCCCAGGACTGTGTGTGTGCCCCTTTAAGAGATCTTTGTTGGAGCTCCACAGCAGCAGGACAGGAGAGAAAGCAGCTGGGAGAAGGGTATAGTGCTGGGAATAAGAGCGTGGTGTGTGCTGGCAGATGGAGGAACGCAGAGCACAGTGGGAGCTGTAAACTGGAGTGAGAGAGCCACAGGATGCTGGGCGGTGAGAGCATCAATGTTAGAGAGAGCAGCGGAGTGTTGCTGGGGAGTTTTGCCATAGAGCAGGTGATGCTGCAGCCAGATGACTGGACACAGCCAGGCCTGGTGATAGGCGCAGACACAGCTGCCACCTTGAGGGAGAGAGTGAGGAGCTGCGAGGCTAATCTTCCTTGCTAAATGTTCATCGTCTTCAGATCTACTCTGTCAGTTCCTTCATTGGCTGCCTGTATTCTACCGTATTCAATATAAAATACTTTTACTTACATATACTGTAAGTCTATTAACCAAATTACAACAACACACATCTCTTCACTTATATCCCAACTTGACCTCTCCACTCTGCACACAATCTGTGTCTCTCATCCACATGAATTACTTGCTCCCATTCGCAATTGCAGGACTTCTTCAGGCTGCACCTACTCTGTGGAATGACCAACAATGCACAATAAGACTCTCCTCTAGTCTTCAAACCTTCAAGTGTTCCCAGAAACTCACCTCTTCAGGCAAACTTGTCAAATTCCATAACCGCCCACATAACCTACATAAATATGTATAGCTAATTACATCCCCTATGTACAGTCCACACATCCTAATATACAGTACAGTATTTTCTTTTTATTCAATTGGACATCCTCCTGACCTCTGATCAACATTGCTGTGTGACTATATCATACAGCCCACCAAGAAACTCTGCAATCTGGCTGGACCCTTATGCAATAGGTACAGATGTAGCCACCTTTATCTTGAGTGGCTGCGGCGTTTGTCCCGTTCGACCATACGCAGCGTACTGGGGCGTAGCGAGGCGCGCCTAGTCACAGAGACGCTATCTAATCGCACGGAGACAGACATTTGACGTTTGGCGTTACCTTTACGTGTAATACCTGCGATCAGCCACCAGATGTCGCTTTTTACAATCACCACTGCGCATGCGTGTGGTCTCCCGTAAAATACAATACTGAAATACATAATAAGGACTACTTTACTAAGGCGTCTCATTACGCTGCATACAGTAAATACTGTACTCATTACGCTGCATTATTTAATACAGTACTGTATATACGACACCGACGCAAATAGTACAGCATACAGTATATGATCCATCTACAATACTTTATGAATACTGTATGTGAGCGTCCAAGTCCCGCAGACAAAACATACAGTACTGTAAAACCAGTAGTGTACACTGTCGCAAATGGATGTGTGTTACAAGTTCACTATTGCCTCTCAAGATTAGGAATTTTGTACAGTATGTTATCGTCCTAATCCCGTAGCCATTACAGCATAATCAAAACCAACGGATTTATACATTTGTCTGCGGTGAAGTGGTGAAGTGTTTCGCTTCCTATACTCAGAGTCCAGGGTTCGATTCCTTAAGTACGAATGCATGTTAGTTTTTTTCAGACACTTTATTATTTTTTTTATTCACATACTGTAAACCAGGGCATAGCTGCATGAGCGGTTCTATGCGATCGAGTCCGGTGTACCATAATGTGCAGGTTCTATGCAGGTTAAGGTTCTATGCTCCGTACAGTACACATACAATTCTGTAGCTGGGCAGACTGAATAGAAATGGCTACCACCTATGACTCCTTGCCCCACAGAGGCCCTAGGCTACGGAGCAAGTAATAGTCCAGATTGTACAGACTATGGGGCAATGCTGAAGGAGCGTCACAATCCCCTAGCTAAAATACACAGTATGCACATTATGGTACACCGGACTCGATCACATACTGTAGCACACTGGCAAAATGGCCGCCGCCCCTGAACCCTTGTGCAGGTTATGGGGCAATGCTGAAGGAGCGTCACAATCCCAAAACCAAAATACACAGGGGAGATAGGGATAAGCTACTGTAGGATTGCATACAGTATTACGGTACACCGGACTCAATCGCATAGCACACTGTCAAAACGACCACTACCCATGAACCCCCACCTCCTGAACCCCCACCTCGTGGCAGGCAGCAGTTGGGTATGGAATGAGAAATGGCATAAGCTGTGCAGGCTACGGGGCGATGCTGAAGGAGCGTCACAATCCCCTAGCCAAAATACACAGAGATACTGTAAGCGAGGTCTATGCACATTACAGTACGTTACACCGGGCTCGGTCGCATAGCAAACTGACAAAACACAAGTTTTACAGTACATACAGTAAAGCAGGCCAAAGCTGCAGGAGAGTTTCTACTGTAAAGGTTCTATGCACCGTACGGTAATGTACACATACAATTCTATAGCAGGGCAGACTCAATTGAAATGGCTACCGCCTGTGACTCCTAGCTCCTAGGAGGCACTCAGCTATGGAGCAAATAACAGCACAGATTTTGCAGGCTACGGGGCAATGCTGAAGGAGCGTCACAATCCCCTAGCTACAATACACAGGGGTGATAGAGATAATCGAGTGGCTGGAGGGGGGGTCCCCTTGATTTAAGGGGCCCCCACTCCTCCAGGGTACTCCGGCCAGGTGTGACTAGTTTGGTATTTAATTCCATGGCCGCAGGGACCGGTATAAAAGTCTCCCCCGGCTGTGCATTATCTGTCCAGCTAGTGGAGGCCAGTGCTGATTCAAAAAATATGGGGAACCCCTACGCTTTTTTGTCCCCCTTATTTTTTGCACCAGGACCAGGCGCAGAGCCCGGTGCTGGTTCTAAAAAGATGGGGGATCCCGTGTCCATTTTTTCCGTATTCCTGCCGGAATTCGACTGCAATTGCATATACAGTACTGTACCCCTTAATGTCACTGCTTACAGTATACAGTATTTAGACATGAGCTTGTGTACAGTATCTGTCATGAGGTGCTTTTTTCACTGACACTATAACTTTTTTCTATTGTAATATACTGTACAGAGGCGGCAAACTAGCCAAACGGGAATAATCAGCTTCTGCAGAATAAAATGAGATGCTACAGTACATGCCTATATTCTGTGAGTGACTGCGGCTCTATGAAATTAAATCAGAAAATTTAAATATGAAATGCATTACTAATGTGTGGCATTACTGTACTGTATGTGTATAAGGTGTACTACAATATTTTCTGGTGTAACATAAGGAAAGGGCACTACTGCATGGTCTAATGCAGTGGTTCTCAAACTTGGTCCTCAGGACCCCACACAGTGCATGTTTTGCAGGTAAACCAGCAAGTGCACAGATGTATTCATTACTAACTGACACATTTTAGAAGGTCCATACAGTAGGTGGAGCTAATTTTTTCACTTGTGATTCTGTGAGACCTGCAAAACCTGCACTGTGTGGGGTCCTGAGGACTGAGTTTGAGAACCTGTGGTCTAATGTAAATAAAGATGAATGTGGTGGGGTGTAATGTGAATAAGGGGCATTACTGTTAGGAGTAATGTGGTACTATGATATGATGTCATGAGAATAAGAGACACCACTGCATGATATAATGTGAATAAAGTTGCAGTACTGTGTTGTGTCATTTCATCTTCGGGTATTATTGTGTTACCATGCCCCTTCCCAGCAAGAACATACTGTACACTGTTTTGGGCTGGCACTAAATGTGCACATTGTTCTTATTTAGATTATAGGGGGTAGGAGCGCCAAAATGGGTGATGGTGCTGGGAAAGGGGTGCAGGGTTAGAGGCGGAACTACGTAGCATCTGTGCAAGAGGGCATCAGCCAAAATCTAGCCTAGGGCATCATGTTGGTCAGGTTTGGCTCTGATAATACTGTATACTGTACTCTTACTGTACTTTGCATTCAATACAGATACTGTTTGCACACAGGTTTTACATGAATCATTGGCAATGCTGCAGGAGTGTCTCATTAGGCAATCTAAAATATACCACGACTATGGGTGGGGATACAGTAGGGAAGTTCTGTCACCATAAGCTGTCTGCTGTGTATAGCATATTTCCATCTGAGATGCATTTGTGTGTTTGTAATAAGAAAAAAAACATTTTACTGTACATTTAGTGGATACAGTATTTCTCCCCCATAATGACGTATCATACTGTACAGGTACCCTCATGTACTGTACCGTACCATACTGTAAAATTGAATATTTATTGGAAAAACATCAATATTAATGTAAAAAAAAAGTATTACAACATCCGATTCCATGTACTGCACTGATCAAAATGTACAGTACTCTTATTCAGGACTTATAAAACTGAAAATAACTGTTCATACACATCAATAACATTACTACTGTATAATATTCTACATTAGTTTATGCAATAATCAGACAAAGGCAATTTTATAATTTTTTTTAATAATGCACCAATTTGAAATTTTAAACAGAAAATACAGTACAGAACTACATATTTGTGGCTTGACCATTTCTTTCGACTACAACAGGTAATACTTTATACAGGTGATTTATATAATTATTACAATGTTCAGGTGTGAGTACTTCTAGCCAAAATTTCTTTATCCCATCCACCAGTTGCTGTTTTGTTGTTGGCTTTGCAACACTCCTAACGTACCTCTTCAATTGAGCCCACACTAATTCGATTGGGTTCATGTCTGGTGATCTATATAAAAATAAAAAAAAAGCGTATAGAAAAAATTAATTACATTACAGTAAATAGAGAAAATTAAACATACAATATTGTACTGTTTATTAAACAAAAATTTTTTTTACAGTACTAGAGTGCTATCCAAAATTTTACTTGTACACTGTTGAAAGAATACTCACTCTGGTGGTGTGCGTTCCCAATTCATACCTTTCTCTTCCATAAATTTGGCTGAGGCGGAGTGTTTAGGATCATTGTCTTGGAATATCCTATGGTGAGTTGGGTAATATTTATTCACAAATGGTACCATACATTCCTCTACTATTGTTTCTTGGAAAAATTTCTTATCCATGATTCCTACAGAAATCAAAAAATGTTGTTAATTAATAAGCAACTCCTTTTATTGTGCAGTTACACGTACTCTACAGTACAGCATGTATTTTAACAGAACACAGGCACAGAATAAAGTATAGTACTGTACCTTCGAAAAATAATAGGGGACCAGCTCCTAATCGTGATATGCCTCCCCATACATGGACTTTCAATGGATGCTTTGGGCGTGGTTTTAAAGAGATATGGTTACGTTTCCTGAATGACATTCTGGAGAACCGCTCAAGGGCAACAGACGATTCATCTGTGAAAATGACATCATCAAATGTTTCACCACTCTCAATCCATCGCCGTGCCTGTTCCACTCTCTTTTCTTTATTCACATCTCTTATCATTGGAGATATCCTGTGAAGAGCCAAAAATAATGAAATCAGATACAGTTATGAAATTACAGATTTACAGATTACTGTATATACAGTAGTGATGAGCGGGTTCGGTTTTACTCGGTTTTACTCGGTTTTACTCGGTTCTCAAAACGGCATCTTATTGGCTCACGGATGTCACGTGTTTTGGATAGCCAATAAGATGCCGTTTTGAGAACCGAGTAAAACCGAGTAAAACCGAGTAAAACCGAACCTCGCTCATCACTAATATACAGTAGACTGTATGTGCAGTATACTGTATTATATACCTACTGTATACATTAAACTGTACATACAGTACATTAAGGTACATACAGAGTAATATATATATATACATACTGTACATACACACAAACACACACACACGGTATACAGTATGTAATCATCACAATAAGCCGGCAATGCTTCATTGCTGTCTCTGAGTGCCTATACAGTAGGTATCTCTTTTGGGATAGAATATATACAGTATATACACACACACATACTGTATATAGTATAAAGTACACACTCTGTATAATGATTTATGGCATTATTATATCACGTATCAAGGGATTATTAACAGTGCATTTACTGTATGGTTTATACTGCTTTCAGTATTTTACCTTGTTGCGCCAAAGGTCCATCCCATTTTCCGTTGCATCCTTCTGATGCTGGTGGCCGATATGTCCAGGTCATACTTGGAATGGAGAATTCGTTTTATTTGCAGAGCAGTACGCTCATCATCCTCACGAGTTAGTTCCTCCACAATTTGTTGCACTCTCCTACAGTACAATACTGTATGAAAAATATGAATTCATGAACAGCACAATCACAGTTACAATTGATGAAGTTTTTATTTTATTTCAAAAAAATTGTTTATGGTATAAAGCAAGTCATTTAAACATTACAGTAGTGTACAGTACGTACCATGTGCATTTTGTAGGAAATACAAATCTGGGCGTTGTTCTCTCGAATGCATGATAGCGCACCGTTTCTAAAGTGACTATAATGCCACTTTCCTTGAGCCATGCATGGATCTCTTTGATGGTTTTATTTTCTTTTTTCATGTTGGCGATTATCTTGCTCATCGTTTTGTTGATAGTTACTGGCATGTTGTCCAACTATAATTCCTGTATGGAGAGAAAACATTTGTGAATACTGTAGTCTAAAATTTACACATCTGAAAATGCATAAGAGTTTTATGATAGAAGTTAATACTGTACATGTTTACTATCCAGTACCTGATGTTCAAATTTAAGTATTGTATACTGTACAGTACTGAAAATACCACTTCAGTGTTATGGACTGCAATTAGTTTCCTGTATGAAACAGATACAGTACTGTAAATAACCCTCCTTGGAAGTGCATGGGCCCTGTGAGACTTACAGTAGTGTACAGCATAAGGGTCGACTGACATGATGTACAAGCATTACATACAGTACATGTCAGTACTGTATGTAAATTCTTCAATTATTGCCTAACAACAATGCTGCTTACTGTATATTAAATACTGTAGGCCTAGAAATGTGCATCTCTATGTAGTAGTTAAAAACACAGGGGCCTATGTGGATAAGCGAGTTCTATGCACACTAAAAATGGCCACCGACCGTGAACCCCCAGCACGTGGCAGCGCTCGGATATGTAGTGAGATACAGTATGGCATACATTTCACAGTCCAGGGGGCAATGCTGAAGGAGCGTCACAATCCCCTAGCTCAATTACATTGGGATAAGCGAGATCTATGCACATTACGGTATACCAAGCTGGATCGCTTAGCAACCTGACAAAATGGCCGCTGACCGTGAACTCCCAGCACGTGGCAGCGCTCGGATATGTAGTGAGATACAGTATGGCATACATTTCACAGTCCAGGGGGCAATGCTGAAGGAGCGTCACAATCCCCTAGCTCAATTACACTGGGATAAGCGAGGTCTATGCACATTACGGTATACCGAGCTGGATCGCTTAGCAACCTGACAAAATGGCCGCCAACCGTGAACTCCCAGCACGTGGCAGCGCTCAAATATGGAGTGAGAGATGGTATACATTTTAAAATACACCGGGATAAGTTGTACAGGCCATGGAGCAATGCACAGGGACATTCATCATTTACGTATATAAATAATTGTAAACCGTAAATGAAAGAATTACCGGTCAAATACTGTATGACGAAACTGTGTCAATGAGCTGGAACACGTGAGCCTAGCAGAAGTTTTCGAAGGCAGAAACAGAGAGCAAATTATGAGGAGATTTCTGAAAGGTCGGAGAAGATCCACACAGCAAGTCTGCTTACGAGGAAACAGCTTTGCAAAGTGGGTAGCGGGGCGGTGACTGAGACGCTCTTTTATTCACTGCAAACAGCGGCCGGCCCCCGCCCCATTGCTGTTGGTTTATGCCTTAGAGGACTCGGACGCTCGCATTTGTAAAGCACGGTGTTTTCCTCCGCCTCCTGCTAGCCTGTTGCCCTTCCCCCATGGGAGCCTGCACAGATCATGCAGTAGACAGGGAGGGAATGCAAATGCAAGTCATGTGCAATACACAAACGCCCACTGTAGTACTGTTTTGCTCACTTACAGTACTGTACTGTAGGTTGCATTTAGCGTAAAGAATCGCTCCTGCAGATGTACTTTGATTTATGTGAAACCTGTGTGCATCCTTCCATTGGATGTACTGTATTGGAGAGAAAAAAAAAATGTTACAGTGAATGTCACGGGAACACATTAAAAATAAGGTTGGCACTTCCTTCCCATTGGTGTTGGTTTACAGTATGCCGTAGTGTACTCGGACGCTCATGTAATTGCATTTCAAAGGCACAGTATTTTCCATCGTCTCCCCCCTACCCCCATCGCCCTTCCCCCCTGGGGGCCTGCACAGGGAGGAAATTCAGGTCCTGTGCAATACACAAACGCTGAAGATCTACAGTACTGTTTTGCTCAGTTGGTAGCGTCAGAATACACTCATTTCATTCCCGCTGTTTAGGTGCATTTAGCGTAAAGAATCGCTCCTGCAGATGTACTTTGATTTATGTGAAACCTGTGTGCATCCTTCCATTGACTGTCTTACAATGTAAATAAAATAATACAGTGCATTATTACAGAAAAAAAAAAAAAAAAAAGAAAGAAAGAAAGCACATCAGGTCTCGAACCCTGGACCCCCAGCGAGGGAGGTGGGAGCCTTCACCCCTAGCCCACGACGCCTCATGAGAGATTTCCAATTTCATGTGTGAAAGTACTGCAAACAGCGGCCGGCCCCCGCCCCATTGCTGTTGGTTTATGCCTTAGAGGACTCGGACGCTCGCATTTGTAAAGCACAGTGTTTTCCTCCGCCTCCTGCTAGCCTGTTGCCCTTCCCCCATGGGAGCCTGCACAGATCATGCAGTAGACAGGGAGGGAATGCAAATGCAGGTCATGTGCAATACACAAACGCCCACTGTAGTACTGTTTTGCTCACTTACAGTACTGTACTGTAGGTTGCATTTAGCGTAAAGAATCGCTCCTGCAGATGTACTTTGATTTATGTGAAACCTGTGTGCATCCTTCCATTGGATGTACTGTATTGGAGAGAAAAAAAAAATGTTACAGTGAATGTCACGGGAACACATTAAAAATAAGGTTGGCACTTCCTTCCCATTGGTGTTGGTTTACAGTATGCCGTAGTGTACTCGGACGCTCATGTAATTGCATTTCAAAGGCACAGTATTTTCCATCGTCTCCCCCCTACCCCCATCGCCCTTCCCCCCTGGGGGCCTGCACAGGGAGGAAATTCAGGTCCTGTGCAATACACAAACGCTGAAGATCTACAGTACTGTTTTGCTCAGTTGGTAGCGTCAGAATACACTCATTTCATTCCCGCTGTTTAGGTGCATTTAGCGTAAAGAATCGCTCCTGCAGATGTACTTTGATTTATGTGAAACCTGTGTGCATCCTTCCATTGACTGTCTTACAATGTAAATAAAATAATACAGTGCATTATTACAGAAAAAAAAAAAAAAAAAAGAAAGAAAGAAAGCACATCAGGTCTCGAACCCTGGACCCCCAGCGAGGGAGGTGGGAGCCTTCACCCCTAGCCCACGATGCCTCATGAGAGATTTCCAATTTCATGTGTGAAAGTACTGCAAACAGCGGCCGCCCCCCGCCCCATTGCTGTTGGTTTATGCCTTAGAGGACTCGGACGCTTGCATTTGTAAAGCACGGTGTTTTCCTCCGCCTCCTGCTAGCCTGTTGCCCTTCCCCCATGGGAGCCTGCACAGATCATGCAGTAGACAGGGAGGGAATGCAAATGCAGGTCATGTGCAATACACAAACGCCCACTGTAGTACTGTTTTGCTCACTTACAGTACTGTACTGTAGGTTGCATTTAGCGTAAAGAATCGCTCCTGCAGATGTACTTTGATTTATGTGAAACCTGTGTGCATCCTTCCATTGGATGTACTGTATTGGAGAGAAAAAAAAAATGTTACAGTGAATGTCACGGGAACACATTAAAAATAAGGTTGGCACTTCCTTCCCATTGGTGTTGGTTTACAGTATGCCGTAGTGTACTCGGACGCTCATGTAATTGCATTTCAAAGGCACAGTATTTTCCATCGTCTCCCCCCTACCCCCATCGCCCTTCCCCCCTGGGGGCCTGCACAGGGAGGAAATTCAGGTCCTGTGCAATACACAAACGCTGAAGATCTACAGTACTGTTTTGCTCAGTTGGTAGCGTCAGAATACACTCATTTCATTCCCGCTGTTTAGGTGCATTTAGCGTAAAGAATCGCTCCTGCAGATGTACTTTGATTTATGTGAAACCTGTGTGCATCCTTCCATTGACTGTCTTACAATGTAAATAAAATAATACAGTGCATTATTACAGAAAAAAAAAAAAAAAAAGAAAGAAAGCACATCAGGTCTCGAACCCTGGACCCCCACCGAGGGAGGTGGGAGCCTTCACCCCTAGCCCACGACGCCTCATGAGAGATTTCCAATTTCATGTGTGAAAATACTGCAAACAGCGGCCGGCCCCCGCCCCATTGCTGTTGGTTTATGCCTTAGAGGACTCGGACGCTCGCATTTGTAAAGCACGGTGTTTTCCTCCGCCTCCTGCTAGCCTGTTGCCCTTCCCCCATGGGAGCCTGCACAGATCATGCAGTAGACAGGGAGGGAATGCAAATGCAGGTCATGTGCAATACACAAACGCCCACTGTAGTACTGTTTTGCTCACTTACAGTACTGTACTGTAGGTTGCATTTAGCGTAAAGAATCGCTCCTGCAGATGTACTTTGATTTATGTGAAACCTGTGTGCATCCTTCCATTGGATGTACTGTATTGGAGAGAAAAAAAAAATGTTACAGTGAATGTCACGGGAACACATTAAAAATAAGGTTGGCACTTCCTTCCCATTGGTGTTGGTTTACAGTATGCCGTAGTGTACTCGGACGCTCATGTAATTGCATTTCAAAGGCACAGTATTTTCCATCGTCTCCCCCCTACCCCCATCGCCCTTCCCCCCTGGGGGCCTGCACAGGGAGGAAATTCAGGTCCTGTGCAATACACAAACGCTGAAGATCTACAGTACTGTTTTGCTCAGTTGGTAGCGTCAGAATACACTCATTTCATTCCCGCTGTTTAGGTGCATTTAGCGTAAAGAATCGCTCCTGCAGATGTACTTTGATTTATGTGAAACCTGTGTGCATCCTTCCATTGACTGTCTTACAATGTAAATAAAATAATACAGTGCATTATTACAGGAAAAAAAAAAAAAAAGAAAGAAAGAAAGCACATCAGGTCTCGAACCCTGGACCCCCAGCGAGGGAGGTGGGAGCCTTCACCCCTAGCCCACGACGCCTCATGAGAGATTTCCAATTTCATGTGTGAAAGTACTGCAAACAGCGGCCGGCCCCCGCCCCATTGCTGTTGGTTTATGCCTTAGAGGACTCGGACGCTCGCATTTGTAAAGCACGGTGTTTTCCTCCGCCTCCTGCTAGCCTGTTGCCCTTCCCCCATGGGAGCCTGCACAGATCATGCAGTAGACAGGGAGGGAATGCAATTGCAGGTCATGTGCAATACACAAACGCCCACTGTAGTACTGTTTTGCTCACTTACAGTACTGTACTGTAGGTTGTATTTAGCGTAAAGAATCGCTCCTGCAGATGTACTTTGATTTATGTGAAACCTGTGTGCATCCTTCCATTGGATGTACTGTATTGGAGAGAAAAAAAAATGTTACAGTGAATGTCACGGGAACACATTAAAAATAAGGTTGGCACTTCCTTCCCATTGGTGTTGGTTTACAGTATGCCGTAGTGTACTCGGACGCTCATGTAATTGCATTTCAAAGGCACAGTATTTTCCATCGTCTCCCCCCTACCCCCATCGCCCTTCCCCCCTGGGGGCCTGCACAGGGAGGAAATTCAGGTCCTGTGCAATACACAAACGCTGAAGATCTACAGTACTGTTTTGCTCAGTTGGTAGCGTCAGAATACACTCATTTCATTCCCGCTGTTTAGGTGCATTTAGCGTAAAGAATCGCTCCTGCAGATGTACTTTGATTTATGTGAAACCTGTGTGCATCCTTCCATTGACTGTCTTACAATGTAAATAAAATAATACAGTGCATTATTACAGAAAAAAAAAAAAAAAAAAGAAAGAAAGAAAGCACATCAGGTCTCGAACCCTGGACCCCCAGCGAGGGAGGTGGGAGCCTTCACCCCTAGCCCACGACGCCTCATGAGAGATTTCCAATTTCATGTGTGAAAGTACTGCAAACAGCGGCCGGCCCCCGCCCCATTGCTGTTGGTTTATGCCTTAGAGGACTCGGACGCTCGCATTTGTAAAGCACGGTGTTTTCCTCCGCCTCCTGCTAGTCCTCCATTCCCATTATGCATTAGCGAACTCAGACGCTCATATATTTTAAAAGCACGGTGTTTATACATTGTACTGTACATTCTTCCTTTTACACAATTACTGTAGTTGCGTCTCCATACACATACAGTACAGTACTCCATACTTTTTCCACCGCCTCCCGTTACGCCTACAGTATTGCCAGAGCTGTAGATCAATCCGCCGCTATACTGTACGATCGAAAGTACTGGATTAGTGGAGCATTAGCCACACAGTGGTGGAGATGTGTAATGCATGATGAGTATCTAGATCGCCTCAACGCGCCTGCCTGTGATTAAACTCAGCTATCGCATTAGCGTGACTAAACACCCGTCTCGGCGGAGAAACAGTCAAGATAAAGGTGGCTACATCTGTAGCACCTATCCTTGTATATCAGTGCCTACTTCCCTATAGATTGTAAGCTTGTGAGCAGAGCCTTCCTACCTCTATGTCTGTCTGTTATTACCCAGTTTTGTGTAATCACTGTTTTTCCAGTTGTAAAGTACACCAGATAATGCTGTGCTGTATAAGAAACTGTTAATAAATAAATAAATAAATATGGGTGGGTGGAAGGACCCGAGGACAATTCTTCTTGCACCACTTTTCATTTTTACCACTGCTGTGTGGCAATGTTTCATACTGTAGATGTGCCATACATTGCCATGTGTTTGTGTAACTACTCTGTCACTTAGTAACCAGCCACCTCTCTACAGCCTTTGGCCTAAACTGGATGAAAGCAGTATTGTTGGCTGTGAGGTGGCATCACTGGCGACATCCCCAAACTGATATGCATGTACAGCTGACTGGGGATGGTGCTAGCAACCCGCAGGAGCAAGCATCACTAATGATCTAGTGGGTAAACACTGGAAACTAATTTGTTCTAAGGATTGGTCATTATTTGCAAAGTTGTTTAAAATGTCATCTAGTGTGTTTCCAGATTAAGAGCCAGAATCATACAAGTCTGCATCGACTCATAATGATATAAATAATGTGTCATTCTGAAAATATGTTGCTATAATAAATTAATAAACATAGCATTTATTTAACAGAAACAGAATAACATTTCTAAGTCCACTTTTTTTAAAATAATAATTTTGTATGCAAAGTGCGTGGCAAATAGTACTTTCTGCTATAATACTCATTAAGGATAATTAAGTCAGGCTTTTATTATCTATATACAGCATTCTGTGATTATATCAGTTGTTTCCACTGTAATCAAATTAGGTTCCTTATCCAAAGAGATGAATACAAAAGGCTCACTATCATCTGCACATCTGTTATCTTTTAATGGCAGCCTGTGCTACTTGATTATATATATTTTATAGACCCTTCAGGAAAGTTGCATGGCACACACTACAGTTAATTTATATTGTGTCACACAGTGTTTACAGCACCTAGCACTATAGCAAACAACAAATATAAAAAGAGAATATAAAAACAACTGAAAAAAAAAAATAACATGCAGTGCTTAAATAGGCAATAGTAAAAATAAAGCAATGAAATTTAATTGATTGTTTTTTTTGCTATGAAAAAAATGTCCCAGTACACACCTAAACTGCTGAAAGTCTTCGGACCACATACAGTACAGTAATGTCACCATGGTCTGTGAAGTAGCTGGAATGAAGAAGTTTGGTGATATTAGTTCCAGGCAGTGATTTTAATATATACCACTGATGATGGTAGAATAATGTCCCATGTTCGGGAAAAAAGGCACCATTACTGTTGACTACCATAAAAAATAAAGCGCTGTCAGTAGCACCGCGTGTTCAGAAGATAATGTCACGATCCAGGTAATTCTTTATCAGTATTTACCTTCCAAATGCCTCTTGAGACTGTCCTAGCGTTCCAAGCCTGGATTCCATCTGCACTGTCTGCGTGCAGCACGCTGCATCTCATTGTTTCAAGTATTTTCACTGTGATTCTGCTACTGCGGCCTTCACCGCCATTGTTACACATTCCTATAGTAGTTAATTCCCCTTCTGTGTGTGTTCATGGGCGCAGCCATGTTGGACTTCAGTCACATGACATTGTTCCGCCTATCCGCAGTACTGACAGTGCTGGAGCCTAATTACCCACCAATCCCTGCTAATCTGTGGGTATAAATATCCTGTATCCACACCCAGAAGGTTGTCAGTGCTTCAATTGTCTTCAGTGATTCCAGTGTGCAGTTCTCCCATGGATTTTCTCTGCAGTACAGCCTGACTCCCTCGTGATTACACTCTGCCGTGTAACCCGACTCTCCAGTGATTACCCCTCTACAGTCTACCCTGATTCACCTGTGTCTGAACTCCGGCTTTCCCGCAGCCATTCTCCAGCTTCTTCTACAGCTCTCCAGTGATCCCCAGCATCACTTCATGCTTCACCTGTGCTTCTAAGTACAATAGTGCATTTCTATCTGCGAACCCCAGATTCACTCAAAGCTTACCAACGATCCTCAGCATCACTTTATGCTTCACCTGTGCTTCTAAGTACAATAGTGCACACCACTTATACTTCAGATTACTAGTCACAACCAGTAATATTTCAGAGACTCACTTGTTACTGTTTTGTTTGGTTGCACATTATCTGACTTTTCATTTAATAAAAGCACTTAAATATATTCCTGTTGTCGTGGTCACGCCTCCGGGCATTTGGTATACAGCTGAAGTCCTCTTGCACCTCCTACATTCCGGTACCCGTCAGCCCCTGCAACTGAGGCTCCCAGCTACCCTCGCGAGCCCTCAGTTGTGACAAATAATTTGTTATTGACTGTGCAACTGCTATAACTCCTTGAAAGACTGTCAAGTCAAACCACCTTTACTGAATAAAGGATCGATCTTGGCAGCAATATATGTACTTGTACTCTTTGTTCTCTGGCTTTTAAATATCAAAAATGTTTTTTTTTTTTAAATAAACTGTTATTGATTTTCAATATAATGAAAAACAACAATAATATAATAAAACTAAGCAAGTGGGGTGCATGGTAAAATAGTAAAAAGCACACATTTCTGGGAGTCTTTTTTAAGAATTTTAGATGATCTGCATTTCCCTGTCTACATGAATATAGGGTGCACTAAGGTGGTAAGAAAAAAAAAAGCATTTTGTTTCCCCTAGCACACTGAATGCTAACAGTAACCAGATTTAAATCCTACAAAATAATAGAATTCAGAGATCTTGTTTACATTTATTTGCGCAAATGTATGGAAAAGCCCCCAAGCCTTGTCAAGGCCTCTGTATATTGGGGGTCCCTAGTTCTATATCTAGGAGCAGTGTGCGGCACCCCAAAAATCAGCATAAGCCAGAAAGCCCAGGGCAGCACACCAATGAAACAACTATAGTGTTAATAAATTAATGTTAGGAAGCCAAAGCTATATACAGAAAGTGATACAAAAATAATGAGATGTAATAAAAATATTGAAGAAATAGTGTTAGTAAAGAAATGAGTTTGTGATAAGTATTAATAGAATGTAATAGTATGCCACACTAGATCCATCCAGCCCGGCTAATCCAGGGGCACTGCACCCCACACCTCCATTACCCCAAACTGGGTCTATGATTAACCAGATGTGCTGCCCTGTGCTTTCTGGCTAATGCTGATTTTTGGGTTGCCACACCCTGCACCTAGATATAGCACTAGGGACCCCCAATATACAGAGAGGCCTTGATGAGACTTGAGGGCTTATTCATTCATTTGAGCAAATATTTGTAACCAAGATCTCTGAATTCTATTATTTAAATCTGGTTACTGGTAGCATTCAGTGTGCTGGGGGAAACAAAATGTTTCTTTTTTTTTGCTTAGAGTAAATACCCCTCCCTTGCAAGCACCTGAGTGATATCACTAAGCTAACTGAGCATCTGCCACTATATATGAACTAAGATGGTCTCTGTGAGTTTTTTTTCTTATTAATGAACTAGTGTTTGCCCATGGTTTAGCTGATGTGGGTTTCTGTTATTGCACAGCGGAACTAATTTTACAAAGACAGTAGTGTCATCTAATATTGTGATGTATATTTTATATTGTAGACATTAATCACAAAATGTCTTTGTAAACAATATTTGCAGTTTTCCTTCAGAGATTAACACTAAAAGATGCTTGGGGATACTAACTTGAGAGCAAGCCATGTAATTCTGCCATTGAGAGAAGCAGCTGGTCCTGAGATCTACGCCAGCAACCATGAGCGTTTATCCCTGTGACTTGTTGATCGTTATAGCAAAGCAGACGTTTACAGGAAATTGTAAGGAAAAATATTTGGGGATAAGGGGTATACATGGTATAAACACAGACTCACCTGCGCCACATCCCATTAGTCCTATAATCAAATGTGAGTATTAAAATACACCACAATAAAGGCTAAATTAGGTTTGTAACAAATCTTTATTAGCGGTATAAATCTGTGTTCTGTAGAAAACATCTACCAGGAGTTACTAATAAGGAATTACCTGACAAGAAGACCCCCTACAATTATTTTTATGTAAGTGACTAATTAACTCTCTAGCCGGTATAAAGTTTGAATCAGTTTATTGAATCTAATAAATATAATCTTTCTACCAGAAACATATACCACGTTATAATACCCTTTACAGTGAGATTACCTTGTGGGAGATTTCCTAAAGCATCATTCCAGTAAGTGGTTTTCTTATTATACCACTATAATTGTATAACTAAGAAGATATCAGAGAATATCCCTCTCTCCTCAACATCTAGTTACCTTTATTGTAAAGACGTGTTTCCTATATTTATCAAGTCGATACTATGAGGTGTTTTCTCCACCCCTTTGGATCTGTTATACATATTGCTAAACGAATCTGTTAAATGAAATGTTTGATGAAAATATGACACCATTTGATGTATCTCATTTGCTCTTTCTGTTCTCTCTCTCTCCTCCATTCACTCCACCAGCTACGACTTGTACCCCTGATGAAGTCCATAACGGACGAAACGCGTTGGATTTTATGAAAAATATATTTAATATACACTGTTTCTGCATAAATGTGTATTGTGCTTATGGAACATCGTATTGTTATACTACAATTTTTATTTTTATTAAAAATAATCTTTCTGTCATTCGGGTTTAATCTGGTTGGATTTTAATTTTAATTACATAATTCTATCTGTGCGCCCTCTGAATACCTGTATCCCATATCTCTGTCTGTCTCCCACTAGCAGGGAGACTTTTCAAGAGGTGCTGCCCTATTTTTAGTACAGCGCGAATTAAGGGTATTGTTGTTTTATATATATATATATATATATTGGGTACTTGGCACTCCTGTAATGATCAGCTTCCGCGGTGCCTTCCTTATGTACAATATATCAGAAAACATTCTCTGAAGGTAGTTTGCAATACTCTCCTGTGCAATAGTAAAAGAACCAGCAGCGCTAAGCGTTTTTTTCAAAGTAGGAAAAGAAGTGTATTCACATTTAAAATAAAGTGCAGGCATCTCCATCATCAACGTTTCAACGCCACACAGGGTGTTTTTCTCAGGGTGTTATGCTCCTCTATCCTTACAAAAACAATATGTGGCAAGTGTCAAGCATCTGTTTTTTTCTTTATTGCTCCTCTCCCTGATGTCACACCGAGATAATATATATCTCAGTTTCTTTCTAGGTCACTAAGCCTTCTAATAGTGAAAATGCAATTTAAATTCAGTAAGTAGTTTTTGCGTTATGCAGGAATAAAGAGACAAACAGACAAAAAAATCAGAAAACTAATTTTTTTGTCTTCATAGTTCAAACATGGAGAATATATGTCTCCAAAAAAATTCTATTTACAGACACAACAATTACAACTTTAATATAAGTTTAGATACCCAAGATTAGTAAGTATACCAGAAGATAATATGACTAAGGCTGGATACACACTTTCTGATGTCTGTGACATTGCGCAAGATCCCCTACAAACCATATCGTTCATACACACTGAACAATATCGTTTGCGTCTCGTCAATGACTGCATGCACCCACATCCAGGTGCATGTTGTCACATACAATATCTTTAGCTTTCATGTTGAAAACTAAAGATATTGTACCTCGTTAATGACCCACAGGAGAGCGCATCATTAACAATATAGAGTATACACACTTGAAGATGTATACGATTTATCATCTGATCCGCCAGTTCGGATTATATATCAGATGCACATCAGCAAGTGTGTACCCAGGGTGGGAACTACAGATGCATGGTTTGGTTTTCATGGAAACTGAACCCAACCAAACCTAGGGCATCCTAGTCACTGCTCGGATCTCCTTGCCGGACTCGTATCCGAAAATGAGGCAAGACACTGAGATCCCAACATTGGATCTCAGTATTTTGGTCTGGAAAGCTGGCTGCTGTCGTATCCAATCAGCGGCCGCTACCAAGTTAACAGGCCGCTGGTCGGCTGAGAATGGCTGTCTCTCAGCCAACCAGTGGCCCATTACCATGGCAGCAACAGCTGATTGGATCTGACAGGCAGAAGGGCCTCACTACACCCTCCCTTCCTCCCTGCCAGGTCACAATTCACCTGCTCTTCCTCCGCTATAACTGGATGGGGGTGCGCCGGGGAGCTACTGATGCTGAGAAGTGGGAAAGGACTCCTGCACTGCTGCCTCTTTGCCTAGTGCAGCACTGGTAGTAAGAGTGCTGCAAACTTTGGTAGCAGCATGTAGGAAATGCAGGGGGTTTCAGATAGGTAGGATATGGGGTGAATTATATGGGACACAGGGTGCATCATGTGCTCTGCCGGGGTTCTTTCCATTCACTCAGTCCATTATGTGCATCAGAAGCAGCAGCATGTCTAAGCCAGGCTCTACCCCTCTCCCCTCTCTGTGCTGACAGATACAGTTCCTGATATCTGCCCTACTAAAGCCCAGGCTGTATGATTTGTGTACTCCTTTGTGAGGTAGCACATAAGGGGCACTACTACTGTGTGGGCATAATGTGTAAGGAGCACTACTACTGTGTGGGTATAAGAAGTACTACTGTGGTGTAATATGTAAGGAGCAGTATAGTGTGGCGTTATGTGTATAAGGAGCAGTACTGTGTGCTGTCACATATATAAGGAGCACTTATGTGAGGCGTAACGTGTAACTGTGAGGGGTAATGTGTATTAGGGGTTTTACTGTGTGACTTCAAATGTAAGTGTCCTGGGGCGGGATGTAATTAAGTCTGAGTTCAGTGCCCATGCAGGATACCAGCCGAACTCTGACTTTTTTTTTTAAAGGGGCAATCATTTAAAAGGCTAAACAATGCCTTTGTAAATGATTGTCCCTTTAAAAAATCGTCCGAGTTCGGCCGGCATCCCGCACGGCCGCTGAACTCAAACTTCATTACATCCTGGCCCTACTGTGTTGTGTAATGTGTATAATGACATGTAAAATGCCATGATGGTGATTGTCTTGTCTTTTTGTGCTGCCCTTATAGTGCTGATTATTTAAAGTATTATCACACATTGTATTGGAGACTTTTTATAATAGACTTGTATGCCAGGCTTTGATATTGCAGATTTACTAAGACTTGTGGTATTTATTTTTTTAATATGTAGAATAGCATCAGTGTTTTTTTTATGTTTTTCCACCAACATCCCATCTAAGTAAAATACTGATGCTGCTCTCTGCATCTCTACTGTCTGGGGATTATACATCTCTCCTCCTCTTGATTATGCCGCTGCTCTGTCTCTGCACTTAGCCAGCAAGTCTTTGGCCTAAACTGGATAAAACTATATTGTGAGCTGTGAAGTGATCAAAACTGAGTGGACTTGAGTAGCAATTAATGTTATTGAGGTTAATAATACTCTAAGAACAACAAAAAAATGCCCAAATTAAGTGATTTTAGCTTTTTTGGGTCAATTTTCGAAAAAAAAAAAAAAAAAAACAACGCAAATGGCAATTAGTGCCTGAATCTGCAGGAGGCTTATATTAGCTGAGTTAGTGCTTTACTCAGTGTCTCACTACCTGGGGAAACAGACAGCAGGCCTGTGATGAGACATTGTGAGTTCTGTGCATATGCCTGTGTTTGTGGTAGGGGCATTAGTCCTACCTACATTAGTCCTACCACTCTGAGAAAGGCAATCTATTAGGTGTAGTCAGTGCCCAGACAAGTTAGGATTTATTTGTATGTTTTGTTTTATGTACTGCACAATAAAATTAGCACGGCTAGATTGCATGAAACCACTGGTGTGCTGTTTTCCTGGCCACTGTGTGTTTGGAGGTACTCCTACACTGATCACCTCACATATGATTAAAATTGTGATTATCAGTTTTTGGTAATTTTATAGGCAACATCTGCATGAAATAAAATATTTCAGGACAGGCAAAGCTTTTAGCAAATGCCATGCGACCTAGCAAAGAGAGGGGAAGGAATTTCCAGTTATTAAGTACTGTAGGTTAGTATTCTTAGAGAGTATAGGAGAAAAGTTAGTTAGATCAGAAGTAATATATATTCCTGAATATTTACTCTGAGTGGGAGCTAGAAGAAAAGATGGGAGATTTGGTAAAGGCTGAAGAGAAGCAGGAATTCCACTGACAGGGAGAATCTTGGACTTAGCAATGTTAATCTTGTAACCAGAGAAGATCTGAAAGACATAATGATATCCATTATGCCGGGATCATATTTATCTTATATGTTGCTTTTCAGTGAGAAAAAGTAACATACTGTATCATCTGCAAATAATGCAACTGTTGCCAACAAGTGTTGTCTAGTGATGTAGCTATAGTGATATCCATTGCAAGAAAATGTAGTGTAAAAAGATGTGCAGAAGATCAATAAACGGTTGACGAAATCCAAATTTACTTAATGTGTTCAAAAGATGATGGATGTGATCAGGTTGAAAGCCTTTTCTGCATCTAAAGCCACAATAACACTAGTGTCAAGATTACCAGAAGAGCGTAAGTGGTTTTTTTTATTAGATATACTGCAACTCTTTGAACGTTGACCAGTGACCCCATATAAAGCCCGTCTGGTATGAATGTATGATGTAAGGCAAAATAAATATCAGTCATTCTGCTAAAAATTATGTTAATAATTTATAATCAAACTTCAGCAAAGAAATGGGTCTATGTTATCCTGGTTGAGAAAGATCTCTTCCAGATCAAAGGGAGCACCTTTATAACTGCAGAATTAAAATAAAGAAGAAGTGTGTTCTTGACAAAATAAAATTATATACAGAAACTAACATCTCTCCAATTCTAGGAGCTAAAATTTTATATAAAATCACTAGAAAGACCATCCAGGCCCAGGGGATTTGCAGAATTTAATGTAGCTCTTGAATAGCTTTATTAATTTCATCTAAGTGGATTGGGTCAGTTAGAGTTTGCATCATATCAAGGGTTAACCAGACAAAGTATTTAATACAATCTATTGCAAAATTTTAGAGACTGAGATAGGTGAGAAGGGAATATCCAGAGACAGAACATGCCTTTCTCAGTAGTGGTTTACATACTATACTAAACTAGTGCATGGACTGGAAGTAAAATTGTCTCAATATTCGTCTCTGTCACATTTGGGAAGAGTGTATGTGATAGAAGATTGTAATCAATTCTGTTGTGAGCTGCAGATATGCAGTAGTACTCTTTATTGGCAGGATACAAAGCTCTCCAGGACATCAATCACTTGAAGTATTTTAGAGAACAAGGGAGCACCTAGTTTAGGGAGAGCAGAAGAACCACTGGAGGGGTTAGAATGTTCCAAATAAGAGGATGATTAAATTAAATTAAAATTCTGACAAATTACTATAAACTCGTTACTAGGAATAATCAGTCAGTAAAGATTGAAAATACTACTCTCTCTCTCTCTCTCTCTCTCTCTATATATATATATATATGTGTGTGTGTGTGTGTGTGTGTATATATATATATATATATATACACACATACACACAAAGAGGATGCAGCACTCCAGGCTTATTCTAATATAACATAGCACCACAAGAATGCAGTATCAACGTTTCAATTCCACAGAATTGTCTTCAGGATACAATCCTGTGGAATTGAAATGTTGATATTGAATTCATGTGGTGCTGTGTCTTATTTGAATTAGCCTGGAGTGCCGCATGCTCTTTGTATATATCTGTGCTGTTCAGCTGATGAGGGCACCGGTAATATTATGCTGTGTAGATGAGTGCCGGTCCATAACTACTGACTCTCTTTCTCTTTCTCTCTCTCTCTCTCTCTCCATATATATTAGTAATCCAAGGTAGCGCGGCAATCACAGCACTTAAAAGACAACTGCTCTGGGTGACCCCACCAAATAGCAATATAATGGTTCATCAGGACCAAGGAGGATTAAATGGTCCTCTGAAACATTGACACTGATGTTTGGAGTCCTATAATTTAGTGCCAGCCGTTTTCCTACCATTATATATAATATATATACTGTTATATTGATAAGTGCTATCCAGTTATTTATTTCTCATCTCTCTGGAGCCAATCACCCCCTAGCAATCACCTCCTTAGCCAATGTACTCAGCATAATGGCATATTTTTTATTATATGCATCTATAACATTATACTCTATTATTCCCAAAGAGCAAAATCTCTTTCAGGGACTCCCGTGTTTATTAACACTTGAATTACTCTTCTCCAGAAGGCACCCACCAAGGTCCATTCCCACAACAAATGCCAAAAAGCACCTGGGGCACTTACACATTTTAGACATATGTCCGAAGTCCTGCCAGCAAACTTCATTAATCTTGGGGTTAGGTATGTCCTATGTAATATAAACCGCTGCATTTGATGGAATCTTAATGAATTTGTGGCACCTCGGGGAGATGCCAATGCCGAATTCCATGCCTCGTCACTTAATGGGCCAACATCACCCTCCCATTTATCTTTGAGCATAGGAAGATTTTCCAGCAGGTATGCATTTGCCAAAAAACTGTAAATGAGAGAAACTACCTTACAGGGGCTTAGGTCCCTTAAGAATTTTTTAACAGGTGAGTCTTCGATACTTGGAGGTGAAGCATAGAATTTGGCTGATAATGTGTGTCTCAGCAGCAAATACCTATAGAAGAATGAAACCGGTACATCAAATTCTTCATTATCTGGAAACTATATAGTTGGCCTATTGTGAGAATACCTTTAGAACCCAAGGCATTATCCAACTGTAAATATCTCAACTTGCTTAGCACTTTCAAATTCCTCAAGGGAGTATCTACAGTAGGTCTAATCCCTTATACTCAATTAGTCTAGCTGCCTGACTCCAGACCTTAACAGCCTGGACAACCAACACCAGAGCTGTATGAAAAATGCTCCTAGCAATAACATTTGCAGTGGAGTATGTCCTGTATTAACCTGTGCTACCAAAAAGCTTATCTGTTTATTCATCTGCTCTTCTCTTATCCAATTTTGTATATGTGCCAGCTGGGCCGCAATATAGTATAATTTGGGAGTGCCATCCTTCCTTTTTGCCTCAACCTTGTTAGTATATTAAACTGAATTCTTGGCCGCTGGTTTCTCCACACCAATGATGATATCATGCTATTCAATTTCCTAAATACAGAGTCTGTTATAGATTTTATCTTAACTCTCAAATATTCAAATAATGGATGAATATTAAGAGAAAAAATCTAACAGACATACTGTTATCCAACTTCCTAAATATTTAAAAGCTGTCTACGCATTTGAGAGGAAAATTTATTTGGGAACAGGGGAGCTGTTTCCTGAGAATGGAAGGATACAAGTTTTTCCCCAATTACTATTAAATCCCGAATACTACCCAAACTTTTGATTTGAATCCAAGATTATAGGCACAAAGATACCATAGTTAGACAAAAACATGAATACATCATCTGCATACAATGTGACTATATCTCTCCCATCACTTACTCTCAGCCCCACTATCTCCAGATGGGATCACAAAATAAAAGCCAATGGCTCGATTGCCAGAGTAATTAAAATTGGGGAAAGGGGGCACCCCTGTTTAGTTCCCCTTGACAAGGAAAATGGAGATGATACATACCCATTTATAGACTCCCGAGCTTTGGGATCCGAATATAGTAATTGAACCAATTTAATAAATACTGGCCCATAAAATGGCCATTCTTCAGCATGAAATGCCATCTAATGAGACAATCACTGGAAAGGGTTAAATCTGCAAATGCTTAAACAGTCTTCGAAGATTAACCGAAGTTGATTGCCCAGGTATTAAACCTGTCTAATCAGGATGTATAATTGTTGTCAAAACTTGGCTAAGTCAGGCAGATAGAACCTTTGGTAATATTTTGGCGTCTGTAGAAATTAGTGAAATCGGCCTATATGATTCCTCGGGGTCTTTTCCTGGTTTTGGGAGAACAACAATTACTGCTTCTGATATAGAATCTGGGATAACATTTTCCTCATAAAAGATAATTAACAATTTTGGGGCAAAGAGCGCCACATGCCTCTTATAGGTTTCTCTTTGGGATACCATCTGACCCAGGCACTTTACCCTATCTCGGTGACATATCTTGAGATATCTGCCTGAGTGCAATTTAGCTTAGTTTTATACACCTCCCTAAAGTAGTCTACAAAAGATTCCACAATCTCCGGAGTGGAGTTAACCAAATTCCCATTGTTGGTCTGAACCTTAGCTGCAGTATCACATTCAAGGGTCTATCTGTTTGGGCCAAGTAGACCAAATAGTTAAGTATCTGCATTCAAATATCAAGGTGAATAACATTCTGCGAACTGGCCCTTCTCCTACTCTTTTTACTCCCTTTGTGCTTCTAACCACGCGTCTTTAGAAGAGTCCAGTCTATCTTTTAAATAAGCTAATTCTAGCTTTGTTTCTACACTTCATTTCTAATTCAGTGGCCCTTTTCCTGTTTGCCATTTTCAATTCAGCAAGTCTTTTTTTATCAAAGACCCACGCAAATGGGCCTTAAATGCATCCTAGACTACTATTGATGTGGCAGAGCCCGTATTTTCGCTTAGAAACTCTGCCCATATTAATTCTAATTCAGACCCAGTCCCCATCTGCATTAACCACAATTGGTGGCATTTCCAATATGATTGTCCCCTGTCCATTTCCATGGCCAATTGTATCAAAACTGGTGAATGGTCAGAAATACCTCTTTTTTTATATTCAACAGTGGATACACTTGGTAAATATTTAATCGACACAAGTACCATGTCAATTCTGGAAAAGGAATGCAGAATTGAGAGAAATATGAGTACTGTTTCACATTGGGGTGTCTATCCCACCATGGATCAACCCATCCCAAATCTGCCATGAATGTTGACAGACCACTATTTCCTTGTGGTATATAAGTGTCCGATTTCCACAATCTGTCCATACAAGGGTCTAAAACATTATTAAAATCTCAAATGCAAACAACTGGGAGTCCAGAGATATTGCCACAAATTCAACTTCCTTCTTTAGCACCTTGTAGGAGATTAGAGGGGGAATGTAAATTGCCAGTAGGTAAATCTGCATTGAATATATAACACAGTTTAAAAATACATATCTACCTCCTGGGTCTATCTTAACCTCGTTACATATAAATGTATTTTTTTTTTAATAAATCCAGACACTACCCTAGATTATGAGGTGTAGGGGGCATGAAATGCCTACCCCACCCAAGGCCTCTTTAGAGACATAAGTATTCCTCCCCATTATATGTGTTTGTGATAAATACAATATCTATTCCATATTGCTTTATTTGTCTAAGAACTAGGGATAACTTTATTTTATCATTCATAACTCTCATATTCCATGTTGCTATTTTAACCATCTATAATTCATCTTCACAATAACCACATAGCATCCCTACGGGTTACCCCACTTATCCTCAATAATGCAAGATGTTCTGTTACTTCCAACCATGACCCACAATGCACAATCTTCCCCTTCAGCTCTTGGACATATACACGTCCCTCAATAATACCTAAAGCGACCAGACATTAGAATACGAACAAACATTAACAATGCAAAATCCTTTTTCCCCCTCCCATCCCAATTGAGGCATACCTAATTCCCTTTTCCAATTCCTTTATTCCATCATACCCTTAAGGGCAACCACCCTCTTTCATCCACCCTGGTAGGGGCAATAAATACTAATGACTACCAAGACACAGTGGGCTCTCCAGCTACTTTAGAATAATTGTAAATACAATATATGTCACCTTCTGCTGCAAATATTGTACAGGCATGTGTATATATATATATATATATATATATATATATATATATTTATATAAAGAGGAATGTCCCGCACTCTCACCCAACCTAAAGACAGCCCCTGGGATGCCAATCAAAGCCCCATCCCACTAGGGGGTGGACCCATAGTACAGTGCAGAGTTTTCCACTAGCCGTGGAAATGATAGCACTCTCCAGACAAAAAACGATGAAGTCAAAGTAATATCTTTACTCAATTAAAGTGGCAAAACAAGTCAAAAACAGTTACACATATAATGGTAATCTCTCACCAACGTTTCGGTCCCCATTCAGGACCTTTCTCAAGGTGTCCAACAATCCAGCTGTGTCACAGAGTCAGAAATGTGCAATATACATGAAGTGGAACCGGACAGGTGGAACATGCCTCCCAGGCCTCTGTTAAATACCCACAAGCCAGGAAGTGATGTCTGATCACTTCAGCTGACATCACTTCCGGGGGTGCGGTCACAACGAGCTGTGACCTGTAACCATGGTAACGGCCAGTATCTGGTTATACAACCAATCTGCAATGGGCATAAATGTCAGAGTTATTATGCAGGTACAGGTATATATTTGTGTAAAACCACAATCTGAAATAGTTAATGTATCTCCATTTACAATTGGGCATAACAGAGACCTGGTAGTGTACACAACAAGTAGTATAGTACTAAATGTAAAAAATATGTACCAATATCTATTACTAAATTGAGTATAAGACTCCCTATACTATATAATAAACAGATCTAACCTTACAGTACCAACTAAACTCGCAAAGACAATATATCATTTCTATATTTCTATTTGTGTTTATGTTTTTATAAGTTTTTAAGTTTTTAGATTTTTATCAAATTTTTTATTGTTTTTAAAAAAGACCAATACATTAACAAATAATCTACCCTACCCTCCTACAGAAAACCAATGTCACCCAAATATTTATTTAAGAAATATGGAGAGTGGATTGTTCTCGTACATCCCTTTTGGGGCAATAGTGTCCAATCGGTGAATCCAGTAATAATAATAATAATAATAATAATAATTTTATTTATATAGCGCTCTTTCTCCAATAGGACTCAAGGCGCTTAACAGATACATAGCATAATATAGTACAGAAAATAATGAAGTACATTTTCATAAAATACAGAAGCATGAAGATACTAAAAGGGACATTATGGAAATGCTTGAGTAAACAGGAAAGTCTTGAGTCTACTTTTGAAGGATTCTATAGTTGGGGCCTCTCGCACTGTGCGGGGAAGTGAGTTCCATAGAGTCGGAGCCGCATGACTAAAAGCTCGACCCCCAGATGAATTACGGTAGATTCTAGGTACTGCTAAAAGTCCTTCATCTACAGATTGCAGTAATCGAGTGGGGCAGTATGGGGTCAGAAGCTGTTTCAGGTACCTTGGGCCTTGGTCATGTAATGCTTTGAAACTCAGTAAGCCAATCTTGAAGATGATTCGCCATCTTACAGGCAGCCAGTGAAGGGAGTAGAGGATGGGTGTTATGTGGCTAGAACAGGGCTGGTTGGTTAACAGCCTGGCAGCTGTGTTTTGCACCAGCTCTTAAGTGTTGCAATTCTTTTGCTGGTAGACCAAGGTAGAGGGCATTACAGTAGTCTAATCGAGATGATACAAATGCATGTATGACTTTTGGCATATCATCTGAGGGAATTAAGTGCTTGATTCTGGCTATGTTCCTCACGTGAAAGAATGAGGATTTGATTGTTGCTGATATCTGATGTTTAAGTGTCAAGCCACAATCCAGGACAACGCCAAGATTCCACACACGATCACTGGTCTGTAATTCTGAATCCCTGAGTGTAAGTCCAGTTGGTTCGCTATGCTGCAGTCTTGTCCTTTGATGTTGCGGTCGTATCATAAGGACCTCTGTTTTATCCGGGTTCAGTCGCAGCCAACTGGTGCTCATCCACTCCTGTAGATCAGCTAGACAGCCATTTAGGGTTGCTATTGGGTTATCAGTGCCCGGAGCAAAGGACAAGTACAGTTGTGTATCATCTGTGTAGCCGTGATAGACCAGGCCATGGCGCCTGATTATTTCGCCCAATGGGAGCATGTATACTGCAAAAAGAATGGGGGATAGTATAGAACCTTGTGGGACACCACATGGCAATGGCACTGGTGGTGATGAGTATAATCCAGACGATACTCTCTGTGACCTGCCTGTGAGAAATGATTTGAACCAGCTTAGGACTGTGCCATCCAGACCACAGAAATGTATCAGTCGCTCAATCAGAAGCCCATGGTCCATGGTATCAAATGCTGCCGAGAGATCCAGAAGGATTCATATTGAACAGTCACCTCTGTCTTTTGCCATCAGAAGATCATTTAACACACACACCAGGGCTCTCTTTCTTATGCAAAGAGAGCATGCGATCGCCCCCACGTATGGGTGGCGGAATCCAGTCTATAAGCTTACAGCGGAGGTTTGATATTTGATGATGATAGTTAAAAAAATGTCGTGGTACAGGTTGTTCAGCTGTGCCGGATTCTATTGCCTGATGAATCATGGTGCGATGGTTCGCCATCCGGTTGCGAAAGCGTCTCGAGGTCATACCCACATAATAAAGGCCACAGGGGCACGTCAAGATGTAAATCACAAAGTACATAGTACAGTGGAGTTTGAATTTGATATCAATTGGCCGACCAGAGTGGGGATGTGGGAATGTAGATCCGACAAGCATACTCCTACATGTGACACAGCCGGTGCATTTATAGCATCCAGGTTTTCTTTCATACAGCCATGTAGAGGAGAGGACCTTCTGTGGGTGTGCCAATGGTCTAAGCAGCAATTGTTTAAGATTTGGTGCCCTCCTATAGGCCATCAATGGTGGTTTATTAGTTTTTAATTTTAAATGCGTGTCTGTGGTGAGAATCGGCCAGTGTCTTCGGATAGAGCTGCTACACTTATGGGAGAGATTATCAAAGGTGCTTGCAAAGACCATGCAATTGTCTTGCCCATGTTGCTTATCACTGACATCCGAACACCTGAATTTTTGTCTCACCTTGTTCAGACATCGTTGAATAGTTGTCTCACTGTATCCACGTTCATGAAATCGTGTTGTACACTCACGCAGTTGTTCTTCCATCATGTCCGTCTTGGTATTGTTCCTCATTACGCGCAGAAAATGGGATACCGGAAGATTATCTTTAAGTGTTGGGGGATGTTGGCTACTAGCCAGTAGCAGAGTATTCCTGTCTGTTGGTTTCCTAAAGAGGCTTGTTTGAATACTACCATCCTCTACCGTTATGGTGATGTCAAGAAAGCTCATCTGGGAAACACTTGATGAACTAGTAAATTTAACCGGCTTATCCAAAGCGTTTAGGGCTGTAACCATGTCATTAAAGGTATCTGCAGTGCCTATCCATAACATAAACACGTCATCAATGAAACGTTTTTAAAATGCAATCTGTGGACCGTACACAGGAAAGATGTGAGTCTGTTCAAAGGCTGTCATGAAGATATTTGCGTACGATGGCGCCAGGTTGGAACCCATTGCCGTCCCTGAGCGCTGTACGTAGTACTCGTCGCGATACATAAAGTGATTACATTTTAATACCAGTTCAGCCAGCTCCAATAGGAACTCTCCAGGTGGTCCAACACGTGGATACTGTCTCAAGGCTTCCGCAAGTGCCTGTAGCCCTTGGTCATGGGGAATAATGGTCCATGGTTGCCAGCAATAATGTGCCCAATTGAGGTGGGATATTGGACAATTTTTGCAAAAAATCGGCGAGTCCTTTATGAAACTATCACTCTGTTGCACTATGGTCTGCAAAAAGGAATCCACATATATTGCCAATGGTTGCAATAGTGAGTTCCGAGCTGATATTATTGGTCTTCCTGGTGGGTGAGAGAGGGTTTTGTGTATTTTGGGAAGGGTATAGATGATTGGGCAAACCGGATGTTCAACTGTCAGAAAATCAAACGTGTTCTTATCTATCCATTTGTAATCGAAGCCCCTATGTAGAGTAGAATCCACCATGGCTTTAAAGCCTCCAATGGGATTTGTCCTTTGATTGCTGTAAGTGGTGCTATCAGAGAGTTGTCTCATGATTTCCGCATGGTAGTCGGTCCAGTCCTGAACCACCACTGCTCCGCCCTTATCAGCTTGTCTAATAACAATGCTAGGATCTTGTTTCAGAGAAACAAGTGCCTGCCTTTCTGCTTTTGTTAAATTGTCAAATCGTGTATTGGGTACGGCCGTATGCATATCGTGTTCAACCAGACAAAAGTTTTATACTGGGGTTTGAGGACATTGGGTCGAACTGGGAAGGTTTACGAAAAGTAGTGGTCATTTCCTGTTTGTCTGGACCAAAATGCTCGCGCAATCTCAACTTGCACCCAAACTTATAGACGTCAACAGCCGTATCAAAAGGTTTGTGTGGACATGTGGGTACAAATGACAGTCCCCTAGATAATAGTGTCACGGTGGCCTCATCCAGCTGTCTGCTTGATAGGTTGAATACTAGGTTTGTGGTTTGTCTCGGCATCTTCGCCACAAATCGCCCCTTCCTAGGGTGCGGACTCCTCTTCCACTGGGGAGTATGTCTGTTGTGTTGGAATGTCCTAAAAAAGTACCACGTGGGGGACGACTATCAGAGAATTCTGTGCCAGATGCAGAGGCTGAGGACCCTGTATCTGTAGTGTATACCTGTCTGCGCCCTTGTCTGCGTTGTCTGTACGGTCTTTGTTTTCTGTTCTGTCTGGTGTCACCATTATATTTGGAACTGTTTTTGACTTGTTTTGCCCCTTTTTTTGAGTAAAGATATTACTTTGACTTCATCGTTTTTTGTCTGGAGAGTGCTATCATTTCCACGGCTAGCGTAAAACTCTGCACTATATATATATATATATATATATATATATACATACATACAAACAAGAATCCAGCACTCAGACTGTATCCCACTGATTGCTTGCCAGGTGCCCTCCGAAATTAGGCTGCAAAGCTCACAGCCACATGTAGATGCAACAAATGGTGGCACTCTGGACTTCAAAGTGAGGAAAAAAAACACCAACACTGAATCTTGATAAAAGTGCTGTGGCACTGAAACGTTGATGTAAACCAGGATGTGTTGGTGATTTTGTTCCTCACTTTGAAGTCCAGAGTGCCGCCATTTATTGTATATATATATATGAAATACATGTATGCCTATACCTACATGGAAAGCCAGTCGGCCTGCCCTGAGAACTGATTTAGCAGCATTGATAATTTGTGGGCAAATTTTAATAAACCAACCTCTGCAATAATCAGGAGTTGACGTACATAATATGAAACCACTACGGCAGAACTTCCTTTTATATTTTTCAGCCATGAGGCACAGAGTGCCCCCCTAGTTGATATCTTAGAGATCTTAGTATATCATCCTCTCAGTCAATCACATAATAATCACAAGAGGAGACAAAAATAGAAAGAAAAAAAGAAATACAAAACAAGCAATATATAATTAGTTTGCAGCTGTCTGCCGTGGGCAAGGTGCCGGTCTATCCATCCAGGCTGCTGCTTCCTTTGGATTCGTAAAGAAGTGGTTTCTCCATCTGTCACAATCCATAATATTGAAGGAAACAGCATAGAATACTGAAAGTTCAATTCACGCAAACACTTTTTAATTGGTATGAATTTAGTTCTGTCCTTTTGCACCTCTAGTGCGAAATCAGGAAACATAGAGACTTTAGCACCTTTACATTTTAATGGTCCCTTACTGCCAGCCAATCACATAATTGTATCTCGATCCTGATAATTCAGAACTTTTATAATCAGGGTGTGAGGTGGGGTCCCTTGAGATAATGGATAAAAAGGGATTCATGGCCCTTTCCAAGGCAAATATCCCAAAAAAGGAGTCTCTCCCGAATTTGTCACATAGCCATTTTTCCACTCATTTTTCAGGATTGGTGCCCTCCTCATGCTTAGGAAGACCCACTAATCTCACATTATTTAGATGTAGCCATCCTTCAATGTCATCTGTTAAAGATTTAACCTGGGCCTTAAGCTGACCATATGAGTCCTCTATGATGGATTCTCGCACCTCAGCCTCAATCACCCTCTCATATAATTTCTGCAAGTCCTGGCGCAACAGGGAAATATCCGATTTGACCATACCTATCTTTTCTGATAAACGTTGTTTACTGCAGTTTACTGCTTTAATACTTGCTGTAATGTGAATTCTGTAGAATTAAAAGAACTGTTGGCTTTAGATGGGTTGTTTGTGGTGTAGAAGAGAGTGCCTGGGAGCTACCCCGGCCTGTGAATGGGTGGATTTTTCCAGCCGTGCTGCGGCTGCTGTTTGTCCAGTTTTACCCATTTTTTTTTTTAATTCTTTTTGGGTCTAATAAACGTCCCAACAAAATACAGCCAGAGGACAGATTTTATTATAACCATATACAGTCAATTGCAACTAGAGCCTTTTTTCTACTGTCTTCTTTCCCCACCAATGGCACTGGTGGCTATATGATAATTACTTTAAATAGACAAAATGACTTTAAAAAAAAACCTATACACATCCAGGCTTCTTGTCCACACTGTAAGAGCCCAGCAGCAGTTTGGGAGCGGTTATATGCACCTTTTTCTATCCATACCCAGACAAGCAGACAGACTTCCCCCTTCAATGCAGCCTCTCCGGCGCCTCATCAATCACAGACAGAGAGTACCCACTGGGAACCAGCTTCTTCCTTACAGCCATCACAACACTGATAGTACAAGGACCTCACAAGAGGGCATCCAGCTGATCTCCTTACTTGTGCACGATGAGCTTGTTCATAAAAGCAGCCAGCTTCGAATCCCAGGCCACCAATAGGGCTGATGCAGACTTTAGCCCACTCACATTCAGGCTGCTTGATCTCCCCTGCAGGGAGCTAGGCACTGGACAGAAGCCTCCACACAGCCAGAGGGAAGACCAGGGGAGACCCCAAGGAGCACGCCAGATGACATCCAGCCAGAGCTCGGCACACCTCCGCTGTCCGACCTGATCCGTCACAGCGGGGAGGCAGACGGGGGTGCACACTGCCACTCCCCGCACCGGGGCCACTGCAGGACCAGAGAAAGCACAGTAGGGTGGCCGGAGTGACACCGCTATCCAACCAGAGATGCCACAGTGGGGAACGGGCAGCACAACACCCGGCTCCACGTGCAGGGAGACCGCCACCAAAAAGCCGCCACAGGTTTGTCCGGATGTCAGCTGGAGAGCCTCTACACCTGCTCCTTACTCCTGCACCTTCATGGCCACACCCCCTTTTATATATTATTTAGACTTACAATTTAGAATTGTTAAGATTCACTACAGCAACAACAAACCAACCTTCTGGTCTAAATACACAGACACTACTTCCAACTTCAGATGTTGTTTAGCCAAAAAGACAACTCCCTTATACTGTACTTTGAAATAAAAGGAGCAGCAGCCACTGAAGACCATTGGAGCATATGTAGTTTCTTAATTTCAGCCAACACAAGGTGCGTCTATTGCAAAAAAAATGCCAAGCTGATGTGTTGTTTAGTGAGATAAAGGACTTTTAGCTGGTGAATTTATTGCTCCCACAATCCATGTACGTATCCTTACAACAGACATGTGTCAACTAGGTCTGTAATATGTCATTAAGCACCATTATGAAATTGAAAATTACTGCCAGAAGGGTCGAGAGGAAGTATGGTAGGTGAGAACAAGAGGAAATGAACAACACAAGATGAGGCATATGGGGAGAGGGGACGACACATGAGCAGAGTGCACCAAATCCAGGTACATGATAGGGATCACTGACTTCTGGTACATAATGAAAACCACACAAAATAAACACATGAAAAGTAAGGCAAAGCCCCTCACTACACTCTGACTAAAGGTGTGTACACATAGGGGGTCATTCCGAGTTGTTCGCTCGTTAAAAATCTTCGCATCGCAGCGATTTTCCGCTTAATGCGCATGCGCAATGTCCGCACTGCGACTGCGCCAAGTAAATTTGCTATGCAGTTAGGATTTTTACTCACGGCTTTTTCATCGTTCTGGCGATCGTAATGTGATTGACAGGAAATGGGTGTTACTGGGCGGAAACAGGCCGTTTTATGGGCGTGTGGGAAAAAACGCTACCGTTTCCGGAAAAACCGCAGGAGTGGCCGGAGAAACGGGGGAGTGTCTGAGCGAACGCTGGGTGTGTTTGTGACGTCAAACCAGGAACGACAAGCACTGAACTGATCGCAGATGCCGAGTAAGTCTGGAGCTACTCAGAAACTGCTACGAGGTGTGTAATCGCAATATTGCGATTACATCGTTCGCTATTTTAAGATGCTAAGATTCACTCCCAGTAGGCGGTGGCTTAGCATGAGCAAATCTGCTAAAATCCGCTTTCGAGCGAACAACTCGGAATGACCCCCATGGTGAGATCCTTGCCATTTGCTGCAAAGCATCTAAACTGCTAAGTATGTTAGTGTTAAGTATGAGGAAATTAATTTTGGAGATACACGGAGAGAAACAGAAGGACAGCAGACTATCTTCCCCACCTCCACAAAAGAACTGCAAACAAAATACTACAGAGAGTTATCTAATCCACTACCACCAACACCTGCAGCCTGCACAGCCTGCACACTGACCTCCCTGTCTGATTAAGTAACAGCCTACTGCTCTCACATGCTTTCTGCACCTAATTTATACTATCTACAACCACTGTGTAACATTCTCAGCCTTTCCGTTCCTTCCATTACTTACCAAAAATCCTGTTTGTACTGTCTACGCTTTAACTACACCCCCCTTCTCATTGTTAATTCTATTTTACACACACTCCATTCTATATTACTCCTCTGAACAACACTACTGTACTGCCCTCTCCTACAGAGGCCTCTCCTTCACCCACACGGTCAGACCTGATGACCGCCAGGGTGGAGGCGTGGGCATCCTTCTCTCCCCAAACTGCACCTTTCGTGTCATCCCACCTGAGCCCTCCCTCACCTTCTCCACCTTTGAGGTCCACACTATCCGCCTCTTCTACCCCATTCACCTCCATGTGGCAGTGATCTACCACCCCCTGACTGCTGTTCACCTTTCCTTGACAACTTTGCTGCCTGGCTTCCCCACTTTCTCTACTCCGACCTCCCCTCTATCACCCTCGGTGACTTTAACATCATTATTGACATCACTAATGCAGCTTCCACTAATCTTCTTGCCCTTTCCACCTCCTTTGGACTTTCTCAATGCCTCCACCCCTACTCACAATCTCAGCCACTCCCTCGACCAGAGCCAGCGCTACCCGCTCAGCCCCTTGCAATGCAGGGAGGCGCTGAGGTGAAGAGGCGCTCTCCCTGCTCTGCTACCCTGCTCTGCTACCCTGCTGCTGCTGGCAGCCGCTGTGCCTGTCAGACTGGATGACAGGTAGCGGCGCTGGCAGCGGGTAGCACGGCTCCCTCCCCCTCCTCCTCCAGAGTGAGACTGCAGCAGGCAGCGTGCACTGTGCATACTCACCCCCTCTCACAGCTCCGCTGCCGCCACCGACCTCTCGCGCTCCGAATTGTATTGGGGGTGTGGCCTAATCGCGGGAGGCCACTCCCCCTTATGGGAAACTTAAAAACAAAAAATCTTTATAGTGCTTGATGATCCCTGTGCCCCCAGCCCTCAGCCCCTCAGCCAGGGTCATTTCGGTGTGGGAGGGTGATTAGTGTGATCACTCCCCCCCCACCCCCCACCTCCCCCACCTGTCCAGGAACAGGCAGAGGCTCAGCATTAGCAGCATGTGCTGTGCTCCCAGGATGAGAGCCTTATGCTGCTGCCTAGTAAAGAAGGATGGTGGTGGGAGTGCTGCAGACCAGGCTAAGTCCCAGGCCCGGGTAATTAGCACCCGCTCCCTCCAAATCCCCCCCTCGACATCACTACCGACATCCTACAGCCATTGCTGCTGAAGTAACAGAGCCTGCAAGAAACCGGAGTCAGAGAAGGATGAGGAGGAGCAGCGCCTGAGCCGGGACTTCCTGCAGGTAACGGGGCTGCACTGTGGAGGGAATGAGGGCTGTACCTGGCATAGGGGGTTATTCAGAGATGAACGCAGATGGATGCATAGGCAGCCGGATCTGCGTTCATCTCTGCACATGCTGAGGGCCGCCCAGCACAAGGCAAGGCCGCCCAGCATGTGTGGCGCCGCCTCCCGATGCATCCAAAACTTGATTGAGGATGCATCTGATCTAAGGTTGACCCCTGGCAGTGTAGCCTGGTCAGCAGCCATTTTTTGGGGGGAGCGGCTGCGTGTGACGTCCCGGCCTGCCCCCATTTATCCAGCATCACCCCAGCAACAACTTAACTCCACTACGCTGTCGCCTATCAATCACTTTGTGGTCGCATCCATTGGGGAAGTGACCGCAATGTGTGTGGCCTCACGCCCACTGTGCATGCACAGTTTGCTGCACTGGCAAACTGCGCTGAGGGCCGCCATTGCAGTGGGGTCTCAATGACCTTCATAATGTGTATAATGGGCTGTACCTGGCATAATGTGTATAATGGGCTGTACCTGGCATAATGTGTATAATGAGCTCTACTCTGGCGTAACATGTAATAGCGGCTCTCCTGTATGGCATAAGGTGTATAAGGGTACTACTGTGTGGTGTAATGTGACTAACGGACACTGCTGTCCGGTGTAATGTGACTAACGGACACTACTGTGCGGTGTAACGTGACTAATGGGCACTACTGTGCGGTGTAATGTGACTAACGGACACTGCTGTGTGGTGTAATGTGACTAATGGACACTACTGTGCGGGGTTATGTGAACTGGCACTATTCTGTGGTCCTAAACTTTTGCGCGCGCCTTCGGCGCGCACTGACCCTGTTCTGAGCGAGGCCAGAGGAAACTGTTGCCCTGAGGTCTTCAAGATCTTGGACTGGCCCTGTCATTGATTTGAAATGTGAATAAGGGGCACTATTATGTGGCATAATATGAATCAGGGGCACTACGTTTGGGTTAATGTGCATAAGATTGTAATACTGTGTGGCGTAATTTGAATTGTGGGTACCTTTGTGCTCACGCTGCTTCCTTGTGTGGCCACACCCCTTTTTGCAGTGCGCGCGATCCCATTTTTACGCATGGGAGGGCGCAAATTTATTATTTGCAGGGGGGCGCCAAACACTCTAGCACCGGCCCTGCCCTCGACCTTGTCTTCACCCACCGATGTGATCTCTCTGATTTCTCAAACTCTTCCTTCCCTCTCTCTAACCGCCATCTGCTCTCTTTCACCCTCTCATCTTCCCCTCTCATCTCCATGCCCAGACACACAATCACCAGATGCAATCTCGGGTCTCTCAACCCCGCTATCCTGTCCTCCTGTGAGACTTTCTTCTCTCCTCTTTCCACTGTGACTTGTCCCAACCAGGCAGCCTCCTTCTATAAATCTTCCCTTATCTCTGCTCTCGACTCTGTGGCCCCCCTCTCCTCTGTCCCCCTCCACCGCTCCAAACCCCAACCCTGGCACACCAAACTAACACGATTCCTACAAAAAATTTCATGCTCCGCAGAATGCCCCTGGAGGAAACCTCACTTTCTGGCGGACTTCCTCCATTTCAAGTTTATTCTCTTCTCCTACACCTCTGCTCTTTCTCTCGCCAAGCAATCCTTTTTCCAAGTACTCATCTCTTCTCAGTCCTCCAGTCCACGCTGTCTCTTTGAAACTTTCAACACTCTCCTTCGCCGCCCTCTTCCTCCTCTCCCATCCTCCCTCACTGCCATTGACTTTGCCTCCTCCTTCATCTCCAAAATTGAGGATATCCAACATGACATCTCCTCCTGCCACAAGTCTGCTGCACCCCTGACCCCATCATCCCTCCCCTCCATCTATCCCACCCTGTCCTGCTTCTGTCCCACCTAGACAAGGAAGTCCACTCCCTCATATTATCACCCCCCTCAACTTGCCCCCTGGACCCCTTCTCCTCCCATCTTCTCCGCTCCCTCTCCCCCACTGCCTGCTCCCACCTTGCTCACCTCTTTAATCTATCGCTCTCTACCAGCATCTTTCCCTCACCATTCAAACATGCTCTGGTCTCACCTATTCTCAAAAAAACCAACCTCGACCCTTCATCACTCACTAGCTACCGCCCCATCTCTCTTCTCCCATTCGCCTCCAAATTACTTGAAGGACTGGACTACAGCCGTCTCACAAGCTACCTCTCTGACAACTCCATCCTTGATCAATTACAATCTGGCTTTCACCCACTCCGCTCCACCCCACCAAGACTGCCCTGGTGAAAGTCACCAACGACCTCCTTACGGCCAAATCCAGGGGCCACTTCTCTCTGCTCATCCTTCTGGACCTCTCTCCTGCCTTTGACACTGTGGATCATCCTCTCCTTCTCCGCACACGCCAAAACATTTGCCTCTCTAGCACCATCCTTGACTGGTTTACCTCTTACCTCACTAACCACTCCTTCTCTGTGTCTGCCTCCGGCATCACCTCACACCCTTTCATCCCACTGCACACCCTTCCATCCTCCCTGTTGGTGTCCCTCAGGGTTCTGTCCTAGGCCCCCTTCTGTTCTGCCTGTACACCTCTTCCCTGGGTGCGCTCATTAACTCCTTTGGTCATCAATACAACCTCTATGCTGATGACACACAACTCTACCTCTCATCTCCTGATCTGTGCCCCTCTGTCCTCTCTCAGGTTTCCAGCTGTCTCTCTGCCATCTCCTCCTGGATGTCTGAGCACTCTCTGAAGCTCAACATGGCCAAAACTGAACTCATTATCTTTCCCCCAGCCAGAGCAACACCCCTACCAATATCTCTATCAGTGTTGACAACACCATCATCTCCCCCGTTCCCCAACTCTGCTGCCTGGCGTCACTCTTGACTCCTCCCTCTCCTTTGCACCCCACATCCAAGCTCTTACGCAATCCTGTCTGTTCCAGCTATGCAACATTGCTTGCATCAGGCCATTTCTCTCTAAACTTATCATCCACTCACAGGTCATCTCACGACTTGACTACTGCAATGTTCTCCTCACTAGCTTCACTTGCTCCCATCTCGCTCCCCTCCCATCTGTCCTCAACTCCGCAGCTAGGCTTATCTTCCTCTCCCACTGCTCCACATCTGCCACTCCCCTTCGACAAAATCTACACTGGCTCCCATTACCCTACAGAAACTTCTTCAAACTCCTCACCCTCACATACAAGGTCATCTCTAATTCCACTGCTCCCTACATCTCCAACCTCCTCTCCCTTCATACTCCCTCCCGCCCACTATGGTCGGCCAATGACCATCGCCTCTCCTCTGCCCTGGTCACTGCTTCCCATGCATGAGTTCAGGATTTTGCCCGTGCTGCACCCCTGCAGTGAAACGTGCTCCCCCACTCGATTAGACTCTCCCCGACCTTGCAAAGCTTCAAACGGGCACTAAAAACGCACCTATTCATCAAAGTGTACCATTCCGATGCATAACCTAGTCCTGGGGCTGCTCCTCCATCCCCCTGCCTCATGCCTTGAACATCTCTGCTTTGCTTACATACTGCCATCAGGCTACCTCCCACTTGCTTGCACTTCATGTCATCTGTCTGTCGCTCCTTCCCACTAGATTGTTAGTTCTTCAGAGCAGGGCCCTCTTTCCTCTTGTTGTCAAAGCCCTCTTCTCGACCATCTTTGGTGGTCATTCAGAGTTGTTCGCTATTTTTTTTGTTCACACAATATTTTCGCAATAATGCGAATACGTTGCACAATAGCGAATAACCGCCCCCAACGTATTTTTGCTATTTTGTATGCAGTAGTACACAAAGTAGGCGTATGCCAAATGACATCGCACTAATGCGAACCCATCTCATTGCCACAAACCTCATCATAAAAATCCTAACTTCTCGTAGATTTACACATTCCTCTTAAAATTGCACACGCTTTAGCTAAAATCCGCACAGCAATGTTTTTTTTTCTTTTAAGTTAAATAAGGCTCCACAAGCCTTCCTCAATTACGAATCCAATTAGTGTAATGATTGTTAATGGTCATGACCAATTAAGTCTTCAAATAATACCTGAAGAACACTTTGTATGCATAATTGGCCATCCACATTAAAAATAAGTAATTTAAAATATAGATGTGGTAAAAGTTGTTGTTGTTTTTTTGTGTAGAGGTGTAGTGTGTGAATAAATGTGTTAACATGTTTTTCATCAATAAGCTCCTAACTAGTTTTATTTTCCCCGGTTTTAATTCTAAATTCACATTCTTAAATTACATGTCTGAAATGTTTAAGCTAACCAATTTCTGCTTGCCAATCTGCAGTTCCTTTATTGCATAAATAAACACAACACCCGATTAACTTGAAACAAAAATATTTATTAGTACATTTTTTCTCAAAATGTTTTTTTCTTTTTAATAATATAACTTTTTTTTTTCAAACAAATTTTTGCAGCAAATCGACACTTTCCAGCAAATTTATAAGTTGCTGGCGCATGTTTGCCAGAATTCCAGCCAAACTTGTGGGATCTCCAACCGCAACATCTGAAATTAAGATGCAAAATAAACATTACTAACTTCCTCACATTACCTATTATACAAACAAGGCACAAAGCACACTTTAATGCAGGCATGTCCAAACTGCGGCACTCCAGCTGTCTGGAAAATACATATACCAGCATGCCTTGAGTCCTTGACCCAGTTTTGCTGTCCGAGAATGCAAAAGCTGTGTCTGGCCATGCTGGGATGTGTAGTTTCTCAACAGCTGGAGGGCCGCAGTTTGGGCAGGCCTGCTTTAATGGCCAAGTAACTACATCATGGATGTTTTAATGAGAAAACATTAGCAGAACAACACACAAGCCTGCTCAGCAAGCTTTTTTTTTAAATTTAAACAAAGTGTACGACACCATGGGGTACATTCAGTAATATGGGCGTTGTATTTTAGATGGGACGTTACCCATAGCAACCAATCAAATTCAACATATCTTGTAGAAGGTGCAAAATAAATGAAAAGTATTATCTGCTTGGTTGCTATGGGCAACATCCCAACTTAAATAGTAATACCATCTTAGTAAATGTAGCCTCATGCAGGGATTCATTCACATCTGGAGTGAAGCAGTCTTTTCTTTGTTGTTTTTGGCCCTGCATCATCACACTGCATATCCACATCTTCAGAAGGACCACATATCCTAGCATGCCCACCCTCCACGAAAGCCTGCCTTACAACATAAGGTCTAACAGCTTTCAAAAAGTAAAATGCCTAAATAGTAGGAGTGTAACAACACAGATCACTGTGTCCTTAGCCTGCCTAACAAAGTGACTCCTGCAACTTTAATGTGCAAATATTGCAATACCCAGGCACAATTGTAAAAGTAAAACCACACAAAAAGTACCACTCAGGTCTAAATGTTTGGCATATAATGTTTCACATACAAACCCTGTTGTGCAGGCAAACCTGTCGACATAGTGATTGGTGACCCAGAGTGGCCATCCTCAACATTGCAGATGTAGACACTGTACATATAATGTTCCTCACACAAATGTAAATGCATCATCCATACCATGATGAAGATGACAAGCATTTAACCTTGGCAAAAGATTGGCCACAGTACAACACTGGATTAATTTGAATGTGTCGTAAAAGACTTTTTAAAACATAAAAACAATGTGTGTGAACTTACTCTCCTCTGCCACTTGCCTACCTCCCTCAAGTGGCTCCGGGGCCTCTGCTGCCCATTCGGATGGGGGCGAAGGTGGCTGGCTGGTGGATGTAGACTGGATGGGTGAGGTTGGCTGGATGGGGGATGGGGGGCTGGATGGGGGAAGGAGGCAGGATGGGGGTAGGATGGTCGATTTGGGAAAGAGGATGGAAGGGGGAGGGCCTTACAGAAGGTGGTTGAGATTGATAGGGTGAGGGTGGTGGAGAGGTGGTTTGGGACACAGGGGGAGGGGGGGCAGAGAGGGGAATTGGGAAAGAGAGGGGTATTGGGTCGGAGAGGGGGATTGGGGAAGAGAGTGGGATTGGGCCGGAGAGGGGGTTGGGGAAAGAGAGGGGGATTGGGAAAGATAGTGGGAGTGGGCCGGAGAGGGGGAGGTGGCAGGAGAGGGGGAGTGGGCCGGAGAGGGGGAGTGTGCCGGAGAGGGGGAGGTGGCCACAATGGGGGAGGTGGCCGGAGAGGGGGAGTGGGCCGGAGAGGGGGAGTGGGCCGGAGAGGGGGATTGGGCCACAAAAGGGGAGGGGGGCGGAGTAGGGGATTGTGAAAGAGAGGGGGAGTGGGCCGAAGAGGGGGAGTGGGCCAGAGAGGGGGCTTGGGAAAGAGAGGGGGAGGGGGGCGGAGAGGGGGAGTGGTCCACAGAAGGGGAGGGGTGTGGAGAATGTGCTGGGCCTGGGCGTGTAATTCACCGCCTTGTAGACGCTGCTCGACGGTGTGCTTGCCCTAGAATGAGATATGTAATAATTAGGTAGTGGCTTAAAAAAAAACACATCAGCATTTTAAAATTACATTGTTCTGTCCCATGTTAAAGACACAGAGCAAGTTAATGGGTTCAGGCGACAGCCTGTGTAGCAACTCAGTACAACAACATTAACTATTTCCAAAGCACTTTGCTACAGTCAGTACTGCTTCCCATAAACACACACACTGTGTAAACTTGGCATGTTTGTTCTACAATAGTCTAACAGTCTGCTAATTTTCTTACTATATAACATCTTAGTGAAAATGTGCAGTCTTTACATTTAAAGTGTATGGTAATATTCTCAGTGTAATACACATATTTAATGTAATATGTTAAACTTACTGCGTATACGTCTTGCGCGGATCTGTTGGCACAATTCCGCCAACAGGTCCGGCGTGCGTCGGCGGAGGTTGCTCCAGTGCCTCTCCAACTGTATGATGGTCCTCCGGCTTCGGGTGCGTGTTCACAGTAAGTGGCGGACCTCCGCGTAGGCCTCGCGCTTTACCCTATTTGGGATAAAGGGCCCTGCGCGGACTACGCGGTGGTCCATTACATGCGACCAGCACGCGCAGCTCCTGGCGTGTGAAAGCAGCTGCGCGCATGGTGCCAATGGCGTTTTCCATACATGGGCATATATTTATAGTGTGTGGTGCCATTTGATTGGTTGTAAATTGATGGTGTCATCTGTAATAAACTTTATTGATATGTGTGCATTAATGTGAAATACAGTGGGTACAGTTCGCATTAGCGGAAATTCGCACCCGCGGAAGAAATAATAAAAAACACACACACACACTCACTCACAATCACACTCACTCACAATCACACCCACACACACTCACATACACACACACACACACACACACAAACACTCACTCACAATCACACTCACTCACAATCACACTCACACACACTCACATACACACACACACACACACACACACACACACACAAACACTCACTCACTCACAATCACACACACGCACTCACATACACACACACTTATTGAAAAGTAATTGTTACAATCTGTGTACTCACCACATTTTGCATGAACAATCAGCTGCACAAAGTTATCGACATTTAGGATCATATGTTGTGTCATTTGTAATGTAAACAGATGCACAAGCCAAAAATAAAAATATGGTTATTAACACAATTAGCCAAAATATAATTATTTCAAAATTTAAAAAAAAACCCATTTACAACAACAATATTCAAACAAAATACATGATGAGGAGAACATTACAGATTAATTTATTAAACAAACAATAATATAGACTCACAAAACAAAACCAACACACTATGAACTTTACCAAGCTACCTAAATGACATCAGCACAAAATTACAATACAAATACAGAGACTTTGAGAAAACGAAAATAAATTATGAAAATACAAAATACCTGAAATAATCACGGACAATTCTTGCTCTTACTTCATTCCCCCGCCGGGACACACTCCCCCCACCGAATGTCCGGCCAACCCCTGGCTCCTCATCCGGCAATTCCTCCATTTGGGGAAGCTCTACGCTACTCCTTACAGCGATGTTATGTAGGATAGCGCACAGGACCACAATTTTACTTACCATCTCCGGCGAATACATGATGTCGCCACCAGTGCGGTGGAGCACACAAAAACACCCTTTAAGAACACCAATCGTGCGCTCCACCAGCTGTCTAGTGGCAGTAAGCGCAGAGTTAAATGCCATCTGTGGTCCTGGCTTGGGCTTACTGTAAGGAGTCATGAGCCAGGGGGGGCCACGGTCTCCTGTTTGATAAGATGAAAATAGCAAAAGTAAAATTGTAAAAAACATAATGTAATACCAAAAATATGAATGTTCAAATCATAAAAAATAGTAAACTCACCCAATAACCACATGTTTTGGCCTTCCATAATTCTTAATCTCTGCCATATCCCTGATTGTCTAATGACATGTGCATCATGGGAGTTCCCAGGGAACTTAGCATTCAGGGACAGGATCTGGAGGGATGGCCCACAAACAACCATTACATTCAGAGAATGAAACAGTTTCCTGTTTCTATAAATTTCTTCATTATGTCTTGGTGCCACAATAGCTACATGTGTTCCATCCACAACCCCAATAACGTGTGGGAAGCGACTACCACCTTCCTGAAATTGCCGCTTCACCACATCCAGGGCACCAACATTCAAAGGCATTGCTATAAATTGTTTGACTCCCTTTATGAAAGTATGGCTGACACGCGCAGGACCTTACTGAACTGGCCCTGCGACATGCCAACCAGATCTCCTACCACATGCTGATACGAACCAGTGGCCACAAAATGTAAAACAGCAAGGAATTGTGTCAATGCTGGTATTGCTGTAGGATACCTAATGGATTGTTCTAGATCACTCTCAATTATGGAGAGAGTGTCTAGGATTAGATGAGGTGGCAGTCTGTATCTGCGCAACACTAAATAATCAGGCATTCCAAAAAGGAGGACACGGGTACGGAAAATTGGTGGCCTAGCACGCCTCCATTGCCTTGCAGGATGAGGAGCCGGTTGGGGTTGGAGGGCTTGCGGCGGTTGGGGTGGGAGTGGTTCCGTGGGTTGTGGTGGGAGGGCTTCAGCTGCCACATGAATGGACATCACCAACTTAAAATGAAGGTAAGAATCATTAAAACCCCCAAACAATTAACAACACACATTGGCAACCAAAATCAAATTCAAAGTGTATGGGTGTTCACTTACTGTAGGAGCATACTCCATTTCTTCAAGATGAAAATACGGGTCCCAAACACATAAATGAAATTAAACAATTAATAAAAAATTAGCTAATTACCTCCAACATAGGTTAACATCACAAATCACAAACTTTTTGAGATTTAAAAAATACCCATATAATTACTGCAACAATATATTTTTAAAATACTAAGTATGTATTATTTTATCAAAAAATAAAGCAAAAAAAAAAAAAAATCCTACACAAACACAGATCCGAAAAGAAAGGTGCTCCTTTTGTATCAAATAGACCAAAATCTGACCAACTTTGTCAAAAGTAAATGCTTTGGAAACAAACAAGAAAAGAGACCCCTACAAGAGAGAGAAATGGACTATAAGAAATCAGATACACACTTGCAACACACACCATGACACCCAGGGACAGGCAACTTACCTGCTCAAGAAATAAACAATCAACTTTTGTAGTCCAAAAAAAGCAAATGAGGCCTACTTTGGCACAAAATAAAGTTCTGAAAATAAAGCAGAAAAGATACCCCTACAAGAGAGAGAAATGGACTATAAGAAATCAAATATACACTCTCAACAATAGATCGGACGCACTGTAAATTACAGGTAACAAAACTATTAGATAGTACATGATATTAAATTTATAGGCAAAAACATTAACCACCAAACTACTAATACCCTGTTTAAAACACTACAAAGGACCCATACATACTTGGTTTGCTAATATCCTATTTATTTTTTTCAAAACAAAAAATTAGCATAAAATAAGCACTCCGCAACACAACAGTAAAACATTTGCAAGCAAACAAACGCACATTTTCTGCAATATACTGCAATAAAAACTCACTCAGAAATGTGTGAGCAAACACGACCACCTTGCATGAAACACGTCCAAACAGCATTTGGCATCATACACCCACTCACACAGGCTGCACTCCAGGCTTTTAAGTAGGCTGTACAATTAATGGAAGTATTAGCATAATTGACACCTGTGCGAATTCCCGCACTGGAAACCACACGCAGCTATAAATCGCTAGACACCTGTGCAAACACACATGCCACCAGCAACATGGCTACTCGTGAGCAGATGGCAGCAGAGATGGACCGGGTGCAGCAGCAGATGTCCGCTTTGACACATAGGCGCCTAGCGCTGCGGAGGCAGATGCTTGAAGCTGCAAGTTTGGATTTTGAAATAGCAGGACCCAGTACTGTACAAACTCCATCTTCTGATACCCAGGAGTTAGGAGTGAATCCCCTGCCAGACATAGATACTGTGGAAACTGAGGGAGATTCTGGAATACCATCTCAAACACAAAGTACACAAGCAGCTACTGAAGAGGAAGATGGTGAGGAGAGCCAGGACGATAGCTCACAGGCTACATCCAAAAAAAAAAAAGACAGCCCGCCTTCACTAAGAGGGAGTTACGTGTTTTGGTCACACAGGCCATGGAAAAAATTCATCGAGGACCCAAAAACATGGGTGCTGCATCCAAAGAGCGAATCTGGAGGGACATCACTGATTCTGTTAATGAAGTCGGCTCAATAGTCCGCACATCACAGGAAGTTAGAAAACGGTAAGTGTATATTGACACACCATTTTCTGACCCAAGTATTATTAAAAACTTAGCTAGATGTGATGTTGCCTATAGCAACCAAATACATAACATGTGTACTATCAATTAAAGCAGGTATTCATAACTTTTCTGTACCTTGCCCCTATTTTTCATCACATATGTAGTTGGGCCGACTTCAAATCCCGCCTGAAGGGCAAGAGGTCTGCGGAGTGGAATGCCTCGAGGGCAACAGGGGGAAGTCCAGCTGCCACTGTGGAGTACACAGATCTTGAGGAGATGGCGATGGACTGTGTGAGTTACGAGGAGGGGGTTGGGGTGTCTCATATGGACACGGACCTGCCTGAAATACTGAATGCACATGACTTGCCAGGTAAGTTTACACACATATTCCTAAACAACTAATTTAGTGGTTCAAAAAGTCTCATGTTGTTTTTTTCTACTCTTTTTCCATTCATTCTTATTTTTGATTTGAACATAACACAGCACAGGTGGGTGAGCAGGTAGAGTCAGAGGAGGGTTATGTGGCTGAGGCTGAGGTGGGGGGACCTAGTGTCTCTGGCACTGTGGGACCACAAATTCCATCCATCCAGATTCCAACTGGCCCCCCCACCCAACCCTCTGCTATCCTGGACATCCTGTCTGAAATTACAAGGTATGGTGAGAGCCTGAATGTTTTTCAAGACAGGATGATCCAGGAGGTAAGCCAGATACCTGTCCGGTTCACTGAGCACAGAACCAGTGTGGAGCAAGGTGTAGCTTAACTCTGCCAAGGTCTGGCAGAGATCAGGCAGGGCCAAGAGCAACTCGCCTCCTCCTTCCAACAAATTGCAAATTCCATTCTGCAAGGGCTCCAGGACATCGCTGTCTCCCTTGCCCACAGTGGCAGAGAGCCAGCCACATCTGCTCCCTCCCCTCCCTCTGCCCAGGAAGAACATCCCACTGGGCAGGGCCCTCGAAGGTCGCTTCGCAGACCGAGCCGTGAAGAACTACATCAGGCGGGTAAAAAGAAGAGAAAGTGATGTCTCTCCAGATGGGCAGCACCCATGTTTTACATGTTGCCTCGATGTTTATTTTTATTTTGGCTTGTGTGGCCAGAATGTACAACTCCCTAAAAGTGAAAGGGCATATTTATGTTTATTTAAATTGTAGCCTGTAAGTTATTTTCGTCTACACCTGAGCCATCTTCCTCTTCCTAACGTGCTGTGTATGGTTGTGTTTGTGTGTTGGATCCAGAATCGACCTCAGTTCCCCTAAAAGTTTTGTCTGGCTGGGGGTTCACAACATATACTTAGTAAATATTAAACATCATATTTTGTCAGAAGATGGTGTTACCATAGTACTGGGTTCTGCTATGTGAATTTTGGCACTGGCATCTGCTTGTTGCTATGTCCATCTTTGTATGTGATGCTCCTCTGTAGCCATGTTGTGTTTCTGATTTAAGATATTTTTTAAGTAAAAAAAATAATGATTACAAAATTGTTTGTGTGTTTTATTAAAGGTTATGCACTTGAGCCCTGTAAACTTTAACATGGCATATAGACATTTGTGGAACAAGGGAACAATAAGAATATTCATTCAAACATTGCATATTATAATTTAAAACATGTATGCCTTGCACAACACTTAACTGGGCATATAAATAAAAATTAAAAAATAGGACCTTGGGTTACTAGGGGCAACATGGCATAATATTAGATATGGACACATATTCCCACCAAATTTCTAAAAAATTGTATTAAGTAACATTAAGTGTAGGCTGCATTATGTTGTTCATGTTATTTGGTATGTACAAAGGAATATGTCTATGTCGAGAAGATTTAGCTGATGTAGTTTAGAAGTTGGTTTATTCACACTTGATTACATTTGATAGTATTAAATAAATAATTACAACATGCATTTAACATCAAAGTTTATTTTGAAATTTAAAAAAAAGGCATTATTTGGTAGCGTTTCACATTTATAGGTGCTCACAATAAAAATGTTATGTGGCCAGACAATTGCTGTTTGTAGTATTTTGTCAGAGCAGTGTTTGCCAAGTAATTGGTCAACAGGTGAATTCATTAGCAAATTAATTGCTAATTAGGGCAGACACACTTGTAACAGTACTTCGCAAGTGCAGAGTAGCTGCAGACTTACTCCCCGGCTGCGACAAGATAGCGAACATTTGTTGTGTACATTTACCATCGTATACACATTTCTGCTCAAAACACGCCTACTGCTGGTTGCATACTCCCACACTAGCCGCCCACTTTCACGCCCATTTCGTTAGATAGCGAAGCCGAGCCTCTGTCACGCCTCCGTCACTCCCTGTTTTCAGTGGTGTAGTACGAGTAGATTTTCAGTTAGTAAGTTTGCATAAGCATCGTATCGCTCGACTTCAATTGAATATACCCCTTAATCCTCTGCTGTAATGATTTAATCCCCTGATGTATTGTTCTCTCTGCATTGTATTGCAGCTGAGAACAATAGATGAAGGGTTTATCCTAATAAACCATTGTGTGCCTAGGCACAGCAGAGAAGCCACGTTAAGTGTGGCTCCATCTGTAGGAATCAACACTGGATCAATACTGGAATGACAAGTAATAGATATTTAGCATGGTTAGTTCTCATGATACCAAGTGTTGGCATGAAAGGTTTGTGGATAATCATAACTTGATCCTATGAACAGCTGATTCAGGAGGTAGATGAGAGAGTGTCTGATATATCTTTAACAGCATAATTTTCTTCCTGAAGATAGGCAGATGCATCATTTGGGTTAGTAAAGTCTTTATAGGATGAGCCATCAAACAGATGTAATCTGGCTTGATAAATCAAAGTAAGCTTGGAACATACTGGTGCAAAGACCATGTGAGCTCTGGTAAGTTCAGCAGAAAATTCATGGAAAAAAAGTTTATAAAAAAGTATTGTAAATTTCAATATGGATTGCAACTTCCAAGAAGCAGTCCAGATTGCTAATTTATAAAGAATGTTATGACTATGGAACATGGTCACATGTGGGTGGGATAGGTGAATGAGACCAAGATCGTGGCATTCAGATTCAATGCCCAGTAAGGCCGGCAAGGTATCGAACACAAAATGATCTAAAGCTGAGACCTTTACAGATTAAGGAAGATCAACCTGACTGATATTGTTCTTAGAGATCGGTTATCCAAATCGTTAATTTTATCCAAAATTGGAAATTCTCCTTTTCTATCTTGTGAACAGAATGTTGATATGTGTTTTCAATCCTATGTTCAGCTTCAGGCACCTTCTGTATAAAGCTCTGTCATTTTATCAGACACTTCTTGTATTAAGAGGGGAGTCATATTGGTTTTAATAATAATATTAATAATAATAATAATAATACATTTTATTTATATAGTGATCTTTCTCCAAAAGGACTCAAGGAGCTTTACAGACATCAAAAACAATGCACATAATACAGAAGATTTAAGTAATACAGCAGTAGACAAGCCACACAGACATAAAAAGAAAACCTTGATCACACAGTAAGCATAATGCAGGATTGGTGTAGGCATTTTGGGTAATAACTTCGAAGGGTTGTGTAATCCACCCTCACAAAGTATCAGGTGAGGCAGCCATCTTGGGCGCACTGCATAGGATTATCTTGGGTGGAATAGTCCACACCTAGGAGAAAAGACACCAAATGGGGAGATTATAGCATTCTAACGGTCATGGTAGGGTCCCAAAAAAATTACCAGGTCCATATATTTTTCATCCCAGCCACAAGCGTACCAAATGAGGCAGCCATGTTGGGTGCACTACGAAGGATACACTGTGGGAGGTGAGACATACAAGGGTCCAGTGCATATATGGTAAAACTGACACCTGTGTTGTAGTAGTAGTAGTAGTAGTAATAGTAGTAGTAGTAGTAGTAGTAGTAGTATGATATATCCTAAATGGAAAGATTCACATGAAGAACATCCTGCCCGCGGAGGAACCATACAAGGCCACCCTCATGGTTGCACTGTATATGGAAGAGGAAGAGGAAAAAAAACCCACATGATCAGAAAACATTCGCAGGTAACCAATGGAAGGGGAAAAATTAGAATAACCTTGTTTTGCTAGACTTATAAATGTCCTGGTCTCCTAGGAGCAGTATGGGTGGGTATGAGAATGTGGAGAGCACATTCAAGTCCGATGGAAATGTCACTGCTGAGCCTGCTCCTGGTGCTCTTTCTCCGCAGCTCCCTGCTTATCTTGAGGGTTAGGCCAGGGGGCAGACCTGATGTTCTCAGCCAGAGGGATGGTAAACCTGGTTTCTGGAGTTCTCATGGCAGAGGTGTGGAGAGGCCACACAATGACTCTGAGTCTTGTGGTTTTAATGCAGTCCTTATGTAGTATTGTTGGTTTGATGTTTGCCTGTTCTTTTGGTATATATATATATATATATATATATATAGCCAATGAAGTTAGGAGCACTCACCAGTCTTCAAAAAGTAGTAGTTTTTATTCAGAGCAACATCAGTGCAAAGAGTAACAGCAATGTTTCAGTCTTCTCTGGGACTTTTGTCAAGCTATCCATGCAGTGAACAAGACATGCATATATACCCCATAGACCCACCCCCACACCAGGCAGTTAACCAAATGACACAATTAACCCCTTATTGCACACATTTTTAAAAACAGAAAACAATACACTTCATACAGAGAGTCACTAACCATATCCCATAACATAGCCAGACAGCCTTTGTACCACCACAGGAATAAATCTCAATCATTGTATCAAGAACAAATTACTAGCCTCATATGGACTACTCCATTAATGTCTGTGGCCTGCATTCCACTTACTATAGCGACGTGCGTTCCACCTGATGCCGCACTTCCTAGACCACCAACTCCACCTCCCGGAAGTATGCGGCTCAGGATGGTACACCGGGAAATCACGTCCTGGGGAGGAAACTATATTACAACATGCCAGCACAAAGATATACACGGTCACCTGACCGGCACTCCTACTCATCGACGTTACCATAGCACGAGCTATCTGGCCCCGTGGTCTAAATGAGGCCATACAATATAATATATTCTTGGAATGAAGTTAGCATCATATCCCTCCTCTGGATTGAACTTGTTTACACTAATGTTTTGATACAATTTTTCCTTTGGTGTGGTAGATCTGTCTCCTCCTGTAATGCTGTGGTATTTTTATTACTTTTTATCTTATATTTGATATATTTAAGTATTCATCGTATTCAAATATGTGAAGGTATTTGATATACTTCATTATTTGCCCACATGCCGTGACAGCACTATGAACTTATCACTTCTTAGTGTTCAAATTAAATTTCTGGGTTTGCCTGCATTGGAACGCAAGCTGTAAATATTTGGAACACAGCTCGTGCTATGATAACGTCGATGAGTAGGAGTGCTGGTCAGGTGACCTTGTATATCTTTGTGCTGGTGTGTTGCTCTGAATAAAAACTACTACTTTTTGAAGACTGGTGAGTGCTCCTAACTTCATTGGCTATACGTGGAGTGGTGTCTATTGGATTCACTCAAATAAGGATGACCACCCCAGCAATTGCATTGATCACGTGAGAGTGGATACTTTGGAGGACATATATATATATATATATATATATATAATAGATAGTTTGTTGCTTATTTAGAATATTAATCTATTAATCCAAAAATAGTCCAGAAATCACAGAATATAGCGGTCTCTGTAATTCTCAGTGGAGATTAGTATGCACCCACTTACAGTATGAAGCACCAAATAAACTTGTAATCAGTTGCTAATGCCATCTTATGATTGGTGTTAGCCACTATACAGTTCCGCCACAGCCTGGACAACTGTCACCTCCTTTACCACTGTTATCATCAATTTGTGAAGGGGCTGTTAGGGATACAAAGTCATTCACTGGACAGCATCCTATCATATGTGATAGTCTGTCATGAATTAATTCTTAAATTGCCCACTGATTAATTTCTTATTGTTCCTCCATAGGAAAAGTTTGCCTTGTCTAGTAGCACTAAATTCTTCTCAACTTAGACTTTAAGTGGGGAATAATAATAATTTGTAATAGAATTATGAATATATTTATCTATTGGTACACTACAGGTCACAGCAATGTCTGTCATCTCAATTTTGATATCATCCAGGGTCTGCTGCTATTCTAAAATACCGCTCCCCACACGGCCCTCATTTACCCATTTATTATGGGGGAAGGTCTTTTTGGGTCCAAGTAGAATTCACATCCTGGCTTGGCATAACAAAACAAACAAACAAACAAACAAAAAAACAAAAACATTAACACCACAAAACTTATCCCTAAGGGATCTCATCACAAATTACTGTCTTACTGTCTTAAAGTATAATTCCCATTGAAATAAATTACCATGCTCTGATTGGTCATATCACCAGAACAGACATCCATAGAGTTCCAAATTCATTTCTGTGGGACTGACAGGCTCTTTTGCAGCTATCTGGTTATGTTAGGCAGTATTTCATGCTGCTTTCAGACTGATAGTATTGCACCCTGCTGTGGTGGCCTATCTCAAAAGACTAAGCACTCATCGGTCTCTGATACTGAGGGGCACCATGTTTATGTTGATTCAGTAAACTATGGCGCACTAGACGACTACCTAATTTCTCTTAAAGGCAATATAAACTCTGTGAATATATGCTAAGTAAATATGCAAATCTATCACTTTGTGTCTGCTCTTTCATAGAATAACCACCCTTCTAAAATGGCAACCTGACACAGAGGACTGAAAAAACATGGTAGATTTTCTGTAGTTAGTTAAATGTAGTCACTCCAGAAATTTCATTTATATCAATCATTGTGCCCAGAAATACTCAGCCGTTGAGATGGTTTAGTTCATTTTAACTTAGAAAAACTATATATATATTTTTTTTAAAATAATTAGTTTTAAATCTGGGTGATGCCTTTTAGTAGGCTATAGGAATATTACAGTATACAATTTGCTAAATAGCCCAACACACAACAAAGTGTTAAAAACAGAAAGCCAAATGACTTGGTAAACTAACACAATAATTAGCTCCAGAATACATTTCTGTTAAATAAACTGCAGCATGTATTGTACAGTATGTGCTGTAATTAGACACAGGCAATAAAAAAAGCTATTTATAAAGTGACAAGAATTAGTATTTAGTTCTTACTTATTCGGATCATTTTTAGATTCATATTTTTTAATAGGTATGCATTATATAGAAAATATTCTAATTTGCTATAGTGTGTAAATAATACTTAAATATGTAAGTAAAGCATTCAACACAGTAATTATAACCTCTAAGCTTGATTACTTAGCATGGGAGAAACAACTAGCAGAAATGAGAACTTGTTACAGCTGCGGCAATTTCACCAGCTCTCATATTTCTAATACTTTTATTAAAAACATAATGCAAAGGCTTATTTTAAAAAAATTGTAATCAATTGCAAAATGTTACAGAATACAGATCAAACATACAGTATACACCAGTGACGTGCGGTGAGGTCAATGGCTGGGGAGGCACCAAGTGAAGCCTCATCCTCAGGTCCAGAATATAGGATGGGGGTGAATGGAATGGGCTCCGGGCCTAATTCTGAGTTGATCGCAGCATCAAATTTGTTAGCAGGTGGGCAAAACCATGTGCACTGCAGGTGGAGCAGATGTAACATGTGCACTGCAGGTGGGGCAGATGTTACATGTGCAGAGAGAGTTAGATTTGGGTATGGCGTGTTCAAACTGAACTCTAAATCGCAGTGTAAAAATAAAGCAGTCAGTATTTACCCTGCACAGAAACAATATAACCCACCCAAATCTAACTCTCTCTGCAAATGTTATATCTGCCCCCCCCCCCCCCCTGCAGTGCTCATGGTTACATGGTTTTGTCCAATTGCTAACAAACTTGCTGCTGCAATCAACTCAGAATTACCCCCTCCCAAAGGCCCACACACATTGGAGTCCGGCCTGCAATCTAAATGGGAAAAAATGCTGCATCGTCTGAGTGGATGCAGTTAATTTCCCGAACGATGGGATCCCGTCGGTCGAAATACCGACACTGGAATCCCAACAGCAGGGGAAATGCTGTTGAAATCCCGACCAAAGTCCTGTATTCTTACGTGGGTGGTGGTCCACGCCACCACCTGAGGGGGAATATAATAGTGTGGCGAGCATAGCAAAGCTCGCCACCGGACCCAAAGCACAGCGAGCCCGCGAGGGGATCACCGCGTGCAGCTGCACTTGGCTCTGCCCCCAGTGGGAGGACGGGGGACCAGGGACAAATGCAGGATTTTAAAAGGGGGGTTTCCATACTACCGACACTCAAACCTCCTTCATGATCGCCCCAATGCCTTCTCGTGCTGGATGCAAATGTAAAAGTGGGTAGAAAGGAAGCACTCAATAGGGACAGGAACAGCGGCGGAAAATGAAGAGACTAAGCCCTTAGATCAAGTTAACGTTTCAGTTGTATTTAACTTTCGGGGTTCTGACTAAAGTTAAACACAACTGAAATGTTAACTTGATCTAAGGGCTTTCCGCTGCTGTTCCTGTCCCTATTGAATGCAGCCTTTCTACCAACTTGTATATATATATATGAGCAACAGAGAGAGAGCACACAGAACCAGAGCAGGGGGGAAAGAGAGAGAGAGAGAGATGGGAAGGGAGAAAGATAGATGTGGGGAGGGAGAGAGAGAGACGTGGAAAGGGAGGAAGAGAAAAAGAGACATCGGGGGAGGGAGACACATGGGAAGGGAGGAAGAGAAAGAAAGACATAGGGAGGGAGAGAGATACATGGTGAGAGAGTGAGATAGAAACACATGACGAGAGAGTAATTACGAGAGGGAGAGATGTAGTGAAAGAGAGAGACATGGTGAGAGAGAGAAAGAAATGGTGAGAGAAACATGGTGAGAGAGACAAGGTGAAAGAGACATAGCGACATGGTGAGAGGGAGAGAGACATGGCGAGAGCGAGAGAGACATACCAAGAGAGAGAGAGACATGGTGAGAGCGACATGGTAAGAGAGAGAGACATGGCAAAAGACAGAGACATGGTGAGAGAGACAGGTTTATCAGCAGCAGAAAGACTGAGCACTCAGAGCTGTGAGATGCAGGGGAGAGCAGATACCTGGTGGTCTCTGTGTGGAGGGCGAGTCGTTTCTCCTGCTAGATGCCCAGGCATGTGCCACAGCTTGGATGGGGTCCCGGCCGAGTCACCCATGTGCAGACAGCAATCCGTCGGGGATGGTGGGCAAAGACCGGGTGGTCATGTCACCCAACTGTAGGAGGCACAGTCCGTGGAAGGAGGAGCGGGGGGAGGGGGTGTCAGTCCGGGGGGGGGGGTTAGATCCTGTGCAGGATGGTGTGAGAGGAGCCTGCACGCATGCTGGTACTAGTAGTATTATAATAATTAACATATGCATCTGGGTGCTGGTGGGGTTTTGGGACTAGAACCCGGATGCATAAAGAGAGGCGTCTGTTATTTTATTTTACAACATACGCCTGTCCTCCTCATTTGCTTCGTACATGGGGAATAAAAATGAGGAGAGGCGTCAGTTATAAAATAAAATGCTAACTGGTGGCTGACACGACCTCACCCCCACCCATAAAGAAGCATAATTTAATATTTAGCAAGGGCACCATCAAACTGCCTCCCCTGCCTTCCCTGACTGCACGTCCCTAGTATACACCATTCTCAGCAATACCTGTAACTGCTTATGAACATGTTTTGCTGCTTATGCTCCTGCCTGTGAATATAAAGGCTGCATGAGATTAAGCATCTCTGCATTAAAATATATAATCTAACGTTGTTTAGTGTCTCAGTAACACAGGTGGGCTGTGAGTGGATGCTAATTAATCGTTTTGTTGATGTCAGCATCTTGCATAATTTACAGGGAAATGAATTTACATTTGGCCTCTAAAGAGCAATGTTTAGCCACCTGGCCTGCAATATCTGCAGGATAGTTCTTTTAAAAGCAATACTGAATGCTCTGAATAGAGTGAAGCCACAAAATAAAAAGTAAAAGTCAGTAACATCAAATCCCTCATTGCAGGCTTAAGGTGGCATTAATATTGTGACCAAACTCACAATTCTCAAAGACTGCAATCTCCAATGAAAAAAAAGGCAGCAGCATCATGTGTTACTGTAAGTGAAATAGGAGACATCTCTTGTGTTTAGCTTTTTGTATAAATAGCATGGCTAATTAAATTATAAAGCACTAGTAGCCAGCTGCTGAAATTACTTCTCCACCATTATCACTATCATTTTACTTCTGGGATTTGACCCTACTGAGCTACTGTGAACAGCCATCAGGCCATGCACGTGCAAAGGAAAAATACAGGTACTGTAGTTGCGAAGTGTTTGGGGAATACAGTAGGTCCAGGTCAGCAGGAAAGAAGTACTGTAAGAGCATCCCTCTGGCTGGGTTTCCCTTATAGGGAAGAGCTAATTTAGGGGGTGATTCAGATCTGATCGTTGCGGTGTGTTTTCGCACAGCGGGCGATCAGATCCGAACTGCGCAAGCGTATGCACCGTAATGTGCACGCACGTCGGACAACAACAAAGGGCATCGATGGTCAGTGACGGGATGGTGCAGAAAAAAACTATTGCACGGGCGTTCGCAAGGTGATTAACAGGAAGAGGCCATTTGTGGGTGGCAACTGAGCATTTACAGGGAGTGTCCAGAAAAATGCAGGTGTGTCCAAGCATTTTCAGGGAGGGTATCTGACGTCACCTCTGGCCCTGATCAGCCTGTTCTCATTGCACTGGAGGAGTAAGTCCTGGGTTGCGAACAGACTGCACAAAGTGGATTTTCGCAGCTCAGCTACACATGCGATCGCACACTTGCATCATGGCGAAAATACATTCCCCCTGTAGGCAGCGACTATCTGATCGCAGGACAGCAAAATTAGCAGTCCAGCTATCATATCTGAATTAGGCCCTTAAGGGGCCTACACACTTGCCGAGGTGCCCGACGGCTGATACGGACGACGGGCGACCCGGCGCGGGGGGTGGTGGTGAAGTTTCTTCACTCACCCCGTCACCGGGCACCATAGCCCTGCATGCTACTATGGACAAGGTTTTCTATATTGGTATGCATGTTTAAATGAGCGGGCCCCAACGATGAACGAGCCAGGGGCCACGCATCGTTCATCGTTAGTGCATACACACTGAAAGATATGAACGATATCTTGAACAAGATCGTTCCTATATTTCAGTGTAATCGGGCAGTGTGTAGGGCCCATTAGACAAGTTCTGAAAAGCTAAGCATTTGGATTTGTTAAATATTATGTTGCTCACAGAGCAGGTATTGTAGCATTGTCAAATGTAGAAATAGACACTTCACGTTTTAAGGACAGAATTACATTGATACTGTATACACATACCTGATGCTTGTGATGGTAGGAGATATTTTCTTGATCTGCAATCTATTTAAACTACTAATGGTATTTTCACGGCGCCCTAGAGTATTCAAATTATTTCCATGGCACCCCTAGGCCAAATGTTTTTTTATTGAGAAATTCTGAAAAAAGTACTCTTTTAAGTAGAGATGAGCGGGTTCGGTACCTCGAGATCCGAACCCCCCCGAACTTCACCCATTTTACACGTTTCCGAGACAGCCTCGGATCTTCCCGCCTTGCTCGGTTAACACGAACGCGCCCGAACGTCATCATCCCGCTGTCGTATTCTCGCGAGATTCGTATTGCATATAAAGAGCCGCGCGTCGCCGTCATTTTCACTCGTGCATTGAAGATGATAGCGAGAGGACGTGGCTGCGTTCTCTTAGTTTCTGTGTTCAGTGTGCTGCAAATATCTGTGCTCAGTGTGCTGCAAATATCCACGTTCTCTGCCTGAAAACGCTCCATATCTGTGCTGCATTGTAGTTGTGTGCAGTATGTAGTAAGAGGACAGTGCAGAATTTTGCTGACCACCAGTATATATACAGCAGTACGGTACAGTAGTCCATTGCTCTACCTCTGTGTCGTCAAGTATACTATCCATATCTGTGCTGCATTGTAGTTGTGCGCAGTATATAGTAGTGATGAGCGGGTTCGGTTTCTCGGAAACCAAACCCCCCAAACTTCACCCATTTTACACGGGTCCGAGGCATACTCATATTCTCCCGTATGGCTCGGTTAACCCGAGCGCGCCCGAACGTCATCATCCTGCTGTCGGATTCTCGCGAGATTCGGATTCTATATAAGCAGCCGCGCGTCACCACCATTTTCACTCGTGCATTGGAAATGTTAGGGAGAGGACGTGGCTGGCGTCCTCTCCATTATTGTTGAACTTGATTGTGCACTATTGCTTAATTGTGGGGAGGGCAGCTGTATAATATAGGAGGAGTACAGTGCAGAGTTTTGCTGACAGTGACCACCAGTATACGTTGTCTGCCTGAAAAACGCTCCATATCTGTGCTCAGTGTGCTGCTTTATTGTGGGGACTGGGGACCACCAGGGAGCAGCTGTATAATATAGGAGGAGTACAGTGCAGAGTTTTGCTGACAGTGACCACCAGTATACGTTGTCTGCCTGAAAAACGCTCCATATCTGTGCTCAGTGTGCTGCATATATCTGTGCTCACACTGCTTAATTGTGGGGACTGGGGAGCAGCTGTATTATATAGCAGGAGTACAGTGCAGAGTTTTGCAAACAGTGACCACCAGTATACGTTGTCTGCCTGAAAAGCACTCCATATCAGTGCTCAGTGTGCTGCTTTATTGTGGGGACTGGGGACCACCAGTATAATATTATATAGGAGGAGTACAGTGCAGAGTTTTGCTGACCAGTGACCACCAGTATATAATATATAGCATTACGGTACAGTAGGCCACTGCTGTACCTACCTCTGTGTCGTCATTAAGTATACTATCCATCTAGATTCTATACCTGTGGTGCATTTCAGTTGTGCAGTTTGCTGACACAATGACCACCAGTATATATAGCAGTACGGTACGGAAGGCCACTGCTGTACCTACCTCTGTGTCGTCATTAAGTATACTATCCATCTACATTCTATACCTGTGGTGCATTTTAGTTTTGCAGATTGCTGACAGTGACCACCAGTATATATAGCAGTACGGTACGGAAGGCCACTGCTCTACCTACCTCTGTTTAGTCAAGTATACTATCCATCCATACCTGTGGTGCATTTCAGTTGTGCGCAGTATATATAGTAGTAGGCCATTGCTATTGATAGTTACTGGCATATAATTCCACACATTAAAAAATGGAGAACAAAAATGTGGAGGTTAAAATAGGGAAAGATCAAGATCCACTTCCACCTCGTGCTGAAGCTACTGCCACTAGTCATGGCCGAGACGATGAAATGCCATCAACGTCGTCTGCCAAGGCCGATGCCCAATGTCATAGTAGAGAGCATGTAAAATCCAAAAAACAAAAGTTCAGTAAAATTACCCAAAAATCAAAATTAAAAACGTCTGAGTAGAAGCGTAATCTTGCCAATATGCCATTTACGACACGGAGTGGCAAGGAACGGCTGAGGCCCTGGCCTATGTACATGGCTAGTGGTTCAGCTTCACATGAGGATGGAAGCAGTCATCCTCTCGCTAGAAAAATGAAAAGACTTAAGCTGGCAAAAGCACAGCAAAGAACTGTGCGTTCTTCTAAATCACAAATCCCCAAGGAGAGTCCAATTGTGTAGGTTGCGATGCCTGACCTTCCCAACACTGGACGGGAAGAGCTTGTGCCTTCCACCATTTGCACGCCCCCTGCAAGTGCTGGAAGGAGCACCCGCAGTCCAGTTCCTGATAGTCAAATTGAAGATGTCACTGTTGAAGTACACCAGGATGAGGATATGGGTGTTGCTGGCGCTGGGGAGGAAATTGACAAGGAGGATTCTGATGGTGAGGTGGTTTGTTTAAGTCAGGCACCCGGGGAGACACCTGTTGTCCGTGGGACGAATATGGCCATTAACATGCCTGGTCAAAATACAAAAAAAATCACCTCTTCGGTGTGGAATTATTTCAACACAAATGCGGACAACAGGTGTCAAGCCGTGTGTTGCCTTTGTCAAGCTGTAATAAGTAGGGGTAAGGATGTTAACCACTTCGGAACATCCTCCCTTATACGTCACCTGCAGCGCATTCATCATAAGTCAGTAACAAGTTCAAAAACTTTGGGTGACAGCGGAAGCAGTCCACTGACCACTAAATCCCTTCCTCTTGTAACCAAGCTCCTACAAACCACACCACCAACTCCCTCAGTGTCAATTTTCTCCTTCCCCAGGAAAGCCAATAGTCCTGCAGGCCATGTCACTGGCAAGTCTGACGAGTCCTCTCCTGCCTGGGATTCCTCCGATGCATCCTTGAGTGTAACGCCTACTGCTGCTGGCGCTGCTGTTGTAGCTGCTGGGAGTCGATCTTCATCCCAGAGGGGAAGTCGGAAGACCACTTGTACTACTTCCAGTAAGCAATTGACTGTCCAACAGTCCTTTGCGAGGAAGATGAAATATCACAGCAGTCATCTTGCTGCAAAGCAGATAACTCAGGCCTTGGCAGCCTGGGCGGTGAGAAACGTGGTTCCGGTATCCACCGTTAATTCAGAGCCAACTAGAGACTTAATTGAGGTACTGTGTCCCCGGTACCAAATACCATCTAGGTTCCATTTCTCTAGGCAGGCAATACCGAAAATGTACACAGACCTCAGTGTCCTAAAAAATGCAGTTGTACCCAATGTCCACTTAACCACGGACATGTGGACAAGTATAGCAGGGCAGACTCAGGACTATATGACTGTGACAGCCCACTGGGTAGATGTATTGCCTCCCGCAGCAAGAACAGCAGCAGCGGTACCAGTAGCAGCATCTCGCAAACGCCAACTCGTTCCTAGGCAGGCTACGCTTTGTATCACCGCTTTCCAGAAGAGGCACACAGCTGACAACCTCTTACGGAAACTGAGGAACATCATCGCAGAATGGCTTACCCCAATTGGACTCTCCTGGGGATTTGTGACATCGGACAACGCCAGCAATATTGTGCGTGCATTACATGTGGGCAAATTCCAGCACGTCCCATGTTTTGCACATACATTGAATTTGGTGGTGCAGAATTATTTAAAAAACGACAGGGGCGTGCAAGAGATGCTGTCGGTGGCCCGAAGAATTGCGGGCCACTTTCGGCATTCAGCCACCGCGTGCCGAAGACTGGAGCACCTGAACACTCCTGAACCTGCTCTGCCATCATCTGAAGCAAGAGGTGGTAACGAGGTGGAATTCAACCCTCTATATGCTTCAGAGGATGGAGGAGCAGCAAAAGGCCATTCAAGCCTATACATCTGGCCACGATATAGGCAAAGGAGGGGGAATGCACCTGACTCAAGTGCAGTGGAGAATGATTTCAACGTTGTGCAAGGTTCTGCAACCCTTTGAACTTGCCACACGTGAAGTCAGTTCAGACACTGCCAGCCTGAGTCAGGTCATTCCCCTCATCAGGCTTTTGCAGAAGAAGCTGGAGACATTGAAGGAGGAGCTAAAACAGAACGATTCCGTTAGGCATGTGGGACTTGTGGATGGAGCCCTTAATTCGCTTAACCAGGATTCACGGGTGGTCAATCTGTTGAAATCAGAGCACTACATTTTGGCCACCGTGCTCGATCCTAGATTTAAAACCTACGTTGTATCTCTCTTTCTGGCAGACACAAGTCTGCAGAGGTTCAAAGACCTGCTGGTGAGAAAATTGTCAAGTCAAGCGGAACGTGACCCATCAACATCTCCTCCTTCACATTCTCCCGCAACTGGGGGTGCGAGGAAAAGGCTAAGAATTCCGAGCCCACCCGCTGGCGGTGATGCAGGGCAGTCTGGAGCGAGTGCTGACATCTGGTCCAGACTGATGGACCTGCCAACGATTACTGACATGTCGTCTACTGTCACTACATATGATTCTCTCACCATTGAAAGAATGGTGGAGGATTATATGAGTGACCGCATCCAAGTAGGCACGTCAGACAGTCCGTACGTATACTGGCAGGAAAAAGAGGCAATTTGGAGGCCCTTGCACAAACTGGCTTTATTCTACCTAAGTTGCCCTCCCTCCATTGTGTACTCCGAAAGAGTGTTTAGTGCAGCCGCTCACCTTGTCAGCAATCGGCGTACAAGGTTACTTCCAGAAAATGTGGAGAAGATGATGTTCATCAAAATGAATTATAATCAATTCCTCCGTGGAGACATTCACCAGCAGCAATTGCCTCCACAAAGTACACAGGGATCTGAGATGGTGGATTCCAGTGGGGACGAATTAATAATCTGTGAGGAGGGGGATGTACACAGTGAAATGGGTGAGGAATCGGAGGATGATGATGAGGTGGACATCTTGCCTCTGTAGAGCCAGTTTGTGCAAGGAGAGATTGATTGCTTCTTTTTTTGGTGGGGGCCCAAACCAACCAGTCATTTCAGTCACAGTCGTGTGGCAGACCCTGTCGCTGAAATGATGGGTTCGTTAAAGTGTGCATGTCCTGTTTATACAACATAAGGGTGGGTAGGAGGGCCGAAGGACAATTCCATCTTGCACCTCTTTTTTCTTTAATTTTTCTTTGCATCATGTGCGGTTTGGGGACAATTTTTTTGAAGTGCTATCCTGCCTGACACTGCAGTGCCACTCCTAGATGGGCCAGGTGTTTGTGTCGGCCACTTGTGTCGCTTAGCTTAGTCACACAGCGACCTTGGTGCGCCTCTTTTTTTCTTTGCATCATGTGCTGTTTGGGGACTATTTTTTTGAAGTGCCATCCTGCCTGACACTGCAGTGCCACTCCTAGATGGGCCAGGTGTTTGTGTCGGCCACTTGTGTCGCTTAGCTTAGTCACACAGCGACCTTGGTGCGCCTCTTTTTTCTTTGCATCATGTGCTGTTTGGGGACAATTTTTTTGAAGTGCCATCCTGCCTGACACTGCAGTGCCACTCCTAGATGGGCCATGTGTTTGTGTCGGCCACTTGTGTCGCTTAGCTTAGTCACACAGCGACCTTGGTGCGCCTTTTTTTTTCTTTGCATCATGTGCTGTTTGGGGACTATTTTTTTGATGTGCCATCCTGCCTGACACTGCAGTGCCACTCCTAGATGGGCCAGGTGTTTGTGTCGGCCACTTGTGTCGCTTAGCTTAGCCATCCAGCGACCTCGGTGCAAATTTTAGGACTAAAAATAATATTGTGAGGTGTGAGGTGTTCAGAATAGACTGGAAATGAGTGGAAATTATGGTTATTGAGGTTAATAAAACTATGGGATCAAAATGAACCCCAAATTCTATGATTTAAGCTGTTTTTTAGGGTTTTTTGTAAAAACCACCCGAATCCAAAATACACCCGAATCCGACAAAAAAAATTTCGGTGAGGTTTTGCCAAAACGCGTCCGAATCCAAAACACGGCCGCGGAACCGAATCCAAAACCAAAACACAAAACTCGAAAAATGTCCGGTGCACATCACTAGTATATAGTAGGAGGACAGTGCAGAATTTTGCTGACCACCAGTATATATATAGCGGTACGGTACAGTAGTCCATTGCTCTACCTCTGTGTCGTCAAGTATACTATCCATATCTGTGCTGCATTGCAGTTGTGCGCAGTATATAGTAGGAGGACAGTGCAGAATTTTGCTGACCACCAGTATATATATAGCAGTACGGTACAGTAGTCCATTGCTCTACCTCTGTGTCGTCAAGTATACTATCCATATCTGTGCTGCATTGCAGTTGTGCGCAGTATATAGTAGGAGGACAGTGCAGAATTTTGCTGACCACCAGTATATATATAGCAGTATGGTACAGTAGTCCATTGCTCTACCTCTGTGTCGTCAAGTATACTATCTATATCTGTGCTGCATTGTAGTTGTGCGCAGTATATAGTAGGAGGACAGTGCAGAATTTTGCTGACCACCAGTATATATATATATATATATATATAGCAGTACGGTACAATAGTCCAATGCTCTACCTCTGTGTCATCAAGTATACTATCCATATCTTTGCTGCATTATAGTTGTGCACAGTATATAGTAGGAGGACAGTGCAGAATTTTGCTAACCACCAGTATATATATATATATATATATAGCAGTACGGTACAGTAGTCCATTGCTCCACCTCTGTGTCGTCAAGTATACTATCCATGGAGGTCATTCCGAGTTGTTCGCTCGGTAAATTTCTTCGCATCGCAGCGATTTTCCGCTTAGTGCGCATGCGCAATGTTCGCACTGCGACTGCGCCAAGTAAATTTGCTATGCAGTTAGGAATTTTACTCACGTTATTTTCTTTGTTCTGGTGATCGTAATGTGATTGACAGGAAGTGGGTGTTTCTGGGCGGAAACTGGCCGTTTTATGGGAGTGTGTGAAAAAACGCTACAGTTTCTGGGAAAAACGCGGGAGTGGCTGGAGAAATGGAGGAGTGTCTGGGCGAACGCTAGGTGTGTTTATGACGTCAAACCAGGAACGACAAGCACTGAACTGATCGCAGATGCCAAGTAAGGTTGAAGCTACTCAGAAACTGCTAAGAGGTGTGTAATCGCAATTTTGAGAATCTTTCGTTCGCAATTTTAAGATGCTAAGATTCACTCCCAGTAGGCGGCGGCTTAGCGTGTGTAAAGCTGCTAAAAACAGCTTGCGAGCGAACAACTCGGAATGAGGGCCAATATCTGTGCTGCATTGTAGTTATGCGCAGTATATAGTAGGAAGACAGTGCAGAATTTTGCTGACCACCAGTATATATATATATATATATATATATATATATATATATATATAGCAGTACGGTACAGTAGGCCATTGCTATTGATATATTACTGGCATATAATTCCACACATTAAAAGATGGAGAACAAAAATGTGGAGGGTAAAATAGGGAAAGATCAAGATCCACTTCCACCTCATGCTGAAGCTGCTGCCACTAGTCATGGCCGAGACGATGAAATGCCATCAACGTCGTCTGCCAAGGCCGATGCCCAATGTCATAGTAGAGAGCATGTAAAATCCAAAAAACAAAAGTTCAGTAAAATGACCCAAAAATCTTAATTAAAGGCGTTTGAGGAGAAGCGTAAACTTGCCAATATGCCATTTACGACACGGAGTGGCAAGGAACGGCTGAGGCCCTGGCCTATGTTCATGGCTAGTGGTTCAGCTTCATGTGAGGATGGAAGCACTCATCCTCCCGCTAGAAAAATGAAAAGACTTAAGCTGGCAAAAGCACAGCAAAGAACTGTACTTTCTTCTAAATCACAAATCCCCAAGGAGAGTCCAATTGTGTCGGGTTCGATGCCTGACCTTCCCAACACTGGACGGGGAGAGGTGGCACCTTCCACCATTTGCACGCCCCCTGCAAGTGCTGGAAGGAGCACCCGCAGTCCAGTTCCTGATAGTCAAATTGAAGATGTCACTGTTGAAGTACACCAGGATGAGGATATGGGTGTTGCTGGCGCTGAGGAGGAAATTGACAAGGAGGATTCTGATGGTGAGGTGGTTTGTTTAAGTCAGGCACCCGGGGAGACACCTGTTGTCCGTGGGACAAATATGGCCATTGACATGCCTGGTCAAATTACAAAAAAATCACCTCTTCGGTGTGGAATTATTTTAACAGAAATGCGGACAACAGGTGTCAAGCTGTGTGTTGCCTTTGTCAAGCTGTAATAAGTAGGGGTAAGATTGTTAACCACCTAGGAACATCCTCCCTTATACGTCACCTGGTCCGCATTCATCAGAAGTCATTGACAAGTTCAAAAACTTTGGGTGACAGCGGAAGCAGTCCACTGACAACTAAATCCCTTCCTCTTGTAACCAAGCTCCTGCAAACCACACCACCAACTCCCTCAGTATCAATTTCCTCCTTAGACAGGAATGCCAATAGTCCTGCAGGCCATGTCACTGGCAAGTCTGACGAGTCCTCTCCTGCCTGGGATTCCTCAGATGCATCCTTGAGTGTAACGCCTACTGCTGCTGGCGCTGCTGTTGTTGCTGCTGGGAGTCGATCACCATCCCAGAGGGGAAGTCGGAAGACCACTTGTACTACTTCCAGTAAGCAATTGACTGTCCAACAGTCCTTTGCGAGGAAGATGAAATATCACAGCAGTCATCCAGCTGCAAAGCGGATAACTCAGGTCTTGGCAGCAGCTGTGGTGTTAAACGTGTGTCCGGTATCCACCGTTAATTCACAGGGAATTAGAGAATTGCTTGAGGTACTGTGTCCCCGGTACCAAATACCATCTAGGTTCCATTTCTCTAGTCAGGCGATACCGAGAATGTACACAGACGTCAGAAAAAGAGTCACCAGTGTCCTAAAAAATGCAGTTGTACCCAATGTCCACTTAACCACGGACATGTGGACAAGTGGAGCAGGGCAGACTATATGACTGTGACAGCCCACTGGGTAGATGTATTGCCTCCCGCAGCAAGAACAGCAACATCGGCACCAGTAGCAGCATCTCGCAAATGCCAACTCGTTCCTAGGCAGGCTACGCTTTGTATCACCGCTTTCCATAAGAGGCACACAGCTGACAACCTCTTACGGAAACTGAGGAACATCATTGCAGAATGGCTTACCTCAATTGGACTCTCCTGGGGATTTGTGACATTGGACAACACCACCAATATTGTGTGTGCATTACATGTGGGCAAATTCCAGCACGTCCCATGTTTTGCACATACATTGAATTTGGTGGTGCAGAATTTGAAAAAAAACGACAGGGGCGTGCAAGAGATGCTGTTGGTGGCCCGAAGAATTGCGGGCCACTTTCGGCATTCAGCCACCGCGTGCCGAAGACTGGAGCACCAGCAAACACTCCTGAACCTGCCCCGCCATCATCTGAAGCAAGAGGTGGTAACGAGGTGGAATTCAACCCTCTATATGCTTCAGAGGATGTAGGAGCAGCAAAAGGTCATTCAAGCCTATACATCTACCTACGATATAGGCAAAGGAGGGGGAATGCACCTTACTCAAGCGCAGTGGAGAATGATTTAAACGTTGTGCAAGGTTATGCAACCCTTTGAACTTGCCACACGTGAAGTCAGTTCAGACACTGCCAGCCTGAGTCAGGCCATTCCCCTCATCAGGCTTTTGCAGAAGCAGCTGGAGAGATTGAAGGAGGATCTAAAACGGAGCGATTCCGCTAGGCATGTGGGACTTGTGGATGGAGCCCTTAATTCGCTTAACCAGGATTCACGGGTGGTCAATCTGTTGAAATCAGAGCACTACATTTTGGCCACCGTGCTCGATCCTAGGTTTAAAGCCTACGTTGTATCTCTCTTTCCGGCAGACACAAGTCTGCAGATGTTCAAAGACCTGATGGTGAGACACTTGTCAAGTCACGTGACCTGCCAACATCTCCTCCTTCACATTCTCCCGCAACTGGGGCTGCGAGGAAAAGGTTAAGAATTCAGAGCCCACCCGCTGGCTGTGATGCAGGGCAGTCTGTAGCGAGTGCTGACATCTGGTCCGGACTGAAGGACCTGCCAACGGTTACTGACATGTCATCTACTGTCACTGCATATGATTCTGTCACCATTGAAAGAATGGTGGAGGATTATATGAGTGACCGCATCCAAGTAGGCACGTCAGACAGTCCGTACGTATACTGGCAGGAAAAAGAGGCAATTTGGTGGCCCTTGCACAAACTGGCTTTATTTTACCTAAGTTGCCCCCCCCTCCATTGTGTACTCCGAAAGAGTGTTTAGTACAGCCGGTCACCTTGTCAGCGATCGGCGTACAAGGTTACTTCCACAAAATGTGGAGAAGATGATGTTCATCATAATGAATTCTAATCAATTCCTCCATGGAGACATTCACCAGCAATTGCCTCCAGAAAGTACACAGGGACCTGAGATGGTGGATTCCAGTGGGGACGAATTAATACTCTGTGAGGAGGGGGATGTACACAGTGAAAAGGGTGATGAATCGGAGGATGAGGAGGAGGTGGACATCTTGCCTCTGTAGAGCCAGTTTGTGTAAGGAGAGATTGATTGCTTCTTTTTTGGTGGGGTCCCAAACCAACCAGTCATTTCAGCCACAGTCGTGTGGCAGACCCTGTCGCTGAAATGATGGGTTTGTTAAAGTGTGCATGTCCTGTTTATACAACATAAGGGTGGGTGGGAGGGCCCAAGGACAATTCCATTTGCACCTCTTTTTTTTATTTATCTTTGCATCATGTGATGTTTGGGGCTAATTTTTTTAAGTGCCATCCTGTCTGACACTGCAGTGCCACTCCTAGATGGGCCAGGTGTTTGTGCCGGCCACTTGGGTCGCTTAGCTTAGTCATCCAGCGACCTTGGTGCAAATTTTAGGACTAAAAATAATATTGTGAGGTGTGAGGTGTTCAGAATAGACTGGAAATGAGTGGAAATTGTGGTTATTGAGGTTAATAATACTATGGGATCAAAATTACCCCCAAATTCTATGTATTAAACTGTTTTTGAGGCTTTTTTGTAAAAAAAACACCCGAATCCAAAACACACCCGAATCCGACCAAACATTTTCAGGGAGGTTTTGCCAAAACGCGTCCGAATCCAAATCACGGCCGCGGAACCGAATCCAAAACCAAAACACAAAACCCAAAAAATTTCCGGTGCACATCTCTACTTTTAAGTAACATAGTAACATAGTTGGTGAGGTTGAAAATAGACCAGTGGTCCATCGAGTTCAACCTGAATTATATTATATTCCCTGTTCTATTCTGGTTAAAAGCTATATCCTCGGATATCTTTTTCTGTTAGAAATTTATCTACCCCATTTTTAAACACATTGGGGTATATTTACTAAGCTCTCGATTTTGACCGAGATGGTGTTTTTTCTTCAAAGTGTCATCTCGGGAATTTACTAAACTGAAATCTCGGCAGTGATGAGGGCATTCGTATTTTTTTGGAAGTCAAAGAAAAAAAATAAGAATGAATACACCATCGTCAAATACGACTGTTTTTTGATACAACTCGGTAATTTACCAAAAAGTGTATTCCACGAATACTGCCGGCAATAGCCAAACACTGCCGTGAAAAAATACAAATCGTAAAAAAAAGCAGATTTAAAACAGACCTGCTTTTTTTAACGTGTTCTGATAGGCATGCACGGATCCATGAGATCCATGCATATTTATCAGTGGGAAAGTGTTAAATTGTCAGGAAAAAATGCGTGGGGTCCCCCCTCCTAAGCAAAACCAGCCTCGAGCTCTTTGAGCCGGACCTGGTTGAAAAAATATAGGAAACAAAATGACAGGGGTTCCCCCATATTTAATCAACCAGCACCGGGCTCTGCGCCTGGTCCTGGTTCCAAAAATACGGGGGACAAAAAGCGTAGGGGTCCCCCGTATTTTTGAAACCAGCATCGGACTCCACTAGCCAGGTACATAATACCACAGCCGGGGGACACTTTTATACTGGTCCCGGCGGCCCTGGCATTACATACCCAACTAGTCACCCCTGGCCGGGGTACCCTGGTGGAGTGGGAACCCCTTAAATCTAGGGGTCCCCCCCTCCAGCCACCCAAGGGCCAGGGGTGAAGCCCGAGGCTGTCCCCCCCATCCAAGGGCGGCGGATGGGGGGATGATAGCCTTTTGAAAAAAAATTGAATATTGTTTTTAGTAGCAGTACTACAAGTCCCAGCAAGCCTCCCCCGCAAGCTGGTACTTGGAGAATCACAAGTACCAGCATGCAGTGGAAAACCGGGCCCGCTGGTACCTGTAGTACTACTACTAAAAAAATACCCCCCAAAAAACAGGACACACACCGTGACAGTATAAGTTTATTACATACATGCACACCTCCAAACATACATACTTACCTATGTTCACACGAGGCTCGGTCCTCTTCTCCATGTAGAATCCTAGGGGTACCTGTGAAAAAAATTATACTCACATAATCCAGTGTACCTTCTGTTCTTTGTATAATCCACATACTTGGCAAAATAAAAAAAAACGGAAACCCGACCATGCACTGAAAGGGGCCCCATGTTTACACATGGGACCCCTTTCCCTGACTGCCAGGACCCCCCCTGACTACTGTCAAAGAGGGTCCCTTCTGCCAATCAGGGAGCGCCACGTCGTGGCACTCTCCTGATTGGCTGTGTGCTCCTGTAGTGTCTGTGAGGCAGCACACGGCACAGATACAATGTAGCGCCTATGCGCTCCATTGTATCCAATGGTGGGAACTTTGCGGTCAGCGGTTGACCGAAAGTAACCTCACCGCTGACCGCAAAGTTCCCACCATTGGATACAATGGAGCGCATAGGCGCTACATTGTATCTGTGCCGTGTGCTGCCTCACAGACACTACAGGAGCACACAGCCAATCAGGAGATTGCCACGACGTGGCACTCCCTGATTGGCAGAAGGGACCCTCTTTGACAGTAGTCAGGGGGGGTCCTGGCAGTCGGGGAAAGGGGTCCCATGTGTAAACATGGGGCCCCTTTCAGTGCGTGGTCGGGTTTCCGTTTTTTTGTTTTGCCAAATACGTGGATTATACAAAAAACAGAAGGTACACTGGATTATGTGAGTATAATTTTTTTTCACAGGTACCCCTAGGATTGTACATGGAGAAGAGGACCGAGCCTCGTGTGAACATAGGTAAGTATGTATGTTTGGAGGTGTGCATGTAAGTAATAAACTTATACTGTCACGGTGTGTGTGTCCTTTTTTTGGGGGTATTTTTTTAGTAGTAGTACTACAGGTACCAGCGGGCCCGATTTTCCACCGCATGCTGGTACTTGTGGTTCTCAAAGTACCAGCTTGCGGGGGAGGCTTGCTGGGACTTGTAGTACTGCTACTAAAAACAATATTCAAATTTTTTTCAAAAGGCTATCAGCCCCCCATCCGCCGCCCTTGGATGGGGGGGACAGCCTCGGGCTTCACCCCTGGCCCTTGGGTGGCTGGAGGGGGGGACCCCTTGATTTAAGGGGTTCCCACTCCTCCAGGGTACCCCGGCCAGGGGTGACTAGTTGAGTATGTAATGCCAGGGCCGCCGGGACCAGTATAAAAGTGTCCCCCGGCTGTGGCATTATGTACCTGGCTAGTGGAGCCTGGTGCTGGTTTAAAAAATACGGGGGACCCCTACGCTTTTTGTCCCCCGTATTTTTGGAACCAGGACCAGGCACAGAGTCCGGTGCTGGTTCATTAAATATGGGAGAACCCCTGTCATTTCCCCCCCATATTTTGTCAACCAGGACCGGCTCAAAGAGCCCGAGGCTGGTTTAGCTTAGGGGGGGGGGGGACCCCACGCATTTTTTTTTTTAGATTTGTAAAAATTTTATTTTTTTAACGAAAGGTGCACAATGAAGCCCTGCACGGATTTCACAGATCCGGCCGAGATTCATTGTGTTAATGTCGGCAGTGTTTTACTATTCACTCCCGTAAAACTCTGCCTAAAAATACGAATGACATCGACATCGGAAAACACGAAAATGCAGAATACGACAGCTTAGTAAATTAGTCGTAATAAATTCAAAAAGTTGCAAATTTACACTTGAGATGTCATTCGTGTTTGAACTTTAACCTCATTCTGAAAAATACAAATTTTAGTAAATATACCCCATTGACTGAGTCCGCCATTACAACCTTCTCTGGCAGTGAATTCCATATTCGTATTGCCCTTACAGTGAAATTTCCTCTCCTCAGGCCTTAGTGTTTATATGTCATACTTAAGTTCAGTTATGTGGTGAGGGACAAGATCTGCTTCTGTTTGTACACATATTTTATGATTGCCAGCCATGAGCACTGATTTTGACTATTACATTGACCATACATAATTTTAATTGGTCCTGGACCACCAACTCAGGGTACATCTGCAGGTTTCATGAGGCACCACAGGGTGCCATGGCACCCAGTTTATGAGCCACTGCACTAAATAACCATTTCAACCAGCCAACTGGTTATAACTATAGGTCCCAGTTGACTATGGTGCAAAGGCAAGCTGGCACTTGGAGCTCTCCAAGTGCCAGCTTGCCTTGGCAGCCATACCATGTGAGGACCTGTAGTTCAACATAAATTATATTACAATAACCCTCAGTTATATTAATACAGTAAATACACCTACAATTTTATTCATTAATTTAAAAAATGCAGACGACAGTAAACACTGTAACATCACAAGTTGCAGAGAAGTTGGCTGGTCTGCTGAAAATGGTTGGCTGGTCTGATGATAAATTGGTTAGCTCACTGTGTATGGTCAGCTTTAAGGTACAGTAGGAAGCAGAAGCAAAAAATGTCTATTACACACCTCCACCATGCATACAGTTTGACTTGTTCTGGGCCCCACTAACCTGAATAGTAGAAATATCATTACAATTAATACAAGTAATGGAACCTCTTTGCAAATTCTGCAGGTCTAAACACTGGCAACCAGTTAGACAGCCATGTGACACAAGAAAGAGACAGCCACACAAAGTCAGTCGGATGGATACTAAGGAAGAAATTTACTAAGTGTCGGTTTAGTAAGATAGCCAGGTTGTGGAGGATTTAACAGTGGTTTAGTGATCTGCCAATTTTTTAAAACCAGAACAGCTGTGAAACCATCATGTAGTAGAAACCACCTGCTACACATCACTGTGCCAATTTTTCCAGTGAAAAAGATATAAACTGTCGAGTTTCCTATACGTTGGTTTGGGAAACTGACATAACACTGCACAAATAAATGAATTGCTTCTGACACGTGAGATTGAGAAAAAAAACACTGCCAATTGCTCTGTACTTAATCATGATGTCTATAAAAAGCGACACATACATATTCTTTACTGTCAACAAAGAAAAATGTTAGCACCAATTTCTCCTATAAAAAATTAAATGTATTAGAAATGAATGAGATGACCCATCAATAGAATATAAATGATCTTATATGATACTAAATGATACTAAGTTCCAATATGCACCAGATCCATTAAAAACACATATAAAATAAACATCATCAAATAAACATTAGCAGCAACAACACTACCAAGGGATAATAACATAATAAAACTCTAGCATCTGACTAGTATGATATGAACATGTATGGTAAACACAGTGTCAGTGAAAATCCACATTCCAACGCATATGCCTGAACCAGTGGCGGAACTAGCGAGCGGTGGGCCCAGGTGTGACAAAATGCTTTGCCCCCCCCCCCCCCCCATCCCATCCAAGTCCACCCCCTCACCCCTGGAGAGGATCTGGTGAGGGGGACCTGCTCAGGGCCAGAGAAATGGATACCTAGCAACAGTGCCGTAACTAGACATTTTAGCACTGTGTGAAAGAAACGGCATCGGAGCCCCACCCCTGCATGTAAATCAGGGGCAGTGCGTGCCGTAGGCGCGCGCAAAAATACATAGTGGCGTGGCTTCGTGGGGAAAGGATGTGGCCACAAAATAATACCAATTCATAAAACGGTGCACAGTAGTCTCCATTATTCAAATTATGCCGCACAGTAGCACCACTACACCAGGTAGAGACCCTTTTACACCTTACGGCGGAGAGATTCCTCTTTTTACACATTACGGCAGACAGCGTCCTCTTTTTACACATTATGGCAGACAGTGTTCCCCTTTTTACACATAACGGCATACAGCGTGCACTTTTTACACATAATGGCAGACAGCGTCCCCTTTTTACACATAACGGCAGACAGAGTACACTTTTTACACATAACGGCAGACAGCATGCCCTTTTTACTAGAGATGAGCGGGTTCGGTTCCTCGGAATCCGAACCCCCCCGAACTTCAGCCTTTTTACACGGGTCCGAGGCAGACTCGGATCTTCCCGCCTTGCTCGGTTAACCCGAGCGCGCCCGAACGTCATCATCCCGCTGTCGGATTCTCGCGAGGCTCGTATTCTATCGCGAGACTCGGATTCTATATAAGGCGCCGCGCGTCGCCGCCATTTTCACACGTGCATTGAGACTGATAGGGAGAGGACGTGGCTGGCGTCCTCTCCGTTAGAATAGATAGAGACACTTGAGTTGATTTACTACTAACTTAGTAATTTTGGGGAGCATTAGGAGTACTCAGAGTGCAGAGTTTTGCTGATAGTTACTAGTGACCACCACCAGTTTTATTTATTATTTAATATAATCCGTTCTCTGCCTGAAAAAAAACGATACACAGTCACATACCATATCTGTGCTCAGCCTCAGTGTGCTGCATGATAATATCATCTATGTATATCTGACTGTGCTGAGTGCTCACTGCTCACACCGCAGAATTGTGGGGGAGACTGGGGTGCAGTTATAGCAGGAGTACAGTGCACACTTTTGCTGCCAGTGTGACTGACCAGTGACCACCAGTATATTGTCTGCCTGAAAAAGTTAAACACTCCTGTGGTGTTTTTTTTATTTATTCTATAAACGCATTCTGCTGACAGTGTCCAGCAGGTCTGTCATTCATTATATTATATAAATATTTACCTGCAGTAGTGTTATATTTTTTTTGTTCATCTCTATCATCTTTATCATCTCTATATTAGCAGACGCAGTACGGTAGTCCATGGCTGTGGCTACCTCTGTGTCGTCAGTGCTCGTCCATAATTGTATACCTACCTGTGGTGGGGTTTTTTTTTCTATCTTCTTCATACTAGTAGTTTAGGAGTCTGCTGACAGTGTCCAGCAGGTCCGTCATTATATTATATATACCTGCAGTAGTGATATATATATATTTTTTATATCATTATCATCTCTATACTAGCAGACGCAGTACGGTAGTCCACGGCTGTAGCTACCTCTGTGTCGTCAGTGCTCGTCCATAATTGTATACCTACCTGTGGTGGGGTTTTTTTTTCTATCTTCTTCATACTAGTAGTTTAGGAGTCTGCTGACAGTGTCCAGCAGGTCCGTCATTATATTATATATACCTGCAGTAGTGATATATATATATTTTTTATATCATTATCATCTCTATACTAGCAGACGCAGTATGATAGTCCACGGCTGTAGCTACCTCTGTGTCATCAGTGCTCGTCCATAATTGTATACCTACCTGTGGTGGGTTTTTTTTTTCTATCTTCTTCATACTAGTAGTTTAGGAGTCTGCTGACAGTGTCCAGCAGGTCCGTCATTATATTATATATACCTGCAGTAGTGATATATATATATATTTTTTATATCATTATCATCTCTATACTAGCAGACGCAGTACGGTAGTCCATGGCTGTAGCTACCTCTGTGTCGTCAGTGCTCGTCCATAATTGTATACCTACCTGTGGTGGTTTTTTTTTTCTATCTTCTTCATACTAGTAGTTTAGGAGTCTGCTGACAGTGTCCAGCAGGTCCGTCATTATATTATATATACCTGCAGTAGTGATATATATATATTTTTTATATCATTATCATCTCTATACTAGCAGACGCAGTACGGTAGTCCACGGCTGTAGCTACGTCTGTGTCGTCAGTGCTCATCCATAATTGTATACCTACCTGTGGTGGGGTTTTTTTTTCTATCTTCTTCATACTAGTAGTTTAGGAGTCTGCTGACAGTGTCCAGCAGGTCCGTCATTATATTATATATACCTGCAGTAGTGATATATATATATTTTTTATATCATTATCATCTCTATACTAGCAGACGCAGTACGGTAGTCCACGGCTGTAGCTACCTCTGTGTCGTCAGTGCTCGTCCATAATTGTATACCTACCTGTGGTGGGTTTTTTTTTCTATCTTCTTCATACTAGTAGTTTAGGAGTCTGCTGACAGTGTCCAGCAGGTCCGTCATTATATTATATATACCTGCAGTAGTGATATATATATATTTTTTATATCATTATCATCTCTATACTAGCAGACGCAGTACGGTAGTCCACGGCTGTGACTACCTCTGTGTCGTCAGTGCTCGTCCATAATTGTATACCTACCTGTGGTGGGGTTTTTTTTTCTATCTTCTTCATACTAGTAGTTTAGGAGTCTGCTGACAGTGTCCAGCAGGTCCGTCATTATATTATATATACCTGCAGTAGTGATATATATATATTTTTTATATCATTATCATCTCTATACTAGCAGACGCAGTACGGTAGTCCACGGCTGTAGCTACCTCTGTGTCGTCAGTCACTCGTCATCCATAAGTATACTAGTATCCATCCATCTCCATTGTTTACCTGAGGTGCCTTTTAGTTGTGCCTATTAAAATATGGAGAACAAAAATGTTGAGGTTCCAAAAATAGGGAAAGATCAAGATCCACTTCCACCTCGTGCTGAAGCTGCTGCCATTAGTCATGGCCGAGACGATGAAATTCCATCAACGTCGTCTGCCAAGGCCGATGCCCAATGTCATAGTACAGAGCATGTAAAATCCAAAACACAAAATATCAGTAAAAAAAGGACTCAAAAATCTAAAATAAAATCGTCGGAGGAGAAGCGTAAACTTGCCAATATGCCATTTACCACACGGAGTGGCAAGGAACGGCTGAGGCCCTGGCCTATGTTCATGGCTAGTGGTTCAGCTTCACATGAGGATGGAAGCACTCAGCCTCTCGCTAGAAAAATGAAAAGACTTAAGCTGGCAAAAGCACAGCAAAGAACTGTGCGTTCTTCGAAATCACAAATCCACAAGGAGAGTCCAATTGTGTCGGTTGCGATGCCTGACCTTCCCAACACTGGACGTGAAGAGCATGCGCCTTCCACCATTTGCACGCCCCCTGCAAGTGCTGGAAGGAGCACCCGCAGTCCAGTTCCTGATAGTCAGATTGAAGATGTCAGTGTTGAAGTACACCAGGATGAGGAGGATATGGGTGTTGCTGGCGCTGGGGAGGAAATTGACAAGGAGGATTCTGATGGTGAGGTGGTTTGTTTAAGTCAGGCACCCGGGGAGACACCTGTTGTCCGTGGGAGGAATATGGCCATTGACATGCCTGGTGAAAATACCAAAAAAATCAGCACTTCGGTGTGGAAGTATTTCAACAGAAATGCGGACAACAGGTGTCAAGCCGTGTGTTGCCTTTGTCAAGCTGTAATAAGTAGGGGTAAGGACATTAACCACCTCGGAACATCCTCCCTTATACGTCACCTGCAGCGCATTCATCATAAGTCAGTGACAAGTTCAAAAACTTTGGGCGACAGCGGAAGCAGTCCACTGACCAGTAAATCCCTTCCTCTTGCAACCAAGCTCACGCAAACCACCCCACCAACTCCCTCAGTGTCAATTTCCTCCTTCCCCAGGAAAGCCAATAGTCCTGCAGGCCATGTCACTGGCAATTCTGACGAGTCCTCTCCTGCCTGGGATTCCTCCGATGCATCCTTGAGTGTAACGCCTACTGCTGCTGGCGCTGCTGTTGTTGCTGCTGGGAGTCGATGGTCATCCCAGAGGGGAAGTCGTAAGACCACTTTTACTACTTCCACCAAGCAATTGACTGTCCAACAGTCCTTTGCGAGGAAGATGAAATATCACAGCAGTCATCCTGCTGCAAAGCGGATAACTGAGGCCTTGGCATCCTGGGCGGTGAGAAACGTGGTTCCGGTATCCATCATTACTGCAGAGCCAACTATAGACTTGTTTGAGGTACTGTGTCCCCGGTACCAAATACCATCTAGGTTCCATTCCTCTAGGCAGGCGATACCGAAAATGTACACAGACCTCAGAAAAAGACTCACCAGTGTCCTAAAAAATGCAGTTGTACCCAATGTCCACTTAACCACGGACATGTGGACAAGTGGAGCAGGGCAGACTCAGGACTATATGACTGTGACAGCCCACTGGGTAGATGTATTGACTCCCGCCGCAAGAACAGCAGCGGTGGCACCAGTAGCAGCATCTCGCAAACGCCAACTCTTTCCTAGGCAGGCTACGCTTTGTATCACCGCTTTCCAGAATACGCACACAGCTGAAAACCTCTTACGGCAACTGAGGAAGATCATTGCAGAATGGCTTACCCCAATTGGACTCTCCTGTGGATTTGTGGCATCGGACAACGCCAGCAATATTGTGTGTGCATTAAATCTGGGCAAATTCCAGCACGTCCCATGTTTTGCACATACCTTGAATTTGGTGGTGCAGAATTATTTAAAAAACGACAGGGGCGTGCAAGAGATGCTGTCGGTGGCCAGAAGAATTGCGGGACACTTTCGGCGTACAGGCACCACGTACAGAAGACTGGAGCAACACCAAAAACGCCTGAACCTGCCCTGCCATCATCTGAAGCAAGAAGTGGTAACGAGGTGGAATTCAACCCTCTATATGCTTCAGAGGTTGGAGGAGCAGCAAAAGGCCATTCAAGCCTATACAACTGGCCACGATATAGGAGGTGGAATGCACCTGTCTCAAGCGCAGTGGATAATGATTTCATCGTTGTGCAAGGTTCTGCAACCTTTTGAACTTGCCACATGTGAAGTCAGTTCAGACACTGCCAGCCTGAGTCAGGTCATTCCCCTCATCAGGCTTTTGCAGAAGAAGCTGGAGACATTGAAGGAGGAGCTAACACTGAGCGATTCCGCTAGGCATGTGGGACTTGTGGATGGAGCCCTTAATTCGCTTAACAAGGATTCACGGGTGGTCAATCTGTTGAAATCAGAGCACTACATTTTGGCCACCGTGCTCGATCCTAGATTTAAAACCTACGTTGTATCTCTCTTTCCGGCAGACACAAGTCTGCAGGGGTTCAAAGAACTGCTGGTGAGAAAATTGTCAAGTCAAGCGGAACGCGACCTGTCAACATCTCCTCCTTCACATTCTCCCGCAACTGGGGGTGCGAGGAAAAGGCTCAGAATTCCGAGCCCACCCGCTGGCGGTGATGCAGGGCAGTCTGGAGCGACTGCTGATGCTGACATCTGGTCCGGACTGAAGGACCTGCCAACGATTACGGACATGTCGTCTACTGTCACTGCATATGATTCTCTCACTATTGAAAGAATGGTGGAGGATTATATGAGTGACCGCATCCAAGTAGGCACGTCAGACAGTCCGTACGTATACTGGCAGGAAAAAGAGGCAATTTGGAGGCCCTTGCACAAACTGGCTTTATTCTACCTAAGTTGCCCTCCCACAAGTGTGTACTCCGAAAGTGTGTTTAGTGCCGCCGCTCACCTTGTCAGCAATCGGCGTACGAGGTTACTTCCAGAAAATGTGGAGAAGATGATGTTCATTAAAATGAATTATAATCAATTCCTCCATGGAGACATTCACCAGCAGCAATTGCCTCCACAAAGTACACAGGGAGCTGTGATGGTGGATTCCAGTGGGGACGAATTGATAATCTGTGAGGAGGGGGATGTACACGGTGATGAATCGGAGGATGATGATGAGGTGGACATCTTGCCTCTGTAGAGCCAGTTTGTGCAAGGAGAGATTAATTGCTTCTTTTTTGGTGGGGGTCCAAACCAACCCGTCATTTCAGTCACAGTCGTGTGGCAGACCCTGTCACTGAAATGATGGGTTGGTTAAAGTGTGCATGTCCTGTTTATACAACATAAGGGTGGGTGGGAGGGCCCAAGGACAATTCCATCTTGCACCTCTTTTTTCTTTCATTTTTCTTTGCGTCATGTGCTGTTTGGGGAGTGTTTTTTGGAAGGGCCATCCTGCGTGACACTGCAGTGCCACTCCTAGATGGGCCAGGTGTTTGTGTCGGCCACTAGGGTCGCTTATCTTAGTCACACAGCTACCTCATTGCGCCTCTTTTTTTTCTTCTTTGCGTCATGTGCTGTTTGGGGAGTATTTTTTGGAAGGGCCATCCTGCGTGACACTGCAGTGCCACTCCTAGATGGGCCAGGTGTTTGTGTCGGCCACTAGGGTCACTTATCTTAGTCACACAGCTACCTCATTGCGCCTCTTTTTTTCTTTGCGTCATGTGCTGTTTGGGGAGTGTTTTTTGGAAGGGCCATCCTGCGTGACACTGCAGTGCCACTCCTAGATGGGCCAGGTGTTTGTGTCGGCCACTTGTGTCGCTGAGCTTAGTCACACAGCTACCTCATTGCGCCTCTTTTTTTATTTGCGTCATGTGCTGTTTGGGGAGTGTTTTTTGGAAGGGCCATCCTGCGTGACACTGCAGTGCCACTCCTAGATGGGCCAGGTGTTTGTGTCGGCCACTTGGGTCGCTGAGCTTAGTCATCCAGCGACCTCGGTGCAAATTTTAGGACTAAAAATAATATTGTGAGGTGTGAGGTGTTCAGAATAGACTGAAAATGAGTGGAAATTATGGTTATTGAGGTTAATAATACTTTGGGATCAAAATGACCCCCAAATTCTATGATTTAAGCTGGTTTTAGGGTTTTTTTGAAAAAAACACCCAAATCCAAAACACACCCGAATCCGACAAAAAAAATTCGGTGAGGTTTTGCCAAAACGCGTTCGAACCCAAAACACGGCCACGGAACCGAACCCAAAACCAAAACACAAAACCCGAAAAATTTCCGGTGCACATCCCTACTTTTTACACATAACGGCAAACAGCGTCCCCTTTTTACACATTACGGCAGACAGCGTGCCCTTGTTACACATTACGGCAGACAGCATGCCCCTTTTTACACATTTCGGCAGGCAGATTCCCCCTTTTTACACATTGCAGCAGACAGCGTCCCCTTTTTACACATCATGGCAGGCAGATTCCCCCTTTTTACATATTGCGGCAGGCAGATTCCCCCTTTTTACACATTGCAGCAGGCAGATTCTCCCTTTTTACACATTACGTCAGGCAGATTCCCCCTTTTTACACATTACGTCAGGCAGATTCCCCCTTTTTACACATTGTGGCAGGCAGATTCCCCCTTTTTACACATTGCGGCAGGCAGATTCTCCCTTTTTACACATTACGGCAGGCAGATTCCCCCTTTTTACACATCACTGCAGACAGTCCCCCTTTTTGCACATGAAGAAAGAGAAAGAAAGAAAGAAAGAAAGAAAGAAAGAAAGAAAGAGAATTATACTTACTCTCTCCGCTGGCTCAGGCTCCTCGGTGCAGCTTCTGGCAGAGATGGATCACAATTCCCGGGCAGGAGAGAAGGAGGAGGAGGGAGCCGCAGCAGCGCTGTGTTATTGGTAGAGGCGCTGCTGTTGCTGTCCCTCTGCTTCACTATAGGCTGTCCTCCACCGCTGTGAATCGCTGGGATGCGCTTCACAGCGGCGGAAGACAGCCTATAGTGAAGCAGAGGGACAGCAGTAGCCTCAACCAGTAACAAAGCGCTGCTGCGGCTCCCTCCTCCAGCTCCCTCCACCTCCTTGCCCCCCGTGACCGCTGCACTGCGCTCCTCTCCTGTGTCCTGCGGGCGGCTGTGTGCTGCTGCCAACGGTTGCCCGCAGCACATAGCGGCATGTAATGAGTCAGTTTGACTCATTACATGCTTTGGGCCCCTGGACAGTGGCGGGCCCCAGTGCAACGCACTGGTTGCACTGGCAGTAGTTCCGCCTCTGGCCTGAACTGCTTTAAAAGTCATATATGCTACTGATTAGTATGCATAAATGTGGCACTTCTCTCACACTGAATAAAGGGGGTCATTCCGAGTTGATCATAGCTGTGCTAAATTTAGCACAGCTACGATCATTCACACTGACATGCGGGGGGACGCCCAGCACAGGGCTAGTCCGCTCCGCATGTCAGTGCTGCCCCCCCCCCCCGGCAGAAGTGCAAAGGCATCGCACAGCTGTGATGCCTTTGCACTACAAGAGCAGCTCCCGACCAGCGCAGCTTTAGCGTGCTGGCCGGGAGCTACTTGTCGCTCCCCGGCCTTCAGCGGATGCGTGTGACGTCACTCAGCCACCGTGGCACGCCCCCCCAATGGTCCGGCCACGCCTGCATTGGACGGACCGCGCCCCCTAAATGCGGACCCCTCCTGCCCAGCGACTGCCTCTGCTAGGCAACGACGGCTGGCATGCACCAGGGCACTGCGGCGCTGTTCCGACCTGATCGCTGCGCTGTGAGAAACTGCAGCGAGCGATCGGGTCGGAATGACCCCCAAAGACCGATATGGTTCCAAAAACTGACCTGCCTTTGAAGACAGGAGTTCCTGCTCAAAGTTGAGTGTGAAGTAGTTCACTGTACAGGAAGTGCCACTCTGTGTAGTGGCGGCTGGATGAGGAAGCAGAGTTCATGCTGAAAGCCCAACAATGTCCGATATTTGTCAATCAGCTGTCCTGTGGTTTATACTGACTGCTAGTGGCATTTTTAATGCTCACATCCAACCTGCAGCGGCTCTTAAATAAAGCCCTAAATCTTTTATGGACCTCATAGAGTCTTTATAATCACAAGAGACTGTATAAGAATACTTATAGTTTTTTTAATTTTTATTTATGGCATCCTGATAACGATATCGGGCTATCCAATTATGGCCCATTTTTACTATGCTGTAAATCATCAGTTATCAGCCGATAAAACATTGGATCCGTGATAACATCGTGGACCCATGTGTAACCGTCCAGTAACGGGTCTCCTGAGATTCTGCTTCACATAGGGGGTAATTCAGACCTGATCGTTACTGCAAATTTGTTAGCAGTTGGGCAAAACCATGGGGGTCATTCCGACCCGATCGCATGCTGCAGATTTTTGCAGCCATGCGATCGGGTCCGGAATGCGCATGCGCTGCAGCCGCAATGCGCAGGCGCGTTGCTGCTCGGTGATGGGGAACGCCAGGCAGCGATTGTTCTAATGAAGATTGCGATCGCAAGGTGACTGACAGCAGGAAGGCATTCCGGGGTGGCAACTGACTGTTTTCTGGGAGTGGAGAGGAAAAGGCAGGTGTGTCCAGGTGTTTGCAGGGCGGGTGTCTGACATCAATTCCGGGACCTGACAGGCTGAAGTGATCGCAGTGGCTGAGTAAGTTCAGAGCTACTCAGAAACTGCACAAAATGTTTTTGTACAGCTCCCCTGCACAAGCGATCACACACTTACACAGCTAAAATATACTCCCCCATAGGCGGTGACTATCTGATCGCACGGACTGCAAAAAGTTGCAGCGTGCGTTCAACTCGGAATGACCCCCAATGTACACTGCAGGTGTGGCAGATATAACATGTGTAGAGAGAGTTAGATTTGGGTGGGTTATTTTGTTTCTGTGCAGAGTAAATAATGGCTGCTTTATTTTTACACTCCAATTTAGATTGCAGATTGTACACACCCCACCCAAATCTAACTCTCTCTGCACGTTATATCTGCCCCCTTCTGAAGTGTACATTGTTTTGCCCAACACTTAACAAATTTGCTGCTACGATCAGGTCTGAATTACCCCTATAATCCCAGATAAATTCCATTTTACAGGACACCGCACAAAAGCTGCTCCTCACCTTTGTTATGTGCACCAGCAGCCAATAGAGGGCGACCGATGGAAATGACCCCAGAGGGGGCTAGGGAGAGAGACAGTGGGGGTTGAGGCAGATAGAGTCTGGGGGAGGTGGAGAATCGGGTAGGGGCAGATAGGAACTGGGAAAGAAAAAGAGATGGTAGGAGGTGTTGGGGTAGATAGGGACTGGGGGAAAGTGGAGTACTAGTGGCAGATAGGGACAGTGAAGAGAGAGATGAAGATTTTTCAAAATAGTATTACACAGGGCCAGCTCCAGGCACATTTGATAGGAGTGGCTGCGCCGTCCTTAATGGTTGTGCAGTGGTTACACATCTCTCTCCCTCCCTCCGGGCTACATACAGCAGTGGATCATTTGCATCCAGCAATGAGCTGCTTATAGCTGTGGCAACAAGCCCCAGCAGCTGCAGCACCCACCCCATCCCCCACTCTCCTGCCTGCCGGTACTTATCAGCTTAGTTAGTCGTGGGACACAAAGCGTGTGACACACAGTGAGTGCAAAGCGTGTGACACACAGTGACACAGCACTGCTGTTGTTGCTGGGACAGTGCTGTCACTCCTGGCTACTTCTCTCTACACAGGCTGGGCTGCACCTCAGAGAGCATGCATGGTCATATCTGGACAGAACCTCCTCGGGGTAAGTACCGGTGTCGGATGTAGATGTAACCAGGCAGGAGGTGTGAGGCTGTGGGGAGGGGTGTAGTACTGCTGACCGGCGGTCAGGAGACCGCCGGTCAGCTTACCGACGCCGGGATCCTGGCAGCATACCGATGCAGGGATCCCGGCGGGGAAGGGCGAGTGCAGCAAGGCCCTTGCGGGCTCGCTGCGCTCGCCACACTGCGGGCTCGGTGGCGACCTGCGGTCGCCACGGGTTCTATTCCCACTCTATGGGTGTCGTGGACACCCACGAGTGGAAATAGTCCCTGTTGGTCGTCATGCCGACCATCGGGATAGTGACCCGTCGGGCTGGTGGAGGAGGTCATGTGATTGTCGGTCAGCTGACCGGCGGTCACATGAATACCACCCGTGGGGAGGGGAGGGGTTGCTGTTAAGTGTAATTATAGGACTAAGCCACTCAGGCTTTCACTTTCCTGCCACAGGAGGGGGAGGTAGTGAGCTTTTCCTCTAGTCACTCTCTGCCTCCCACTGCCAATTGTTGCCTTTCTGCCCCTCCCTGTCACCCACTGCCTCTCCTAGTCATACAATACCTCTCCCTGTCACCCCCTGCCCCCCTACCAACCCCTGGCTCCCAATGCACCCATAGACAATCTCAGCTTCACCAGCCACTCTCAGCCTCCCCCTTCAACCCACTACATCCTGCTGTCTCCCACTGTCACCCTCTGTTCCCCCTTGCCACCCTCTGGTTCCTGATGTCACTCACTGAGACTCTCAGCCTTACCTGTCACCCACTACATTCTGCTGTCACCCACTACCTACTGCCTAGCACCCACTTCCTTCCCCTGGCACCCTCTGCTCCCCCTTGCCACCTGCTGTCACCCACTGACACTCCCATCCTCTCGAGTCACTCTCAGCCTCCCCCTGTCAGCAATACCTCCTACTATCACCCCCAACCTCCTAATTTCACCCACTGCCACCCCCAGCACCCTCTGGGGTGGAGGAAGGGTGCCCAAGGTATATTTATGCACCTGTGCCATGACTCACAAGTTCCGCCTCTGGTATGATGAGTCAGTGTCTTATTTCTCTGGGATGGTGGCCCCTCTATTTTCTTTTACTCCTGCTGTCTTCCCTCCCTCTGTCAGCTCCAAACTCTTCAACTGTCTATACCCCTCCATCCCCTGTCAGACAGGTACCCCTTACTGCTCCAAACCTACCCACCCCCATCTTCGGCTTCTATGACCTCAAACGGTTTCCTTCACAGCTTAAAACTACCCCATCCGTGAGACCTGTGACCCCCCTTCCCCACCCTCAAATAGGTTCCTCTCACAGCTCATAACTCCCACCATCCACAGCACCATTCCCCTTCTCCCCCACACATGTTCCTCTCTCCTCTCTTTCCCTTAGCTTCAAACGCTCCCATCTGCAAATCCCCTTCCCCCACACAGTGTCCTGAACAGAGCTCCATCGAACACCCTCTAGTGGCCGACAGCGGATTCATTGAGGTGAGGAGCAAGACGTTAGACCAGGGACAGCTCTTGGCCTTCTAGCACCTTGAGTGAGAATTTTTGAAGTGCACCCCATGCTCCTGGGAAAGTAGGCGTGGCCTTGCTACTATATTTTATGTCAAATATATAGATATTATCACACACCACTCTACACACACACAATTATCAGCCTTACAAATAATGCCCCCAGTAAGGTGCCAGATACACATAATTGGAGTAATTCAGAGTTGATTGCAGCAGCAAATTTGTTAGCAGTTGGGCAAAACCATGTGCACTGCAGGTGTGGCAGATATAACATTTGCACGGAGAGTTAGATTTGGGTGGGTTATTTTGTTTCTATGCAGGGTAAATACTGGCTGCTTTATTTTTACACTGCAATTTAGATTTCAGTTTGAACACACCCCACCCAAATCTAACTCTCTCTGCACATGTTATATCTGCCCCCCCCCCCCCCCCTGCAGTGCACATGGTTTTGGTCAACTGCTAACAAATATATGAACATGTATATATATATATATATATATATACGCCGACTCTCCTGTCTTCTGATTACTTCCTCCCACTCCTATCTCCAAGATTTTTCACGTGCTGCTCCCTTTCTCTGGAATTTTTTACCTCTCCCCCTCAGACTCTCCACCTCTCTACATAACCTCAAACGGGCTCTTAAGACCCATTTCTTTACCAAACCCAGCCAAATCTCTTCCTAACCCTCTGTTCCATGCTCTCTATGTACCCCATCTGTGTCACCCCTGTCTGTCTACCCCTCCCCTTAGAATGTAAGCTCTCACGAGTAGGGCCCTCTTCCCTCATGTGCTTATACTTTTCTTACTTTAATAATCCTCAACTGCCCAGAACCCGCAGTTTTTTAGCCACCTGGAACTTATCTCTATATTGTTTACTGGTGTAGATATGCTTAGTTACCCTGTACTTGTCCTATATTGTCTTCAACTGTAAGTCACTGTTTTCCTGTTTTGATTATGTGCATATGTTCTATGTAATTGGGCGCTGCAGAACCCTTGTGGCGCCATATAATTAAAGGATAATAATAACATATATATATATATATATATATAAAAATATATATTCTGTGAGACCTGTGAGACCTATTGAGGAAGCCACACCACTTATACTTTTGAGTTTGTTAAACCAGCTATATAATTCTTGGTATGTACACCTATATATTTGTAAGTGATCTTTAATGACTGATACACCTTCCACTAAAAATGAGTGTTGAAAATTAATATCGATTATTTGATGACTGACACGCCTTTCACTAGAAATTAATATTGAAAATTAATATTGATTTATTCCAGAATTTCGTTGTACGTTGGTCAACATCCGAATCAGAAATAGTCTTGAATTTAAAATTGGACACCACACTTTAGATATGCTTTCAATAGACTGGACTATTAAATCACATCAATAGGTATTTTTATATAAATAACACTATTTTTTTGTATTTATATATCTCATTAGGTAGTTTGCAAAAATGCCGACATATGGTTGTCAGCACTCCTAAGAGATTATAACCAATAGTATTCCTAGGCGACCCTGTAAGGATTTACGCCCAATTAGTTTTAAGGTATGGTATTTCCTATAATTAATTAATAGAATCTAATAGATGATAAATTTGTCCATAGTGGATTTCTTTCCTCTTTTTATTAGGTAGTTTATACAAAACACCATTATCCAACCGATTACACATTTAAGAAGGAATACCTCTTAAGCTCTAATCAGGAGCCCTGATATAAGAGCTTCATCCACTAAGTCCAGATATAGGAGATTCTGAATAATCGTACATTAGAGGTATGTCCAGTCAATATTTGTAGTAATGACGACAATAATAACAATGTTTTATTAGTTCCTTAAAATAAACACATCTAAGAATGTGTTATTTACATATTTATTTCAGGTTATGATCCTTTATATTAATTCATCATGAGCAAATTAGCCTTTTCCTATATTCGGTAGGTACTGTTTACATACCACATATATATAATTTTCCCAATTTAAAGTAGCAGTTTTTCTCAAATAGTCCACTATTTTTATTTCCCCCCCAAACAAGTTACCCCTGATGAAGTCGATAAGACGAAACGCGTTGGGTCTGTCAGTCAGAACTGGAAGAACTGTGTAATTACATTCCACTTTAGCGCACTTGGGAATTTGTGTTTATTCTTGTATGCTTTTGAGGTCTCCCAACAAAGATCTCTCCCGTGGTGCCACTTCTAGGTTGGCGCAAGATAAAGATACTACTGTGTTTTTTTATATATATATATATATATATATATATGTATATATATTATATTATATATATATATATATATATATATTAGAGGAGTGGTATAACAAAGCAGCGGCACTCAGAGACTGTCAATATCCAGAAATATATTTCACAAGAAACTCCAATGATTCGGGGCTACATGGCGCCGGGTAGTCATGGTTACCCTGATGTTATCCATCCGGACAACAGCGCTGTGTGTAAAATAAAACAAACAGTGTGCTCACTTAATATACTACAGTCCCCAGCCACCGTTAAGGAGAAACAAGACTATCACAATACTTCTTAACATTAGGGTACTAAGCACAAAATGAACTTACAGGAGGGTTATAAGAAGCAACGTTAGAACTGCACTAATACTCTTAATTAACAACTCCCGGATCTGTTCTATGGGCTGCTTAGGAAAAATACAGACAGCGCTGTTGTCCGGACGGATAACATCAGGGTAACCATGACTACCCGGCGCCAGTGCCGCTACGTCATTCTGAGTGAGATGGAAGTGAAGCCTGGACACACACGGCCGGACCAGCGTGGTTCACTTGGCGGGATTCTTTCACATATAAGGTATGTTTTTACTTCACACTGTTATTCACCTTGACAAAGGGGACATGTAGCCCCAAATCATTGGAGTTTCTTGTGAAATATATTTCTGGATATTGACAGTCTCCGAGTGCCGCTTCTTATACCACGCTTCTATTCAAAAGTTCATTCGGAGGGCACCGGAGCAAGATTGTACCGTGAGGGAGGAGTGCTGGTCCGCAAATACCATTATATATATATATATATATATATATATATATCTATATATCTATATATCTATACACACATATGTATGGACCTATGTCTCTCTGTGGGTGGTGGCGTCAGGTGGGGTTAGTGTGTGCTCTGTATGGGTGCTGCTGCAGTCACTGTGGTGTACCTGTGCTGTGCTAGGGGTGCTGTCCTGGCTGTCACTGGCTGTCACTGGTGTTTCATGTGCTGCAGCTTTACATAGTTGTTGCTGTCCTGGCTGTCACTCTGTTGTACAGGGTGCAGGGGCACTATCCTCCTGTATGCTGGAAAATATAGGGGTGCTGCTGGTCCTGTATGTTGTTAAAATTCAGGGGTGCAGTTGCTAAAAATTAAAAGCACACAGCTCCTGTATGCTTTAAAATATAGGGGTGCTGCTGGCCCTCTATGTTGTAAACATTCAGGGGTGCAGTTAAAAAGTAAAAGCACACTGCTGTATGCTGTGAAATAGGTGGTATTGAGTGGGTTTAGTGGGTGGTGGCGTCGGGTAGGGTTAGTGTGTGCTCTGTAGGGGTGCTGCTGCAGTCACTGTGGTGTACCTGTGCTGTGTTAGGGGTGCTGTCCTGGCTGTCCCGGCTGTCACTGGCTGTCACTGGTGTTTCATGTGCTGCAGCTGTACATAGGTGTTGCTGTCCTGGCTGTCACTGTGTTGTACAGGGTGCAGGGGCACTGTCCTCCTGTATGCTGTAAAATATAGGGGTGCTGCTGATCCTGTATGTTGAAAAAATTCAGGGGGTGCAGTTAAAAAGTAAAAGCACACTGCTGTATGCTGTAAAATAGGTGGTACTGAGTGGGTTTAGTAGGTGGTTGTTTCGGGTGGGGTTAGTGTGTGCTCTGCAGGGGTGCTGCTGCAGTCACTGTGGTGTACCTGTGCTGTGTTAGGGGTGCTGTCCTGGCTGTCACTGGTGTTTCATGTGCTGCAGCTGCACATGGGAGTTGCTGTCCTGGCTGTCACAGTGTTGTACAGGGGCAGGGGCACTGTAAAATATAGGAGTGCTGATGTCTTAATAACATTACACTGGCCCTGTCTGCTATACAAATTCAGGGGTGCAGTTCTTACAAATTAAAAGCACACTGCTCCTATATGCTGTCAAATATAGGGGTGCTGATGTCTTAATAACATTACATTAGCCCTGTATACTATAAAAATTCAGGGGTGCAGTTCTTACAAGTTAAAAGCACACTGCTCCTATATGCTGTCAAATATAGGGGTGCTGATGTCTTAATAACATTACACTGGCCCTGTATGCTATTAAAATACAGGGGTACAGTTTTTAAAAATTAAAAGCCCACTGCTGTATGCTATAAAATATAAAGGTGTTGCTATTCAAATAATATTACACTGGCCCTGTATGCTATTAAAATTCAGGGGTGCAATGAAAATCAATGTACACTGGCCCTGTCTTGTATGCTGTAATAATTCTAGGGCACAGTGAAAACCAATGTACACTGGCCCTGTCTTGTATGCTGTAATAATTCTAGGGTGCAGTGAAAATCAATGTACACTGGCCCTGTCTTAAATGCTGTAATTATTCTAGGGTGCAGTGAAAATCAATATACATTGACCCTGTCTTGTATGCTGTAAAATGACAGGGGTATTGTGAAAATAAAGGGGTGCTGGCACTGTCTGCGGTTGCGATGTCTATGCCTGACCTTCACAACATTGGGGGTAATTCCGAGTTGATTGCAGCAGGAACTTTGTTAGCAGTTGGGCAAAACCATGTGCACTGCAGGGGAGGCAGATATAACATGTGCAGAGAGAGTTAGATTTGGGTGCATTATTTTGTTTCTGTGCAGGGTAAATACTGGGTGCTTTATTTTTACACTGCAAATTAGATTGCAGATTGAACAAACCACACCCAAATCTAACTCTCTCTGCACATGTTATATCTGCCTCCCCTGCAGTGCACATGGTTTTGCCCAACTGCTAACAAAGTTCCTGCTGCGATCAACTCAGAATTACCCCCATTGTATGGGAAGAGGAGGCTCCTACCACCTTTTGCATGCACCCTGCAAGTTCTGGGAGGAGCACCACCTGTCCAGTTGCTGATATCGAGATTAAGGATGTCACTGTAGAAGTACACTAGGATGAGGAGGATATGGGTGTAGCTGGCGCTGCAGAGGAAGTTGACGATGAGGTTTCTGATGGTGATGTGGTTTGTTTGAATAAGGCACCAGAGGAGACAGTTGTTGGCCATGGGATGAAAAAGCCCATTGTCATGCCTGGGCAAAATACCAAAAAAGTCACCTCTTCGGTGTGGGATTATTTCACCACAAATCCGGACAACAGGTGTCAAGCCATCTGTTGCCTTAGTCAATCCATAATAAGTAAGGGTAAGGACGTTAACCACCTAGGAACATCCTCCCTTATACGTCACCTGCAGCGCATTCATCATAAGTCATTGTCAAGTTAAATTTTTTTGGGTAATAGCGTAAGCAGTCCACTGACACCTGAATGATGTGGTTTGTTTATTTGAATATTGTTTCTCTGTGAGGATGAGGATGTAAACACTGAAAGGGGAGGGATCTGAGGATGATGATGACATCTTGCCACTATAGAGACAGTTTGTGCAAGGAGAGATTAATTGCTTCTTTTTTGGTAAGGACCCAAACAAACTATATTTTCAGCCACAGTCATGTGGCAGACCCTGTCGCTGAAATTATTGGTTTGTTAAAGTGTGCATGTCCTGGTAATACAACATAAAGGTGGGTGGTAGGGCCCAAGGACAATTCCATCTTACACCTCTTTTTTTCTTTGCATGATGTGCTATTTGGGGCCTAGTTTTTAAAACTGACATCCTGTCTGCCACTGCAATGCCACTCCTAGATGGGCCAGGTGTTTGGGCTGCCCACTTGTGTCGCTTAGCTTAGTCACCCAGCGATCGCTGTGCACCTCTTTTTTGTCTTTGCATGATGTTCTCTTTGGGGCCTAGTTTTTAAAACAGCCATCCTGTCTAACACTGTAGTGCCAATCCTAGATGGGCCAGGTGTTTGTGCCTTCCACTTGTGTCGCTTAGCTTATTCATCTAGTGACCTCTGTGCACCTATTTTTTTCTTTGCATTACGTGCGCTTTGGGGCCTAGTATTTAAAACTTCCATCCTGTCTGCCACTGCAGTGCCACTCTTAGATGGGCCAGGTGTTTGTGCCGCTCACTTGTGTCGCTTAGTTTAGTCATCTAGCGACCTCGGTGCACCTCTTTTTTTTCTTTGCATGATGTTCTCTTTGGGGCCTAGTTTTTAAAACAGCCATCCTGTCTGCCACTGCAATGCCACTCCTAGATGGGCCAGGTGTTTGGGCTGCCCACTTGTGTCGCTTAGCTAAGTCACCCAGCGTTCGCTGTGCACATCTTTTTTTTTCGTTGCATGATGTTCTCTTTAGGTCCTAGTTTTGAAAACTGCCATCCTGTATGCAACTGCAGTGCCACGTCTAGATGTTTGTGCCGCACACTTGTGTCGCTTAGCTTAGTCACCCAGCAACCTTGGTGCACCTTTTTCTTTTCTTTGCCTTATGTGCTCTTTGGGGCCTAGTTTTTAAAATTGCCATCCTGTCTGACACTGCAGTGCCACTTCTAGATGGGCCAGGAGTTTGTGCCACCCACTTGTGTTGCTAAGCTTAGTCATGCAGCGACCTCGTTGCACCTCTTTTATTTCTTTGCATTATGTGCTCTTTGGGGCCTAGTTTTTAAAAGTGCCATCCTGTCTGACACTGCAGTGTCACTCCTAGATGGGACAGGTGTTTTTGCCACCCTTAGTCATCCAGCAACCTCGGTGCACCTCTTTTTTTCCCTTGCATTATGTACTCTTTGGGGCCTAGTTTTTGAAACTGCCATCCTGTCTGACACTGCAGTGCCACTTCTAGATGGGCCATGTGTTTGTGCTGCCCACTTGTGTCGCTTAGCTTAGTCATCTAGTGACCTCGGTGCACCTCTTTTTTTTCTTTGCATGATGTTCTCTTTGGGGCCTAGTTTTTAAAACAGCCATCTGTCTGACGCTGCAGTGCCAATCCTAGATGGGCCAGGTGTTTGTGCCTTCCACTTGTGTCGCTTAGCTTATTCATCTAGTGACCTCTGTGCACCTATTTTTTTCTTTGCATTACGTGCGCTTGGGGCCTAGTATTTAAAACTTCCATCCTGTCTGCCACTGCAGTGCCACTCTTAGATGGGCCAGGTGTTTGTGCCGCTCACTTGTGTCGCTTAGTTTAGTCATCTAGCGACCTCGGTGCACCTCTTTTTTTCCCTTGCATTATGTACTCTTGGGGCCTAGTTTTTGAAACTGCCATCCTGTCTGACACTGCAGTGCCACTTCTAGATGGGCCATGTGTTTGTGCTGCCCACTTGTGTCGCTTAGCTTATTCATCTAGTGACCTCGGTGCACCTCTTTTTTTTCTTTGCATGATGTTCTCTTTGGGGCCTAGTTTTTAAAACAGCCATCCTGTCTGACCCTGCAGTGCCAATCCTAGATGGGCCAGGTGTTTGTGCCTTCCACTTGTGTCGCTTAGCTTATTCATCTAGTGACCTCTGTGCACCTATTTTTTTCTTTGCATTACGTGCGCTTTGGGGCCTAGTATTTAAAACTTCCATCCTGTCTGCCACTGCAGTGCCACTCTTAGATGGGCCAGGTGTTTGTGCCGCTCACTTGTGTCGCTTAGTTTAGTCATCTAGCGACCTCGGTGCACCTCTTTTTTTTCTTTGCATGATGTTCTCTTTGGGGCCTTGTTTTTAAAACAGCCATCCTGTCTGACACTGCAGTGCCACTCCCAGATGGGCCAGGTGTTTGTGCCTCCCACTTTTGTTGCTTATCTTATTCATCTAGTGACCTCGGTGCACCTATTTTTTCTTTGCATTACGTGCGCTTTGGGGCCTAGTATTTAAAACTGCCATCCTGTCTGCCACTGCAGTGCCACTCCTAGATGGGCCAGGTGTTTGTGCCGCTCACTTGTGTTGCTTAGCTTAGTCATCCAGCGATCTTGTTGCACCTCTTTTTTTTCTTTGCATGACAGCAAGGACATCAACACCCATGTACTGCTGCAGCACATGAAACAGCAGTGACAGCCAGTGACAGCCAGGACACTACAGTGACTGCAGCAGCACCCCTACAGAGCACACACTAACCCCACCCAACACCACCACCCACAGAGAGACAGAGGTCTGTTTCCCTCACTCTCCAAGTCCGGAGTGAAAATGGCATTGACACGTTGCTATTTATATGGAATCCAAAATTTGCGAGATTTCAACATCGGGAAGATGATGTTTTGCCCCTTTCTGGTTTCCGAGTCTGGCGGGAAGTCCCTTGTCAGACTCGGATCTGGGCTCGAAGCATGAAGTTCGGGGGGGTTCGGCTTTCAGGGATCCGAACCCGCTCATCTCTAATATATATATATATATATGTACAATGGAAGACGGCACTCAGAGACTGTCATCAGTTGAAAAAAGTGTGCTTTTAATCGACGTTTCGGGAGACGTACTCCCTTCCTCAAGACACAGCAAACAAAAGTGCAAGTGCAAAACAACATTTAAATAACTTACCAGCCCCTGGCTCGCCCATTCCCGCCGCAGCCAGCAGCGCCGTCCCGCTCCACGGCGCCCGCACTTCCGGGTTCAGATAGCTCCGCCCCTCGGTCGTGACGTCCTTCCGTGGACGGGTGATGCCGCTGTTGCAGAGGGAGGCACAGGAAGTGACCACGTGTTGCCATGGGGATGTACTTAAACAATCTTAACACCTACAAAACATATAAACAAAACATTAAGAATCTGACCACGCATTGTGGAAATACATGATTTAAACATGAAAAACCCCCAAAGTGCACGATTAAGACACACACTGTGCATACTGCCAGGGTGTGATGACAAGTGAAAAACATGCCTAAAATCCGATATTTAAAAAAATCCAATTATTGGTAAAAAGACAACATATGCATACGTTGCGGCAAATCCCCTATCCTCAAGGCTATATCACTTGGGTCAATAGACCCCTACTTTACTAATGATCCTTAATATGCAAATCAGCAGCACACATGGCATGACAAATACCACCTCTGTCTCCACCAGATCTATAAGCCACTATTTTTATCCAATTTTTTACATGGACATGGCAGCTTGAGCACTCCTGCATTGGAGCTACGTGTCTACTAACTTCACAGGAACCACTGGTTATGAATGGCATATAGGCTCGACCTACTGGTACTATAGAAAACAATTCAGGCTCAGGTATTCATTTAAACCCCGCGGGTGGATCGTGTCAAGTTTATGGATCCACCTTTCCTCTAATCGTGGTGGTATTTGTCATGCCATGTGTGCTGCTGATTTGCATATTAAGGATCATTAGTAAAGTAGGGGTCTATTGACCCAAGTGATATAGCCTTGAGGATAGGGGATTTGCCGCAACGTATGCATATGTTGTCTTTTTACCAATAATTGGATTTTTTTAAATATCGGATTTTAGGCATGTTTTTCACTTGTCATCACACCCTGGCAGTATGCACAGTGTGTGTCTTAATGGTGCACTTTGGGGTTTTTTCATGTTTAAATCATGTATTTCCACAATGCGTGGTCAGATTCTTAATGTTTTGTTTATATGTTTCGTAGGTGTTAAGATTGTTTAAGTACATCCCCATGGCAACGCGTGGTCACTTCCTGGGCCTCCCTCTGCAACAGCGGCATCACCCGTCCACGGAAGGGCGTCACGACCGAGGGGCGGAGCTATCTGAACCCGGAAGTGCGGGTGCCGTGGAGCGGGATGCCGCTGGCTGCGGCGGGAATGGGCGAGCCAGGGGCTGGTAAGTTATTTAAATGTTATTTTGCACTTGCACTTTTGTTTGCTGTGTCTTGAGGAAGGGAGTACGTCTCCCGAAACGTCGATTAAAAGCACACTTTTTTCAACTGATGACAGTCTCCGAGTGCCGCCTTCCATTGTACATATACTGAGCCATCATTGCCTAAGGAGGGCACCGGAGCAGGTACCCAGCAGGGATGAGGAGTGTCGGATCTCGCAGTGCAGTACATTTGGGGGACTGGGAGTTGCTATCTCCGGATCCTACCAGGTCACTGGCACCCTCATGCTAGTCCACTGGAACTACTCACCCGGACACGGGCGCAGCAAGTAGACACGGGAGCACTGGACACTTGCACCTTGCACTTTTGCACATTTCCAATATTTTTTATTGTCATTTTTGCTTATTCATCCTTTTTTTGTTGTGGCATATCCCGCTGACAGCCTTCCAGTTGTTTGATACACAGATCAGGTGTACTTACACCCGAGCTCTATCCCGATCCTTCCATAAAGCTATATGGCCACGTCGGAATTGGACCCTGGCGATGTCCAAGCCTACCTGTTACAATGTGACAATTATGACGTACTAAGTTTTTCAGACATTGAGGCTGAAAGCATCTTGCTAAAGGAGCCTGCCTTTGAAGAAAACGTGATTGCCTCTAATGATGAGCTATTCCGTGAGCTGTTCAAATTACGCAAAAGAGAAGTAGACTTCATGTACCATGGACGCACTCTCTCGGATTACTACAGAAACAAGCAGATCCCGAGGGGGTTCCGTGTCCAGAACACCCCAACCATTGGGCGGCATAATGCCAGTTTCTGTAGACGGTGGATTTCGGTCCTCAATAAGTGTGCCATGGACCTCATGCTCTTGGTCATAGAGGAATCCACCCGTGAGGTTAACGTGACCAGAGAGAAGCTGCGCAACTTTTAGGAAAAGCATCTGCAAACACTCACCGATGATAAAACCAACAATTGGTTGGACAAACTCAAAAATCAGGTGGAGTCTTACAGGCTAGAGTTGCTGAAATATAAAAAGGACAAACTACACAAAGTTAAAGCAGACTATGAACAGCACCGGGTGTACACCTGGCTTGCCAAACCTGTGGGGGCACCAGCCAGAGGGAATACCTCAAGGTCCTTCAGACGGAGAACACAGAGACAACAACATAGTACGTCTGCAAGTGAATCAGAGGAAGCAGCATTTTCTGATGCTGCAGTTTCTGCCCAGGGTGTCCCTTTAGTGGCAGTTACTCGAGCCCTGGCTTCAAGAAAAAGAAGAAACCCACCAGACGGGGGGGCCAGTCGAGGCGGCAGGCGGGGAGGAAGACCACCCAGAGCGCCAGGGAACTGATTTTCAATCTATCACAAACGGCACTGACGGAGGCTGAATTGGCCGTCCTCAGCAGAGGGTTGTCTTATGTCCCCACTAAAACCCCGGACACTTTTCAAGGGAAGGTTGAGGCATTTAAATTTAATAGAACATTGAAACTCAAGGAACACTTTGGGAAAAACATAGATCAAACACAGAAAGTGACATCCACCCCTCACATTAAAAAGTTAATGTCTGGTTCTAAGTTTGATCCTGTCTCGCACAACGCTTCAATCAAGACATTCACACGGATGTTGGAACAGCTGCAAGACCACCCGCCACCCCAGGTCCACAGAAATAGGTCCCGTGAGGAATACAGCGCCCTGAAGGACTTAAGTGCCAGACAGGACATTATTATAAGGGGCGCGGACAAAGGGGGAGCAATTGTCATTTTAGACACAAGTGATTATATTGCAGAATGTGATCGGTTGTTAGCGGATTGCCTGACTTATAGCTTACTAGAAGGTGATCCGACGGCTTTATATAAGGTGGAGTTGGATGATATGTTAGTACAAGCTAGGACAGAGGGCTTAATTACAAATGAAATATATAATAGATTGGTGTGTTCGCACCCGGTAGTCCCTGTCTTTTATTCAATTCCCAAGATTCACAAGAATCCACAGCACCCCCCTGGCCGGCCCATCATCTCGGCAAGGGGGTCGCTGTGTGAATCCATTGCCGTTTATTTAGATTTTTTCCTACAACCATGTATCCAAGCCACTTTTTCCCATTTAAAAGATTCAAGCACGTTGCTGAGACAATTTGCACAACTAGGACCAGTCCAGGCAGACACGGTACTAGCCACGCTTGACGTAATGAGTCTTTATACTTGTATACCGCACCAAGCAGGGCTAGCAGCCGTGAGACATCTCATTACGAACAACCCTCTATATGAGGGCCCTGACATTGAGCTGCTCATTAATCTTTTGGAATATACGTTAACGCACAATTATTTTCTTTTTAATGGTAAGTTCTACATACAGACCAGCGGCTGTGCCATGGGGTCGGCGGTGGCTCCATCGCTAGCCAATGCTTTCATGTGGGAAGTCGAGCGACAGGTGTTTTTTGAAGATCCAGAGATAGTCGGGCAGATTAAGCTATACACACGTTATATAGACGACCTCCTGCTGTTCTGGACCGGCAACGAGGAGGTCTTGTCTAGATTAGTCGACACACATAACCAGTCTGAGAGTCCGGTTAAATTCACTCTTAACACTCATTTGTCCGAAATTTGTTTTCTGGACATCAAAATCATGATACGGGAGGGAAAGATAGAGACCACAGTGTACACTAAGCCCACTGACCGTAATACGCTGCTCAGACATGACAGCTTCCACCCGCCTGCACTCATTCAAGGCTTACCCTACTCCCAGTACCTCTGGGTGTGCAGAATTACCAGCGCCCCTCAGGACCTGGAAACACAACTTGAAGCCATGACTAAAAAGTTTCTACAAAGGGGATATCCCCCTGGGTTATTGAAACAAGCATGTGCCAGGGCCAGATCAAAGAATAGACAGGAGTTACTGCAGGTGAAGACACGTACTGAACAATCCACCAAGGTGGCGTGGGTTAATCAATTTAATACTGCCAGTAAGTTAACCTGTAAAAAAGTTAAACAAATGTGGCCCATTATGACTTCCGATCCCAACCTACAAGTGTTAAAAAATAGTAGTATCATGCCGTGCGATACCCGCAGCGCCAATTTAAAAGATCTATTAGTAAAGAACGATGTGACTGGGTTTAAAGTGACACAACCCAACACTCATTTTTTGACACGCAAGGCGGGTTGCTTTAAGTGTTTGGGCTGCACAACCTGTAGCTATATGCTGACAGGGGATTCCATCTCGCACCCCCACACAGGAAGAAAGATCAGGATTCCACATGCACTCACATGTAGTTCAGTGTTTGTCATTTATGTGTTAATTTGCACATGTAGTTTATACTACGTGGGCAAAACACAATGCATGTTTAAGGAAAGGATGGCCCAACATCGATCGGCCATCAGGGCAGCCTTGACGACCGGCAAGAGTGACCAACCAGTGGCACGTCATTTTGCACAGATGCGTCACAGCTTGGCATCGGTACGATACAAAATTGTGGACCAGGTCCCAGATTCATTGCGGGGAGGTAATCGTGCCAATAAATTGCTACGATTAGAGGCAAGGTGGATCCATAAACTTGACACGATCCACCCGCGGGGTTTAAATGAATACCTGAGCCTAAATTGTTTTCTATAATACCAGTAGGTCGGGCCTATATGCCATTCATAACCAGTGGTTCCTGTGAAGTTAGTAGACACGTAGCTCCAATGCAGGAGTGCTCAAGCTGCCATGTCCATGTAAAAAATTGGATAAAAATAGTGCCTTATAGATCTGGTGGAGACAGAGGTGGTATTTGTCATGCCATGTGTGCTGCTGATTTGCATATTAAGGATCATTAGTAAAGTAGGGGTCTATTGACCCAAGTGATATAGCCTTGAGGATAGGGGATTTGCCGCAACGTATGCATATGTTGTCTTTTTACCAATAATTGGATTTTTTTAAATATCGGATTTTAGGCATGTTTTTCACTTGTCATCACACCCTGGCAGTATGCACAGTGTGTGTCTTAATGGTGCACTTTGGGGGTTTTTCATGTCTAAATCATGTATTTCCACAATGCGTGGTCAGATTCTTAATGTTTTGTTTATATGTTTCGTAGGTGTTAAGATTGTTTAAGTACATCCCCATGGCAACACGTGGTCACTTCCTGTGCCTCCCTCTGCAACAGCGGCATCACCCGTCCACGGAAGGACGTCACGACCGAGGGTCGGAGCTATCTGTACCCGGAAGTGCGGGCGCCGTGGAGCGGGACGCCGCTGGCTGCAGCGGGAATGGGCGACCCAGGGGCTGGTAAGTTATTTAAATGTTGTTTTGCACTTGCGTCTTGAGGAAGGGAGTACGTCTCCCGAAACGTCGATTAAAAGCACACTTTTTTCAACTGATGACAGTCTCCAAGTGCCGCCTTCCATTGTACATATACTGAGCCATCATTGCCTTAGGAGGGCACCGGAGCAGGTACCCAGCAGGGACGAGGAGTGCCGGATCTCGCAGTGCAGTATATATATATATATATATATATATATATATACATACATACATACAAGTATACACATCCGGCACTCCATGCAGCAATTTGAAATGCCTGGGTGCCCTCCTAAAGATAATGCAGTAACATTTCCTTCCCCACCTGTGGCTCTGGTGTATATGGCAAAGGACTAGAGGCGGCACTCCAAGGACTTGGTAAATATTTGTATTCAAAACATGGTGCAAAACAAAGCAATCATGTGCAAAAATAGAAAGACATGGCAGGCTTACAAAGCCTGCCATGTCTTTCTATTTTTGCACATGATTGCTTTGTTTTGCACCATGTTTTGAATACAAATATTTACCAAGTCCTTGGAGTGCCGCCTCTTGTCCTTTGCCATATACACCTGAGCCACAGGTGGGGAAGGAAATGTTACTATATATATATATATATATATATATATATGTATGTATGTGTATATATATATATATATATATATATAAATATACACACACACACACACACACACATACGTAAAGGGCTGTCTTAGTTCCCTATTTGCTTCTTTTATTTAGTTTCTGTTTTGTTTTCATTATTGTAAAGTAAAAAAAATTCACCATGCTGTTTTTCTTTAATATAAATGTCCTCAAGGAAACCTTTCAAAGTTAGTTGAATAAATCAACTTTTTCACTTTGCTTAAACCAGGTACCAATATATTTATATTCATAGGTTACTGTGCTTTAAACCTGTATGAATTCCATAAGTACTATATAAACATGTTAAACAATAGTACAATTTACTGTACAGAAGTTATTTGAGAAGTTTTCATCTGGAAAAAAACACACAAGGGTAATAGATGCAGAAAAGTTGAAATTTCATACGCAACGCTCCTTCACTAGGTCAAGTTGAATACTGTACAACAAGTCTCTGGGATTGATAGTCATGCAGTCTAGATATCTGTAAGGAGAACATCTTGACACATGCAGAAACCTCCACTGGGCTTAAATGATTGCTTTTGACTTTTACTCCCACACACCTATTAATTGCTTTGACATAAACATAAATGAAAAAGCTATGCTGTGATGGAAATGCTAGTACTTCAGAAGGTACTGTGAAATAAGGTGATGAAAAGAAGAATAACAGCTGATGATAAACTGTATAGTGCGGTATGCAGTGGTAGATTTAGAGGACATATGTGCATGTAGTTTTTATAATACAGTATGAAACCACAGTGTTGTTTGTGAATGCTTAATTAATATACAGGTTGGTTACATACTTCTGCTGGGTTGAAATACATTCTCTGTCAAATATAAAGAAGTATATTATACATTTTTTTTAATGTAACATGCATACTGTTCTTGATTCAGTAACCTCCTTTCTTAATTGGCCTGCAATTAATATATAACTATGATCACGGTGTCTTCTTACTAATAAAAGGACTTTACCAATTTTGCATCTGACCAGAACATATTAACCTCTTCAGGGATGAATTTTTAATTTTACAGATATATAATTTAAAGATTTTTTTTAAATATATTTTATTGAAAAGATAATAAATTTCAAGTTAGGAAAACATAGTTTTATATATATATATATATATATATATATATATATATAGACTGATTGAGATATAAATAAATATTCAAACTTCAAAAAGTTTTGTAATGAAAATTAACGTTAAGTAAACAGACACATATGTATGCAACTGTCCCAGGGAGTAGGGCTGGTTAGCTTAATGCCTGCAGCAGGAGCCAGTGCCTCTACATAGCAGTGGCGTGCGGTGAGGTCAGTGGCTGGTGAGGCACTGCAGCCATAATGTTAGCTGAGTCCTGCGGATGACCCTTACCCATTGGAGTTTCTATAATGGGTGCAGGGGGGCCCCACACCGCACCCATACATTATATTTCCCCCAGTTGCCTGGAGGCAAGATAAATGTTGAGATCCCGGCTTGTGTGTCGGCTTTTACGGTGTATTCTATATGAAAGAGTACACTTGGGCTGACAGTCTCTTTGGTGGTGCTAGCCTCATGGAGAGACACCAGCAACCCCCCGTTAGTGTGTACAAGGAGACGTGGCCGGAGTGAAGCGGCATCACTGAGCGCGGAACTTAGCCATATGGAGAAACACCAGCGTCCCCTGTCAGCGTGGACAAGGTTAGTAGATTAGGGACAGTTAGGGCTTTAATACATCTTGCCTAACATCCTCAGCTCTCCTATACGGCAAACAATGGAACCCTGAGTTCAAACCAAGGACTGTCAACATACAAAAGGGCTGTTTACATTAAACTAACCCATTTTTCTTTACAGGTATTGCACTGCTACAATTAGCAACAATAAAGCAACAATTGTTACAAACACATACTACATAGATACATTATAGCAAGCGCCCTGTCTCACATTGTCAGTGTGTAATGTAACAGGCCAGTTTTACGCGGGGGAGGGGGGAGAGGGGAGTGAGGTCTGTGAAGCTGCCACTGAATGCAGCTACTGCTAGACTCCTGTGCCCGGACTCACTGTGGCCTTACTGGTGCGGCGTCTCATGGTGGCTGGCCTGGCAGGGGGAGTACCACGACTGCAGTTACCGCTGGCCGGCGGCTGTTTGGCTGTGTTGTCCGTCGTCGGCGCAAGGTGTCCGCCTCCTGGTTTGGCGCTGGCGGATGTCAGGAAGGAGGGGGAGCTCGGCATCCGCGTGGCAGCAGCTGGGCTCTTCTTTACAGCACAGCGTCAAGCAGCAGGGAGCAGCAGCAGCAGGGAGTCAGCCATGACAACATAGGGGGGCGGAGCTGGGCTGCCTGCCCAGCAGCCTAGGGGAGGACAGACAAGGAGACTGACGGTGGCCAGCAGCCTTTCCTGTGGCGGGGGCAGGTACAGAAAAGAGAAATGAAAATAAAACAAAATCTAATAAATAATAGGAGATGGAGAGCGATACAACGGAGGAGAGGTGCCCCTACTGGACAGGAGCCCAGCGGCAGCCAACTCCTCCATCTCTGGGAGTTCCGCCTCTGGCTGAAAGCACTCCACTTTCTCAAAGCGGCACTACTATTAGGTGCCACCTGTGCTGATTTTTTTAATGGGCTTTCACTGCCCAATGCTAGGCCCCGCCCCCCGCTTCCGGCCCTGTAACAGTGACAGCGGGAGGCACCGAGAGCGGTGCCTCTGCACACTTTTACAACTGCTTTTTATAGGGTAAAACTGATTAAAATAATATGAAGGCTAAAGAAGATACTTATGACACAGAATATGTGTCATAAGTATCTTCTTTGTATTATTTTAATCATTAATATCAGGGGAGGCACTGCCTCCCCTGCCTCCCCTGACTGTACGTCCCTGCTACATAGCGCACTGCTTCTGACTAACGACACCTGGAATTTTCCCTTCCTATCTGCTCTTATATACACTACACACTGTATATCATTTACACTGCTCATCACTTACACTGCATATCAATATCATACAATTTACACTGCATATCACTTATGTTGCATATCACCTACACCACCATAGGCGTGCGCACAGGGGGTGCATGGTACGCACAGGCACTCCTCACATACTACGCCTGCAGCACACTGATCACTGCTCATTCCTGTGTCTGCCTGCCCCCATCCCCCACACCGCTGTGCCTGCCATTGTGCCCGCCACCATCTCCATCGCCCAGTCAGGACGGATTCATGTAAAATGATTAAGTGAGTGAGTGGCAGTCTTGGCATCCAGCATCGTCTGCCCATAACAAAGATGGCCGCCGCTCCTGGAGGAGGACTGCTGCGCATGTCCGAGCCACAGCAGCTCCTCCTCCCATGGTCCTTTGTGGAGTTAGGCATACTCTGGCTGCTGCACCACCACTGAGGCATAGCCACCTCCCTTCTATTTGTTTAATATATGTTACATTTGTATATTTTATTACTATAGATTATAGCCCTGGAAATATATATTATTAATACTGTTATAACTCATATAATATTACACTGTGTAATGTAATGATGCATTCATTAATAATATATTTGGTAATAAAATATACATATTTAACATTACAAATATTGGACAGACGTATGTCTGGCACTCGGGGACTAATAAGACAATGAAGCTGGCAGCAAGTTCAACGTTTTGAGGCACAAACCCCTTAATCAAGACCTTGATCTTGATAAAGGGGTATGCACCCCGAAACGTTGAATTTGCTGCCAGCTTCATTGTTTTTTTAGTCCCCGAGTGCCAAACTGTTACGGTTGTCAGTAACCAGATGACCAAAGTTATCTGTATGGAGTGAGACACGGGCAAAGTGATAATAAAATAAAAAATGGTGCCTTTATTGTCACAAAAGATCCTGGACACAAATAATAATCACTCAGAGTCCAAAGCAGGAGAGACGGCTGAACGCCAATGATGCGACTGATAGTCACTCAGAGTTCAAAGCAGGAGAGACGGTTGAACGCCGATGATGCGGCTGAACGCCGGTGATGATAAATGAAACGTAGAGTGACTATTCAGCTGTGGAAGTGGTTAGTAAGTCTATATTACGGCCAGGGAGCCAGTATAATAGTTTGTAATGAAACAGTGTGGCAGTTCTGCCAATGTTGCGGCTAGTGAGCCGATCTAGTAGTAAGTTTACAGAAGGTGCGGCAATTGCACTGATATTGTAGTTTGTTTGTTGAAGGTGCAGCAATTATGCCGATGTTGCAGCTAATGCCGATATTGTAATCCGTTAGTTGAAGGTGCAGTGATTGCGCCGCTGTTGTGGCTAGTGAGCCAATGTTGTTTGTTTGCTGAAGGTGCGGCGATTGCACAGATGTTGCGGCTAATGAGCCGATATTTTAGTTTGTTAGTTAAAGGTTCATCGATTGTGCCAATGTTGTGGCTGATGAGCCGAGATTGTACTGTAGTGTATGTTGCAGCTAAGAAGCCAATATAGTAGTTTGTTTGCTGAAGGTGCGACCGGAGGCCGGAAATGCAGGATCCAGATGACCACCAGGCAGATCTGGAAGATGCAGTTACACAATCTGGAGGAAACGAGGTGGAGCTCACTGCAGGTGAAGTATATGGTTTCACCAATCTTCAGATGAAAAAGGTGCACTCCAGCAGAGCTGACTACTGAAAGGATTAAGCAATCATCTCATTGGAACTTTTAGAGACAGTATAATAAGCACTGAGTACAGGGCTGGCAGTAACTCAAAGAAGGCAGGGCCCAATCAGACAGTTCCCGGAAAGTAATTCTAAATCAAAGGCATGTGTGTACCTGCTCTGTAGACAGACAGCTAATTACTTAATGAACACATGATGTGAACACACAGGGAGACAGGAAAGACCAGCTAAGCTGTATAAAAACAGAACCATGTTTGAAGCCATAACTCATGTCAACAAATAACCAGTACCTGCCAGCAAATTGATCCGCTACCTGCAGATCCTAACAATACCCCTTCCCCCCCGGATGTTGGGTTGAAGAAGCACCCGGTTTAAATGGAAATTCTTGAAAGAATGCCTTCTTCTGCCTAGAGGCATGTAAGTTACCTTCTGCAACCCAAGAGCGTTCTTCAGGTCCATAGCCCTTCCAGTGCACCAGGAACTGCAGATGACCCCTCGAAAGTCTAGAGTCCAGGATTCTCTCGACCAGCCACTCCTCTTGACCTTGAACCTCCACTGGTACAGGAATGGAAGTATGAGAACTCCCAAATTTAGTAGAGGTAGAGACAGCCTTGAGAAGGGAGCAGTGGAAGGAGTTGTTAATCTTTAGAGAGGCTGATAGGTGAAGTTTGAAGGTGACTGGATTGATCTGTGAGATAATGCGGAAGGGACAGATGAACTTGGGACCGAGTTTCCGCATGGGCTGATGCAATCTAATATCTCTGGTGGAGAGCCAGACCAGATCTCCTCTTCAAAAGGTGCATGGTTTCCTGCATCTGAGAGCAATCTCTTTGGCCCAGACTGAAACCTTAAGGAGGTTGGAATGGACCTACTCCAAATGCGTTGGAACCTAGAGATCGAGGGAGGATCTACAGACATGACGAAAGTTGCGTCAAAGGAGTTCACCCTGGGATGTTGCCCAAAGACACAAAAGAATGGAGAAATAGCAGACTCTGAGTTGCAGGCGTTCTTATAAGCAAATTCCGCCAAGGGCAGATGTGATACCCAGTCATTTTGATACTTGTTCATGTGACATCGCAAGTCTGGTTGGCCCGTTCAGTTTGCCCATTATATTGCAGGTGATAACCCGTGGAGAAGCTGAGATGAATGTTCAATGCGGAACAGAAGTGTTTCCAGAAAGAGGCAATGAATTGAGTTCCTCTGTCGGAAACAATATCGGCTGGCAGCCGATATTGTTGAATGAATAGGCTTGACAGTTCTTTTGCTGATGGTAACTTGGGCAGTGGAACGAAATGAACCATTTTGCTGAACCTGTCCATGATAGTCCAAATAATGAAACAACCTGCTGAGACGGGAAGGTCCACAATAAAGTCCATCGCTATATGAGTCCATGGTCTTTTGGGCACCGAAAGTGGCAGCAGGAGGCCCGAAGGAGCGGTGCAAGGGTTCTTGTTATGGGCACACGTCTTGCAGGCCAGCACAAACTCACGGGCATCCAGGGACAGGTAGGGCCACCAAACAGACCGAGAGAGAAGTTCAATGGTCTTATTGATACCTGGATATCCGAAAGTCCGCCAGGTATGAAAATCCAGCAGGACCTGTCATCTGAACTTTTCAGGAACAAACAGCTGCTGAGGAGTTTTGTCAGGAGGTGATTCCAATTGGTGGGCATGAATGATTTCTGCCAAACCTTGGGTGAGTGCCAGGTTGAGACAGGAACTAGGCACTATGGATTCGTCCTATCATCCAGGTGGATAGGTAAAAAACTTCTGGACAAGGCATCCACTTTAACATTTCTGGATCCAGGTCTAAAGGAGGTGGAGTAGTTAAAGCGGGTGAAGAATAGTGCCCAGCGTGCCTGTCTAGCATTCAGTCCCAGTAGCCCATTTACGCAGCCACTGACCCGGTATTCAGGTTCTTATGGTCTGTATGGATGGATACCAGGTGCTTGTCCCCCTCTAGCCAGTGTATCCAGTCTTCAAATGCCCATTTAATAGCAGGCAGTTCACAGATCCCCATATCATAGTTTCTCTCGGCAGAAGAAAACTTTCACAAAAAAAAAGCACACGGATGAAGTTTGCTGTCAGTTGGATCAAGACTGCTCCTGCACCGACCTCAGGAGTGTCTACTTCAACCACAAAAGGAAGGTCCAGGTCAGGATGATGATGTACCAAAGTGCTGATAAAAGCCTTCTTGAGATACTGGAATGAACGAACAGCCTTGACGGACCAATGGGCAGTATCAGCATCCATCTTCATAAGTTCAACAATGGCTGCAACAATGGTGAAGGACCCGATGAACCGCCTATAATAATTTGCGAAGCCAAGGAACCATTGGGTAGCCTTCAGTGTAGTGGGCTGGACCCGGTCTAGGATGGCATTAACCTTCTCTGGTTCCATAGCAAACCCGTGAGGAGAAATGACGTATCCTAGGAATGTGACTTGACGCATGTTGAATTCACATTTCTCGGCCTTGGCAAAGAGGTGATTCTCACTGATTCTCTGTAGAACTTGCCTGACATGGCTCTGATCTTTACTCATAGATGGCAAAAAATTAGGACATCATCTAGGTATACCACGACGAACTTTCCCAGAAAGTCCTGGAGAATGTCATTAATAAAGTCTTGAAAGACTGCAGGGGCATTTGCCTGACCGAACAGCATTAAGTACTCATAGTGCCCAGTATGGATGCTGAATGCTGTCTTCCACTCATCACTGCTCTTAAACCGGACTAGGTTGTATGCACCTCATAGGTCAATTTTTGAGAAGATAGAGGCCTGTCAGAGCTGGTCAAAGAGAATGGAAATGAGGGGCAAAGGATACAAATTTTTTACTTTGATTTTGTTCAGATCCTGGTAATCGATGCAGGGTCTGAGGGAGCCATCTTTCTTCTGAACAAAAAAGAACCCTGCACCCACTGGAGATTTAGACAGTTAAATAAAACCATTGGCCAGAGCCTCCTTGATGTATTCCTCCATAGCCCGGGTCTCAGGTATGGAAAGAGAATACAACTGACCTTTAGGCAGCTTAGCTCTGGGAACCAACTGGATGGCACAATCATAAGGTCGGTGTGGAGGCAGGGAACTGGCTTTCTGCTTCAAGAAAATTCCCAATATGGAGATGGCAGCTGAGTAATTACTCCGGGCGAATTGTGCTGTACAACTCTGACTGGTAGGGACAAACAGTAGAGATGGTAAATTGGTCCCCACTAAAGAATATCTCCTATGCTCCAGTTCACGAGAGGATTGTGTGTCTTCAGCCAAGGAAGCCCGAGAACTATGGGAACCAGTGGACATTGGATTAACAGAAAATAAATTTCCTCCGTATTCAATAGGCCCACAGATAATTGGAGAGGCGGAGTCCGAAAATTAACAGTACCGCATGGGTCCCATGCAGGCCACAGATGGGCAGGGACGGATTGACCATCTGTTTTACCGGGGAGAGTCCCGGCAGGTTGACCAGTGTGCAGGGCCGCCTGTCATATGTGGCCCCGCCCCCACCAACTCATATCAATGGGAATTGTGTGCTGTGGCCACCAGCCGCTATAAGAAGATGCCCCACCCTCCCCAGCTGGCTGTCAGGAGGAGGAGGTGCGCCCACCTACTGTCCGCACCGTGCCCACCTGCTCCCGCACCCACCACGATCACCTGCTGCCGCTGGGGAGCTGGTAAGCATCCAAGGGAGTGTCAACCATGGCTGTCAGCGGGGAGGGAGAGATCATTGCCAGCTCCCCGCTCGAAGCTGCTGTTGCTGCTCCCGCATTGCCAGGAGGCTGTCAGCCCTGCACAGTGGCGTTGTCTGTGCGCTGCTATCACATGGTGGAACACTGTACAGGGCTGACAGCCTCCTTCCTACCCCGCTGCTGCTACCCCGGGCAGAGAGAGGGAGGGGGAAAGCACTAAGATAGCTGCAGCACCAGCAGCTATCTATAGAACTCTGTCTGCATAAGAGGGGCAAATGTTTTTAATGCAGCATAAATGACCCCTTTTAATGCAGCATAAATGACTCCTTTTAATGTAGCATAAATGACCCCTTGCGTAAATGACCCCTTTTAATGCAGCATAAATGTCCCCTTGCCCACTGTTTTTGCTCCCCAGCAGCAGAGATCGCTGCAGGGAACTGATCCGGTCAGGCGCTCCAGAAACTGGTCCAGTCTGGGTTTTACCGAATCCCCCTTCTGACAGTGAGAGAGTCACTGTCACTCACTGTACAGCGGCCGCCCACCCGCATTGGATACAGGCTGCTCTCTCTCCGATCTCCCATGTGAGTAATGGACGCTACTGCACTGTGTAATGTGACTAGCAGCTGCTACGGTGCTGTGTAATGTGAGTAACGGCCGCTATGGTGCTGTGTAATGTGAGTAACGGACGCTACTGTGCTGTGTAATGTGACTAGCAGATGCTACTGTGCTGTGTAATGTGACTAGCAGATGCTACTGTGCTGTGTAATGTGACTAGCAGCTGCTACGGTGCTGTGTAATGTGAGTAACGGCCGCTATGGTGCTGTGTAATGTGAGTAACGGACGCTACTGTGCTGTGTAATGTGACTAGCAGATGCTACTGTGCTGTGTAATGTGAGTAGCGGACGCTACTGTACTGTGTAATGTGACTAGCGGATGCTGCTGTGCTCTGTAATGTGAGTAGTGGACGCTACTGTGCTGTGTAATATGACTAGCGGACGCTACTGTGCTGTGTAATGTGACTAGCGGATGCTGCTGTGCTCTGTAATGTGAGTAGTGGACGCTACTCTGCTGTGTAATATGACTAGCGGACGCTACTGTGCTGTGTAATGTGAGTAGCGGATGCTACTGTGCTGTGTAGTGTGAGTAGCGGACGCCACTGTGTAGTGTGATTGGCGGACGCTACTATGCTGTGTAGTGTGATTAGCTGATGCTACTGTGCTGTGTAGTGTGACTAGCGGATGCTACTGTGCTGTGTAGTGTGACTAGCGGACGCTACAGTGCTGTGTAGTGTGAGTATCGGATGCTACTGTGCTGTGTAATGTGACTAGCGGATGCTACTGTGCTGTGTAATGTGACTAGCAGATGCTACTGAGCGGTGTAATGTGACTAGCGGATGCTACTGTGCTGTGTAATGTGAGTAACTGATGATACTGTGAGGTGTAATGTGAATTGGTACTATTCTATGGCCACGCCTCTTCCCCATGAAACCACGCCTCTATAAATTCCACTAAGGGGCGCCAAAATATATTTTTGCTTACTGCAAAAATTAGGCTCGGGACGGCCTTGCGTGCACATCACCCACACAGGCCAGGAGAGGATCCGCCAAGATTGAAGAATATGCCCCCAGAGTAATGGATGATACAAGAAAAGGTGAGGTGTAGCTGGGGAAAAGGGGATGATAGCAGTTGCAGAAGGTCAGACGGAGGGGGAGACGGACAATCTGGAGGGGAGCAGGTACGGTGGATGGCCAGGCAGTAGAGAGATGGAGAGGGTGAAAGAGTGTCAGCATAACAGGTATGATTCTTGTATCAATTACAGTAAAAGCCATTAGCAGTTTGAACTTGCCCCTGACTCTTTATGACTGTATTCAAAAAAGAGCCCTATTTGTCTTGTACTGTGATGAGAGTGATACTAGTCTTTTCCGCATGTAAGCTGCCGGGTGGGCATTTGAGAAAGACTGGGGTAATGATCCTTCTCCTATATTGCAGTGCCTTGAATGTACACAATCCCTCCTGCCATCTGATTTTGACTGCCAACTATTGGACAAGTGGAACAGAAATGGTGCATCAATAGCATGACACTAAATACAGGTATTCTCCTGAAGGCAGTGGCACTACTAACTGATCTGGGTTTTGTGCATAGAATACAGTGGCCAGTGTGGGACTGGGGAATGAAGGACCCACCGGGGGAATGCAGTGGTAGTAGCCCATGCTTAGGGGTGTGGACAGCCAACACAGAGGCTTGGCTAACCATTAGAAAGTATATGGTCTGGGCCCCATTTTAAGTATATTCCATGCAAGATAATTTACCAGATGAATGCACTGTAGAAAATACACCATACTCCTGTTCAGTATTTTGTAACATACAGTATGTATAATGTATAATTCAAGTGCACAGTCTGGAACCTGAGCCTAAGAGGAGGAGGAGGGCCCTTGACAGTGGGTCCCACCGGGGAAATCCCCTGTACCCCTGTGAGCCAGTCCAACCCTGGCAGTAGCTGTCTCTAATACCTCTTTCACACTGCCAATGCCAGATCCCACCCGGGAATTGGAAACGGGTCGGTCCCGGGTGGGATCCGGCATTGGCACCTGCTGCAGGCTTCCCCGACCCGGCAAAATGATAGGCGGAGGTGGAGGCGGCGCTAGGAAATTAGATCATCTCCGTGTCACCTCTCCCTGCTGTAGTAAACGGGTCCAGGGATGCATTGATCCGGGAGCCCGTTTACGCAGCCACTGACCTGGTATTCAACCCGGGTATAACACTGCTTTATTCCCGGGTTGAATTGCCGGGTCAGGCGACCAGTGATTTCGGCTATGCCCCTGTCACACCGCACGCCGACTCGTGTCGACCCGGTAATATGCCGGGTCGATACCGGGTTATTTGTGCTGTGTGGAAGCGGTTTAACTACCCCTACACACCAGGATGATTTGGCCTCCAATTCCCCGATTTCGACGCGTCGTACAATTGATTTTATGGAAAAAGTGCAGAATCGTACCTGTTATGACAATGATTCCGATTCGATGCGCACCCCCGCCGCTCGTATGTCGGATTGGAGATTTTACCTACTGCAGTAAAGATTCGGTAATCCGACCTCCGATTGGGTGCCGATCATGTGCAGATCATGTGTGTGTTTCCATCTCCAATCCATCGTGAAACCATCGTGCGATCCGCCTATTTGAATTTTATAGGCCAATCAACAAGATGGTCGTGTGGTGTACTGTGCAACAACGATGCACCGGATCCGACCATCTAACGACCATAGGAATCCAATCGCGATTGTTTGGCAATCGTTTGACACAAATGCACTGGCTTTAACAAATCGTGAGCCTGGAAATGCCCGTGAGCTCCCGGGAAGTTCAAGGGAAATCATTTCACGATCGTCGCATGTTCATGGTCGTTCTTCCTGTGAGCTGCTGTATATGGTGAATGATCTGCTCCATACTCATGGCACTCCTTTCATGCGGCAGCCCTGGGTGGTTACCTGTCAACCTATGCCAGCAACCAGCACTGGTGTAATCATTCAGGTTGCTGAACAATATACATCTAAAAAATCCTGCGTGTTAATGTGAAGTTTTGGAGTTATTTTCAATTAAATTCAGCTGACATTTTTTACTTGGACTCATTTTAAACAATATAAACAATAAAAGGTTCTCTACCTGGCTTACTATGTAAGCCAGGTAGAGAATGTGACTGACAGACACTACTGTGCGGTGTAATGTGAATTGGTACTGTTATGTGCCCACGCCCCTTTCCCATGAATCCATGCCCCTATATATTTGATGCGCGCCTCAGGCACGCTCTGTCACTATTTTCAATTGGGGAGCACCAACGGAAAATTTTGCCCTGAGTGCCACAAGGTCCAGAACTGCCCCTGAATATTGTAGTGCTAAATATATTACCCAGCCATGTTACTGCATCTACCTGGCGCAATGTGTATAAGGGGCTACCTGGCGTAGTGTGTATAAGGGGCTCTACCTGGTTGTGTATATGAAGCTCTACCTGGTGCAATGTCTATAAGGGTATACCTGGTGCAATGTGTATAAGAAGCTCTACCTGGTGCAATGTGTATAAGGTGCTACCTAGCTCAATGTGTTTAAGAGGCTCTAGCTGGTGCAATGTGTATAAGGGGCTACCTGGTGCAGTGTGTATAAGGGACTCTACCTGGTGCAAAGTGTATAAGAAGCTCTACCTGGTGCAATGTGTATAACAGGCTCTACCTGGTGCAATGTGTATAAGGTGCTACCTAGCACAATGTGTATAATAGGCTCTAGCTGGTGCAATGTGTATAAGGGGCTCTACCTGGTGCAAAGTGTATAAGAGGCTCTACCTGGTGCAATGTGTACAAGGGGCTCCTTGGTGCAATGTATATAAGATGCAATGTATATAAGTAATCCCACCTACTTTGGTATTGGCTCCACCTACAGTTGGTTTGGTGCCGTCCACATGAGGCCACTTCTAGATATTTTCCAGGGCCATTTTTGTTTCCCAATCCTCCCCTGCAGATGGGGATCTCTCCTTCCAGCGGAATAGTGGACAAACTGGACTGGCGAAAAAACGGCAGGTCCATAAAATTTCCCACAGCTCCGCTATCTATGAAGGCGGACACCAAGAGGGAAGCCTGGGGAAATTGGACCATAGCTACCAACAGGATGGAATTGTCGGAGGTGAGGGAAGCAAGACCCAAGTGTAATTCCTCCCAAACATCTAGGTCCTGTCTTTTCCCGACTTGAGAGGACAGGTCTTCAAATTGTGTCCCTTGCAACCACAATATAAGCAGAGACCCTGTGCCCATCTACGGCATCTCTCCTGAGGTGGCAGGTGGAAGGCGCCAATTTGCATGGGTTCCTCCAATTCGTGACTTGGAGCCCATGCAGACAATGGTTGAGAAGACCGAACGGGCAGGTTCTGCTCACGTCTTTGTTACCGGAGATGACAATCAATTCTGATGGCTGTGGAGATGAGCTCATCCAGTGTTCTTGGTGCGGACTGCTGAACCAGGATATCTTTGATCACCTCAGACAAGCCTAGGCAGTATTGGCTTCGTGGAGCTGGATCATTCCATCCCGAGTTTACAGCCCATCTGTGGAACTCGGAGGAGTAATTTTCTAGAGCCCATTGTCATTGGGACAAGGATCGCAGTTTAGACTCGGCCAATGCCGCATGGTCTGGATCTTCGTACAGAAGGCCAAGTGTAGAGAAAAATGCCTCAATGGACTGTAATGCGCCATGAGCCGGAGGCAGGCTAAAGGCCCAAGTCTGAGGGTCACTCTGGAGCAGGGAGATAATGATTCCAACACGCTGCGTTTCTGACCCTGAGGAGAGAGGCCAGAGTCGGAAATACAACTTACAACTCTCCCTAAAGTTCAATAACTGCTCATGATTACCAATGAAGTAATCTGGGAGATTGATCTTGGGTTCTCAACGACTGATGGAGTGACCGATGTTCAGACATCTTCTACCCAAAGGGACAGCTCTTGAGCCTTTTGGGTCAGTGCCGAGATCTAGGCTGCAAGGACTTGTGCTGGATTTTGTGTCTGCTACATTCTAGATGCTTACGTGATCTCTCCTAAGGGGCTGATTATAATGTTACGGTTGTCAGAAACCAAACGGCCAAAGTTACTTGTATCGAGAGAGACACAGGCAAAGTGATAATTAAATAAGAAATGGTGACATTATTGTCACAAAAGAACATGAACACAAAGAATAATCACTCAGAGTCCAAAGCAGGAGAGACGGCTGAACACCGATGATGCGAGTGATAGTCACTCAGAGTTCAAAGCAGGAGAGACGGCTGAATGCCGATGATGCAGTTGAACGCCGGTGATGATAAATTAAATGTAGGGTGACTATTGAGCTGTGGAAGTGGTTAGTGAATCTATATTACGGCCAGGGAGCCAGTATAATAGTTTGTAATCAAACAGTGTGGCAGTTCTGCCGATGTTGCGGCTAGTGAGTCGATCTAGTAGTAAGTTTACAGAAGGTGCAGCGATTGCGCTGATGTTGTGGCTAATGAGCCGATATTGTAGCCTGTTAGTTAAAGGTGCGGCGATTGAACCGATGTTGTGGCTAGTGTACCGGTATTGTAGTTTGTTAGTTGAAGGTGCGGCGATTGCACCAATGTTGTGGCTAGTGAGCCAATATTGTCGTTTGCAGAAGATGTGGCGATTGCGCCGCTGTTGTGGCTAGTGAGCTGATATTGTTACACAAAGAAAATGAGAGATCACGTCTGCGCTCATCAAAGGTTACAATACTTAAGAGGTAAAGATAAATAATATATGGTATCTGGTAAATAGTTCTCAAAGTTGACTGAGGTAATATGTCACGTAATGTCAATAAACCGTTATGGAACCTGTCCTTGTGTATCTTTAATTCTCCAAGCTTGAATGTGTCTATTCACTTGATCGTGCTTTGGACTAGGGTGTGTTTCCTCCTTAGCGGTGTCTCTAATATTGATTCTCTGGGTTTTCTCCTGTGTTTCCTTCCAAGGTATTGGGGTAGTTCTTATCCTCAATGGTTGGAGACAGAAAGACAAAGAAATGGCCGCTGATAGTGTAGTAGGCGTATTACAAGTAGTGGAAGGTTATTATAGAAAAAATCTTTAAAAAGGTGGTGGCTGTTAAATGCGTACCAGTACTCACGTGAAAGACGTGATGTACCCCTCGCGTAAAGGTATCTTTAGTGTTCTTGTAATTTCTCCTTTTCCTGCAGACAGAATCTTTTGTAGTTCTTATCCTCGGAAGTAAAAGAGGAGATGGAGCAGATGATAGTGTAGTAGGTTATATAATTGAATGAATGAAAGGTATTGTACCCTTCTAAATTTATGGTTTATATTAGGGGAGTGCGTACCGTACTCACATCCATAAGGGGGGGGTGAAAAACACATAAAGGTATCTTTTAGATCGACGTGCTGTCGTACACGGTCACACTCATGCAGATAAACCGAATAAAAGAAGAATGGGCGTACCCAACTCACACTTTGCAATGTGGAAACTTGTGTATAAAGGTATCTTTATAGAAATTCCGCTGATTCTGGAAGCTCCTTATTCCAAAATCCGTCCCTCTCTTAGTGGGTACCGTCCCAATCAGTCCCTGGTAGTCCTGGCCCTCACACCAACGCGTTTCGACTGAAGAAGTCTTTTTCAAGGTCCAGAATCAGCGGAATTTCTATAAAGATACCTTTATACACAAGTTTCCACATTGCAAAGTGTGAGTTGGGTACGCCCATTCTTCTTTTATTCGGTTTATCTGCATGAGTGTGACCGTGTATGACAGCACATCGATCTAAAAGATACCTTTATGTGTTTTTCACCCCCCTTATGGATGTGAGTATGGTACGCACTCCCCTAATATAAACCATAAATTTAGAAGGGTACAATACCTTTCATTCATTCAATTATATAACCTACTACACTATCATCTGCTCCATCTCCTCTTTTACTTCCGAGGATAAGAACTACAAAAGATTCTGTCTGCTGGAAAAGGAGAAATTACAAGAACACTAAAGATACCTTTACGCGAGGGGTACATCACGTCTTTCACGTGAGTACTGGTACGCATTTAACAGCCACCACCTTTTTAAAGATTTTTTCTATAATAACCTTCCACTACTTGTAATACGCCTACAACACTATCAGCGGCCATTTCTTTGTCTTTCTGTCTCCAACCATTGAGGATAAGAACTACCCCAATACCTTGGAAGGAAACACAGGAGAAAACCCAGAGAATCAATATTAGAGACACCGCTAAGGAGGAAACACACCCTAGTCCGAAGCACGATCAAGTGAATAGACACATTCAAGCTTGGAGAATTAAAGATACACAAGGACAGGTTCCATAACGGTTTATTGACATTACGTGACATATTACCTCAGTCAACTTTGAGAACTATTTACCAGATACCATATATTATTTATCTTTACCTCTTAAGTATTGTAACCTTTGATGAGCGCAGACGTGATCTCTCATTTTCTTTGTGTATTTATGTTTCTAGGGGGCTGAGTGACCCCCCATAGATATCACTACTGCTGCTCTCTGGGGTGCGGCAGTCCTTTCAGCAGCTTCTCTAGAGCTGATATTGTTGTTTGTTTGCTTAAGGTGCGGCGATTGCGCAGATGTTGCGGCTAATGAGCCAATATTGTAGTTTGTTTGCTGAAGGTGCGACCGGAGGCCGGAAATGCAGGATCCAGACGACCACCAGGCAGATCTGGAAGATGCAGTAACACAATCTGGGGAAAACGAGGTGGAGCTCACTGCAGGTGAAGTATATGGTTTCACTAACCTTCAGATGAAAAAGGTGACCCTCCAGAAGAGCTGACTACTGAAAGGATTAAGCAATCATCTCCAGGGCCGTCTTAACAGCAGTGTAGGCCCCTGGGCACAGCAATGCACTGGGCCTCCTACCCATCCTCCAGTGGTAGGGGTGGCAGTGCTATCAGCAGCAGCTTTGATGTCCCGCGGGTGGTAGGGGGTGTTCTATCTTCCGCTCAGCATGTAGGACCAGGAGCAGTAATTTCTTATAATTTCTCCTTTACTGCACATATTGGGCTAAACTGTAGAAGGGGCATTGGGCTGAATAAAGGAGCCCTGGTACATGACTTCCAGGGTGGAAGGGGGTGTTTAATACGTAGGGGAGGGGTGGATAGTGGAGTGGGCTTAATATTTATCATTTTCCATTTTGAGGGCAGCTTGCTTGACTGCAGATATCTCAAATTCATAAAAATATATTTCTTAGCTTTAATGGGATAAAAAAAATTAGAGGATCAGAATTCAGGAGCCAGAGCAATTCACCAATGAAAATCTAAACCTGCATATTAGGCATGTGGAGCTGGAGCAGGGACCAGCTATTTCAAAGCTGATATATCTGGTTCTGGGCATATTAGAGACAAGCTGCCAGTGTCCACCAAAAGGGGAGAGTCAGCGCTTTTGAATTATACCCTCAGACAGAACCCAAGATATCTGGCTTGGAAGAGCAATTAACAGGCTTGGATGGGGACCACTGCTTTAAAGTCAGATAACTCTGGTTCCCCATGGCCAATTTTAACAAAATTTGGTACCCCTGGAAAGAGGGGTCCCTCAGCTATCAGCCTAGGACCCTTATACTCGTTGGACCCTTGGGCATGAGCCCATTGAGCCCATACGAAAAGATAGCCCTGATCATCTCATTGGAACTTGCAGGCTAAAAAGCCTCTGGAAAGTCCGAGTACAAGGCTGGCAGTAACTAAAAGAAGGCAGGGCCCAATCAGACAGCTCCTGGAGAGTAATTCTAAATCAAAGGCATGTGTGTACCTGCTCTGTAGACAGACAGCTAATTACTTAGTGAACACATTATGTGAACACATAGGGAGTCAGGAAAGACCAGCTAAGCTGTATGAAAACAGAACCATGTCTGAAGCCATAACCCATTGAACACACATGGATAGAATGCATTCCTAAGGAGACATGCTAGGCTTATCAGGGTTGTATTAGAAGGGTTGTTTAAAATAATTATTAAATATTATAAAAAGGACTTATTCAGGACTTAAACAGGATGGAAACAGACAAACAACATTACAGCAAAGGAACAGACATACAACATGCCTTTCAACCTCATGAAAACTCATATGTCCATTTAAACGTATGTTCATATGTTTCTCTCTCACATCTTCATGCATTCTAAAAACAGTTGTTATATCATGATTTGCTTGTAATTGGCATTGCATGTGTGAGGAAGTTGCTCAGTGAAACATAGTTTATTATTGCATGCTGTCTGGTGTTTACCTCCTTTGATCATTTGGCCATTTGTGGTCAGGTGTACTATAGCTTTACATTTAGTGAGGTGTAGTTGTGGTGTAAAGTACAGAGTGTGATTCCTGATTAGTAAAAAAACAAAACAAATACCAAACACTGAGCAACATCACCAAACAGGTAATTCCAACTTTAAACTTGTCATTTATTTTGTACTGTCTGGACATGTCTACTAATAACAGATGCACAGACAACATTCTTAAAGCTATGTGTACAAATGCTAGGAGCTTAGGAGACAAATTTCCAGAACTAATTGCGATAATGACAAGGGATAACCTGGATGTTGTGGCAATTACAGAGGCATGGTGCAATGAGAATCATGACTGGGACATAGCTATACCAGGATACAATTTATTTAGGAAGGCTATAATGGGAAGAATAGGAGGAGGGGTAGCAATGTATGTGAAAAAAAGCATAAATGCTACTTTAATACAAAAAAATTGAAGATAAAACTGAGGCCCTTTGGGTCACCATAGAAATGGGGGAGAAGGACATTATTTGCATTGGGGGGATCTATAGACCACCAGGCCAGGGGCAGGATTTGGACAGGAACCTATTGTTGTACATCCCTTAAATGGAGAAACAAGTGTGTAGGGAGCAGTCCAAACTGGCGCTACGCAGCTTAGATGGAACAGATTTCGAAAAAATGTCACCACATTTTAGATATGCAAACAAAAACCAGAAATTTGAAAAGCTGTAATACACCACAAGCGCTAAAATTAGTAAGATATCACCATTACATCCCTTTTAGGTTGAATGAAGGATTTTCTTTTATCTGGGTTGTTTCCTTTTTTCGAATCATCTAAATGTGAAGTCTCCAAACATAGATGACATAAAAAAGAATAAAGTAACAAAAAAACGACCAATGTGTAGTAAATATTACTAGTACTTAATATAAATAATTAAGTGCCTCTGAAAGACTGAAGTGAATTCAAAGCGTACCCCACTCACACTTTGAGAGAGGGCATTACACATATCAGGGTTTCTTTGTAAAGGTTACTTCTATTATTCGTATTGCACCCAGTGTAACACACAAGGAACTCAGCCAGACAGAGAAGTGACTTATATAGGATCCTGATAAAAGCGACTGATGCGTACCCCAACACTCACACTCAGAGGGCTGGCAAGAAGCTCATAAAGATATCTTTCTCTCCTTAAGGTAAGAATAATGATCCAATATGGCGTACCACAACTCACAATTCGAGGTGCTGTGTAACTCCTATCAAGGAGATGATACAAAGATATGCAACAGGGTAGACATGCCGGGAGCCGTAAAACAAATGACTGATGACCTAGATAAACTTGAGAAATGGTCAAGAATGTGGCAACTACAGTGTAATGCTAAAAAATGCAAAATCATGCACTTGGGTCTCAAAAACCCAAAGGCTAAATATAGTATCAATGGTACTATAATGGAAACTACTGAGGAGGAAAGGGATTTAGGAGTCACTATTTCAAGTGACTTAAAGGCAGGAAAGCAATGCAACAAAGCAATGAGAAAGGTAAGTCAGATGCTTGTTTGCATAGGGAGAGGAATCAGTAGCAGGAAAAAAGAAGTGATAATGCCACTGTACAGGTCATTGGTACGGCCCCATCTGGAATACTGTGTCCAGTTCTGGAGACCATATCTCCAGAAGGATATAAATACATTAGAGAGTGTACAAAGTAGGGCAACTAAAATAGTGCATGGCCTACATCACAAAACTTACCCAGAAAGGCTAAAAGATCTTAACATGTATAGTTTGGAGGGGAGAAGGGAAATGGGGGGCATGATAGAAACTTTCAAATATACCAAGGGTCTTAAAAAAGTTCAAAGGAAGAGAAGTATTAGAACTCGAGGACATACACTGAAACTGGAGGGAGGCAGGATCAGGGGAAATTTAAGGAAAAATTACTTCACAGGAAGGGTAGTGGATAAGTGGAATAGCCTCCCATCAGAGGTGGTAGAGGCTAAGATGATAGAGTAATTTAAACATGCTTGGGATAGGCATATGAATATACTTACAAAGAATTAAGGCTCAAAAAGAGATAAAAAGGGGCAGACTAGATGGGCCAAGTGCTTCTTATCTGCCATCCAATTCTATGTTTCTAAGGCAACAAATAACCAGGACCTGCCAGCAAAATAATCCGCTACCTGCGGATCCTAACACAGACATAGTTCTGTCCACCATGTGTTTGAGAGTTGGGGCACTGGGGCATTCTGTCTGCCATTCATGAGTGCTGGTCATCTTTGGACATTATATATAAAATTTGTTTAATATATCTGTGCATGTATTTATATTTGTGTGTCCCTTAGTCTCCTTTTTTTTAATCAAGAACCCATTTATGGATGCTCCATACCAGTAGTTCCCAAACTTTTGTAAATCACAGCACCCTAAAGTATCAGAATGTTTCTCACAGCACCCAAAGAGCAAAAGTTTCTTACTGAGAAGTTTTGAAAAAAATATTAAGTACTGTAAATTGTTTATATGTTATGCATAGGTTAAATTATGTGGTATGGGACAGGGACATGGCTGGCTTCTGTTTCTTCACATATTTTATTATGGGAAGCTACAAGCACTGGTTTTGACGATTACATTGGGGGTAATTCCAAGTTGATCGCAGCAGGATTTTTGTTAGCAATTCGGCAAAACCAGGGCCCTCATTCCAAATTGTTCGCTCGTTGCCGAGTTTTGCTATATTGCGATTAGTCGCTTACTGCGCATGCGCAAGGTTCGCAGAGCGCATGCGGGTAGTTATTTTACTCAAAAGTTAGGTATTATTTTACTCACAGCATAACAAGGATTTTTCATCGTTCTGGTGAACGGAGTGTGATTGACAGGAAGTGGGTGTTTCTGGGCGGAAACTGGCCGTTTTATGGGTGTGTGCGGAAAAACGCTGCAGTTTCTGGGAAAAACATGGGAGTGGCTGGAGAAACGGGGGAGTGGCTGGGCGAACGCTGGGTGTGTTTGTGACGTCAAACCAGGAACGAAACTGACTGAACTGATCGCAGTGGCAGAGTAAGTCCCGAGCTACTCAGAAACTGCAAAGAAATTTCTATTCGCAATTATGCGAATCTTTCGTTCGCAATTCTGCTATGCTAAGATACACTCCCAGAGGGCGGCGGCTTAGCATGTGCAATGCTGCTAAAAGCAGCTAGCGAGCGAACAACTCGGAATGAGGGCCCATGTGCACTGCAGGGGGGGCAGATATAACATGTGAAGAGAGAGTTAGATTTGGGTGAGGTGTGTTCAATCTGCAATCTAATTTGCAGTGTAAAAATAAAGCAGCCAGTATTTACCCTGCACAGAAATAAAATAACCCACCCAAATCTAACTCTTTCTGCACATGTTATATCTGCCTCCCCTGCAGTGCACATGGTTTTGCCCAATTGCTATCAAAAATCCTGCTGCGATCAACTTGGAATTACCCCCATTCAGGCCCGGCGCTACCCGCTCAGCAAAGGGAAGCAGGGCAGGTAGGCGCCGGGCAGGAGAGGCGCCTTCACTGCTCTGCATCCCTGCTGAAGCGCCGTCCTGTCCCCCCTGCTGCTGGCTGCTGCGCTGGCAGCATGACTCCTTCTCCTCTGTCCCCTGTAACAGTGAGAGGAGTGTCAGGTTTCGTTCTGCTGAAAGGGGGCGGAGCTACATGGACCAAGGGGGCGGAGCTACATGGGCCAAGGGGGCGGAGCTACACGGACCAGGCTATCAGACTGTGGAAGACCTGGCCAGCAAGATTGTGGAAAGGGGATGTAAAATAAGTGTGAGAGAGAAAGTGTGTGTGTGTGTGTGTGAGTTTGTGTATATGTATATGTGTGTTTGTTTGTATTTAAAAAGTGGACGCTGTCTGGCGTAATGTGTAAAAAGGGGACGCTGTCTGCCGTAATGTGTAAAAAGGGGACGCTGGCTGCCGTAATGTGTAAAAAGGGGGACGCTGGCTGCCGTAATGTGTAAAAAGGGGACGCTGGCTGCTGTAATGTGTAAAAAGGGGACGCTGGCTGCTGTAATGTGTAAAAAGGGGACACTGTCTGCCATAATGTGTAAAAAGGAGGACGCTGGCTGCCGTAATTTGTAAAAAGGGGGACGCTGTCTGCCGTAATGTGTAAAAAGGGGATGCTGTCTGCCGTAATGTGTAAAAAGGGGATGCTGTCCGCCGTAATGTGTAAAAAGGGGACGCTGTCTGCCGTAATGTGTAAAAATGGGGACGCTGGCTGCTGTAATGTGTAAAAAGGGGACGCTGTCTGCCGTAATGTTTAAAAAGGGGGACGCTGTCTGCCGTAATGTGTAAAAAGGGGGATGCTGTCTGCCGTAATGTGTAAAAAGGGGGATGCTGTCTGCCATAATGTGTAAAAAGGGGGACGCTGTCTGCCGTAATGTGTAAAAAGGGGAATCTGTCGGCCGTAATGTGTAAAAGGGGCTCTACCTGGTGTAGTGGCGCTACTGTGCGGCGTAGTTTGAATAATGGAGACTACTATAATATGTAATATGAATTGGTATTATTTTGTGGCCACACCCCTTCCCACAAAGACATGCCCCTATATTTTTTGCGCGCTCCTGCTGCGCGCACTGCCCCTATTTTACATACAGGGGGAAGGGGCGATGCCCTCTCTTGCACACAGCGGTAAAATGTCTAGTTAAGGTGCTGTCTGTGTGCAGAGCCGTAACTAGCGCTGCACAGAATGTGTGGGCAGAGAGTTCACATCCATAGGCTTGCATGGATCTCCTGCATCTCAGGGGCCCAAGAGGCCATGGTAACCCCCCGGCCCTGCATGTAAAGTATGGGAGGGCGCAAATTTATATTTTGCAGGAGGGCGCCGAACACCCTAGCACCGGCCCTGCCCCCATTGTCCTTAAATTATTTGAATTGGTCAGTGAGGTCCCAGGCTTACGGATTTTGGGTTTAATAATCATCTGCCAGCCCTCACTGTACACTATTTAATCAAAATCCCTGTATTAGTTAGTTTGCTTTGAGTGCCAATATACAGTGCTAGACAAACCCAATACGCAGTGTTAGTTACGCCCAATAGGTGGTTCAAGACATGCCCCTCTAATTGTGCACCCCCTAATGAAATGTGCTGCGCACGCCTATGTATACTGCACATCACATACAGTGCACTCTATGTCACTTACACTGCATATCACTTATGTTGCATATCACCTACACCACACATCACATACAGTGCACTCTACTCTACATCACTTACACTGAATATCACTTACAGTATGTTGCATATCACCTACACCACACATCACATACAGTGCACTCTACTCTACATCACTTACACTACATATCACTCGTGTTTCATATCACCTACCGCACGTCACATACAGTGCACTCTACGTCCTTACACTGCATATCACTTATGTTGCATATCATCTACACCGCACATCACTTACAGTGCACTCTACATCACTTGCACTGCATATCACTTACTGTATGTTGCATATCACCTACACCACACATCACATACAGTGCACTCTACTCTACATCACTTGCACTGCATTTCACTTATGTTACATATCACATGCACCGCACATCACATACAGTGCATATCACTTATGTTGCATATCACCTACACCGCACATCACTTACAGTGCATATCACTTATGTTGCATATCACCTACACCGCACATCACTTACAGTGCATATCACTTATGTTGCATATCACCTACACTGCACATCACTTACAGTGCACTCTACGTCACTTAAACTATGGGGGTCATTCCGAGTTGATCGCACGCTGCAACTTTTTGCAGCCTGTGCGATCAACTAGACGCCACCTATAGGGGAGTGTATTTTTGCATAGCAAGGCTGCGATCGCTTGTGCAGCCGAGCTATATAAAAAACATTTTGTGCAGTTTAGGAGTAGGTCATGACTTACTCACCCATTGCAATCACTTTAGCCTTTCCGGTCCTGGAATTGACGTCAGACATCCGCCCTCCAAACACCTGGACACACCTGTGTTTTCCACTCCACTCCCAGAAAACGGTCAATTGCCACCCCGGAATGCCTTCCTCTTGTCAATCATGGTGCGATCACGGCAGCGATCGTTTTCTTCTTTAATTCAGTCGCTGCCCGGCGTTCCACGTCGCCGAGCAGCAACGCGCTTGAGCATTGTGGCCACTGTGCATGCGCATTCTGGACCCATTCGCATGGCTGAGAAAAAAGCAGCATGCGAACGGGTTGGAATGACCCCCTATATTCTCTATTTTCATATATTACTCACAGTACACTGCGTATCACTTTATAATGTATATCACTTTGAGTGCGCAGCATACTCCTACGGTGCTTTTCATATTGTTTATACTGCATATCACATACAATACTGTATAGTTAGTTTAGACTACACAACACTTACATTACATATCACTTACACTGCATATTGATATATAGTATACATTGTATATAATTTTCTTTACATATCAATTACAGTCAGTGCTATTTTTGTAGGAAAATAGGTTTAGGAACTGTGGGTGGGGCAGAAGTGGGTGGTGATGTGGGTGGAGCTACCTAAGGGGTTGAGCATCAATTGGTGCATAAACATTGTAATGTCCCCAGTAGTGTCATATATACACATAATGCCCTCAGCAGTGCCATATACACACATAATGTCCCCAGCAGTGCATATATGTACACATAATGCCCCAGCAGTGCCGTATATATAATATATATATATATATATATATATATAAAAATATAAATAGAAACTCGTTTTGATCCGGCACTCAGCTTCACAGAGGTCTCATAAAATACTTGCTCTGGTGCCCTCCCCGGGTCTGTGACCCTGTAATAGCGTGCAAACGAACGGGCGGCACTCTCCAGGCTTTTACATTTCAATAGCGTCCGTTAATCCTACGTTACGTTTCGGTTTCCCGCCCATCGTCAGGGGCAATCATACACAAAATAACATACAATAATACATACATTTATACCCTATCTAACATGTGCACAAATTACAAAACTTGCTCACCTGCTCCACGCCGCTCGGTGCAGCTAGGTCCACACGCAGAAAATTGGCGTCACGGGCTCCCGACGTCACCAGGCAGCGCCAAGCACGGCTCCCCTCTTTGTCTGTTGCTTGGCAACCTATCAACATAGAGTGATAAACTTATACAAACATTAAAAAAACGATGCATACATTAAACACTGAACATATTCATAACTATCCATGTGCCATGACTATCTGTACACACTAATATATTATCTATTAAGCTTTATCCTGTGTAAATATAATTGGTTTAGCACAGTTCACTCATAAATTCCTAAGTCTCTACTTGCGTCCCTTATCATATGGCAATCTATTCACTGATCCAATTCAAGTGTATCCTCAATATATTAATCTGCATTTGTGCATATATATTGCTCCAAATTACACCCCTATAGATAACATTGTAGACCCAGGGTTTCATTTAACCCTTTTGGGGCCAATGTATTGAGCATAAATATATACCTACATTCACGTTTGAGCAGGATTGTAGCTCGATTACCTCCTCTGGGTAAGACAGGTATGTGATCAATAATTATGCTTCTTAATGTGGCCATGCTATGTTTGGCTGTGGCAAAATGTCTGGCCACAGGTTGGTCACTAGTGCCTGTTTCTAGTGCCTGTCTTATTGCCATCCGATGCATTGCCATACGCTCCCGAAACTGCCGCTGTGTTTTGCCCACATATGACAGCCCACAGGGGCAGGTCAGGAGATATATGACATATGTTGTTGTACATGTAACTGCATACCTTATCTGAATTTTTTCCCCAGTATGTGGATGAGAAAATGAGGTACTGGCTACCATAGATCTACATGTTGTGCACCCGAGGCATTTAAAACACCCCAGTTTCCTACTCAAAAAATGTGTAGGTTTCTTTCTATCCAGCCCCGTTATATCCAATTTGACAATTCTGTCCTTTAAATTACGATTTCTCAAGTAACTGGGCATCAATCTTGAGCCCTGAAGTGATGGCAGATCTTTATCCGTACTTATGATTGGCCACCAATTTTTGGCCTTCATAGTAAGGTTTTCACTATGTATATTATAACGGTTAGGCCATGGTATTCTTTCTGTATGCTGTACCTGTTTAATCTTAGGCTTCAATAATGTCGATCTGGGGATGTCCAATACTCTAGTTATAATCTGTGTAAGCTCATTTTTGTTATATCCCCTCTGTCTAAATCTCTCAACCACTAAGTGCTGGTTCCACATGTTCTGGATTTGATGTTATTCTTTTTGCCCTTAATAGTTGCGAGTAAGGCAGGCTTTTTCTTAGTGGTGTGGGGTGGAAACTTTCATATTGAAGGAGAGTATTCCTGTCTGTACCTTTTCTGTAGAGAGTCGTCATTAACTCTTTACCCACAATATGTATATCCACATCTAGAAATTGGATATTGTTGGTGCTGATTTTATATGTGAATTTTACATTACTCAAAGAGTTGTTATGCTCTTCTAGCAGGTTTTTTAGATTCTCTTCAGTACCTGTCCAAAAAATTAATAAGTCATCTATGAATCTATGATACAGGTTGAGTATCCCATATCCAAATATTCCGAAATACGGAATATTCCGAAATACGGACTTTTTTGAGTGAGAGTGAGATAGTGAAACCTTTGTTTTTTGATGACTCAATGGGGGAAATTTACTAAGATTCGTATTTTCCAGATTCAGGTCAAAGTTCAATCACGAATGACATCGAAAGTGTAAAACTGCAACTTTTTGAATTGATTACGACTAATTTACTAAGCTGTCGTATTCGGGTTTTTCTTTTGTTCCGATGTCGATGTCATTCGTGGTTTTTTTTCTATTTTTACGGCAGTGATTAGCAAAACACTGCCGACTTTTTTACAATGAATCTCGGCCGGATCTGTGTGATCCGTGCTGGGGTTCATTTTTTTTGTTTTTTTAAAATTAAACACTGTCAAATATTTTAAAAAAAATTGCGTGGGGTCCCCCCTCCTAAGCATAACCAGCCTCGGGCTCTTTGAGACGATCCTGGTTGCCGAAATATGGGTAAAAAAATGACAGGGGTTCCCCCATATTTAAGCAACCAGCATCGGGCTCTGCGCCTGGTCCTGGTTCCAAAAATACGGGGGACAAAAAGAGTAGGGGTCCCCCGTATTTTTAAAACCAGCACCGGGCTCCACTAGCTGGACAGATAATGCCACAGCCGGGGGTCACTTTTATATAGTGCCCTGCGGCCGTGGCATCAAAAATCCAACTAGTCACCCCTGGCCGGGGTACCCTGGGGGAGTGGGGACCCCTTCAATCAAGGGGTCCCCCCCCCAGCCACCCAAGGGCCAGGGGTGAAGCCCGAGGCTGTCCCCCCCCATCCAATGGGCTGCGGATGGGGGGGCTGATAGCCTTTGTTGTAAAAGAAAAGATATTGTTTTTAGTAGCAGTACTACAAGTCCCAGCAAGCCTCCCCCGCATGCTGGTACTTGGAGAACCACAAGTACCAGCATGCGGCGGAAAAACTGGCCCGCTGGTACCTGTAGTACTATTACTAAAAAAATACCCAAAAAAAGACAAGACACACACACCGTGAAAGTATAATTTTATTACATACATACACACATACATACATACTTACCTTAAGTTCCCACGCAGGTCGGTCCTCTTCTCCAGTAGAATCCAAGGGGTACCTGTTGAAGAAATTATACTCACGAGATCCAGGGGTCCAGGCTCCTCGGGAAATCCAGGGGTAATCCACGTACTTGAAAAAAATAACAAAACGGTGTCCCGACCACGAACTGAAAGGGGACCCATGTTTGCACATGGGTCACCTTTCCACGAATGCCAGAAACCCACTTTGACTTCTGTCTAAGTGGGTTTCTTCAGCCAATCAGGGAGCGCCACGTTGTAGCACTCTCCTGATCAGCTGTGTGCTCCTGTCCTCACTGACAGGCAGCACACGGCAGTGTTACAATGTAGCGCCTATGCGCTACATTGTAACCAAAGCTGGGAACTTTCTGCTCAGCGGTGACGTCACTTTAGGTCAACCGCAGGGCAGAAAGTTCCCATCATTGGTTACAATGTAGCGCATAGGCGCTACATTGTAACACTGCCGTGTGCTGCCTGTCAGTGAGGACAGGAGCACACAGCTGATCAGGAGAGTGCTACAACGTGGCGCTCCCTGATTGGCTGAAGAAACCCACTTAGACAGAAGTCAGAGTGGGTTTCTGGCATTCGTGGAAAGGTGACCCATGTGCAAACATGGGTCCCCTTTCAGTTCGTGGTCGGGACACCGTTTTGTTATTTTTTTCAAGTACGTGGATTACCCCTGGATTTCCCGAGGAGCCTGGACCCCTGGATCTCGTGAGTATAATTTCTTCAACAGGTACCCCTTGGATTCTACTGGAGAAGAGGACCGACCTGCGTGGGAACTTAAGGTAAGTATGTATGTATGTGTGTATGTATGTAATAAAATTATACTTTCACGGTGTGTGTGTCTTGTCTTTTTTTGGGTATTTTTTTAGTAGTAGTACTACAGGTACCAGCGGGCCAGTTTTTCCGCCGCATGCTGGTACTTGTGGTTCTCCAAGTACCAGCATGCGGGGGAGGCTTGCTGGGACTTGTAGTACTGCTACTAAAAACAATATCTTTTCTTTTACAACAAAGGCTATCAGCCCCCCCATCCGCAGCCCATTGGATGGGGGGGGACAGCCTCGGGCTTCACCCCTGGCCCTTGGGTGGCTGGGGGGGGACCCCTTGATTGAAGGGGTCCCCACTCCCCCAGGGTACCCCGGCCAGGAGTGACTAGTTGGATTTTTGATGCCACGGCCGCAGGGCACTATATAAAAGTGACCCCCGGCTGTGGCATTATCTGTCCAGCTAGTGGAGCCCGGTGCTGGTTTTAAAAATACGGGGGACCCCTACTCTTTTTGTCCCCCGTATTTTTGGGACCAGGACCAGGCGCAGAGCCCGATGCTGGTTGCTTAAATATGGGGGAACCCCTGTCATTTCCCCCCCCATATTTTTGCAACCAGGATCGGCTCAAAGAGCCCGAGGCTGGTTATGCTTAGGAGGGGGGACCCCACGCAATTTTTTTTGAAAAAATAAGCACTTTCCCACCCCTTCCCACTGATATACATGCACGGAACTCATGGATCCGTGCATGCCTATCTAATCACGGGAAAAAAAATAAGGTCTGTTTTTTTTTAGCACTTTTTTACGAGTTGTAATTTTTCACGGCAGTGTTTGTTTTTTTTTTGCTTTGCACTTCTTAGTAAATGACCGAGATTCATACTTAAACAGCCGCGTTTTGACCGATGGTGTATTCATTCGTAATTTTTTACTTGGACTTGCAAAAAATTACGAATGCCCTCATCTCTGCCGTGATTAGTGTTTAGTAAATTACCGAGATGACACTTTGATAAAAAAACGGCATCTCGGTCAAAATCGGGAGCTTAGTAAATTTACCCCAATGTACACAAACTTTGTTTAATACACAAAGTTATTAAAAATATTGTATTAAATTACCTTCAAGCTGTGTGTATAAGGTGTATATGAAACATAAATGAATTATGTGAATGTACACACACTTTGTTTAATGTACAAAGTTATAAAAAATATTGGTTAAAATGACCTTCAGGCTGTCTGTATAAGGTGTTTATGAAACATAAATGCATTCTGTGCTTAGATTTAGGTCCCATCACCATGATATCTCATTATGGCATGCTATTATTCCAAAATGCGGAAAAATCCGATATCCAAAATACCTCTGGTCCCAAGCATTTTGGATAAGGGATACTCAACCTGTATATCAATATCTGAGGATTCAAACCACTCCCAACATTGAATAAAGATTTTTCTACTGAATACATATACGCATTGGCATACGATGGGGCCACTGAGGACCCCATCGCACACCCAGTGCACTGTAGAAAAAATTGACCATTGTAAAGAAATAGTTCTTCGTCAAAACTAATCTTAGGAGTTGTAACACAAAACTGACTGATAGTCCCTTATACAAGGGATTGCCTGAAATAAGTTCCATGACTGCCTGTACACCTGCATCATGTGGGATGCAGATGTACAGGCTAGTCACATCTGCACTACACATAATAGTATCATCTGATGGTAGTGTTAAGACATTCAAAATGGACAATAGCATATTAGTGTCCTTCAAGTATGACAGAATACCCTGGATGCATGGATTTAACAGTGAGTCCAAATAGATTGATATTGGTTCAAAGAGGGATCCACATGCCGATATTATCGGCCTTCCTGGGGGAGCTTTCAGGCTCTTATGGATCTTTGGAACCACGTAGAATAGGGGAGTGATGGGAAATTCCACCATTAGTGCCCTTTGTAATTCTGTGGATATAATATCCTGTTGTTTAGCTTGTGCAAGGACCTCATCCAATTCTTGCTTGTATATTTCTGTCGGATCTCGCAGTAATGACTCATATGTATTACCATCCCTCAATTGGCGTTCACATTCATTTTTATAGTCCGTCAGGTCCTGAAGCACCACTGCTCCCCCCTTATCCGCCGGACGGACTATGATGTCAGATCATTGTGACAAGGATTTAAGTGCCTGTCTTTCTTCATAGGTGAGGTTGTTATGTGATATTCTTGTATTGGCCACTCGTGCGCCTTCGTTATCTAATAACCTAGTAAATGTCTTTATTGAAGGATTTTGCGTAGTGGGGTCAAATTTTGATCTCGGTAAGATCCTCTTTAGTTGTTCTGGTATATCTTCCCCCTTCGGTGCTGGAATGTTTGATGCTCTAGAAAAATAATCCTTTAATCTTAACGTCCTATTTAGTTTGTAGACGTCCAGTTTCCATTGGAACGCATCCATTTTGGCTGTAGGTACAAATGTGAGTCCTTTAAACAACACTCTATTTTCCGTCTCTGTCAATGGTGTTGAAGACAGGTTAAACACCAAATTTTCTATCGGCGTGGTGGCCTCCTGCTTGTGGCTCCTCTCGTTCTGTCTCGCCCGCCTTGTCGGCCTCTTCCTCTTGTAGGGGGTGCATATAGGGTGGACCGAGTCTGTAACCCTAAAGGGCGACCATCCTCAATTGAAGATTGTGGCTCATTTTCACTATGTGAGGCACTGTATTCATCTGATTCCCTTTGCCTGAATTGTTGCCCTCATTTTCTGAAGTGTTTTATTCTTTCCCTATAGGGTTTGCTGTTGCTTGCCCATGGGTACACTCGTCTAAGTTCGTAGTCCTGTTGGACTTTATAAAGCTTCTCCTTTTTGAATGCTATTAGGTCTTTCCTATATTTCTCCATTTGTGTTGTCATTTTATTGAGCCAGGTGTTATCCGTTTCCACCAGTAGTATTGCCTTATGGGTTTCCTCAAATGTAGCAATCTTCTGCTTAGTTATTGCCAATTCCTTTGTGGATTCTTCTATTACCAATAGAAGTAGGTCCATAGAGCATTTGTTTAATATGGACACCCATTTACGACAAAAGGCAATGTCGTGTCTTCCTATAGTGGGTGTGTTGTGGATGCGGAATCCTCTTGGTATCCACTTATTTTTATAATAATCTGACAGGCTGATGCCATGATATAGGAAATCACATTCCTTTTGCTTCAATTTGAGCCAGTGTCGATACAGTGTGTCAGGATCTGTTGCTAGTGGGTCATCATCCAAACCTTCTTTATATAAGATGGATTCCGCCTCCGCATCTGAATAACTAAATGATTCCTTTGCATCCAAATAGGTCAAATCCACCACTTGTTCTGTTTCAGTGTCAAAGGCCGCCATTGATATGCTAAATGCTGTGCTATAATCATATACAGGGGTACCCAGTCAGCTCACACGAATGTTACTATAGCTCAGTAGCTTTAAAAACCAAAATGCGACATGTCCCAAATAAGGTTACAATACCCCTGGTGCCTTGACCCAGCTATGTGTCCACTTCTCAGCAATTGCAGTGGACACTGCTAAATTTAGAAACTCGGTTTGATCCGGCACTCAGCTTCACAGAGACCTCATAAAATACTTGCTCTGGTGCCCTCCCCGGGTCTGTGACCCTGTAATAGCGTGCAAATGAACGGGCGGCACTCTCCAGGCTTTTACATTTCAATAGCGTCCTTTAATCCTACGTTACGTTTCGGGCTCCTGCCCGTCATCAGGGGCAATCATACACAAAATAACATACAATAATACATACATTTCTACCCTATCTAACATGTGCACAAATTACAAAACTTGCTCACCTGCTCCACGCCGCTCGGTGCAGCCGGGTCCACGCGCAGACAATTGGCGTCACGGGCTCCCGACGTCACCAGGCAGCGCCAAGCACGGCTCCCCTCGTTGTCTGTTGCTTGGCAACCTATCAACATAGAGTGATAAACTTATACAGACATTTAAAAAACGATCCATAGATTAAAAACTGAACATATTCATAACTATCCGTGTGCCATGACTATCTGTACACACTAATATATCATCTATTAAGCTTTATCCTGTGTAAATATAATTGGTTTAGCACAGTTCACTCATAAATTCCTAAGTGTCTACTTGCATCCCTTATCATATGGCAATCTATTCAATGATCCAATTCAAGTGTATCCTCAACTATATATATAGTATATAGTTGTGTTACAACTCCTAAGATTAGTTTTGACGAAGAACTATTTCTTTACAATGGTCAATTTTTTCTACAGCGCACTGGGTGTGCGATGGGGTCCTCAGTGGCCCCATCGTACGCCAATGCGTATATGTATTCAGTAGAAAAATCTTTATTCAATGTTGGGAGTGGTTTGAATCCTCAGATATTGATATATCATAGATTCATAGATGACTTATTAATTTTTTGGACAGGTACTGAAGAGAATCTAAAAAAACCTGCTAGAAGAGCATAACAACTCTTTGAGTAATGTAAAATTCACATATAAAATCAGCACCAACAATATCCAATTTCTAGATGTGGATATACATATTGTGGGTAAAGAGTTAATGACGTCTCTCTACAGAAAAGGTACAGACAGGAATACTCTCCTTCAATATGAGAGTTTTCACCCCACACCACTAAGAAAAAGCCTGCCTTACTCGCAACTATTAAGGGCAAAAAGAATAACATCAAATCCAGAACATGTGGAACCAGCACTTAGTGCAATGGTTGAGAGATTTAGACAGAGGGGATATAACAAAAATGAGTTTACACAGATTATAACTAGAGTATTGGACATCCCCAGATCAACATTATTGAAGCCTAAGATTAAACAGGTACAGCATACAGAAAGAATACCATGGCCTAACCGTTATAATATACATAGTGAAAACCTTACTAAGAAGGCCAAAAATTGGTGGCCAATCATAAGTACGGATAAAGATCTGCCATCACTTCAGGGCTCAAGATTGATGCCCAGTTACTTGAGAAATCGTAATCTAAAGGACAGAATTGTCAAATTGGATATAACGGGGCTGGATAGAAAGAAACCTACACATTTTTTGAGTAGGAAACTGGGGTGTTTTAAATGCCTCGGGTGCACAACATGTAGATCTATGGTAGCCAGTACCTCATTTTCTCATCCACATACTGGGAAAAAATTTCAGATAAGGTATGCGGTTACATGTACAACAACATATGTCATATATCCCCTGACCTGCCCCGGTGGGCTGTCATATGTGGGCAAAACACAGCGGCAGTTTCGGGAGCATATGGCAATGCATCGAATGGCAATAAGACAGGCACTAGAAACAGGCACTAGTGACCAACCTGTGGCCAGGCATTTTGCCACAGCCAAACATAGCATGGCCACATTAAGAAGCATAATTATTGATCACATACCTGTCTTAACCAGAGGAGGTAATCGAGCTAAATTCCTGCTCAAACGTGAATGTAGGTGGATATTTATGCTCAATACATATACAAAAGGGTTAAATGAAACCCTGGGTCTACAATGTTATCTATAGGGGTGTAATTTGGAGCAATATATATGCACAAATGCAGATTAATATATTGAGGATACACTTGAATTGGATCAGTGAATAGATTGCCATATGATAAGGGACGCAAGTAGAGACTTAGGAATTTACGAGTGAACTGTGCTAAACCAATTATATTTACACAGGATAAAGCTTAATAGATGATATATTAGTGTGTACAGATAGTCATGGCACACGGATAGTTATGAATATGTTCAGTTTTTAATGTACAGTATGGATCGTTTTTTAATGTTTGTATAAGTTTATCACTCTATGTTGATAGGTTGCCAAGCAACAGACAAAGAGGGGAGCCGTGCTTGGCGCTGCCTGGTGACGTCGGGAGCCCGTGACGCCAATTGCTGCGCGTGGACCCGGCTGCACCGAGCGGCGTGGAGCAGGTGAGCCAGTTTTGTAATTTGTGCACATGTTAGATAGGGTATAAATGTATGTATTATTGTATGTTATTTTGTGTATGATTGTCCCTGACGACGGGCGGGAGCCCGAAACGTAACGTAGGATTAAAGGACGCTATTGAAATTTAAAAGCCTGGAGCGTACCTCCCGTTCATTTGCACGCTATATATATATATATATATATATATACACACATAATGCCCCCAGTAGTGTCAGTTACACAGTGCCCCCAGTAGTGCCAGCTACACATTGTCCCCAGTAATGCCAGTTACCCATTGCCCCCAGTAATGCCAGTTACACACTGCCCCCAGTAATGCCAGTTACACATTGCCCCCAGTAAAGCAGTAAAACACTGACCCCAGTAATGCCAGTTATATATTGCCCCCAGTAATGGCAGTTACACATTGCCCCCAGTAGTTCTAGTTACATATTGTCCCCAGTGGTGCCTATTACACACTTCCCCCAGTAATGCAGTAAATCAGTGCCCCCAGTAATGCCAGTTATACATTGCCCCCAATAATGTCAGTTACACATTGCCCCAGTAGTGCCAGTTATACATAGCCCAAAGTAGTGCTAGTTACACATTGCCCCCAGTAATGGAAGTTACACATTGCCCCAGTAGTGCCAGTTACACATAGCCCAAAGTAGTGCTAGTTACACATTGCCCCCAGTAATGGCAGTTACACATTGCCCCAATTAGTGCTAGTTATACATTGCCCCCAGTAATGCCTGTTACACATTGCCCCCAGTAATGCAGTAAAACACTGACCCCAGTAATGCCAGTTATACATTGCCCCCAGTATTGGCAGTTACACATTGCCCTCAGTAGTGCCAGTTACACATAGCCCCAAGTAGTGCCAGTTACACATTGCCCCCAGTAATGGCAGTTAGACATTGCCCCAAATAGTGCTAGTTACACATTGCCCCCACTAATTGCAGTTACAAACTGTCCCCAGTAATACAGCAAAACACTGCCCCCAGTATTGCCAGTTATACACTGCCCCCAGTAATGCTAGTTACACATTGCCCCAATAGTGCCAGTTATACATTGCCCCCAGTAATGCCAGTGTCACATAGCCCCCAGTAGTGCTAGTTACACATAGCCCCCAGTAGTGCAAATTACACATTGGCCCAAGTAGTGTCAGTTACACATAGCTCCAAGTATTGTCCCTGACGACGGGCGGGAGCCCGAAACGTAACGTAGGACATTTGATCCCACAAATGAAGATGAAGTATCATCACTCTTCTCATCCTGCTTCTCTACTACCTCTCCTCTTGATCCTTTACCCTCACAAATAAGTAAAGCTCTGTCTCTGGTGCTCATCCCTACCTTAACTAACATCTGTAATCTCTCTCTCTCTACTGGTATTTTTCCTTCACTCTTCAAGCATGCAGTGATTACTCCCATTTAAAAAAAACTAAATTCTGACCCTAATGCTCTCTCAAACTACCGCCCTATCTCTCAACTCCGTTCTCTCTCTAAGCTACTTAAGTGACTTGCCTACACTCGACTCACACACTTTCTTAACTCATACACTTTTGTTGGACCCACTTCAGTCAGGCTTCCGTTCCCAACATTCCACAGAGACAGCACTGACTAAAGTGGTTAATGATTTGGTCACTACGAAGTCCAAAGGCCACTACTCACTACTTATTCTTCTAGATCTATCTGCTGCATTTGACACTGTAGACCACTCTCTTCTCATACAGACACTACAATCCCTAGGTCTTAAAGACACAGCCCTTTCTTGGTTCCTATCGTACCTATCTAATCGCTCCTTCAGTGTTCGCTTCTCTGAATTGATAGAGCTGATTATTTATCTTGAACTTAAGCTACACTATATACTTATTAAAGACAACATACGCAATAGGCGCACGAGGTGCCGTTATGGTACGCACTTAGCGTAACAGACGCTAGCCCGTGGTCGAGACGCACGAGCTGCACGTTCGTTCATGGCTTACGCTTGGTATCGAGCACGCTATAGGCGGTCCGAGTACCGTAATGCTACGCTACTAGCGTAGCGGACGCTGTGCCCACAAGAGGAACACTAGCGGCGCAGACGCTCACAGAATGACACACAGTAAACCTTTTATGCAACACAATGAAAGGCTGAGCCTATACTGTAAACCTTGGTTTTGTAATGTGAACACAAAGCAATGCTAATTAACCCCTATTATATAAAAGCCGCTTGAGCGATTGAGACGCTCCGAATACTCTCAGCAATGTAATAAACACACAATACCTTGCTAAAGTTCCAAAACCTTTACTAACGAGATTTAGTTATGTAAAAAGGGAAAATACAGTTAACATCTTATACACTACAGACTAACATCAATATCTAAACATAATAACTACACATATACAATATACAACAGCGTAACAATATCAGAGAGAGAGAGAGAGTATGGCAAATACAAACAGAGAACAAGTTGGTTACAGAGAAAAACTTACACACTGGGGAATGATCGCTGCGCAGTCCTGGTCACCAGCTCCATAGTTAGTCAGTGATGAAAACCTTTTGTGGAGAGTAGACTGAGCTGGCCCAAACTGGCTGTTCTTATATACACAACATACAGTACACTTCAAAGGGCCCTGCAATCTCATTGTTCATTGGACACAGGAATCTGTCTTCACATTACAACAAAAGGTCATAGGTTTGTTTGAACAGGTGGGCTGTGACTATTCCAGACTTGTCAGGTGGGAGGGAATCTCAGGATTCCCACCACATGGATAATGAACCGCAAATACAGTAAATGTCCAGAAACTACTTATAGACATAACTATACGCAGGAGCGATTAATCTCTACCTAACCAGCACTGGATTGTTTCTAATAAAATACTCTTCGGTTAGGTACCAAACACCATTGTTCAGACCCTGTCTGACCCTTCGTATCATGCAAAGAGGAATTCCTTTGTTCATGAACCAGTTACACTAAACAAACTTACAGTTATTATTAAGGGGACCATAACCTATAAAATATACTATTTGGATTAACTATGTAATGATTGAGTCGCCCGCCAGACGCACACAAACTCTACCGTAAATGCACATACCACGCGCCTGGGCGCACGACCGTGGAGGCGCCGTCACGCAACTGCGAATATGCGTACGCACGGGAGAGAATGTGCACGTGCAGCGGGCAAGCGCATGGGGTTAATATATGGCAACGTGCAGCATGATATTTTTCGACTTTGACAGTCCACCCTTTGGCAGTCATCAATAACTGCCACTTCCTAAAACAGTTCAAACAGAAAAATATATGTCATCATGTAAATACCTTTTTATGATTGAGTAAGGGAAGAGAGGAGAAGGTTAGAAAGATATGATCTAGTGAGATAGTAGAAGCGTGTGTGTATGAATCCATGTCTGAGGGGTCATGTACCATCGTGCCGTACGTGTTTTAAATCAAGCTTCGAGGTATTGCGAAGTATACATTTGAATCCTTCTTATCCCGTATTACGGGTCTGTGGATGGGCTGTCAAACTCTACCGAGCTCTTTTCGGCTTCTGGTTGCAACAAATGGGGGAGCACATTTAGTTGATGATACATGAAGGGGGGGAACATGTGAATGCTAATATGTGAGAATCACCCGTCGGCTATGTGAGATACTACCTGGAGGTTGTAGAGATAAAGCTAAGAAACAATCGTTATAAATGCAGTCGTAAACTATGTGAGTTTAAATAAACAGTCGCCGATTGAGGTCTTGTGTGATGTCTTGTCTGATGTACATGTTGTCTGATGTCTCTCTGTGCTTTTGCTATAAATAGCGAGCAAAAGCTGTTCCATTGTCCATAAAATTACAGTCTCTAATGTATTGGGCTATCGTAAAAGTTAAAGTCACTAGGGATATTGGGGGCTTGTAGCATAGTTCATCAATGGTCTGTATAAAAGAGGTTGTCAAATTCTTCTTCCAAGCGGATGTCTTTGTACCTTGGAGGAAAACAAAGGAGAAACGGGTAAAGAAACGGACCGTGGAATCACATTTTCATCACAGCATTGTCTCTATCGTTGGGTCATAAATCAAATTAGTTGTTGTTGTTACAGTGTCCTCGCTCCTCAGACTCATTACTCTGGTACTACCTTTACACTTCGTTAAAGTCCGAACACATCTAAATATCAGGCCAACCAATATGACGACTCCCAGAATACACAAGAGAATTTCCCTACGTCCATTATAATACCTTGGGTCCATTCTCCTAAACCAGAGAACCAATTTCGTGGGTTCAACCATGACACCCAACTGGTCAGCTCATTACCCACAGCAGCGAGTGTGAGATTGTGTTTCCTTCGAAACTCCCACTTTAATTGCAAAATGTCATCCATCTTTTGGTCTATGACCTCGGCCGGGTCATCAGTGCTGTTTGTAATATACGTGCAGCACTTTACTCCATACTGAGTTGCTAGGGTAACACAATACCCGCCTGTCACTGCTGTGAGATAATTGAGAATCATCCTATGCTGAACCAGCTCTGTTTTGTAGGCTTGTAACTCTTTGCCAGTGTACCTAAACGTGTCGTCATACATTTCGGTGATATTGTCCAATAAGTTCGCTAGCGCAGATATATATCTATAGTTTATCACTCCTCTGGCGGTACGAGTGATATCTAACGAGAGTAAGAATTGAATCCCGGTGGATTCATGGATCAGATCAGAGGCCGGATGCTCTGTCCTCTCTATCAGGTGCCGTTTAACGACGTGCTCGTAATGAGTGTGAGTATAAGGAGCTTGGGCACCACGGTGTATGTCTTTCATTTTGATATGGGATACAGTCATTACTTCAGGCAGTACTTTTCCAATGTAACACAATCCCTCTGAGTTTGGGGCAAGGAACCTATACGCCTTCCTCCCGCATATGAAATATGCATCATCGGGGAGAACATATGGGACTGAGTATGACATAACCATGTTACAAACTTTCCATGTGAAATCTCCTAACCCTAATTCTCCCATCTGTCTAGTACACGTATCCGGTTGTATGATATGTGCACAGTATCCTGGTGATACTTCTCCAGCTCGCATGGTCCTACTTCCTAGAGTGTACCTATACCGGAAAAACCTTCCATTGTCGGCTATCTGGCGTATAAGTTCTGTGTCTATGGGCATTCTGTCGGCTCTATATGAAAATGTCATGGTTTGATTACTCCATGACACTTCCCAATTTCCCGGCTTTCGGGGATTGGACATGTTAAAGCACACTAAGGACCTATCCACATGATACTGGTGGAGTTTCAAACTAGGAGGACTAGAGATATTAAACCTCTTGTCCACCGGCCTCCCACCACTTAACTCAAGTACCTCTCCTACAGTTAAAGGGAATGGTACTAGTCCTGATTTGCTATGACCTTGAGGTACTTGAGAGCATACCCAACAGTCTGTCTGGTTTAACACTTTACCCACTAAGGAGTGATAGTCACTCAATGGATGTCGGTCCATGTGGACATTAAAACTGGACTGACATTTCTTGATGCACCCATCCTCAACTATATTGTCACAATGCCTACAGATGCAGTTCTCTTCAGCTAACAATCCTTCACAATTCCTTCTATTGTCAATGCTATCAGATCGTTTTCTGATACTCGCCTTTACTCGGTGATTGTGCTGCTCTTGGAAATCTACGCCTCCATCCTGGTCATCAGAACCCATTCCAGATCCTTTCTCGACCTCCATGGTACTCTCACCGAAACAGACTGCTCTGGTCAACATCATGGTCAACAGGAAAATCCGGATCACAGTCTCTTGGGGCAAGTCCATCTTATAGGAGGAAAAGGAGAAATTTGTAATGGGGGTACAAAAAAATAATTGAGGGGAAAGAAAAATGTTACGATGTCTTCTAGTCTTGTGGTTCCTCTTGCTCTGTTGTCATCTTAAAGGTGCTGTCTCTCAATCTTCCAAACGAACATTCTGGTGATACAATATTCCTTCCAAATCTGCGATCTTTCTGTAAGGAGCAAAAATCTTGCATTAACATTTGTCTAACTGATGTGTGACATACCATCTGTAAAGCATGAGAACATGAGAGAGAAGAGGAAAAAAACAAACGAGAGAGAGAACAATTCATATATATGTTACCTAAAACAACAAACAAAAAAAACATTGTCAGATCTTCCGTTCACCATCAGGCTGTCACACCATCACATCCATTGGTATCTTTGCACAGTCTCCCCCCACCAGTATTTCCACACTCCACCCTTTTGTGCCTGGTTAGGACACACCGATGTCGGTAGGTCACACTGGGGTTAGATAGACTTCTGCAAAGACCAAGTAGCTATGTGATGTTTGAGTTCTGCCGATGAACGTCAGAGATGGGGAGAAAGAAACATTTACAGATAAATTACAAAGTTTACCTGGCCGTTCCTGTGTCTACACGGAACTGACCTCCAAATATCATTAACTGTAACCTCAGGTTTACTACCAGGCCTAAAGATCAACTTTCCTGAATGCATATTACAGGTGCGGCCCAAAATTCTTCTTATGTGATCCCTGATTACAATTTCGTGTATCGTGACTTTGCTCATGTTTTTGTCTAGGGGGTTGATATACCTTCTGTGGATCTTTAAAACTACAACTACGTGCAAAATGACCTTCCTTCTGGCAATTATAACACCTTATCACCTTTGACTTACCCACAGGGATCTGAGGCTTCTAACCTCCCTGTGCTTCCCTGTTTCTTTGGATATCATGGTCATGTCGTTGTCTAGGGGGTTGATATGACTTTTGTATATTTCTTGATCTACAATCTCTTGCAAAATGTCCCTCTTTGTGACAATGATAACAAACTATGACATTTGAATTTCTCACAGGGGTTTGGTGCTTAAGCTGGTGTGGCTTCGTTGTCAGGGCTTGTCTACTGATTGTCATTTGCTTACTGCCCTGTGACTCCAGGTGTCTTTTGATGTTCCATTCAATTATAACATCATCTTGTGTTGGTTCTACAATATGAGATACATTTGTTTGTGCGTGATATATAACACTGTACGTACCTGTGGACACGACCTCACCTGACCCTCCGCAAGGGGGTTTGACTACTGCCTTTACCGATTTGGTCGCGTCCACCTGGATGTCTTGTATGATGGCTGCTGGAAATGGTGCCGACCTCGTGCTGGGCTCACTTTCTTGCTTGTAATCCTGAGGGAAGTTTAACATGGAGTGCAACTTGCACGGGTTAACAGTTGTACATTTAACAGTTTTACTTTTATCATTGTTACATTCGTTACAATTATTCTTATCATCTATACAGTTACTAAGTGCATGTTTATCATACCCCAGTGTGTCATTCTCTGTAACCACCTTCTCTCTTGTTGCCATATTTTTCTTACCAAAGTGAGAGTCAGCTGTGTAAGCTAATCCTCCTTGTATTTCACTTTCCCGTTGCCATAACTGTAAATAATCATAATGTTTGATCCGTCTCTTTGCAGATTTAATGAGACATATCCTTCTCCTTAGATTTTGTAACACCTCGGGGCTAAAACTGCCTACCCGTGGGAACTTTTCCCCGTTATGCACAGTCATTCTTTCCCATTCATTGAAAACCTTTGTATGTGATTCATCTTGGACCTCCTGGTCTGTATCACACGTTATATACCTTGCCGACCTTATGGGCCGGTTTACTAAATCAACCTGGACCAGGGTTGATCGCCCCCTACCTGAACAACTGGCCCCCATCTTTGCAGGTGTTGCTTTCACTACCTCTGACCTTCAAATCAGGGTCTTCAGCGAACCCTTACAAAAACCAAGATGTCCGGGGTAGGCTGACGGTGAAAGTTTACCGAGTACCTCCACTCACTCGCCCACGTTGACCAATACACCCACACACTGCCTTAGCACTGGCGTACTCAACCTAGGGCCCCTGCGACCTGAACCTCTATTTACTGGAACGTGTGGGTGTGATCCGAAGAGCACTTAACCCTTCCCAGTAAACATCAGTTGCTGGAGAATTCCTGAGTGACCAGCGAACCTCCCTTAAAATAAAAAAAATTACACAAATCACGTTAGAATGTACAAATATCGTTTATGACCCCTCTAGCGTACGCAAATGGTACTGGGTCAAGTTACTAACTAATGCAAACAATTACATGCGGTACAGTCGTTCTGCACATAAGCAACTAATCTTATGTGCGGAACGACCAGTGGAATCGAAAATTGTGGCTGCGAATTCCTTCAGCCGGAGCTTAATGGCCTATATGGGTATTGCACCAACCCTCCTGGTGTTGTGCTTCTTGACTCTATCTATAGCGGACTTCCTAGTCCGCTGTACCTAGACCTCCTGGTCTGTCTCTGGACCTCCTGGTCCGCTATACTCTAATGCTCTTATTTCAATATGTTTAACAAGGGATGCCTCCCAAGCCACCGCGCTGTCACTTTCACGTATGTACCTCACGAGAACTCGATTTCCTGTGGTTCCACCCCAAAAATTAGAAACTTATATATATATATATACACACTCTTTCACCTCATATACTCTTTACTTTCGTTTCTGCGCAGAAATCCCTTTCATTCAGTATCGCAGTCTAGTCCCGAAAGGAGTTACAACTAGAGAAGGATTATTTACGCTAAAATTTAGGACACTGAGATTGACTTGCGCTATTATCGCGTTGCCTCCGTATCGCCTACTAAAACAATACTATCGTGTGATTTGTATTACGTGGGCGTACCCATACGCTCCGTTGCGTAATATACGCTACGTGCGTCAGCCCTTGCGTCGCGTACGCTTGTCCTGCCCTTTGTTAGGGACACGTGTACACAGGCCAGACACGTCCACAGTAACACAAGTAACATGTTTCTATCAATGCAAATGATTTTTAACTGTAATCATTTACTGAACACCACACAGATCTTTCCTTGTATCTTTAGGCAAAGCCGTGTGCATGTTTTACAAATTACTCCTTTACGTATTATTTTTACTTTTAACTACCAATAGCAACAAATCTTTCTCAGCACGTTATCAATGATAAATGGCAAACAGGAGAGTGAGATGTGAAAATTACACAAATGAAAAATGCAATTCTAAATTAATCTAATAACATACATTGATGTAAGCACGCACATATAGATATCACATAAATGTACTAATCACTATTATATCTATGAGACCCTATTCAGTGCTTCTAATTTGCATATGAATGTGCTTTTTAACTATCTGTGAAGGCGATTTCTTTCACTGCTGGGAGAAAAAACAAAACAAAACCCAGTTACACAGGTTCATTTGCATTTCAATGGCCCATCTCACAAGTAGCAGAGTTAAACAGGCTCTTGAAGGGAGAAAAAGAAAAAAACAACAACTTTGTTTTATTTCTGTGTGTCGTTCAAATATTTATTTTATTATTAACTTTCATTAATCCCCATCTGAACTATTTATAATTGATTTATGATATGGATTAGATAAATGCATTAAAAACTCATTAAATGATGATTTCTTTTTTTGACAATGGATGGCTGATTATTTCCAGAGTCAACTGAAAATCAGCCATTCAGAGAAAAAAATTTGACCTTCCCAAAATGGCCGCTGCTCCTCCCCCTTCCACATCCATGAGGGCTACACAAAATGGAGGACAGACCATGCGGCCTCCCTTGTCACAAAGAAAATCATCATGCCAGCCCCTAAAGTTATTTTAGGCCTGAGTTTAAAAATAAAACTATCAAGCTATGCAGAGCGATTAAAAATACTTTTAAACCTATTTAAACAGACAAGCAATCCAATCTGCGTGTGCAGTTGGCACCAAATAGAAATTAAAACCAGATTTAAAAAGACAATAGCTTAATGTTCTTACCTTCTTCGGTTCCCGGCTTCCACCAGCACTCCTACAACGTAGCGATGCAGACGCTTATCTAGTCAGCACTACCGTATCCCCAACCACCAACACGGATACCAAGGGATACTACCTTCCCCCTTTGCTGACAGATAAAGTCTGCTTGTGTTCGCTAGTGCGGATATGTGGAGGAAGGACGAGGACCCAATTGATAGAGCTGATTATTTATCTTGAACTTAAGCTATATACTTATTAAAGACAACATACGCAATAGGCGCACGAGGTGCCGTAATGGTACGCACTTAGCGTAACAGACGCTAGGCCGTGGTCGCTCATGGCTTACGCTTGGTATCGAGCACGCTATAGGCGGTCCGAGTACCGTAATGCTACGCTACTAGTGTAGCGGACGCTGTGCCCACAAGAGGAATACGAGCGGCGCAGACGCTCACAGAATGACACACAGTAAACCTTTTATGCAACACAATGAAAGGCTGAGCCTATACTGTAAACCTTGGTTTTGTAATGTGAACACAATGCAATGCTAATTAACCCCTATTATATAAAAGCCGCTTGAGTGATTGAGACGCTCCGAATACTCTCAGCAATGTAATAAACACACAATACCTTGCTAAGGTTCCAAAACCTTTACTAACGAGATTTAGTTATGTAAAAAGGGAAAATACAGTTAACATCTTATACACTACAGACTAACATCAATATCTAAACATAATAACTACACATATACAATATACAACAGCGTAACAATATCAGAGAGAGAGAGAGAGAGAGTATGGCAAATACAAACAGAGAACAAGTTGGTTACAGAGAAAAACTTACACACTGGGGAATGATCGCTGCGCAGTCCTGGTCACCAGCTCCATAGTTAGTCAGTGATGAAAACCTTTTGTGGAGAGTAGACTGAGCTGGCCCAAACTGGCTGTTCTTATATACACAACATACAGTACACTACAAAGGGCCCTGCAATCTCATTGTTCATTGGACACAGGAATCTGTCTTCACATTACAACAAAAGGTCATAGGTTTGTTTGAACAGGTGGGCTGTGACTATTCCAGACTGCACAGGTGGGAGGGAATCTCAGGATTCCCACCACATAGATAATGAACCGCAAATACAGTAAATGTCCAGAAACTACTTATAGACATAACTATATGCAGGAGCGATTAATCTCTACCTAACCAGCACCGGATTGTTTCTAATAAAATACTCTTCGGTTAGGTACCAAACACCACTGTTCAGACCCTGTCTGACCCTTCGTATCATGCAAAGAGGAATTCCTTTGTTCATGAACCAGTTACACTAAACAAACTTACAGTTATTATTAAGGGGACCATAACCTATAAAATATACTATTTGGATTAACTATGTAACGATTGAGTCGCCCGCCAGACGCAAACAAACTCTACCGTAAATGCACATACCACGCGCCTGGGCGCACGACCGTGGAGGCGCCGTCACGCAACTGCGAATATGCGTACGCACGGGAGAGAATGTGCACGTGCAGCGGGCAAGCGCATGGGGTTAATATATGGCAACGTGCAGCATGATATTTTTTGACTTTGACAGAATCTACCTCCTCTTCGCTACCTCTTTCAGTTGGAGTACCGCAAGGCTCAGTCTTGGGTCCTCTGCTTTTCTTTATCTATACCTCATCTCTTGGTAAACTAATCAGCTCTTTTGGTTTTCAGTATCATCTGTACGCAGATGATACTCAAATCTACCTATTCTCCCCTGACATTGTCCCTATCTGTACTGGACCGTGTCACTGAATGCCTTTCTGCCATTTCAACCTGGATGACATCTCGCCACCTCAAACTGAATATTTCAAAGACAGAGTTAATTATATTTCCACCGGCCAATAGTAGGTACCAACCTGATATCTCTATCACTGTTGAAAGCTCGACTATCTACCCTACCCCACAAGCTCGATGCCTAGGTGTCATTCTTGACTCTGATCTGTCCTTTGTTCCCCACATTCAATCTGTCTCAAGATCATGTTACATGCATCTAAAAAACATATCCAAAATACGACCATACCTTACACAAGACACTGCTAAAACTCTAATCCACGCTCTCATTATCTCCCGCATTGATTATTGCAATAGTCTGCTAGCTGGTCTTCCCAAAACGAGACTCTCACCACTACAATCCATTCTGAATGCAGCAGCGAGGCTTATCTTCCTCGCTAGACGTTCATTGTCTGCAGATCCACTCTGTCAGTCCCTCCATTGGTTACCTGTACTCTACCGCATTCAATATAAAATACTTTTACTCACACACAAGGCCGTTAACCAAACTACACCAACGTACATCACTTCGCTTATCACAAAATATCTCCCAACCCGACCTCTTCGCTCTTCACAAGACCTGCATCTCTCATCCACACTCATTGCTCGCTCCCACTCATGACTGCAGGACTTTCATCGGGCTGCACCCACTCTGTGGAATGCCCTACCACGCACAATAACACTCTCCTCTAGTCTCCAAACCTTCAAGCGTTCCCTGAAAACTCACCTCTTTAGGCAAGCATATTAAATTCCAGAACCGCCCACATAACTTTCATAAACCTTCCTATCAAATTGCATCCACTCTGTACAGTCCACACATATCCTCACATGTCTTCTCATTCTATGCAATAGATGGCATATGTACACAAGGAAAGGTGCTATTTCCCTATAGATTGTAAGCTTGCGAGCAGGGCCTTCCTACCTCTATGACAGTTATCACCCAGTTTGTTATTGTTATTTCAAATTGTAAAGCGAAACGGAATTTGCTGCGCTATATAAGAAACTGTTAATAAATAAATAAATAAATAAAAAGTGCCAGTTACACATAGTTCCAAGTAGTGCCAGTCAGTGCCGTAACTAGACATTTTAGCGCTGTGTGCAAGAAACAGCATCGGTGCCCCTCCCCCACCCCATATATACAAAACAGGGCCAATGCGCACATCAGGCGCGTGCCAAAACTATAGCAGCATGGCCACAGAGATCCCTTTCACACATTATGGCTGCAAAGCCCCCCATTTTTACACATTAGGCAAGCAGAGTCTCCTTTTTTACACATTAGGCAGGCAGAGTCTCCTTTTTTACACATTACGGCAGCAGAGAGTCCCCTTTTTTACACATTACGGCAGCAGAGGGTACCCTTTTTTACACATTAGGGCAACAGGGAGTCCCCTTTTTCACACATTAGGGCAGCAGAGAGTCCCCTTTTTTACACATTATGGCAGCAGAGGCCTCCTTTTTTACACATTATGGCAGCAGAGGCCTCCTTTTTACACATTAAGCATGCAGGGTCCCCTGTTTACACATTAGGCAGCAGATTCCTCTTTTTACACATTAAGCAGGCAGAGTCTCATTTTACACATTAGGAAGCAGAGTCCCCCTTTTTACATGAGAGAGAGAGAGAGATAGAGTGAGAAAGTGTGTGTGTGTGTGTGTGTGTGTGTGTGTGTGTGAGAGTGACAGTGTTTGTGTGTGTAAGTATTATACTTAACTGTGAACAGCTGGCAGAATGGCAGGCCTCTCTTCTTCTCCTTCCTGGCCTCCTCCTCCTCCTCCTCCCCCAGCTCTCAGCTCCTCGCAGTGCAGTCTCTACCGAGTCCGGCATCCAGAGGCGAACATTTATGTCCCGGGACTCGGGAAGCAGAGCTGCTGCTCCTCCATTCTCTCTCCCCCGCGGCCGCTCCCCCGGCGTGATGCAGTTAGGGAGCAGAAAGGGTAGCAGAGAGAGTGGGTGTAGGGATCAGTGAGTGAGGGGTGCAGAAACTTGGTGTAGGAAGCAGTGAGTGTGAGGAGCAGAGAGAGTGGGTGTAGGGAGCAGTGAGTGAGGGGAGCAGAGAGTGGGTGTAGGAAGCAGTGAGTGTGAGGAGCAGAGAGAGTGGGTGTAGGGAGCAAAGAGGGAGGGTGTAGGGAGCAGAGAGTGAGGGGAGCAGAGAGTGGGTGTAGGAAGCAGTGAGTGTGAGGAGCAGAGAGAGTGGGTGTAGGGAGCAGTGAGTGAGGGGAACAGAGAGTGGGTGTAGGAAGCAGTGAGTGTGAGGAGCAGAGAGAGTGGGTGTAGGGAGCAAAGAGGGAGGGTGTAGGGAGCAGAGAGCGAGGGAAGCAGAGAGGGTGGGTGTAGGGAGCAGAGAAGGTGGGTGTAGGGAGCAGAGAGGGTGGGTGTAGGGAGCAGAGCGGGTGGGTGTAGGGAGCAGAGTGGGTGGGTGTAGGAAGCAGAGCGGGTGGGTGTAGGGAGCAGAGAGGGTGGGTGTAGGGAGCAGAGAGTGAGGGGAACAGAGCAAGTGGGTGTAGGGAGCAGAGAGCGGGGGTAGGGAGCAGAGAGCGGGTGTGAGGAGCAGAGAGGGTGGGTGTAGGGAGCAGAGAGTGGGTGTAGGGAGCAGAGAGTGGGTGTAGGGAGCAGTGAGGGTGAGTGTAGGGAGCAGTGAGTGAGGGGAACAGAGCAAGTGGATGTAGGGAGCAGAGAGCGGGTGTAGGGAGCAGAGAGTGGGTGTAGGGAGCAGTGAGTGATGGGAACAGAGCAAGCGTGTGTAGGGAGCAGAGAGCGGGTGTAGGGAGCAGAGAGGGTGCAGAGAGGGTGAGTGTAGGGAGCAGTGGGTAAGGGGAACAGAGCAAGTGGGTAACACTGAGGGGAGCAGTGCAAGTAGGTGACACTGAGGAGCAGAGCAAGTGGGTGACACTGAGGAGCAGAGCAAGTGGGTGACACTGAGGGGAGCAGAGAGACTGGGGTGTAGGGAACAGTGCGTGTCAGTGTGGAGCTGCCAGTGCCGAGCTAACTGCCAGTGCCGAGCTAATTGTGCGTTATGCTGCGGCTGCCACTTGTTACTCACCGCACACTGCCTCGGTCCGCTCCTATGCTTCTTCCGGCTCCCGCCGCTCTGCACATCACCTGCAGGTGAGAGGGCCAGTGCCAGATTAATGTTGACATGGGCCTGGAGCTGAAATTTATGAAGGGCCTATTGTATGCCGCTACAGGGGGTGGGACAATTGCTGTGGCAAAATGACTGATGTGGGAGTGTGACCAGTACTGGGGGTGTGTGGTCTACAGAGGATGTGGTCTGTGCTGTGGGTGTGGCTATCTCTATGGAGGGCATAGCTGGTGCAAACATTCAACTACTTTATTGCGGAGCTTTAGCGACTGTATTAAATTAATAAGTTAACTGTCGTCTTAGCTGCTGTCTTTTTAGAAAAATAAAGAGCTGCAATGGAAATACTGGACAAGTGCAGTAAGGTTTAACTTCCTGCATTGCAGATGTGCATGCGTGAGCCGGTTTGGGCTCTCAGTTTTACTTTTTAATTAAAAATACAAATGACATTTTAAATAAAAACTATTTAAGATGATTAAAAAAAATCTCAAAAAAGTTTTTACATATAAAAATATATCTATTAAAAAAAATGTAAACTGTCATTGCCATCCTCAGATAGCTCTAATAAAACAGGTAATTTGGCAGTGCATGTACCATTACAATACTAGTTAAATAGGCTTCCCTATGCAAAGAATGTGGGCAGCCTTCACATATAGCGTAGTTATCAGTTCCCAGTGGTAACTTTTATGGAGGCTTTTGTGTATATTATTATTATTATTATTATTATTATTATTAGAGATAGCTTAAAAAAAATGTTGTATTACAGTACCTTTTATGTTTATAGAAAAGAACCAGTATGCCTTTGAAAAATCTAAACCTTGTACCGTGAAATTACACTCTCTGAAAATGTTATTACTTTTCAACCTTTTTATGATTAAATGTTTAGTATAATACATATAATAGACAGCATCTTAGTGGCCACCATATAATACACAGTATTACCGTGAGTGCCATATAATAAGGAAAGCAATAATACAGAGAGCATTATTGACCACCAGCGGCAGCTGCAGCACTAAACATATAGTGCGGAGGGGATGGGGGGGGGGGGGCAACTTAGCACATATAAACATCCATTTTATGGTGTATGTAATAAATGTGCTGGATGGTTCCCCTAGGGCTTGGCAGTTCAGCGTGTCTCATAGCCGCTGTTTGACACCCAAGACTCGGCTAGTAAAGGATTCGGCTTTACTCTCTGTCTAACCCTCCCTCCCCAACTCCTGTGAAACCTGCAATGTGTGGTCAGCTACAAATTACAAAAAATATCAGTGACCACCATGTAATACAGAGTGCATCACAGTGAGTGCCATATAATACAGAGAGCATATGATACAAAGAACTCCAACGATCACCACAAAAAACGCATGTCATCACAGCAAAAAACTATGTATGGCCCCTTGATTGGGATAAATCAGATAGCAAGTTGCAGGTAGAGCTATAAGGTTACATACTGTCAAGATCCTGGTGGCATCCCGACCGCCAGAATGCCGGCAGCAGAACGAACACAATTAGTCCCCTTGCGGGTTCACTGCACTCACAACGCTGTGGGCTTGGTGGCTCGCGCAGGTTCTGTTCTCACTCTAAGGGTGTCGTGGACACCCACGAGTGGGAATAGCTCCTGTGCCCCGGCGTTTTCCAGCTGTTGGGATTCCGGCTGTTGGATTTTGGCATTGGTATCCTGACCGCTGGGGTCCCGTCAGCCGACAAATTGATTGCATCCTGATCTATATATATGAAGAGATATCAAGTAGCAGTGTCAACTGTAACACACAGAGACCTCTAGATACTACCTTTATTTGCGTAATTTATGACCCACAAAAGATGTGCACAACTACACATAACTTTTCCCAGATGTGCCTGTTATAGTTGCACACTCCACTGCATTCCATAAGTGTGGCCCATAAAAGAAATATCTTTCCTGTCCTAATGTTCTGCTCCCCTCTAACAGTGCCTCAATAGTACTACAGGTTGAGTATCCCATATCCAAATATTCCGAAATACGGACTTTTTTGAGTGAGAGTGAGATAGTGAAACCTTTGTTTTTTGATGGCTCAATGTACACAAACTTTGTTTAATACACAAAGTTATTAAAAATATTGTATTAAATGACCTGCAGGCTGTGTGTATAAGGTGTATATGAAACATAAATGAATTGTGTGAATGTACACACATTTTGTTTAATGCACAAAGTTATAAAAAAATATTGGCTAAAATGACCTTCAGGCTGTGTGTATAAGGTGTATATGTAACATAAATACATTCTGTGCTTAGATTTAGGTCCCATCACCATGATATCTCATTATGGTATGCAATTATTCCAAAATACTGAAAAATCCCATATCCAAAATGCCTCTGGTCCCAAGCATTTTGGATAAGGGAGACTCAACCTGTACTAGATGTTGACAATCAGGCACCACTTTCTAGGGTCTAGGCCACAGCAACCATTGACAGCAACTGCAGAACACTTCACAGAGTTCACACCACCAGAGCTGGATTAAGGGGGGGGGGGGTACAGGGGGTACATTCCCCCAGGCTCCTCTATCACAGGGCATCCCCATGCCCCTGCCGTCCACCACCAACTGCTTTTTATACAGCAATGCAGTATGTTTGTTTTATAATTAAATTGAAAAAAAGCATTGGAGTTTAGACAGACGCTGAAGGGTACCGCACCCACGGGAGTAACTATAGTTGCTAATGAGACCCGGCCATAGGCAAACGCAGGGGGGGTTTCCGGTTGCCCAGAAACCCCCCTACTCTTAGCAAGTGGTTCAAATTATGGCAATAGCAATGGTATATAATATGATGACTAGAGCCGCCGCCATATCATGCAGTGTAAGGGACAGAGCAGAGCTGCTGCACATGCCCAGTGGTAGCAGCTTCTTCTACCAAGTTTGCTGCATGTGAGTTCTGGATCAGTGCACTGGACCAGAGCGTAGCTATCAGGAAGAAGATACAGGAGCCTTACCATGTGGTGGGAGAATGTGTGCTTAGAAAGTGCAGTACTGGTTCTATTATATTTATGTATTTTTTATAGTATATTTAACCTTTTCCTGACCACTTATTTATATTATTTAAATATGTTTGATACAGCCTATACTATAGAGTTAAATATTAATACTGTATTCCATATTCCGTAGAGTGGGGGACTGTGGATTGCATTTGGAAACCTCCCTCTCAAAATCCTGCGTTTGCCACTGCCGGCCCCCTCCTTGGCCCTCCTCCCTAGGCAACACCCAGCTCATAGCACAGTCTGTTTCAGCCCTACACGGCTATGTTTACAGGGCCGCCGCGGCCCATGGAGGGAAACAAATGTCCAGGAGCCTGCCCATCTTAGCAGTGTGCTACTATATTGGGTTTTTTGTTTTTTTATAAAAGCACTGATGGCTGCAATGTGTACCATTCAGAGGAGGGGGAGAGCAGGACTGCTTGCTGTGTTACGCCCATCACAGTCACACATGGGAGCTCAGAGACAGCACCCGGAGTTGCTATGCGCCCCCGCAGTTTACTGCATGAGCTGCATTTTCGGGTAGGCTAGATCTAGTGCAATTAATTCCATGGGCACTGTTGTAATATGCTGACAGTTGACCAAATATATAACTTGGTCAGCATACCAGCATTCGGAAAGCTGTCAGTTGGAATCCCGATGCCGGAATCCCGACACTGGCCAGAAGACCAACACCAGGATCCCAACATCGATCACAATGCCGGCACCGGAATCCTGACTGCCGGAATCCAGATTGTATGCCAGGGAGGGTTAGGCTGTGGGGGGGTTAGGTTTAGGCACTACAGGGTGGGTAAGGGTTAGGTTGTTGGGTGGTAGGGTTAGGGTTAGGCATTAAGGTGGGAGAGTTAGGCTGCAGGAGGGGTTTAGGATTAGGTTGCAAGGAGTGAGAGTTAGGCTGTGGGGAGGGAGAGTTTAGGGGGTAGAGGGTGAGGGTTAGAACCTAGCAAGTGGCGGGATTCTGTGCGTTGAGATGTCGCTGTTGGTATTCTGACAGCTGGCATCCTAACCACCAGGATCCCGATAACATCCCACAGAGCCCAAACTAGACATTTTGTCGTTCTGTGCCAGGAGCACTGATGCCCCTCACATGACTAGGGACAGTGCACGTCTACCCAAAAAAGGGGTGTGGTCACACAATAGTAACAATAAACACAACAGTGCAACCTTATTCACATTCCACTGCTCAGCAGAGACCCTTATAAACATTACACACCACATAGTAGTACCCTTTGTAGACACTGGCACAGTGTCACACAGCAATGGTGAATTGGTAGAGAGAGATGGATCTAGGTGGCGGGCACAGTATAAAGAAACACACAGCAGGTGATGTGGGGGCAGTAGTGATGGGAACAGCAGGAGATAGGGGTAGTAGTGCAGGGGATAGGAGGGGATGAAGGGGGCAGTGGTGATGGGAACAGCAGGAGATGGGGGTAGTAGTGCAGGGGGCAGGAGGGGATGAAGGGGGCAGTAGTGATGGGAACAGCAGGAGATGGGGTAGTAGTGCAGGGGGCAGGAGGGGATGAAGGGGGCAGTAGTGATGGGAACAGCAGGAGATAGGGGTAGTAGTGCAGGGGATAGGAGGGGATGAAGGGGGCAGTGGTGATGGGAACAGCAGGAGATGGGGGTAGTAGTGCAGGGGATAGGAAGGCATGTGGGGGCAGTAGTGATGGGAACAGCAGGAGATAGGGGTAGTAGTGCAGGGGACAGGAGGGGATGAAGGGGGCAGTAGTGATGGGAACAGCAGGAGATGGGAGTAGTAGTGCAGGGGATAGGAGGGGATGAAGGGGGCAGTGGTGATGGGAACAGCAGGAGATGGGGGTAGTAGTGCAGGGGATAGGAAGGCATGTGGGGGCAGTAGTGATGGGAACAGCAGGAGATAGGGGTAGTAGTGCAGGGGACAGGAGGGGATGAAGGGGGCAGTAGTGATGGGAACAGCAGGAGATGGGAGTAGTAGGAGGGGATGAAGGGGGCAGTAGTGATGGGAACAGCAGGAGATGGGGGTAGTAGTGCAGGGGGCAGGAGGGGATGAAGGGGGCAGTAGTGATGGGAACAGCAGGAGATGGGGGTAGTAGTGCAGGGGATAGGAGGGGATGAAGGGGGCAGTAGTGATGGGAACAGCAGGAGATGGGGGTAGTAGTGCAGGGGGCAGGAGGGGATGAAGGGGGCAGTAGTGATGGGAACAGCAGGAGATGGGGGTAGTAGTGCAGGGGATAGGAGGGGATGAAGGGGGCAGTAGTGATGGGAACAGCAGGAGATGGGGGTGGTAGAGCAGGGGGCAGGAGGGGATGAAGGGGGCAGTAGTGATGGGAACAGCAGGAGATGGGGGTAGTAGTGCAGGGGGCAGGAGGGGATGAAGGGGGCAGTAGTGATGGGAGCAGCAGGAGATGGGGTAGTAGTGCAGGGGATAGGAGGGGATGAAGGGGGCAGTGGTGATGGGAACAGCAGGAGATGGGGGTAGTAGTGCAGGGGATAGGAAGGCATGTGGGGGCAGTAGTGATGGGAACAGCAGGAGATGGGGGTAGTAGTGCAGGGGACAGGAGAGGATGAAGGGGGCAGTAGTGATGGGAAAAGCAGGAGATGGGGGTAGTAGTGCAGGGGGCAGGAGGGGATGAATGGGGCAGTTGTGATGGGAACAGCAGGAGATGGGGGTAGTAGTGCAGGGGGCAGGAGGGGATGAAGGGGGCAGTAGTGATGGGAACAGCAGGAGATGGGGTAGTAGTGCAGGGGATAGGAGGGGATGAAGGGGGCAGTGGTGATGGGAACAGCAGGAGATGGGGTAGTAGTGCAGGGGACAGGAGAGGATGAAGGGGGCAGTAGTGATGGGAAAAGCAGGAGATGGGGGTAGTAGTGCAGGGGGCAGGAGGGGATGAAGGGGGCAGTAGTGATGGGAACAGCAGGAGATGGGGGTAGTAGTGCAGGGGGCAGGAGGGGATGAAGGGGGCAGTAGTGATGGGAACAGCAGGAGATGGGGTAGTAGTGCAGGGGATAGGAGGGGATGAAGGGGGCAGTGGTGATGGGAACAGCAGGAGATGGGGGTAGTAGTGCAGGTGGCAGGAGGGGATGAAGGGGGCAGTAGTGAAGGTAACAGCAGGAGATGGGGGACAGTAACAGATTCTCCTGACTTCTGTATAGTTTATCCCTGGTCTGGTTAATTGGGAGGCCCCCTTGTGGGGTTCAGAATTGGAAATGATGATCAATACAGGAAAGCTTTCTGCAAGCAGCACTGCCTGGAGCCAGCGAGCAGACTCTGGTGCTGCCGCTCCCAGTGCAGTAGTAACTGCACTACTGTCACTCCTGTGTGACTGATGTCGTCTATTTGATTAGAGTACCTGCTTTCCAGCTGATCACTCCTTACTACCCCTGCTTCGTGGGTCCCAATGGACATCAGGAGTGCATGGAGATGCTGTGCTGCTCCCCACTCCCTGGTTGTGGGCCCGGCAAAATAGACATTGTGGCAGAGGCTGCCAGTTCCACCCCCAGACGCCCTGCTAGTTACAGTCCTGCCTTATATATATAGATATATATATATATATATAACAATACAAGAGAAGCTGCGCATCCAAGTCCACCTTAAGTTCAGTGTCAATCAGTAATTAGCAGTCTGAGTCCATATATCACTGAATATTCTAAGATGTTTACTGCCGCTTCCTCCGCTTTGGGACCAGAACCACTGGATCCAATGTACATGCAAGTAAAAGAAGAATGGAGGGTTGAGGTGTGAGTAAAATATTACAATTCCATTTATTGCACAATAAAGCTCACATACATCTTAGCTTCTGTAACTCCGCATGATCAACCGTCTAGCCACAGGCGTCTAGGAATCTCTCCGTCTCGTATTGGTTCAGGACGGCACACCACGGGCGTGGCTTGTGGAGCGCTAGACGTGTGAACGTCCGAAAGTCTGGTCCTGGTGTGTTAGACGGGCAGCGTCTGACAGCTCTTGCGGTGTGCCGTCCTGAACCAATACGAGACGGAGAGATTCCTAGACGCCTGTGGCTAGACGGTTGATCATGCGGAGTTACAGAAGCTAAGATGTATGTGAGCTTTATTGTGCAATAAATGGAATTGTAATATTTTACTCACACCTGCGCCCTCCATTCTTCTTTTACACACACATATATATATATATATATATATATATATATATAGGCACTCCAATATAGGTGATAATAACCACGGTGCCCTCCTCAGGTTGAATACACACGAAGAGGTCCCATGGGTGGGAGTGTGGCAATCCCCCCAATAGCAAACCAGGAGGCACTCTTTGGATTTGATTAAAAAAAATTAGATATTCAAAGTGGCAAAAAGCATGATAGAAAACCGACGTTTCAACGCTACGCAGGGCGTTTTTCTCAAGGTGTTCACAGCATGTCACCTTGAGAAAAACGCCCTGCGTGGCATTGAAACGTCGGTTTTCTATCATGCTTTTTGTCACTTTGAATATCTATTTCTTTTAATCAAATCCAAAGAGTGCCGCCTGGTTCCTGGTTTGCTATTGGGGGGATTGCCACACTCCCACCCAGGGGACCTCTCTGTGTGTATATATATATATATATATATATATATATATATACAAATTTTAAGCGATAGGAGCTCCCTTGTGTAAGAGCTCAAGGCCCTTAATTCAGCTCCAAATACTGTTTTCCGAAATATTTAAATCGCTGGAACAGCAGTACTGACAGCAGCTGAATTGGCCGGATTTCAGACGACCCGAGGGGAGAAAGATGTGCTGCTGACTCAGTTCACTGTCTAGGGGGGCGGAGCTAATCCTACCTTTGAGTGGATCTGCAGGCTTCCTGGGGGAAAGGGAGGTGGCTCCAGGATCAGTGTGGAAGAAAATTAAGAAGGGGCGGAGCTTATTACGATCCGGGGGCAGAGATTATTACGATCCGGGGACAGAGCCTTGGTACACGTGGGAGCGCAGAGCTTCGAGAATCTGAGACAGCACATCTGCACTGCAGGCCACCCAGGGGGCAGAGCTTGGTACGACCCTGGGTCAGAGGCAGAGCTTCAGGTAACACGAGGGGATGGGGGTGGACCCTTGGTCGGGGCGGGAGGAAGGGACTGGGAGGCAAATGCTGTTGATGAGTGATGACAGGAGAAAAGTATTTCTCCTGTCATCACTGGCTGGTTGCATTGCCGATCCTGTGGGCCTATTTTCAATGGGGGGCTTGGAGCTGCAGCTCCATCCGCCCCATTGTTAATCCGGCCCTGGAGAGGGCGGGTGGGCGGCGGCCGCAAACTAATTACATTGTGCACTGGCTGCAGGAGGTGGCGGTGGGGGAGGGGGGAGAGCGGAGAGCAAGTGTGCCGAGGGTGCCGGTTGCACCTGCAGTGCCCATGCGCTGTGGGCGGCGCACACTCGGCACACACGTCATTACGGCACTGGTGCCAGTTACACATTGCCCCCATTAGTGCCAGTTACACATGGCCCCCACTAGTGCCTGTTACACACTGCCCCAGTAATGCAGTAAAACATTGACCCCAGTAATGCCAGTAACACATTGCCCCCCAGAAATGGCAGTTACACATTGCCCCCAGTAGTGCCAGTTACACATAGCCCCAAGTAGTGCCATTTACACATTGCCCCCAGTAATGTCAGTTACACATTGCCCCCAGTAATGTCAGTTACACATAGCCCCAAGTAGTGCCAGTTACAAACTGTCCCCAGTAATGCAGTAAAACACTGCCCCCAGTAATGCCAGTAAAACGTTGCCCCCCTGAAATTGCAGTTACACATTGCCCCCAGTAGTGCCAGTTACACATAGCCCCAAGTAGTGCCAGTTACACATTGACCCCAGTAGTGCCAGTTACACATAGCACCAAGTAGTGTCAGTTACACATTGCCCCCAGTAATGTCAGTTACACATTGCCCCCAGTAGTGCCCTTTACAAACTTCCCCCAGTAATGCAGAATAATGCAGTAAAAAACTGCCCCCAATAATGCCAGCAATACATTACCCCCAGTAATGCCAGTTACGCATTACCCCCATTAATGCCAGTTACACATTGCCCCCAGAAGTGCCAGTTACACATAGCCCCAAGTAGTGCCAGTTACACATTGCCCCCATTAGTGCTAGTTACACATTGCCCCCAGTAGTGCCTTTTACACACTGCCCCCAGTAATGCAGTAAAACACTGCCAATTACATATTGCCCCAGTAATGCCAGTTACACATTGACCCCAGTAGTGCCAGTTACTCACAGCCCCAAGTAGTGCCAGTTACACAATGACCCCAGTAATGTCAGTCACACATATCCCCTAGTAGTGCCATTTACACATAGCCCCAAATAGTGGCAGTTACACATAGACCCAAGTAGTGCCAGTTACACATTGCACCCAGTAATGTCAGTTACACATTGCCCCCAGTAGTGCCAGTTACACACTGCCCACAGTAATGTCAGTTACACATTGACCCCAGTAGTGCCAGTTACACACTGCCCCCAGAAATGTCTGTTACACATATCCCCCAGTAGTGCCATTTACACATAGCCCCAAGTAGTGCCAGTTACACATTGCACTCAGTAGTGGCAGTTACACTTTGCCTTCAATAATGGCAGTTACAAACTGCCCCCAGTAATGCAGAAAAACACTGCCCCCAGTAATGTCAGTTACACATTGCCCCCAGTAGTGCCATTTACACATTGCCCCAAGTAGTGTCAGTTAGATATTGCCACCAGTAGTGCCAGTTACACACTGCCCCCCAGTAATGGCAGTTACAAACTGCCCCCAGTAACGCAGCAAAACACTGCCCCCCCAGTAATGCCAGTTTTGCACTGCCCCCAGTAATGCCAGTTACACATTGCCCCCAGTAATGGCAGTTACACATTGCCCCCATTAGTGCTAGTTACACATTGCCCCCAGTAGTGCCTGTTACACACTGCCCCAGTAATGCAGTAAAACAATGCCGCCAGTAATTCCAGTTACACATTGCCCCCAGTAATGCCAGTTACACATTGACACCAGTAGTGCTAGTCACTCACAGCCCCAAGTAATGCCAGTTACACATTGCCCCCAGTATATTGACCCCAGTAGTGCAAGTTTCTCACAGCCCCAAGTACTGCTAGTTACACATTGCCCCCAGTAATGTCAGTTACACATTTCCCCCAGTAGTGCCATATACACATAGCCCCAAGTAGTGCCAGTTACACATTGCCCCCAGTAATGTCAGTTATACATTGCCCCCAGTAGTGCCATATACACATAGCCTCAAGTAGGGTCAGTTACATATTGCCCCCAGTAGTGCCAGATACACACTGCCCCCATTAATGGCAGTTACAAACTGCCCACAGTAATGCAGCAAAACACTGCCCACAGTAATGCCAGTTTTACACTGCCCCCAGTAATGCCAGTTACACATTGCCCCCATTAGTGCTAGTTACATATTGCCCCCAGTAGTGCCTGTTACACACTGCCCCAGTAATGCAGTTAAACAATGCCCCCAGTAATGCCAGTTACACATTGCCCCCAGTAATGTCAGTTACACATTGACCCCAGTAGTGCCAGTTACTCACAGCCCCAAGTAGTGCCAGTTACACAATGCCCCCAGTAATGTCAGTGATACATTGCCCCCAGTTGTGCCATTTACACATAGCCCCAAGTAGTGTCAGTTACACATTGCCCCCAGTAGTTCCAGTTGCACACTGTCCCCAGTAATGGCAGTTACAAACTGCCTCCAGTAATGCAGCAAAACACTGCCCCAGTAATGCCAGTTTTGCACTACCCCTGTAATGCCAGTTACACATTGCCCCCAGTAATGGCAGTTACACATTGCCCCCATTAGTGCTAGTTACACATTGGCCCCAGTAGTGCCTGTTACTCACTGCCCCAGTAATGCAGTAAAAAAATGCCCCTAGTAATTCCAGTTACACATTGCCCCCAGTTATGCCAGTTACACATTGACACCAGTAGTGCTAGTCACTCACAGCCCCAAGTAGTGCCAGTTACACATTGCCCCCAGTAATGTCAGTAACACATTGCCCCCAATAGTGTCAGTTACACACTCCCCCCAGTAATGTCAGTTACACATTTCCCCCAGTAGTGCCATTCACACATAGCCCCAAGTAGTGCCAGATACACATTGCCCCCAGTAGTGCCAGTTACACACTGCCCCCAGTAATGGCAGTTACAAACTGCCCCCAGTAATGCCAGTTATACACTGCCCCCAGTAATGCCAGTTACACCATTGCCCCCACTAGTGCCAGTTACACATTGCCCCCAGTAATGCCAGTTTCACATTGCCCCCAGTAGTGCTAGTTACATATAGCGCCCAGTAGTGCCAGTTACACATTGGCCCAAGTAGTGCCAGTTACACATAGTCCTAGGAACTGCCAGTTACACATAGTCCCAAGTAATGACAGTTACACATAACCTCCAGTAGTGCCAGTTACACATTGCCCCCAGTAGTGCTAGTTACACATTGCCCCCAGTAATGCCTGTTACATATAGCCCCAAGGAGTTTCAGTTACACATTGCCCCCAGTAATGCCTGTTACATATAGCCCCAAGGAGTTTCAGTTACACATTGCCCCCAGTAATGCCAGTTTCACATTACCCCCAGTAGTGCTAGTTACACATAGTCCCCGGTTGTGCCAGTTACATATTGCCCCCAGTAGTGCCAGTTACATATTACCCCCAGTAGTGCCAGTTAAACATAGCCACCAATACAGACAGACACACAATATCCTGGTAATACTGCTCACCCCTCTGTTGCTGTTCTTGCTTCTGCTGTCACTGCTGCCTCTACGTCTTCTGTCTGAGCCTGAGGGGAGAAGAGCGCAGTGCGCATCTCTCCTTCCCCTCGCAGTGGCGGCCATTTGAAACATGGCGCCATATTGTGATTGGCCCGTGGAGACGGGGCACAGTGAGGGGAAGGAGAGACATGCGCTCTTCTCCCTTTAGGCAACCTCACAGACAGGGGAAGCTAAGGCAACAGCAGCGACAGCAGGTAACTGCCGGGACGGGCCGCAGATGTTCCAGAACGCCGTTACTGATTACACCATTTTGGAAAAGGCCTTCAGGAATGGTTTTCCGGAGCATCCCGACCCAAAAATAGCCCTGCTTACAGTACACTCCACATCACGTTACTTACAGTGCATTGCACAGATTACACTAGTTGCATTGCATATCACATTCACTGTACATTGCATATCACTTACTGCATACTTCATACTGCATAAAGCTTACACTGCATATCACTCACATTGCTTTTGACATACACTGTATGCTGCACAACACTGACATTGCATATCACATATACTGAACATCACACATTGCATACCGTTTACACTGCACAACACACACATTGTATATTAATTGTCTATGTGACAGTGTCAGACAGAGAATGATTCACTTAATTTAAACTGTAGCCACGACCCCGTTTTTCACAGCTCCTGTTATGCAGCCAGGTACTATATTATTATTTATTGTTACATTTTTCTAAAAAGAAAAAATATGCACCAGTATTGTAACACTTAATGCAACACGTTTTAGCACTTAAAACGGTTTCTTTTTACTAATGCAACACTTTTTAACACCTTAATTACTACTTATTACCTATGTAATACTTCTAGCACTTAGTTGGTACTCTTTATTAATGTAAAGGGGGGTACTCATGGAGAGATCCATGCTTAAAATCTAAGCAATCTGACTAGATTGCTTAGATTTTAAGAACAGATCACTCGTGTGTACCCCCCACAGCGATAGCGATGCGCAGCCCCACGCATCGCTATCGCTGGTGCTAGATTGAGCCTGCATGCAGGCCAATCTAGCACGTCAATTATTTCACCCACTGGGTGAAATGAGGGCCCCCCGTCCTCCCCCACATCGCTCAGCACACATCGCGCTGTGCTGAGCGGCGGGAGAGATGTATGCTGAGCGGTTCGCTCAGCACACATCTCTCCCGTCTATATGGCCCTTTACACTTTTTAACACTTAAACTGCTACTTCTTACTAATGTGGTGCCTTGGAGTGATTTGGTTGTACTGGCCTGTGGGTTCCAGTGCTCTGGCCTTGCACTTTAGGAATGTTAGGGACATACCTGATGAGGTCACCTGTTAGTGGTAGGTTGGCTCATATTTTTGCCCAAAAAGTATGCTAACAATTTTACTCCATGTTGAATTGCAGAGTTTATGACAATGGTTCTGATTACCAGTGTTCTTAGTGCTTAGAGTGCGCACTTTTTTCCGTGTGGCACTACAAGTATCAACATAGTAGCTTCTCTTATTATGTTTAAAAATAGGGTGTGCAGTCCAGCCAACACCCCCCCCCCCCACACCTTTGTATTTTTAAAGACGCCATCAAAATACATATCAGGTTGCCTGATATCACGTAAATCTTAACATACACAACAGAATCTATATGTATTATTTCCAGCATACAGAATGTTTTTGCTTAGGTTCCTGTACTGTATGCAGCTACACAATAGTGTGGTGTGACTAGTTAAATTACAGACCTTATATCTCCATATTGGCAAAGTCTGATCAGCACAAGGAGTTCAGAGAAGCACTTCTTTTCCAGGTTCTCTATTTTCCTTCAGCTGGATTTGATGTCCCAAGTGCTGGTCAACTAACATTTGCTAACAAAACACAACCATGTACTGTAGATCTAGATAAGGTAATACTTTGGTTATTAGCATTAACACTGGAGAAGGAAGCTACTGTATGTGAGGTTACAAAAGATGCTGAACACCACTAAAGGCACACTCAAATTTGAGCTATCATACAGATGACAGGGGGGAGAACCAGACCATCAGTGACAGAGGAGTAGCATAATTTAATAATATTTGGCAGGGCTTATAAGGCACCCCCCATGCCCCTTGTTTGGGAGAATCTAAGTAAGGAGATCTTCAACCCAAAGGGATTTATAATCCTAAATGAACTGATTAGTATGTTGCTGCAGGTACTTTAAAACACTATGGGGGACCATAACAGGGATAGTCTGAAAAATATATAGAAGGAGGGGTAAAATGTTCATCTGAACAGCAGAAATACAACCAAACCAGGAAATTGTATACTTCCTCCAAGCATGCAGATACTTTTGAATATTCAGAGACTTTAAGAGTTGAAAGTGGTAAAATAGATTCCCAATTATTGTAGTTTTTTTTTTTTAGTTGACCAGCACACCCTCACTACTTACCTTTTTATGAGACAACTCTGATTTCATTCCAGGTTCCTTCCTTTTTGTGCCCATTCTTATGGGAAATTTCCTACTAGAGGCCCGAGATTTATCTACAGTATGACTTCATGGATATACTACAATGGAGGTCTATGGACTCCTTTTCTGAGAAATATAAACCTAGATCCTTTAAATATTTCCATTTACACTCTTATTTATGTACTATACCTAGACTTATGGTGATCGAGGTCCTGACTCGGTTCATGAGTATCTGCTACTACACCCATAATAGAAGAGGCATGATTTCCGTTTTATCTTCCCTACTTATATCCACCACTGTAGACTCCTTCATGATGGATAAACATGCCGGGAAGAGGGATTTGTGAACACCAACTGATGTGGGTATGTGGACCAGGATTAGTGATGGGGTCTCCCCAGATTAAGAAAACCTCTTATATAATCTAATCTGGATGGTACTAAATTCATGTTAGGCTACAATAGATGTTCCCTACTTCATCATCTTTGTACTGGAGAGGATGTGGATACAGGGGATACTTTATACATATTTGGTGTCCCATCATAGTAACATTTTGGGGTGCTGCTCATATTCTTCTTGATCAGATATTGATGTAAACTTTATCTTCTCCTCCTATTGTGCCTTTCTATGCCTTGTCTGGGGACTAAGACTAATGAGGTTGTTTCACATATTCTTAAAGCTGCCAAATACTCCATTTCTAAATTCTGGAAGAACTCTTCCCAGCCTCCCCTTCAGCTTGTGATGAACAAAATTGGGGTTGCCTTAATGGAGCATATTATTTATCTTCTTCAGGGTAAGGTGGATAAATGTGAGCACATTTAGGAGTACTGGTTTAAGTTTAACTCTCCTGCATCTCCTGCCCCTGCTACGTAAGCACTCTATGTTGTCCACTAGCCTGCCACCTTCCTTTATCTGAGACTGTTATATGTACTTAACTGTTCTCTATTTGTTTATTGCTGTTTTTTTTAATTTCCCTTTGGTTCTTTACTTGGTTTTGAATGATTCACCTTCAATAGATGCTCTTTTACCTTCCTATCCCCCTCCCTTTCCCTTCTTCCTGTAATACCCGACACCAATCAGTCCTTATTCTCAAGAACTTAACTATTGACTCTCAGATGGTCCGTTCTTCCTTCTTACTTGGACAGAGAGGCAAGGTCTCCACTCCTCCCGACTCAGTGACCAACAATTAGTTTGCAAGACTTACATTTTATTTTAGGCTGGAATTAACTTGCAAATCTTAGAACCCAATAAATGAAATTAATTCAAAGAAGGATAAAGTACTTGCCTTCTTTATATGTCACAGTTTTACAAGAAGTACTGTATATGCATCAGATATACTGTACATAGCCTATCAATTACAAATACAATTTACAATATGTACACTAACAATACACTGTCACCAAAACATATAGAACATCCAAGTAAGTTGAACAAACTGTATCCTGTTACCATCAATAGATTTTACTAACTTATATTCAAAGATTTACAATGTTACTGCTGTGCATTGTAATCTTTACATTAGAGTTTATGACTTTACAAATGCAAAATTACATTTGTTGTAAGTTTACTGTAAAGCCTTAAAGTGTTGTTTCTAAGATTCATACTATGTCCAACAACGATCATCATCTAGTCTAAGTGCATGGCCATGCTACATTGGTGAACATAAAGTTAATATAAACAATAGTTAGCATAAAATAAGAAGTTATTTTAGCGCTATTGGGGGTCATTCCGAGTTCTTTTTTTCTCGCAACGGAGCGATTAGTCGCTAATGCGCATGCGCAATGTCCGCAGTGCGACTGCGCCAAGTAAATTTACTATGCAGTTAGGTTTTTTACTCACGGCATTACGAGGTTTTTTCTTCGTTCTGGTGATCGTAATGTGATTGACAGGAAGTGGGTGTTTCTGGGCGGAAACTGGCCGTTTTATGGGAGTGTGTGAAAAAACGCTACCGTTTCTGGGAAAAACGCGGGAGTGGCTGGAGAAACGGAGGAGTGTCTGGGCGAACGCTGGGTGTGTTTGTGACGTCAAACCAGGAACGACAAGCACTGAACTGATCGCACTGGCAGAGTAAGTTTCGAGCTACTCAGAAACTGCTAAGAAGTGTCTATTCGCAATTCTGCTAATCTTTCGTTCGCAATTTTGAGAAGCTAAGATTCACTCCCAGTAGGCGGCGGCTTAGTGTGTGCAAAGCTGCTAAAAGCAGCTTGCGAGCGAACAACTCGGAATGACCACCATAGTTTCTATTTGCTGCAAAAGAGTATGCGAAGCACAACAGTCAGTGTTTCTGGCTATCGTTCCTGGTTAGGTTGCTGTTCATTAGTACAGTAAACAAGCTAGTAAACAATGAAGTGAGTATCCAGTTGTCTGTGTAGATCTAGTTCCTTATAAGGGTGGCATTCAGCATGCCGCCTGTTGGGATCCCGGCACTCAGTATACCGGTGCTGGAATCCCGACACCCGGCATACTGACAACTATTCTCCCTCTTGGGGGTCCATGACCCCCCTGGAGGGAGAATAAATAGCGTGGCGCGTGTAGCGCGCCACCGTGGCAGCAGCATGGCGAGCGCAGCAAGCCCACAAGGGGCTCATTTGCAATCACCCTGCTGCTGTCATGCCGGCGATCGGGATCCTGGCGCCGATATGCTGGCCGCCGGGATCGCGCTCGCCGGCCACTCATATTACACCCCCTTATACAGCCTGCAGGCTATAGAATTACTGTATGCTCTGACTCCAGTTATCAAATAGCAGTATTATCATGGGACTTTTACTTCCTTGACTTTCCCTTTATGTTAGTCGGAAGTCTGTCTTCTCTTTGTTTCCCTGTAATGCTAGTCTCTATAGGTAGTGCTGGTGGTATTTCTGGCATTGAGGAGGAGCTGCTGTTTAACTGGTTTCCCTGTACAGGTTGAGTATCCCATATCCAAAATGCTTGGGACCAGAAGTATTTTGGATATCGGATTTTTCCGTATTTTGTAATAATTGCATACCATAATGAGATATGATGGCGATGGGACCTAATTCTAAGCACAGAATGCATTTATGTCTCATATACACCTTATACACACAGCCTGAAGGTCATTTTAGCCAATATTTGTAATAACTTTGTGCATTAAACAAAGTTTGTGTACATATACACAATACATTTATGTTTCATATATACCTTATACACACAGCCTGAAGGTCATATAATACAATATGTTTAATAACTTTGTGTATTAAACAAAGTTTGTGTACATTGAGCCATCAGAAAACAAAGATTTCACTATCTCAGTCTCACTTAAAAAATTCTGTATTTCGGAATATTTGGATATGGAATACTCAACCTGTAGTAATACAGAGTCCCTTGTGATCCTATTCCTTCCTAACTGGTGCACTGTTATGCTTCACTGTTTAAATGAAATCATGTCTCCTTCAGTATAATAGCAGAGGTCATTGATACCTATGTGTGCCCTGTAATTCTCTACTTAAATGGTGTATTCAATAAATGTCGTATTTGATCTGACTGCTGGAAACCGGGGCATTTCCGGCAAAGTTTGCCGGATTCCGACTGTCGGATTGACTCTGACTATTCAAAACCCCGGTTTCCGACAGCAAACTTGTCGGAACAGTTCCTTTCCGACTGTCGGATTGCTGTAATGAGTAGTAAATGGCAATCTGACAGCTTTCCGACAGCTTTCCGACAGAACTCTATTCAATTATAGATTGTCGGAAACCTTTCAGTGTTTTTTTTATTTTTTTTAGGTGGAAACTTTTTTGTTTGTGGAAACTTTTTTTTGTTCCCTTTGTGCTCAATTGGATTCAGGTCTGGGGAACGGGCGGGCCAGTCCATAGCATCAATGCCTTCGTCTTGCAGGAACTGCTGACACACTCCAGCCACATGAGGTCTAGCATTGTCTTGCATTAGGAGGATCCCAGGGCCAACCGCACCAGCATATGGCCTCACAAGAGGTCTGAGGATCTCATCTCGGTACCTAATGGCAGTCAGGCTACCTCTGGCGAGCACATGGAGGGCTGTGCGGCCCCCCAAAGAAATGCCACCCCACACCATTACTGACCCACTGCCAAACATGCTGAAGGATGTTGCAGGCAGCAGAATGTTCTCCTTGGCGTCTCCAGACTCTGTCACGTCTGTCACATGTGCTCGGTGAGAACCTGCTTTCATCTGGGAAGAGCACAGGGCGCCAGTGGCGAATTTGCCAATCTTGGTGTTCTCTGGCAAATGCCAAACGTTCTGCACGGTGTTGGGCTGTAAGCACAACCCCCACCTGTGGACGTCGGGCCCTCATACCACCCTCATGGAGTCTTTTTCTGATCGTTTGAGTAGACACATGCACATAGGTGACTTGCTGGAGGTCATTTTGCAGGGCTCTGGCAGTGCTCCTCCTGTTCCTCCTTGCACAAAGGTGGAGGTAGCGGTCCTGCTGCTGGGTTATTGCCCTCCTACGGCCTCCTCCACGTCTCCTGATGTACTGGCCTGTCTCCTGGATGCGCCTCCATGCTCTGGACATTACGCTGACAGACACAGCAAACCTTCTTGCCACAGCTCGCATTGATGTGCCATCCTGGATGAGCTGCACTATCTGAGCCACTTGTGTGGTTTGTAGGGCGGTCATACAGGCACGTCGAGGCCACACACACCACTGAGCCTCATTTTGACTTGTTTTAAGGACATTACATCAAAGTTGGATCAGCCTGTAGTGTGTTTTTCAACTTTAATTTTGAGTGTGACTCCAAATCCAGTCCTCCATGGGTTAATAAATTTGATTTCCATTGATAATTTTTGTGTGATTCTGTTGTCAGCACACTCAACTATGTAAAGAACAAAGTATTTAATAAGGATATTTCATTCATTCAGATCTAGGATGTGTTATTTTAGTGTTCCCTTTATTTTTTTGAGCAGTGTATATATATATATATATATATATATATATATATATATTTATTTTTTAAAGATCCACCTTTTTTTTGTAAATATTTTTTTTACACTTTTTTTTTAACCAATGTACTTGAAAACACTGAACCCCTCTCATGTGGCTCTGACGCCTTTTTCTCCCATGATGGCCTCCTTGTGTTCTGGACCCCACACTGCGATGTGACCAGGAGTACCCTTCAGGTGAGATGCTGCACCCCAAATTTGTTACGCTGTGACACTTGCGTTTTATTTTTAATTTTTTTTGCCAATGTTGCGTACTTCTCCTTTTCCGCAGGTTTCCCCTGGATGGTCTACTGCACCCTGAACCCCATACTAAAGTGGCGTTGACACACCCTTTTCTACCATGACCACCCACTTGCTATGTGGACCCCCCCTACTGCGGTGTGATCAGGACAACCCTTCTGGTGAGATGCTGCACCCTGAGCGTGAAATGTTTTGACACTTTTTTCTTTAATCCAATGTTGCATACTGTTTCACCTTTAAATTAAACCTTCTCCTTTTCCACAGGTTTCTCCTGAATGGTCTACTGCACCCTGAACCCCATACTATAGTGGCGCTGACACCCCCTTTTCTACCATGACCACCCACTTGCTATGTGGACCCCCCCTACTGCGGTGTGACCAGGACAACCCTTCTGGTGAGATGCTGCACCCTGAGCGTGAAATGTTTTGACACTTTTTTCTTTAATCCAATGTTGCATACTGTTTCACCTTTAAATTAAACCTTCTCCTTTTCCACAGGTTTCTCCTGAATGGTCTACTGCACCCTGAACCCCATACTATAGTGGCGCTGACACCCCCTTTTCTACCATGACCACCCACTTGCTATGTGGACCCCCCCTATTGCGGTGTGACCAGGACAACCCTTCTGGTGAGATGCTGCACCCTGAGCGTGAAATGTTTTGACACTTTTTTCTTTAATCCAATGTTGCATACTGTTTCACCTTTAAATTAAACCTTCTCCTTTTCCACAGGTTTCTCCTGAATGGTCTACTGCACCCTGAACCCCATACTATAGTGGCGCTGACACCCCCTTTTCTACCATGACCACCCACTTGCTATGTGGACCCCCCCTACTGCGGTGTGACCAGGACAACCCTTCAGGTGAGATGCTGCACCCTGAACGTAAAATGTTTTGACACTTTTTTCTTTAATCCAATGTTGCGTACTGTTTCACCCCTAACTCAAAATGTTGTGACCTTTTTTTTTTATAATACCAATGCTACGTCCCAGGGACCCTCTTTGGTAGCTGGAAAGAAAACACACCATGTAAGACCATTTAATTAAACACTCTTCACTTCCGCATGTCCCCCTTGGATCTTCTTGAAGACATCAAACACCTCTACAGATGAATGTGGTTCTGACACCCCCCTTCTATCCTGATGGCCTACTTGTGATGTTTGCCCCCCACAGTGCTATGTTGCGTTGCCCACTATTGTTTCCTACCACTACTATGCTGAACTCTATTATCCTTACCAAAATCAAATTTTGAGTAATAAATTACACCTTTTTTTAAAAATACTCAATTTTATTGCATTCAAAAATAAAATTTGAAAAAATTAAATTCTTGTGTTTTTCTTGACCTTGAAACACCTTTTAGGGTTTTCTTCCTGTAGAATACCTGAAACAAACAGAAAAAGGCACATAAACACTTTTGAATGTTAATGACACGGTTCTCAAATCATTTCCCTAAATATGATGTGGCACTACACAGTCCAGCACTCCCTTCCACCAGGTGGCCGTGAATGCAGGAAGGTGAAGTTCTACAAAGTTTTGGGAGCAGGAATGGGGTTCCTTTGACCCCCCGGCAGCTGTTGAACTGCACATCCCAGCATGCCCTGCCACAATTTTGCCATTAATACATGTTAAAACTGTTGCAGGGCATGCTGCTATGTGAAGTTCAACACCAGCGGGACGGCCAAAGGGTGAAGCCCCATGATCTCGGGCAGTAGATACCAACCTGAGTACATGAGTACCCCCAAAATTACATGTTTTCCAGGTCAACTCACAGGTTTATATTGAAATGAATTTGCTCCACCGGTGGGAATTTTGAACTGTCTCAAATAGACATAACAACTAATCACCTGCTAGGTGACCTGTTAAACATGAACTATTTGGGGTAGCCAACGACCTCTACCCATTCTAGAACTACACTGGTCAGCATGCTTGGCCACATGGTGGCAGAGAATGCTTGCAGGTGTGGATCTCCAGGAACCTAGTGCAGGGATGGGGTTACCTAAGGCCCTCTAGCTGGTGTTTAACTGCCCAGCAAGACATAGCCAAAGTTGTGCATCTTGGACAAAGTAAAACTGTTGCAGGGCGTGCTGGAATGTAAAGTTCCACATCAGCAGGAGAGCCACAGGTAGCAGACCCATAACCTTTTGCAGTGATTCCTCACCTCGAACCATAAATATCTTAAACAGTCTATGTTTTCCTTGGTTCTGAGAAAGTTTGCAAGTAAAATAACTTGCTCAACCGGACGGTCTTTTACAATGTGTCATTGAGTAATGAATACACCTGTTGAACTGCTAGGAGACATGGAAATCATGAACTGTTGTGGATATTTGGGGGCCGATGTTGGAATCCAGTGGCGTATTGGGACATGGTGTATGTGTGGTTGTGTGCAGTGTGAGACATGTTACTCACCCATGTTACCTCTACACGGTCAACGTTTTCCTGAAGTCCTGTTTTGGCCCATCCCTATAGGAAAAAACAACAGGTGAATAATCCAGTAACACATATGGTACACAATGGTACAATATGATAACATTTGTTAAAAAAAGGAATGTGGGATCAGAATTTGCTCTTTTTGGCCCATTTGAATTATTCGTAGCCAAAATGTAAAGGAGCTGTCATCCTTTCACCACATTTATACACGCACGCGCATGTATATCTAAAATTGAACGCCGAACTCCTTTGTAATTTGAAACCTGCTCAGGGGAAAATTACATGTTAACACATTGTATAGAAAAAAAAAATTAATGGGAGGGAGAAAAAGGGGACACAAAAATATACATAAAAGAATAAAATTATACAACCGTGTTTTTAGTCTCCAGTATCCTCTTCCTCATCCGGATCTGGAATTGGTGGTGTGTTTGGTGGTGGTGGCCGTCTTCTTGATGGTCTTGTTGGTGCTAGTGCCCGCATCTGCCTGTAGACGGGGTACATCTCTTGATACCCTTGGAGTGCCAGTTACATACTGCCCCCAGAAATGTCAGTTACACATTTCCCTCAGTAGTGCCATTTACACATAGCCCCAAGTAGTGCCAGTTACACATTGTCCTCAGTAGTGGCAGTTACACATTGCCCCCAATAATGTCAGTTACAAACTGCCCCCAGTAATGCAGCAAAACACTGCCCCCAGTAATGTCAGTTACACATTGCCCCCAGTAGTGCCAGTTAAACACTGCCCCCAGTAATGGCAGTTACAAACTGATCCCAGTAAAGCAGCAAAACACTGCCCCCAGTAATGCCAGTTTTACACTGCCCCCAGTAAAGCCAGTTACACATTGCCCCCATTAGTGCTAGTTACACATTGCCCCCCACTAGTGCCTGTTACACACTGCCCCCAGTAATGCAGTAAAACACTGCCCTTACTAATGCCAGTTACACATTGCCCCCAGTAGTGCCAGTTACACACTGTCCCCAGTAATGTCAGTTACACATTTCCCCCAGTAGTGCCATTTACACATAGCCCCAAGTAGTGCCAGTTACACATTGCCCCCAGTAATGACAGTTACACATTGACCCCAGTAGTGCCAGTTACTCACATCCCCAAGTAGTGCCAGTTACACATTGCCCCCAGTAATGTCAGTTATACATTGCCCCCAGTAGTGCCATTTACACATAGCCCCAAGTAGTGTCAGTTACACATTGCCCCCAGTAGTTCCAGTTACACACTGTCCCCAGTAATGGCAGTTACAAACTGCCCCAAGTAATGCAGCAAAACACTGCCCCAGTAATGACAGTTTTGCACTGCCCCCAGTAATGTCAGTTACACATTGCCCCAAGTAATGGCAGTTACACATTGCCCCCATTAGTGCTAGTTACACATTGCCCCCTGTAGTGCCTGTTACACACTGCCCCAGTAATGCAGTAAAACAATGCCCCCAGTAATTCCAGTTACACATTGCCCCCAGTAATGCCAGTTACACATTGACACCAGTAGTGCTAGTCACTCACAGCCCCAAGTAATGCCAGTTTCACATTGCCCCCAATATATTGACCCCAGTGGTGCCAGTTACTCACAGCCCCAAGTACTGCTAGTTACACATTGCCCCCAGTAATGTCAGTTACACATTTCCCCCAGTAGTGCCATTTACACATAGCCCCAAGTAGTGCCAGTTACACATTGCCCCCAGTAATGTCAGTTATACATTGCTCCCAGTAGTGCCATATACACATAGCCTCAAGTAGGGTCAGTTACACATTGCCCCCAGTAGTGCCAGATACACACTGCCCCCATTAATGGCAGTTACAAACTGCCCCCAGTAATGCAGCAAAACACTGCCCACAGTAATGCCAGTTACACATTGCCCCCAGTAATGGCAGTTACACATTGCCCCCAGTAGTGCCAGATACACACTGCCCCCATTAATGGCAGTTACAAACTGCCCCCAGTAATGCAGCAAAACACTGCCCACAGTAATGCCAGTTACACATTGACCCCAGTAATGGCAGTTACACATTGCCCCCATTAGAGCTAGATACATATTGCCCCCAGTAGTGCCTGTTACACACTGCCCCAGTAATGCAGTAAAACAATGCCCCCAGTAATTCGTTACACATTGCCCCCAGTAATGCCAGTTACACATTGACACCAGTAGTGCTAGTCACTCACAGCCCCAAGTAGTGCCAGTTACACATTGCCCCCAGTAATGTCAGTTACACATTGACCCCAGTAGTTCCAGTTACTCACAGCCCCAAGTAGTGTCAGTTACACATTGCCCCCAGTAGTTCCAGTTACACACTGTCCCCAGTAATTGCAGTTACAAACTGCCCCCAGTAATGCAGCAAAACACTGCCCCAGTAATGCCAGTTTTGCACTGCCCCCAGTAATGCCAGTTACACATTGCCCCCAGTACTGGCAGTTACACATTGCCCCCATTAGTGCTAGTTACACATTGCCCCCAGTAGTGCCTGTTACACACTGCCCCAGTAATGCAGTAAAACAATGCCCCCAGTAATTCCAGTTACACATTGCCCCCAGTAATGCCGGTTACACATTGACACCAGTAGTGCTAGTCACTCACAGCCCCAAGTAGTGCCAGTTACACATTGCCCCCAGTAATGTCAGTTACACTTTGCCCCCAATAGTGCCAGTTACACACTCCCCCCAGTAATGTCAGTTACACATTTCCCCCAGTAGTGCCATTTACACATAGCCCCAAGTAGTGCCAGTTACACATTGCCCTCAGTAATGCCAGTTACACATTGCCCCCAGTATATTGACCCCCAGCAGTGCCAGTTACTCACAGCCCTAAGTACTGCCAGTTACACATTGCTCCCAGTAATGACAATTACACATTGACCCCAGTAGTGCCATTTACTCACATCCCCAAGTAGTGCCAGTTACACATTGCCCCCAGTAATGTCAGTTATACATTGCCCCCAGTAGTGCCATTTACACATAGACCCAAGTAGTGTCTGTTACACATTGCCCCCAGTAGTTCCAGTTACACACTGTCCCCAGTAATGGCAGTTACAAACTGCCCCCAGTAATGCAGCAAAACACTGCCCCAGTAACGCCAGTTTTGCACTGCCCCCAGTAATGCCAGTTACACATTGCCCCCAGTAATGGCAGTTACACATTGCCCCCATTAGTGCTAGTTACACATTGCCCCCAGTAGTGCCTGTTACACACTGCCCCAGTAATGCAGTAAAACAATGCCCCCAGTAATGCCAGTTACACATTGCCCCTAGTAATGTTAGTTACACATTGACCCCAGTAGTGCCAGTTACTCACTGCCCCAAGTAGTGCCAGTTACACATTGCCCCCAGTAATGTCAGTTATACATTGCCCCCAGTAGTACCATTTACACATAGACCCAAGTAGTGTCAGTTACACATTGCCCCCAGTAGTTCCAGTTACACACTGTCCCCAGTAATGGCAGTTACAAACTGCCCCCAGTAATGCAGCAAAACACTGCCCCAGTAATGCCAGTTTTGCACTGCCCCCAGTAATGCCAGTTACACATTGCCCCCAGTAATGGCAGTTACACATTGCCCCCTTTAGTGCTAGTTACACATTGCCCCCAGTAGTACCTGTTACACACTGCCCCAGTAATGCAGTAAAACAATGCCCCCAGTAATGCCAGTTACACATTGCCCCTAGTAATGTCAGTTACACATTGACCCCAGTAGTGCCAGTTACTCACTGCCCCAAGTAGTGCCAGTTACACATTGCCCCCAGTAATGTCAGTTATACATTGCCCCCAGTAGTACCATTTACACATAGCCCCAAGTAGTGTCAGTTACACATTGCCCCCAGTAGTTCCAGTTACACACTGTCCCCAGTAATGGCAGTTACAAACTGCCCCCAGTAATGCAGCAAAACACTGCCCCAGTAATGCCAGTTTTGCACTGCCCCCAGTAATTCCAGTTACACATTGCCCCCAGTAATGGCAGTTACACATTGCCCCCATTAGTGCTAGTTACACATTGCCCCCAGTAGTGCCTGTTACACACTGCCCCAGTAATGCAGTAAAACAATGCCCCCAGTAATTCCAGTTACACATTGCCCCCACTAATGCCAGTTACACATTGACACCAGTAGTTCTAGTCACTCACAGCCCCAAGTAGTGCCAGTTACACATTGCCCCCAGTAATGTCAGTTACACATTGCCCCCAATAGTGTCAGTTACACACTCCCCCCAGTAATGTCAGTTACACATTGCCCCCAGTAATGTCAGTTACACATTGACCCCAGTAGTTCCAGTTACTCACAGCCCCAAGTAGTGTCAGTTACACATTGCCCCCAGTAGTTCCAGTTACACACTGTCCCCAGTAATTGCAGTTACAAACTGCCCCCAGTAATGCAGCAAAACACTGCCCCAGTAATGCCAGTTTTGCACTGCCCCCAGTAATGCCAGTTACACATTGCCCCCAGTACTGGCAGTTACACATTGCCCCCATTAGTGCTAGTTACACATTGCCCCCAGTAGTGCCTGTTACACACTGCCCCAGTAATGCAGTAAAACAATGCCCCCAGTAATTCCAGTTACACATTGCCCCCAGTAATGCCGGTTACACATTGACACCAGTAGTGCTAGTCACTCACAGCCCCAAGTAGTGCCAGTTACACATTGCCCCCAGTAATGTCAGTTACACTTTGCCCCCAATAGTGCCAGTTACACACTTCCCCCAGTAATGTCAGTTACACATTTCCCCCAGTAGTGCCATTTACACATAGCCCCAAGTAGTGCCAGTTACACATTGCCCTCAGTAATGCCAGTTACACATTGCCCCCAGTATATTGACCCCCAGCAGTGCCAGTTACTCACAGCCCTAAGTACTGCCAGTTACACATTGCTCCCAGTAATGACAATTACACATTGACCCCAGTAGTGCCATTTACTCACATCCCCAAGTAGTGCCAGTTACACATTGCCCCCAGTAATGTCAGTTATACATTGCCCCCAGTAGTGCCATTTACACATAGACCCAAGTAGTGTCTGTTACACATTGCCCCCAGTAGTTCCAGTTACACACTGTCCCCAGTAATGGCAGTTACAAACTGCCCCCAGTAATGCAGCAAAACACTGCCCCAGTAACGCCAGTTTTGCACTGCCCCCAGTAATGCCAGTTACACATTGCCCCCAGTAATGGCAGTTACACATTGCCCCCATTAGTGCTAGTTACACATTGCCCCCAGTAGTGCCTGTTACACACTGCCCCAGTAATGCAGTAAAACAATGCCCCCAGTAATGCCAGTTACACATTGCCCCTAGTAATGTTAGTTACACATTGACCCCAGTAGTGCCAGTTACTCACAGCCCCAAGTAGTGCCAGTTACACATTGCCCCCAGTAATGTCAGTTATACATTGCCCCCAGTAGTACCATTTACACATAGACCCAAGTAGTGTCAGTTACACATTGCCCCCAGTAGTTCCAGTTACACACTGTCCCCAGTAATGGCAGTTACAAACTGCCCCCAGTAATGCAGCAAAACACTGCCCCAGTAATGCCAGTTTTGCACTGCCCCCAGTAATGCCAGTTACACATTGCCCCCAGTAATGGCAGTTACACATTGCCCCCTTTAGTGCTAGTTACACATTGCCCCCAGTAGTACCTGTTACACACTGCCCCAGTAATGCAGTAAAACAATGCCCCCAGTAATGCCAGTTACACATTGCCCCTAGTAATGTCAGTTACACATTGACCCCAGTAGTGCCAGTTACTCACTGCCCCAAGTAGTGCCAGTTACACATTGCCCCCAGTAATGTCAGTTATACATTGCCCCCAGTAGTACCATTTACACATAGCCCCAAGTAGTGTCAGTTACACATTGCCCCCAGTAGTTCCAGTTACACACTGTCCCCAGTAATGGCAGTTACAAACTGCCCCCAGTAATGCAGCAAAACACTGCCCCAGTAATGCCAGTTTTGCACTGCCCCCAGTAATTCCAGTTACACATTGCCCCCAGTAATGGCAGTTACACATTGCCCCCATTAGTGCTAGTTACACATTGCCCCCAGTAGTGCCTGTTACACACTGCCCCAGTAATGCAGTAAAACAATGCCCCCAGTAATTCCAGTTACACATTGCCCCCACTAATGCCAGTTACACATTGACACCAGTAGTTCTAGTCACTCACAGCCCCAAGTAGTGCCAGTTACACATTGCCCCCAGTAATGTCAGTTACACATTGCCCCCAATAGTGTCAGTTACACACTCCCCCCAGTAATGTCAGTTACACATTTCCCCCAGTAGTGCCATTTACACATAGCCCCAAGTAGTGCCAGTTACACATTGCCCCCAGTAGTGCCAGTTACACACTGCCCCCAGTAATGGCAGTTACAAACTGCCCCCAGTAATGCCAGTTCTACACTGCCCCAGTAATGCCAGTTACACATTGCCCCCACTAGTTCCAGTTATACATTGCCCCCAGTAGTGCTAGTTACACTAGCGCCCAGTAGTGCCAATTACACATTGGCCCAAGTAGTGCCAGTTACACATAGCCCCAGGAACTGCCAGTTACACATAGTCCCAAGTAATGACAGTTACACATTGCCCCCAGTAATGCCAGTTACACATAACCTCCAGTAGTGCCAGTTACACATTGCCCCCAGTAGTGCCAGTTACACATTGCCCCCAGTAATGCCTGTTACATATAGCCTCAAGGAGTGTCAGTTACACATTGCCCCCAGTAATGCCAGTTTCACATTACTCCCAGTAGTGCTAGTTACACATAGTCCCCGGTAGTGCCAGTTACATATTGCCCCCAGTAGTGCCAGTTACACATTACCCCCAGTAGTGCCAGTTAAACATAGCCACCAATACAGACAGACACACAATATCCCGGTAATACTGCTCACCCCTCTGTTGCTGCTCTGGCTTCTGCAGTCACTGCTGCCTCTACATCTTCTGTCTGAGCCTGAGGGTAGAAGAGCGCAGTGCTCATCTCTCCTTCCCCTCGCAGTGGCGGCCATTTGAAACATGGCACCATCTTGTAATTGGCCCGTGGAGACGGGGCACAGTGAGGGGAAGGAGAGACATGCTCTCTTCTCCCTTTAGGCAACCTCACAGACAGGGGAAGCGAAGGCAACAGCAGCAACAGCAGGTAACTGCCGGGACGGGCCGCAGATGTTCCGGAATGCCGTTACTGATTACGCCATTTTGGAAAAGGCCTTCAGGAATGGTTTTCCGGAGCATCCCGACCCAAAAATAGCCCTGCTTACAGTACACTCCACATCACGTTACTTACAGTGCATTGCACAGATTACACTAGTTGCATTGCATATCACATTCACTGTACATTGCATATCACTTACTGCATACTTCATACTGCATAAAGCTTACACTGCATATCACTCACATTGCTTTTGACATACACTGTATGCTGCACAACACTGACATTGCATATCACATATACTGAACATCACACATTGCATACCGTTTACACTGCACAACACACACATTGTATATTAATTGTCTATGTGACAGTGTCAGACAGAGAATGATTCACTTAATTTAAACTGTAGCCACGACCCCGTTTTTCACAGCTCCTGTTATGCAGCCAGGTACTATATTATTATTTATTGTTACATTTTTCTAAAAAGAAAAAATATGCACCAGTATTGTAACACTTAATGCAACACGTTTTAGCACTTAAAACGGTTTCTTTTTACTAATGCAACACTTTTTAACACCTTAATTACTACTTATTACCTATGTAATACTTCTAGCACTTAGTTGGTACTCTTTATTAATGTAAAGGGGGGTACTCATGGAGAGATCCATGCTTAAAATCTAAGCAATCTGACTAGATTGCTTAGATTTTAAGAACAGATCACTCGTGTGTACCCCCCACAGCGATAGCGATGCGCAGCCCCACGCATCGCTATCGCTGGTGCTAGATTGAGCCTGCATGCAGGCCAATCTAGCACGTCAATTATTTCACCCACTGGGTGAAATGAGGGCCCCCCGTCCTCCCCCACATCGCTCAGCACACATCGCGCTGTGCTGAGCGGCGGGAGAGATGTATGCTGAGCGGTTCGCTCAGCACACATCTCTCCCGTCTATATGGCCCTTTACACTTTTTAACACTTAAACTGCTACTTCTTACTAATGTGGTGCCTTGGAGTGATTTGGTTGTACTGGCCTGTGGGTTCCGGTGCTCTGGCCGTGCACTTTAGGAATGTTAGGGACCTACCTGATGAGGTCACCTGTTAGTGGTAGGTTGGCTCATATTTTTGCCCAAAAATTATGCTAACAATTTTACTCCATGTTGAATTGCAGAGTTTATGACAATGGTTCTGATTACCAGTGTTCTTAGTGCTTAGAGTGCGCACTTTTTTCCGTGTGGCACTACAAGTATCAACATAGTAGCTTCTCTTATTATGTTTAAAAATAGGGTGTGCAGTCCAGCCAACACTCCCCCCCCCCCCCCCCCCCCACACCTTTGTATTTTTAAAGACGCCATCAGAATACATATCAGGTTGCCTGATATCACGTGAATCTTAACATACACAACAGAATCTATATGTATTATTTCCAGCATACAGTATGTTTTTGCTTAGGTCCCTGTACTGTATGCAGCTACACAATAGTGTGGTGTGACTAGTTAAATTACAGACCTTATATCTCCATATTGGCAAAGTCTGATCAGCACAAGGAGTTCAGAGAAGCACTTCTTTTCCAGGTTCTCTATTTTCCTTCAGCTGGATTTGATGTCCCAAGTGCTGGTCAACTAACATTTGCTAACAAAACACAACCATGTACTGTAGATCTAGATAAGGTAATACTTTGGTTATTAGCATTAACACTGGAGAAGGAAGCTACTGTATGTGAGGTTACAAAAGATGCCGAACACCACTAAAGGCACACTCAAATTTGAGCCATCATACAGATGACAGGGGGGAGAACCAGACCATCAGTGACAGAGGAGTAGCATAATAATATTTGGCAGGGCTTATAAGGCACCCCCCATCCCCCTTGTCTGGGGGAATCTAAGTAAGGAGATCTTCAACCCAAAGGGATTTATAATCCTAAATGAACTGATTAGTATGTTGCTGCAGGTACTTTAAAACACTATGGGGGACCATAACAGGGATAGTCTGAAAAATATATAGAAGGAGGGGTAAAATGTTCATCTGAACAACAGAAATACAACCAAACCAGGAAATTGTATACTTCCTCCAAGCATGCAGATACTTTTGAATATTCAGAGACTTTAAGAGTTGAAAGTGGTAAAATAGATTCCCAATTATTGTAGTTTTTTTTTTTTAGTTGACCAGCACACCCTCACTACTTACCTCTCTGTGAGACAACTCTGATTTCATTCCAGGTTCCTTCCTTTTTGTGCCCATTCTTATGGGAAATTTCCTACTAGAGGCCCGAGATTTATCTAGAGTATGACTTCATGGATGTACTACAATGGAGGTCTATGGACTCCTTTTCTGAGAAATATAAACCTAGATCCTTTAAATATTTCTATTTACACTCTTATTTATGTACTATACCTAGATTTATGGTGATCGAGGGCCTGACTCGGTTCATGAGTATCTGCTACTACACCCATAATAGAAGAGGCATGATTTCCGTTTTATCTTCCCTACTTATATCCACCACTGTAGACTCCTTCATGATGGATGAACATGCCGGGAAGAGGGATTTGTGAACACCAACTGATGTGGGTATGTGGATCAGGATTAGTGATGGGGTCTCCCCAGATTAAGAAAACCTCTTATATAATCTAATCTGGATGGTACTAAATTCATGTTAGGCTACAATAGATGTTCCCTACTTCATCATCTTTGTACTGGAGAGGATGTGGATACAGGGGATACTTTATACATATTTGGTGTCCCATCATAGTAACATTTTGGGGTGCTGCTCATATTCTTCTTGATCAGATATTGATGTAAACTTTATCTTCTCCTCCTATTGTGCCTTTCTATGCCTTGTCTGGGGACTAAGACTAATAAGGTTGTTTCACATATTCTTAAAGCTGCCAAATACTCCATTTCTAAATTCTGGAAGAACTCTTCCCAGCCTCCCCTTCAGCTTGTGATGAACAAAATTGGGGTTGCCTTAATGGAGCATATTATTTATCTTCTTCAGGGTAAGGTGGATAAATGTGAGCACATTTAGGAGTACTGGTTTAAGTTTAACTCTCCTGCATCTCCTGCCCCTGCTACGTAAGCACTCTATGTTTTCCACTAGCCTGCCACCTTCCTTTATCTGAGACTGTTATATGTACTTAACTGTTCTCTATTTGTTTATTGCTGTTTTTTTTTAATTTCCCTTTGGTTCTTTACTTGGTTTTGAATGATTCACCTTCAATAGATGCTCTTTTACCTTCCTATCCCCCTCCCTTTCCCTTCTTCCTGTAATACCCGACACCAATCAGTCCTTATTCTCAAGAACTTAACTATTGACTCTCAGATGGTCTGTTCTTCCTTCTTACTTGGACAGAGAGGCAAGGTCTCCACTCCTCCCGACTCAGTGACCAACAATTAGTTTGCAAGACTTACATTTTATTTTAGGCTGGAATTAACTTGCAAATCTTAGAACCCAATAAATGAAATTAATTCAAAGAAGGATAAAGTACTTGCCTTCTTTATATGTCACAGTTTTACAAGAAGTACTGTATATGCATCAGATATACTGTACATAGCCTATCAATTACAAATACAATTTACAATATGTACACTAACAATACACTGTCACCAAAACATATAGAACATCCAAGTAAGTTGAACAAACTGTATCCTGTTACCATCAATAGATTTTACTAACTTATATTCAAAGATTTACAATGTTACTGCTGTGCATTGTAATCTTTACATTAGAGTTTATGACTTTACAAATGCAAAATTACATTTGTTGTAAGTTTACTGTAAAGCCTTAAAGTGTTGTTTCTAAGATTCATACTATGTCCAACAACGATCATCATCTAGTCTAAGTGCATGGCCATGCTACATTGGTGAACATAAAGTTAATATAAACAATAGTTAGCATAAAATAAGAAGTTATTTTAGCGCTATTGGGGGTCATTCCGAGTTCTTTTTTTCTCGCAACGGAGCGATTAGTCGCTAATGCGCATGCGCAATGTCCGCAGTGCGACTGCGCCAAGTAAATTTACTATGCAGTTAGGTTTTTTACTCACGGCATTACGAGGTTTTTTCTTCGTTCTGGTGATGGTAATGTGATTGACAGGAAGTGGGTGTTTCTGGGCGGAAACTGGCCGTTTTATGGGAGTGTGTGAAAAAACGCTACCGTTTCTGGGAAAAACGCGGGAGTGGCTGGAGAAACGGAGGAGTGTCTGGGCGAACGCTGGGTGTGTTTGTGACGTCAAACCAGGAACGACAAGCACTGAACTGATCGCACTGGCAGAGTAAGTTTCGAGCTACTCAGAAACTGCTAAGAAGTGTCTATTCGCAATTCTGCTAATCTTTCGTTCGCAATTTTGAGAAGCTAAGATTCACTCCCAGTAGGCGGCGGCTTAGTGTGTGCAAAGCTGCTAAAAGCAGCTTGCGAGCGAACAACTCGGAATGACCACCATAGTTTCTATTTGCTGCAAAAGAGTATGCGAAGCACAACAGTCAGTGTTTCTGGCTATCGTTCCTGGTTAGGTTGCTGTTCATTAGTACAGTAAACAAGCTAGTAAACAATGAAGTGAGTATCCAGTTGTCTGTGTAGATCTAGTTCCTTATAAGGGTGGCATTCAGCATGCCGCCTGTTGGGATCCCGGCACTCAGTATACCGGTGCTGGAATCCCGACACCCGGCATACTGACAACTATTCTCCCTCTTGGGGGTCCATGACCCCCCTGGAGGGAGAATAAATAGCGTGGCGCGTGTAGCGCGCCACCGTGGCAGCAGCATGGCGAGCGCAGCAAGCCCACAAGGGGCTCATTTGCAATCACCCTGCTGCTGTCATGCCGGCGATCGGGATCCTGGCGCCGATATGCTGGCCGCCGGGATCGCGCTCGCCGGCCACTCATATTACACCCCCTTATACAGCCTGCAGGCTATAGAATTACTGTATGCTCTGACTCCAGTTATCAAATAGCAGTATTATCATGGGACTTTTACTTCCTTGACTTTCCCTTTATGTTAGTCGGAAGTCTGTCTTCTCTTTGTTTCCCTGTAATGCTAGTCTCTATAGGTAGTGCTGGTGGTATTTCTGGCATTGAGGAGGAGCTGCTGTTTAACTGGTTTCCCTGTACAGGTTGAGTATCCCATATCCAAAAAGCTTGGGACCAGAAGTATTTTGGATATCGGATTTTTCCGTATTTTGTAATAATTGCATACCATAATGAGATATGATGGCGATGGGACCTAATTCTAAGCACAGAATGCATTTATGTCTCATATACACCTTATACACACAGCCTGAAGGTCATTTTAGCCAATATTTGTAATAACTTTGTGCATTAAACAAAGTTTGTGTACATATACACAATACATTTATGTTTCATATATACCTTATACACACAGCCTGAAGGTCATATAATACAATATGTTTAATAACTTTGTGTATTAAATAAAGTTTGTGTACATTGAGCCATCAGAAAACAAAGATTTCACTATCTCAGTCTCACTTAAAAAATTCTGTATTTCGGAATATTTGGATATGGAATACTCAACCTGTAGTAATACAGAGTCCCTTGTGATCCTATTCCTTCCTAACTGGTGCACTGTTATGCTTCACTGTTTAAATGAAATCATGTCTCCTTCAGTATAATAGCAGAGGTCATTGATACCTATGTGTGCCCTGTAATTCTCTACTTAAATGGTGTATTCAATAAATGTCGTATTTGATCTGACTGCTGGAAACCGGGGCATTTCCGGCAAAGTTTGCCGGATTCCGACTGTCGGATTGACTCTGACTATTCAAAACCCCGGTTTCCGACAGCAAACTTGTCGGAACAGTTCCTTTCCGACTGTCGGATTGCTGTAATGAGTAGTAAATGGCAATCTGACAGCTTTCCGACAGCTTTCCGACAGAACTCTATTCAATTATAGATTGTCGGAAACCTTTCAGTGTTTTTTTTATTTTTTTAGGTGGAAACTTTTTTGTTTGTGGAAACTTTTTTTTGTTCCCTTTGTGCTCAATTGGATTCAGGTCTGGGGAACGGGCGGGCCAGTCCATAGCATCAATGCCTTCGTCTTGCAGGAACTGCTGACACACTCCAGCCACATGAGGTCTAGCATTGTCTTGCATTAGGAGGATCCCAGGGCCAACCGCACCAGCATATGGCCTCACAAGAGGTCTGAGGATCTCATCTCGGTACCTAATGGCAGTCAGGCTACCTCTGGCGAGCACATGGAGGGCTGTGCGGCCCCCCAAAGAAATGCCACCCCACACCATTACTGACCCACTGCCAAACATGCTGAAGGATGTTGCAGGCAGCAGAATGTTCTCCTTGGCGTCTCCAGACTCTGTCACGTCTGTCACATGTGCTCGGTGAGAACCTGCTTTCATCTGGGAAGAGCACAGGGCGCCAGTGGCGAATTTGCCAATCTTGGTGTTCTCTGGCAAATGCCAAACGTTCTGCACGGTGTTGGGCTGTAAGCACAACCCCCACCTGTGGACGTCGGGCCCTCATACCACCCTCATGGAGTCTTTTTCTGATCGTTTGAGTAGACACATGCACATAGGTGACTTGCTGGAGGTCATTTTGCAGGGCTCTGGCAGTGCTCCTCCTGTTCCTCCTTGCACAAGGGTGGAGGTAGCGGTCCTGCTGCTGGGTTATTGCCCTCCTACGGCCTCCTCCACGTCTCCTGATGTACTGGCCTGTCTCCTGGTAGCGCCTCCATGCTCTGGACATTACGCTGACAGACACAGCAAACCTTCTTGCCACAGCTCGCATTGATGTGCCATCCTGGATGAGCTGCACTATCTGAGCCACTTGTGTGGTTTGTAGGGCGGTCATACAGGCACGTCGAGGCCACACACACCACTGAGCCTCATTTTGACTTGTTTTAAGGACATTACATCAAAGTTGGATCAGCCTGTAGTGTGTTTTTCAACTTTAATTTTGAGTGTGACTCCAAATCCAGTCCTCCATGGGTTAATAAATTTGATTTCCATTGATAATTTTTGTGTGATTCTGTTGTCAGCACACTCAACTATGTAAAGAACAAAGTATTTAATAAGGATATTTCATTCATTCAGATCTAGGATGTGTTATTTTAGTGTTCCCTTTATTTTTTTGAGCAGTGTATATATATATATATATATATATATTTATTTTTTAAAGATCCACCTTTTTTTTGTAAATATTTTTTTTACACTTTTTTTTTAACCAATGTACTTGAAAACACTGAACCCCTCTCATGTGGCTCTGACGCCTTTTTCTCCCATGGTGGCCTCCTTGTGTTCTGGACCCCACACTGCGATGTGACCAGGAGTACCCTTCAGGTGAGATGCTGCACCCCAAATTTGTTACGCTGTGACACTTGCGTTTTATTTTTAATTTTTTTTTGCCAATGTTGCGTACTTCTCCTTTTCCGCAGGTTTCCCCTGGATGGTCTACTGCACCCTGAACCCCATACTAAAGTGGCGTTGACACACCCTTTTCTACCATGACCACCCACTTGCTATGTGGACCCCCCCTACTGCGGTGTGATCAGGACAACCCTTCTGGTGAGATGCTGCACCCTGAGCGTGAAATGTTTTGACACTTTTTTCTTTAATCCAATGTTGCATACTGTTTCACCTTTAAATTAAACCTTCTCCTTTTCCACAGGTTTCTCCTGAATGGTCTACTGCACCCTGAACCCCATACTATAGTGGCGCTGACACCCCCTTTTCTACCATGACCACCCACTTGCTATGTGGACCCCCCCTACTGCGGTGTGACCAGGACAACCCTTCTGGTGAGATGCTGCACCCTGAGCGTGAAATGTTTTGACACTTTTTTCTTTAATCCAATGTTGCATACTGTTTCACCTTTAAATTAAACCTTCTCCTTTTCCACAGGTTTCTCCTGAATGGTCTACTGCACCCTGAACCCCATACTATAGTGGCGCTGACACCCCCTTTTCTACCATGACCACCCACTTGCTATGTGGACCCCCCTACTGCGGTGTGACCAGGACAACCCTTCTGGTGAGATGCTGCACCCTGAGCGTGAAATGTTTTGACACTTTTTTCTTTAATCCAATGTTGCATACTGTTTCACCTTTAAATTAAACCTTCTCCTTTTCCACAGGTTTCTCCTGAATGGTCTACTGCACCCTGAACCCCATACTATAGTGGCGCTGACACCCCCTTTTCTACCATGACCACCCACTTGCTATGTGGACCCCCCCTACTGCGGTGTGACCAGGACAACCCTTCAGGTGAGATGCTGCACCCTGAACGTAAAATGTTTTGACACTTTTTTCTTTAATCCAATGTTGCGTACTGTTTCACCCCTAACTCAAAATGTTGTGACCTTTTTTTTTTATAATACCAATGCTACGTCCCAGGGACCCTCTTTGGTAGCTGGAAAGAAAACACACCATGTAAGACCATTTAATTAAACACTCTTCACTTCCGCATGTCCCCCTTGGATCTTCTTGAAGACATCAAAAACCTCTACAGATGAATGTGGTTCTGACACCCCCCTTCTATCCTGATGGCCTACTTGTGATGTTTGCCCCTCACAGTGCTATGTTGCGTTGCCCACTATTGTTTCCTACCACTACTATGCTGAACTCTATTATCCTTACCAAAATCAAATTTTGAGTAATAAATTACACCTTTTTTTAAAAATACTAAATTTTATTGCATTCAAAAATAAAATTTGAAAAAATTAAATTCTTGTGTTTTTCTTGACCTTGAAACACCTTTTAGGGTTTTCTTCCTGTAGAATACCTGAAACAAACAGAAAAAGGCACATAAACACTTTTGAATGTTAATGACACGGTTCTCAAATCATTTCCCTAAATATGATGTGGCACTACACAGTCCAGCACTCCCTTCCACCAGGTGGCCGTGAATGCAGGAAGGTGAAGTTCTACAAAGTTTTGGGAGCAGGAATGGGGTTCCTTTGACCCCCCGGCAGCTGTTGAACTGCACATCCCAGCATGCCCTGCCACAATTTTGCCATTAATACATGTTAAAACTGTTGCAGGGCATGCTGCTATGTGAAGTTCAACACCAGCGGGACGGCCAAAGGGTGAAGCCCCATGATCTCGGGCAGTAGATACCAACCTGAGTACATGAGTACCCCCAAAATTACATGTTTTCCAGGTCAACTCACAGGTTTATATTGAAATGAATTTGCTCCACCGGTGGGAATTTTGAACTGTCTCAAATAGACATAACAACTAATCACCTGCTAGGTGACCTGTTAAACATGAACTATTTGGGGTAGCCAACGACCTCTACCCATTCTAGAACTACACTGGTCAGCATGCTTGGCCACATGGTGGCAGAGAATGCTTGCAGGTGTGGATCTCCAGGAACCTAGTGCAGGGATGGGGTTACCTAAGGCCCTCTAGCTGGTGTTTAACTGCCCAGCAAGACATAGCCAAAGTTGTGCATCTTGGACAAAGTAAAACTGTTGCAGGGCGTGCTGGAATGTAAAGTTCCACATCAGCAGGAGAGCCACAGGTAGCAGACCCATAACCTTTTGCAGTGATTCCTCACCTCGAACCATAAATATCTTAAACAGTCTATGTTTTCCTTGGTTCTGAGAAAGTTTGCAAGTAAAATAACTTGCTCAACCGGACGGTCTTTTACAATGTGTCATTGAGTAATGAATACACCTGTTGAACTGCTAGGAGACATGGAAATCATGAACTGTTGTGGATATTTGGGGGCCGATGTTGGAATCCAGTGGCGTATTGGGACATGGTGTATGTGTGGTTGTGTGCAGTGTGAGACATGTTACTCACCCATGTTACCTCTACACGGTCAACATTTTCCTGAAGTCCTGTTTTGGCCCATCCCTATAGGAAAAAACAACAGGTGAATAATCCAGTAACACATATGGTACACAATGGTACAATATGATAACATTTGTTAAAAAAAGGAATGTGGGATCAGAATTTGCTCTTTTTGGCCCATTTGAATTATTCGTAGCCAAAATGTAAAGGAGCTGTCATCCTTTCACCACATTTATACACGCACGCGCATGTATATCTAAAATTGAACGCTGAACTCCTTTGTAATTTGAAACCTGCTCAGGGGAAAATTACATGTTAACACATTGTATAGAAAAAAAAAATTAATGGGAGGGAGAAAAAGGGGACACAAAAATATACATAAAAGAATAAAATTATACAACCGTGTTTTTAGTCTCCAGTATCCTCTTCCTCATCCGGATCTGGAATTGGTGGTGTGTTTGGTGGTGGTGGCCGTCTTCTTGATGGTCTTGTTGGTGCTAGTGCCCGCATCTGCCTGTAGACGGGGTACATCTCTTGATACCCTTGGTATTGTTGAGATTGTCCATACCAGGCGGTTTGTGAAGCAAGGGCATATGGTGGGGGTCTCTGTGCAGCTGGTGGTGGTTGTGGTGGTGGTGTTCTTGGCGTAGGTTGCGGTGCTCCAGGAAGTTTATCCATGATGAGTTGCATGGAACTCGCAATGAGGCTGAGACTGGTCACAGATTGCTGTTGGCTGGCGCTTTGGCACGCTGCATTGTACACCAGTTTGCAGACAGATGTTGTTAGAATCCGAAGTATGTCCATGATGGTGTTTCGATCTTCTTGTTGGGTCTTCTGAATTTCTTTGAGAGTGTTGGCCATACTGTCCATTGTCATCCTTATGGCCTCCATTTGGCTGTTGATGGTATCTCTGAAGCTGTCCTGATGCTGGTTAAACTCCACAGCCAAGGTATTAACTTTGTCCACTTGTGAAGGTGCTTGTCTTCTTTGAATATCCGCCACCACAGAAAATCCTGAAGCTGAAATTTAAAATGAAAAAAATGTAATTGCTGCGCACATTAAATTTTAAAGGCATTTAGCACAACTTTTTAATGAAATACACATTATAAATGTCCATAGCCAGATTAAGGGAGGGATGCATGGCATACTTAACCCCAGGCCCCCCTTTTTCAGGAGGGCACCCTGGCCAGAGCACACCGATATCACTAGCTTTACCTGTTAAGCAGCAGCAGAACCAGCAGCCGGATTTTGAGCATAACGTGCATATGCAGTGCAGGAAAAAATACAGGAATATCATGTAACCGACAGAGCTTTCAGACAAGAGGAGAAATAGAATGGAGAGAGCTGTAATTGACACAGGGATCTCTGCTCCTCCTCCTCCCTTGCCTGGGTTTCTGAGTCCTCTGTAAACTGTTATGCAACTAAACCATTTGGGTCTAGAGATAGAGACACACAGATAGTCCTCCTGAGTCCTATCCCAGTGTGTAAGTAGTACAGAGGTTGCAGCTAATCTTGCATGTGACAAGATATAATATTATAATTTTATATGTGTATTTTAAGGTAAGTTGTCTTTGTTAGACTACAAGAAAAGGTTATAAAATAGTAGTCTTTCAATTAGGTGGACTTATGAACAGTACCCAGGCATTATTACACTATTAGTTAAAACTATAGATGAGCGGGTTTGGATTTACTAGGTTCTTAACAACAGAATTATCAGAAGTTTGGTTTAATCATGATTTTTCTTATTGGCTTTCCAAAACACGTAACATCCGTGAGCCAATAAGATGCCATTTTGAGATGCCGGTAAATCCGCATAAAACCAAACCCGCACATTTCTAGTTAAAACTAATATACCCCAATTGGTTTAAATTTAATATACACAATCTAGACCGCCCCACATGACCCATTCCAGGAGGGACACAATGCACTCTATCCTGGACTTCTTTCTTAATTTATGATTGCAAACACCTGTGTTAAAGTACCTTTCTTATCAATTAAAAAGTTCTAGACAGGTAATGCCAATCATCTGGGGAAGTCCAGGTAGAGAGCATTTTGTCCCTCCTGGAATGGGACATGTTGGGAGGTATGCACAATCTAATATACATCTCCCACCTTTCATCTGTGCCCCCCTGTCTTAAGTGCCCGGGTCACCCCCACGGCTTAATCCAGCCCTGTAAATGTCTATATACTAATTACTCATGAAGAGACATGGAAGAAGTTGACTGAGGGTCCACATCCTCGTAATCCTAATCTTCCAGAAGTCGGTCCGGTCTGAAGTACGGTCCAACTCCTGATGCCAATCCGGAGCTGCTTTGTAGCATTTCATCTGTTAAAATAAAAAAAATAAAAAAATTGGAGGAAAAAATTCAATTGGTATACTTTTTTCCCCCGCTTCCAAAATGATAAAAAAAAAATTGCTGTCACAGTTCTACCTTCTTGAGTCTGAGGTCTCTCTGCTCCACCCCTTAATGTGAGCACTTTCCACTGGTGAGTGTAAGTTGACAGTCATCCACAAACAGGCCCTGCTTTCTCATTTATAGTCACAGCCACAGCTCAGCTGGTCACAGCTACTTTGATTCAGCTTCTCCCAGGAACCTATGTCAGACTTAGGAGATGTGGCCCAATCAGCCTTGACTCACAGCTAAGGTGCCTGCCGCCCTGCTTCATCTATCTGCTGTGCTGTGGTCTCCCTCTCTGACTGTTCCCACTTTCACTCTCCAACTGATCATATTTAAATCAACTTTATTTTAAAATGACAATGGCATCCACCCCTGATCAAAATGGCAACTGCAGGGTATCACATTCCTACTTGTATATTTCCCCTTTAAAAAACTAAAAAAATCTTCAAATGACAGAATTCTGATGTATTGCTCTCCTTTGTGTTCTTTTTTTTATTACTACAGAGTGGCTGTTCTCATGCTGAACAATTATTTTATGTTTATACTTGTCATTTTAAAATAAAATATGAAAAAAAAATAGGTCCTAAGTTGATGGCAGTACAAATAATCTTTTATTCACCTATCTACAACAAATAATATTTGAATTGTTCCTTATCATTTTTCTGTTTTTTTATTTCACCCAGAGATACATGTACAGTACAGTATGTTGTATTCAAGTGCTCCTGTGAAAAGGAAAGTTCAAGGTAAGTTTGAAGTCTTTTTATTTGACCTTCTCAAATATATAACAGCAGCTAGTCAATTTTCCATAAATGATTACGTGGCTAAGCCTTGGAGAGTGATAAAGTGGAGAGAGATAAACTATCAACCAATCAGCTCTTTACTGTATTTTTTTAAAACACGTTCTGTAACATGGCAGTTAGAAGCTGATTGGATGGTACTTTATCTCTCTCTCTCTCTCTCTCTCCCTCCACTTTATCACTTTCCAAGTCTTAGGGCATCTGCTGCTAAGTTTCTTGTGCCTTCTGGAAGTTTCAATCAATAATTGATTGTTTCTCATTGTTTACTTTTTGCCTATTAAGATATAATTGAATTAATTTCCATAGCACTTTCTTAAAAATCAATGAATCACTTAGCAGCAAGTTCATTTTAATGCTTACATCAAGTATTTTCCCTACAGTGTCACTGCCACAGTGTCCAATGAGAAGGCTAATAAAAATAGGGACCGTGCAGGGATCAGTACTAAATGCCGCCGGCCGGAATCCCGGCGGCCGAAATACCGACGCCGGAATCCCGACCACACAATCCCGACAGGGGTGGCTAGCGGAACGCAGCCCCTTGCGGGCTCGCTTCGCTCGCCACGCTGCGGGCACAGTGCCTCGCTACGCTCGCCACACTATTATATTCTCCCTCTATGGGTGTCGTGGACACCCACGGAGGGAGAATATGTCGGGATTGTGGCGGTCGGGATTGTGGCGTCGGTATTTCGACCGTGCATACTCTCGACAAATGTCACTCTGAGACTAACAATCCTTCCACACTCTGACACTATTCAGTTATACATGATCTTGTATGTACTGATCTAGCCAGTCTGTCACACAAATTGAATACAACCTTCCGCATTAAAGCATGTAGAGTTTACTCAGAGTCTTTGTTGAGTGATTATTTTTGTACAATGGGTATTCTCTGGACAGTATAAATGTGTTCAATTTTGTAATTAAAATTGGGTTATCCACATCATACTGTATAGAGAATATAAACAGACACTGAGAATGAAAGTGGTGTCATAAATGCAGGTGTTAGTAGTAGTACCTTGTTAAGTGAACTGGATTTCAAGTGCTGGAAACAGGTGACTTTTCTTGAAGAGAAGTCGTAGTAAGGGAAACCAGAGGTCGGTACATGGTAAACACCAGGATGGAAGAATAGACAAGGGAGATTAAAGAAGGGGGGTCAGAGGATACAACTGAGGTCTGGTATCATGAGATCTGAGTCACAGAATAAGGTAGGTCACAGAATACAGGTAAAAGGAATGACTTTCTATATCCAAGTATCGGTGACTGCAGTAGAACTGTTTAAATAGGCTGGAGTCCAGTGATGTCTTTAAAACAAAATAATGCAATGTACTAAGAGATTGGGTAGCCAGTTCATGGATGGAGCCTGGCAATGGCAGAGAAGGGCCAAAATAAGTAGCCAAGCAGAAACCAAGAAACCAATATTTGATAGTAACAGCACAGTCCTGGAGTTTTTGGGAGATCACATAAGATGACATTCGCGAATCCAGACATTGCAGACATAGCAGCTGCTATTAGGTAATAGGTACTAATGTGAGCATAACCTGGACACACACAATTACACCCATTAATGCCTTCTGCCTCTTGTCCTTTAATATTCCCTGCCCCATGCTCAGTAGCATGTATAGTACTGCCATATACCAAACACTGCCACAACCGCCGCCAGGTACACCCCATCATGCCCCCCCTCCACCCATACTACTACCCCCCATCCTTTCTTGCATACTTACCCAGTTATAAGTGCCCGGTGCTCTCCTTCAGCTCTAGTGATGTGCTGTGACCTGGTCATCTGATGCTGTAAACTGCTGTAAATGCCGGGGTCACAGTGGAGGAGCCAGAGATAAGAATACCAGAGCCAGAGGAAAGCACAGAGGAGCAATAAGTAAAAAAGAAAAAAAGAGTGCGCTTATCAATAGCAGCTGGTTGGGGGTGGTAAGTTCCCGATGGGTATGGAAACAAGAAAACAGAAAAAACCAGCACTAGTTGCTCATGATATAAATGAATTTAAAAACTCTGAGAGGCTTGTATATAAAATTGACACATTTAATACCATATATAATAACACCCAATCAATAAAATCAGTATATTAGCCACATAAAAGCCTGTATATATTACTTGTAATCCCACAGTGTTGGCTAGGAAACCACTTGTTCCTGAGGAAGTTGGAGTACATTAACCAGCGAAACGCGTTGAGCTTTTCTGCCTGTTCTCATATCCACTGATCCGCTGGCACTTATTGGTCTCCACTCTGCCAAAATTGGACCCTGTTTTGCAGCATCCATCTGTTTGGAATTATCCTATCTAAAGGACTTCTCCAGGGATTTTCCATTGCATATGAGGTGGACAATATCTGCACAACCTAAACTGGTAATAACCTCATGACTGCTACAGTATCGGATACATGCTAGTGACCGATCATTGAGGGTCTTATCCAGTGACTTTTACCATCTGCGAGTGGTTTCCTAGCCAACACTGTGGGATTACAAGTAATATATACAGGCTTTTATGTGGCTAATATACTGATTTTATTGATTGCGTGTTATTATATATGGTATTAAATTAGTGATGAGCGGATTCGGTTTTACTCGGTTTTACTCGGTTTTACTCGGTTTTACTCGGTTCTCAAAACGGCATCTTATTGGCTCACGGATGTCACGTGTTTTGGATAGCCAATAAGATGCCGTTTTGAGAACCGAGTAAAACCGAGTAAAACCGAGTAAAACCGAACCTCGCTCATCACTATATTAAATGTGTCAAGTTTATATACAAGCCTCTCAGAGTTTTTAAATTCGTTTATATCATGAGCAACTAGTGCTGGTTTTTTCTGTTTTCTTGAAAGCACAGAGGGACTGATAACTGGGTAAGTGGGGAATGCAAGTATGTTTACATTTTTATTTTTTTTACACAGTGATAAGCTTGTGCCCACACATAGCTGATCACACTGCCGGGTCCCTGCACAGTTCTCTCTGCCTATGGACATAGGGCCAAATTTAGATCTGATCGCAGCAGCAAATTTGCTAGCAAATGGGCAAAACCAGGGCCCTCATTCCGAGTTGTTCGCTCGCTTTCTGCTTTTAGCAGCTTTGCACACGCTAAGCCGCCACCTACTGGGAGTGAATCTTAGCTTTGCAGAATTGCGAACGAAAGATTTGCAGAATTGCGAATAGAAATTTCTTTGCAGTTTCTGAGTAGCTTGGGACTTACTCTGCCACTGCGATCAGTTCAGTCAGTTTCGTTCCTGGTTTGACGTCACAAACACACCCAGCGTTCACCCAGACACTCCCCCGTTTCTCCAGCCACTCCCGCGTTTTTCCCAGAAACGGCTGCGTTTTTCCGCACATACCCATAAAACGGCCAGTTTCCGCCCAGAAACACCCACTTCCTGTCAATCACCAGAACAAAGAAATTTCTTTGTTAAGCCGTGAGTAAAATACCTAACTTTTTGGCAAATTTACTTGGCGCAGACGCACTGCGAACATTGCGCATGCTCAGTTTGCGACAAATCGCTCTGTTGCGAAAACCACTAACGAGCGAACAACTCGGAATGAGGGCCCATGTGGACTGCAGGGGGGGGGGGGGGGCAGATATAACATGTGCAGAGAGAGTTGGATTTGGGTGGGGTATGTTCAAACTGAAATCTTAATTGCAGGTTAAAAAATAAGGCAGGCAGTATTTACCCTGCACAGAAACAATATAACCCACACAGATCTAACTCTCTTTGCACATGTTACATCTGACCCCCTGCATTGCACATGGTTTTGCCCCATTTGCTAACAAATTTGCTGCTGCTATCAGATCTGAATTAGGCCCATAGAAAGCTGTGCAGGAGGCAGTATATTGTAGTGAGCCCTCTGATAACACTATGTCAGGGCAGCATCATTATTAAAGGGCACACTGCGGTATTTTTTTACTTATTTTTTTTTCTTCATTTAATTAGATCGCATTTCCCATTATAAGTATTGGAAATGCGATCTTATTACTAAAACAAACTGAACTAAAGGGTTTGGACCAGTTTTCATGACAACTGCTCCAAAAGCCCTTTAATACATTCAGGCGATACTAAAATATGTGAAAAGGGTGTGAAAAGTAAACACCCTTTTTCACATTATTTTTGCAAAAGTAATGTTAATAAATCGGCCCTTTATCTTATTTTTTTTTTTATTAAAACCAGAAACTGAGCAGTATATTTAGACCTAAAGTGGTAGGAAGTAGACTTAGATGTGATATTTACATTTTTGCACAGTACACACCTCAGGGTTTCTGAACCTATCATCAGTTCACCACAACGTTTTTATCTATCTTTATGGTGGGTGGAGGGGTGCTACTAGGAGAGGAGAGGAAAGATGATGGGTGAGCTGAGGGGGAAGAGGATAGGAACATATGAAGTGGGAGGGGAGGTGAGGTGAGGAGGGGCCATGCTACACTCTAGTGACTGGAGCTGGGTGCAGGGTGGAGGAGGGCGCTTGAGGGGTAGGAGGTGGATGTCCCAACACCTATGCTTATCATACTACTTATGTTTACATAACATAGGTGTCTCTCAGAGTGAGAATTAAGCATGCAATTTAATGTGTATTGTAGGACCATTCATAAGCTTCAGTACAAGGCTTACGGGCTCTGCAATGTATATTAAGGGGCTGATGCAGAGTTGAATGCAAGTCTGTTTGTGTGTTTGCACATGCTCCAGAATCGAGTGTACACAACTATGGGATGCAAAGTCACACACACCTTAGGCTCATCTGCACTTGTGTCTGAGTAGAATGTAATTGGGCTGTAATGGCGTTTCGTATGTAGGCTAAATTCAGAGAGGGTATGCTTAAGGAACTGCAGACTGCAGAGTTGTGTGTACATGTTTAATATGCCTGTTGTCAGATGGATCTGTTGAACCAAGTGAGAGAGCAGCTGAAAGTGTGCACTGATAATCATGGTGACTATGAAACCAAGTATACAGATAAGTTCAGTCACAGAGCTGCATACAGAAGAATATACTATTTGATTTCAGTGCACTCAATGTGGGAACAATTTTAAAATTTGCATTAGAAATGAGGATCACATAGATGAATTGGATAGAATAATAAGCGTTAAAGAAGTTAGGGAAGAAAAAGAAAAGGAAAACAAAAATAAAGACAGATGGAAAGCAAAGAAAATATTGTCTTTAATGAGCCAGAATGTAGATAACTAATGATGAATGTGAAGTATACTGTATTAGCATATAAAGTTATCCTAATAATGTCTATTTCCTTAATATTAGGTATCTTTCTGACCTGTATTACCATACATCCAGAAGTACCATCTGGCGCTCATTAGGACTGGAGAATTGAATACAGTGCATAACAAGTAAATCCCAGCCTATGTGACACTTTCAGTAGTGCTAGTAAAGCAATAATCCTGATGAGTATGCTGCAAGAGTGTGCTTTGTGATTGACACACTAAAAATTGCTAAAAAGATTTCTGGAGCATCAAATAGCAACTTAAATGAGAGAAGTCCTGTAGAATGACAGCCTCTCGTCAGATGTGCCTTGTTTGATATCAGATATACAGGAGATAACTACTGGACTGTACCACTTAACTGAATTATGAATCATTCCCTCCATAAATATTTTAATGAATATATATTTAAAGTAATTACATGCAACAGAAAATAACTTTTCAATATGTTTTTTTTTCACATTCATTTTTCTCTGACGTCCTAGTGGATGCTGGGAACTCCGTAAGGACCATGGGGAATAGACGGGCTCCGCAGGAGACTGGGCACTCTAAAAGAAAGATTAGGTACTATCTGGTGTGCACTGGCTCCTCCCTCTATGCCCCTCCTCCAGACCTCAGTTAGATTTCTGTGCCCGGCCGAGCTGGATGCACACTAGGGGCTCTCCTGAGCTCCTAGAAAGAAAGTATATGTTAGGTTTTTTATTTTACAGTGAGACCTGCTGGCAACAGGCTCACTGCAACGAGGGACTAAGGGGAGAAGAAGCGAACCTACCTGCTTGCAGCTAGCTTGGGCTTCTTAGGCTACTGGACACCATTAGCTCCAGAGGGATCGACCGCAGGACCTGTCCTTGGTGTTCGTTCCCGATGCCGCGCCGCCGTCCCCCTTACAGAGCCAGAAGCATGAAGATGGTCCGGAAAATCGGCGGCAGAAGACTTCAGTCTTCACCAAGGTAGCGCACAGCACTGCAGCTGTGCGCCACTGCTCCTCATACACACTTCACACTCCGGTCACTGAGGGTGCAGGGCGCTGGGGGGGGGGGCGCCCTGAGCAGCAGTAAAAACACCGTGGCTGGCAAAATAATCACAATATATAGCCCCAGAGGCTATATATGTGATAATTACCCCTGCCAGAATCCATAAAAAAGCGGGAGAAAAGTCCGCGAAAAAGGGGCGGAGCTGTCTCCCTCGGCACACTGGCGCCATTTTCTCTTCACAGTGTAGCTGGAAGACAGCTCCCCAGGCTCTCCCCTGTAGTTTTCAGGCTCAAAGGGTTAAAAAGAGAGGGGGGCACTAAATTTAGGCGCAATATTGTTTATACAAGCAGCTATTGGGGAAAATTCACTCAGTGATAGTGTCTATCCCTACATTATATAGCGCTCTGGTGTGTGCTGGCATACTCTCTCTCTGTCTCCCCAAAGGGCTGTGTGGGGTCCTGTCCTCAGTCAGAGCATTCCCTGTGTGTGTGCGGTGTGTCGGTACGGCTGTGTCGAGTCGACATGTTTGATGAGGAGGCTTATGTGGAGGCGGAGCAGATGCCGATAAATGGGATGTCGCCCCCTGTGGGCCGACACCAGAGTGGATGGATAGGTGGAAGGTATTAACCGACAGTGTCAACTCCTTACATAAAAGGCTGGATGACGTAACAGCTATGGGACAGCCGGCTTCTCAGCCCGCGCCTGCCCAGGTGTCTCAAAGGCCATCAGGGGCTCAAAAACGCCCGCTCCCTCAGATGGTAGACACAGATGTCGACACGGAGTCTGACTCCAGTGTCGACGAGGTTGAGACATATACACAATCCACTAGGAACATCCGTTACATGATCCCGGCAATAAAAAATGTGTTACACATTTCTGACATTTACCCAAGTACCACTAAAAAAGGGTTTTATGTTTGGGGAGAAAAAGCAGGCAGTGTTTTGTTCCCCCATCAAATGAGTGAATGAAGTGTGAAAAAGCGTGGGTTCCCCCGATAAGAAACTGGTAATTTCTAAAAAGTTACTGATGGCGTACCTTTTCCCGCCAGAGGATAAGTTACGCTGGGAGATATCCCCTAGGGTGGATAAGGCGCTCACACGTTTGTCAAAAAAGGTGGCACTGCCGTCTTAGGATACGGCCACTTTGAAGGTACCTGCTGAAAAAAAGCAGGAGGCTATCCTGAAGTCTGTATTTACACACTCAGGTACTAGACTGAGACCTGCAGATAGTGCTGCTGCAGCGTGGTCTGTAACCCTGTCAAACAGGGATACTATTTTGCGAACATAAGTCGTCGTCTTATATATGAGGGATGCACAGAGGGATATTTTGCCGGCTGGCATCCAGAATTAATGCAATGTCCATTCTGTCAGGAGGGTATTAGAGACCCGACACTGGACAGGTGATGCTGACTTTAAAAGGCACATAGAGCCTTATAAGGGTGAGGAATTGTTTGGGGATGGTCTCTGGGATCTCGTATCCACAGCAACAGCTGGGAAGAAAATTTTTTACCTCAGGTTTCCTCACAGCCTAAGAAAGCACTGTATTATCAGGTACAGTCCTTTCGGCTTCAGAAAAGCAAGCGGGTCAAAGGCGCTTCCTTTTACCGAAACCGGACGGTTCGGTGAGACCCATTTTAAATTTGAAGTCCTTGAACACATACATAAAAAAATTCAAGTTCAAGATGGAATCGCTCAGGGCGGTTATTGCAAGCCTGGAGGAGGGGGATTACATGGTATCCCTGGACATCAAGGATGCTTACCTACATGTCCCCATTTACCATCCTCACCAGGAGTACCTCAGATTTGTGGTACAGGATTGCCATTACCAATTCCAAACACTGCCGTTTGGACTGTTCACGGCACCGAGGGTCTTTACCAAGGTAATGGCAGAAATGATGATACTCCTTCGAAAAAAGGGAGTTTTTAATTATCCCATACTTGGACGATCTCCTTATAAAGGCGAGGTCCATGGAGCAGTTGTTGGTCGGAGTAGCACTATCTCGGGAAGTGCTACAACAGCACGGATGGATTCTATACATTCCAAAGTCACAGCTGGTTCCTACCACACGCCTGCTGTTCCTGGGGATGGTTCTGGACACAGAACAGAAAAAAGTGCTTCTCCCGCAGGAGAAAGCCAAGGAGCTGTCATCTCTAGTCAGAGACCTCCTGAAACCAAAACAGGTATCGGTGCATCACTGCACACGAGTCCTGGGAAAAATGGTAGCTTCTCACGAAGCAAAATTCCATTCGGCAGGTTCCATGCAAGAACCTTTCAGTGGGACCTCTTGGACAAGTGGTCGGAATCGCATCTTCAGATGCATCGGCTGATAACCCTGTCTCCAAGGACCAGGGTATCTCTACTGTGGTGGCTGCAGAGTGCTCATCTTCAAGAGGGCCGCAGATTCGGCATACAGGACTGGGTCCTGGTAACCACGGATGCCAGCCTTCGAGGCTGGGGGGCAGTCACACAGGGAAGAAATTTCCAAGGACTTTGGTCAAGTCAGGAGTCGTCCCTACACATAAATATTCTGGAACTGAGGGCCATTTACAATGCCCTAAGTCTGGCAAGGCCTCTGCTTCAAAACCAGCCGGTACTGATCCAATCAGATAACATCACGGCAGTCGCCCATGTAAACCGACAGGGCGGCACAAGAAGCAGGATGGCGATGGCAGAAGCCACAAGGATTCTCCGATGGGCGTAAAATCACGTTTTAGCACTGTCAGCAGTGTTCATTCCGGGAGTGGACAACTGGGAAGCAGACTTCCTCAGCAGACACGACCGACACCCGGGAGAGTGGGGACTTCATCCAGAAGTCTTCCAACTGTTGGTAAACCGTTGGGAAAGGCCACAGGTGGACATGATGGCGTCCCGCCTAAACAAAAAACTAGATATTGCGCCAGGTCAAGGGACCCTCAGGCAATAGCTGTGGACGCTCTAGTGACACCGTGGGTGTACCAGTCGGTTTATGTATTCCCTCCTCTGCCTCTCATACCAAAGGTACTGAGAATAATAAGAAAACGAGGAGTAAGAACGATAACATTGGTTTGAGCCACTTAAAACTGTGGATTTGAAATATCTCACGTGGAAAGTGGTCATGTTATTGGCCTTGGCTTCGGCCAGGCGTATGTCAGAATTGGCGGCTTTGTCATGTAAAAGCCCTTATCTGATTTTCCATATGGATAGGGCAGAATTGAGGACTCGTCCCCAGTTTCTCCCTAAGGTGGCATCAGCTTTTCACTTGAACCAACCTATTGTAGTGCCTGCGGCTACTAGGGACTTGGAAGATTCCAAGTTACTGGACGTAGTCAGGGCCTTAAAAATTTATATTTCCAGGACGGCTGGAGTCAGGAAAACTGACTCGTTTTTTATCCTGTAGGCACCCAACAAAATAGGTGCTCCTGCTTCTAAGCAGACTATTGCTCGCTGAATTTGTAGCACAATTCAGCTGGAGCATTCTGCGGCTGGATTGCCGCATCCTAAATCAGTAATAGCCCATTCCACAAGGAAAGTGGGCTCATCTTGGGCGGCTGCCCGAGGGGTCTCGGCTTTACAACTTTGCCGAGCTGCAACTTGGTCAGGGGCAAACACGTTTGCTAAATTCTACAAATTTGATACCCTGGCTGAGGAGGACCTTGAGTTCTCTCATTCGGTGCTGCAGAGTCATCCGCACTCTCCCGCCCGTTTGGGAGCTTTGGTATAATCCCCATGGTCCTTACGGAGTTCCCAGCATCCACTAGGACGTCAGAGAAAATAAGATTTTACTCACCGGTAAATCTATTTCTCGCAGTCCGTAGTGGATGCTGGGCGCCCATCCCAAGTGCGGATTGTCTGCAATACTTGTATATAGTTATTGCCTAACTAAAGGGTTATTGTTGAGCCATCTGTTGAGAGGCTCAGTTATATTTCATACTGTTAACTGGGTATAGTATCACGAGTTATACGGTGTGATTGGTGTGGCTGGTATGAGTCTTACCCGGGATTCAAAATCCTTCCTTATTGTGTCAGCTCTTCCGGGCACAGTATCCTAACTGAGGTCTGGAGGAGGGGCATAGAGGGAGGAGCCAGTGCACACCAGATAGTACCTAATCTTTCTTTTAGAGTGCCCAGTCTCCTGCGGAGCCCGTCTATTCCCCATGGTCCTTACGGAGTTCCCAGCATCCACTACGGACTACGAGAAATAGATTTACCGGTGAGTAAAATCTTATTATTACTTACTACAGTATCATTTTCATTTAGTCGACAATCTCTTCACAACTGAAACTCACATCAAGCTACTTGACTTGCTACAGAAAATGGCTAATTTATTGTAATCATTCATTTTCATTCACTTGGGAGTTTGATGCCAGGGACAGTTTGCATTTTCCCCACAACATTACTGTAACTAATCTAATGAATAGCTGTAGCTGAGCGCAGCAAGTGTCACTTAGGTATTGCAAACATTGACAATTGCAGTGCAATTGCTCTTTTGGGACATCACAGGTCTGATTTATAGTAGGCCTCATTCTTGTGGCCCAACATAAACAGGTTTCAGATAGCTGTACTCCCATTTTTTGGTATCAGAACATGCAGAGCAAGGTGAGTCCTGCACAAATCAAATGTACATTAGATTGTCAGATGGGGGGTGGATTTCTGGAGCATGGGTCCCCCTGCACTACTGTGGCTGTTTGGCCTCAGGAGCAACACAAGTTAACACTTATTTTCATATTTCCTTTCATCTCTATTGTGTATGTTGTTTCACTGTAACTTATTTCTCACCTTCACTTCTCACTACTTTACCTCTCACTACTTTATTTCTGAACTCATTAACTCTCACTAATTTACCACTGCTGTTGTTCAGCAGCCTCTCTCACTACTCTATCTTCACTTTTTTCACTATATATTTTTTCACTCTATTGTTACCCTGGGGTCACTCAGCTGCTTGGATTTAGGGTGTCCCATGCCCTAGATTTTTACCCGATTAACGATATCACCTGGACGTGGAGGGCAAGCCATTATTTATGGCCATAACTATGTGAAGAACCTCAATGAAAATGCTAAATTTTATTGCAATGATTATTATTAATAAATTGGTGATGTTTGAATTGTGCATGTCACAATCCTGACTGTAGGTTTCATATTTGGTGACTTACCCCTGCCATCTGTCCCGGATCCTGTGTCTTTTACTCACTGACTTAAACAGCTTGTCAGCACTATGAGTTTTCCTGAGTTCTCTGCCTGAAAGGTAATAGTTAATTAGTTCCACCTGTGGTGAGCTCCTGTGTGAGGCTGAATTCAGTAATCTGAAGTTTAGGCCTAAAAGCCAGCATCTTATCTTATGCAGAAGTTCAGGCTTCAGGGTTCTCTCGGCCTGCTAGGCCTCATTCTACATCACAGCCTACTCTAGCGTAGTCACATGACAGTGACTGTTTACCTGACCCAGAGTTGTCCAATCCTCTGCCAGCCTGAGACTCTCTGCATCACCTAATCCTGCTCACCAATCACCAAGGACCAGGAAGTATAAGTCAGGAGGCTGAGTTAGAAACTGGGCCAGTTCCTTGTGTCACACACAGCTCTGTGTGAGCCTTAAAGCTGAGCTCTTTAAAGGTAACCTTTGTACTTAAGTTCCTGTGGAAAACTCTGTTCCCTTGTTACCCTGTTTGGTTTACTTTTGTGTTGCCACTTATATTTACTATTTCCATGAGTCTCAATGTAAAGGCACAGCTACAGTGGTTCATCTTTAAGGCACAGTACTGTATTCCATAGTCTCAACTGAAAACCACAGCTGCCGTGTTTCATCTTTACTGCTGTTGTAGTTGTGATCTCCAGAGCTCCCGTATCCCTGTGACCTCCGTGCCTCAGCACCTCCGTGCCTCAGCATCTCCGTGCCTCAGCATCTCTGTGCCTCAGCATCTCTGTGCCTCAGCACCTCCGTGCCTCAGCACCTCCGTGCCTCAGCATCTCCGTGCTTCCAAGCACCTCCGTACCTCCAAGCACCTCCGTACCTCCAAGCACCTCCGTACCTCCAAGCACCTCCGTGCCTTCAAGTATCTCCGTGCTTCCAAGCACCTCAGTGCCTCCAAGCACCTCAGTGCCTCCAGGCACTTCTGCACCTCAGTGCCTCCAAGCACCTCGGTGCCTCCAAGCACCTCAGTACCTCCTAGCACCTCAGTGCCTCCTACCACCTCAGTGCCTCCAAAAACCCAGTGCTCACAAGCGTAGTTGGTGTATCCAGCATCCGGTACTCCTTAGTTCTTTCCTCAACACCTTTTCAAGTTCTGTCTTTCAGGAGACCTCCAGCATCCATACCTGCTTCCTGTCTGCTGACCAAATCCTGCATGAGGAAAACCTAGATCCGGTCATCTCCGCTGCGGTCCCTCTTCCTGGTCACCGGAAGAAACCCCGAGCCCACAACACCCCCAAACCAGGTCAGTGAAAGTATTCACATAGTCCTCCAGTCGCCCGCACAGACTTCACTAACACCGGGTTCACAAAACCTCAGTCATGACAGTGCACCTGTAACCTTGTCTTTGTATGCAGTGTCAATCACTGACAGTCTGATGCAGTAACATGCGCAGTCTGGGTCAGGCTCAAATCCGTTCACATCTGAATAAGGTCAAAATGTTGATGCTTAGACAGATGCAGTCAGTTCTGGTTTGGTGAACATACGGCAAAGCACATCTTATGAGACTAAAAGGAAAGTCTGAAGTCGTGGTCAGCAGCAGGTGCACAGTTTGTATAATATAATTTGCTATGTGCAATGCCACTGTCAATTTTACTGTGCAAAATTGCCTTTAATGAGTACTGTAAAACTGCAGCAAACTGCTTGGCCAGCAATCACTGTATAAGGAGGCCTGGCAATTTTTTTTAACCCAGGCTCTTAAGGGCCCTACACACTGGCTGATGTGTGCGGCCCTTATGAACAATCTCGTTCAGTAATGAACGAGAAACTGTTCATATCTTTCAGTGTGTAGGCATCAACGATAAAGGATGTGCGGCCCCGCGCTCGTTCATCGTTGGTGCCGGGTCGTTTATACATGCAAGCCAATATGAGTAATATTGTCCATATTAGCATGCAGGGCTATGGGGCAGGGTGACGTAAGGGAGTGAAGAAACTTCACTTCCCCCCGTCACCCCCCCCCCTGCACATGCACCGCCGGGTCGTTCGCCAGCCGTAGGGCACCTCAGCGGCAAATCCGCCAGTGTGTAGGGGCTACTAGTTTGACTAAAACTCAGTGCGTTCAGTGTATAGTTTAGGGAAAGTTGTGTAAATCATATAAATGGTTAAAATTAAGTTAAAATATTAAAATATAGATTACAACCACGAAAGCATCTTTAAATGTTATGTTGTTAATTTGAAGATAAATCACATGTTCTAAACTTTGTTCTTTTGAGGTCAATGAGCAAAACTATTTGAAGCAGTCAGTTAAAAAAGTCAAACCTAATTAAGTAGATTAAGATGAGCAGTGACATTTCCCTAGTCCCAAATGGCAAGAAAATATTATTCATAAGCCCTTTTTATATACAAGCAAATCCTAGTAAATAAAACACAACATAGTTAAAAGACAGAAACTGTGTGTTGTTTAGTTAGAGTCGGTGACTTTCAACTAATGAAAGCAGAAACCCTGGCTTTAAAGTTCAGCAAAAGTTTTCATTACGTTTTTTTTTTTAACTGTTTCTAGAGACACAGTATAGGGCAGTGGTTGCCAAACGCAGACCTCAAGGCATCACAACAGTCCATGATTTGGGGATATCCCTGCTTGTGCACAGATCGTATAATCAAATTGACTGAGATACTATTTAAGTCACCTGTGCTTAAGCATGGATATCATTAAAATCTGTTAGGGTGCCTTGAAGAGCACGTATGGGAACCACTGGTATGGGATGCAGTCAAGATACCACCGGACGGAATCCCGGCGGTTGGAATGCCGACACCGGGATCCCAACCGGCACAATCCCGACATATTCTCCCTCCATGGGTGTCCACGACACCCATAGAGGGAGAATAAATTAGTGTGCCCGCAGCGTGGCGAGCTCAGCGAGCCCGCAAGGGGTTGCGTTGCGCTCGCCCCCCTGTTGTGATTGTGCCGGTCGGGATCCCGGTGTCGGTATTCCGACCGCCGGGATCCTGTCCGGCGGGATCTCGTACTGATCCCACTGGTATAGGGCCTGATTTTGATTCACATGCAATGCCAATGTTCATGGAACCGAGTAATTTGTTGCTACTGTGTGCGCACAAATATCCCTATAAACTCATATTGCACATGCGTTACACTGTGTGTGTGTGTGTGTGTGTGTGTGTGTGTGTGTTTATATATATATATATATATATATATATATACAGCAAGGGAGAAGCGGCGGCACTCAGAGACTTTCACTTTCACGGATAATAAAGCAAAGGGTGCATTTATTAGGTCAACGTTTCGGGGGACAGACCCCCTTCTTCAGGACACTGCAAACTAGTGAATGTGCATAAAAAACAACTTAAATACCTTACCTTTACCGTGAACCTGCGTCCGCCTCCACGTCCCAGCCGTCCGGTGTACGGAGCCCGCGCTTCCGGCAGCGTGTGGCATGCAGTATCCGGAAGTCGCGTCATCCCGCGCCTCGGACCTCCCTGTGACGTGGCTGTGGACAGAGGACAAACGGTAACCATGGAGATGCGACGCAGCGTCGCAACGCTGCGCTGCCACGCATAACAAATGTGACATGTAGTACAGAATAAAAATCTAACAAAACTATTATGAATGAATATATATAAAAATACATGAAAAGCAAGTGTGATACCGTGTAAGAAATAACAAACGAGTAAAAAATAAAACATATATATAAAAATGAATGTGAACAAACAATGCTGGTGTATAAATAAAACTATGCAAATTTATCATAAATATTGACTACTAATAACCCAGCAGGGTCCAGATTGGACCATATAGGGTCCTGTCACAACAAAACTGGTCGGACCAGAGCTCAATGAAAAAAATAAAAATAAATGTAAATATACAACAACATAATCATAATCATGACATCGCTAAGCATCAGATATTAACTGTATGGCAGGTATATTACCCATCTCATCCCTGGAACCAAACTGTCTAAATATACTTTTGAGAATGCACATGCCCGAGCTAGATGATTGAGACCAGGGCATTAGCAGAGGGCATGTTTACATATGCCAACCCTGGCTAAAGGAAACACTGTAAATTCAGCTGTTCATTGAGGCCCCTGGGGTAGATGGTATCTAATTTAAAGATCCAACGGGCCTCTAGTTGTAATAGTTGGGCCGCTCTATCCCCTCCTCGGGCAGAGGCAGGGACCTGGTCCACTATTTTGTACCTAACCGTGGCCAAGCTGTGCCGCATCTGGGCAAAGTGGCGTGCGACCGGTTGGTCGCTTTTGCCAGTGTTGAGGGCAGCCCTGATGGCCGACCTGTGTAGAGCCATACGTTCCTTAAAAAGGCATTGTGTCTTACCGACGTAATAAAGACTGCAGGGGCAGACCAAAACGTACACTACATATGTAGAACTACAGGTCAGTGGCCATCGGATGCTTATTTTTCTCCCTGTGTGGGGGTGCTGGATGAAATCTCCCGTAAGCATGTAGCTACAGGTCGTGCAGCCTAAACATTTGAAGCAGCCGGGCTTCCGGCTCAAAAAATGCTTGGCTGCCGTAGCTGTTTTAAATCCCGAAATGTCATTTTTGACCACAAGGTCCTTAATATTGGCACTGCGAGTATAGCAAGGCATGATTCTCGAGTGTTTCAAAGATGGTAAGCTCGGATCAGAGCTAATAATGGGCCACATCTGTTTGACCCTCTTATTAGTCCTGGAACTGTTAGTATTAAATTCATTAACCCAAGTTGTTCTATCAGTGTTAGCCTTGGGATTTTGCCCTTTCAGAGCATCACACCTACTCAGGGCCATGACCTTTTTGCGTGCCTGTCTTAAAATGTTATTGGGATAACCCCTCTGGCGGAATTTCTCAGACATCAGATCTAGCTGTTGTTCAAAGTCCCCAGGGTCGCTGCAGATTCTGCGAACCCTGAGGAACTGGGAAAACGGCAAGCCTCTAACCAACGATCTAGGGTGAAAACTGTCATAACGTAACAGGGAATTTCGGTCGGTGGGTTTGCTGTATAGTGAAGTGTGGATCAAGCCATCCTTCACAGTGATTTTGATATCAAGAAAACAAATTTCAGTGACATGCGAAGTAAGTGTGAATTTAACCGGGCTGGTTGATACATTGTGTTCCTCTATTAAAGTGTAAAAAACTTGGGGGTCATGTGTCCAAAACAAAATTAAATCATCTATATATCGAAAATATAGAGAAATATGGTCAGCAATGGATGTCTGTTCAAAAAACAGTCCACGTTCTATTTCCCACATGTAGGCATTAGCCAGTGACGGAGCCACTGCCGACCCCATTGCACATCCTTTCTTCTGTATGAAGAACCGGCCATTAAACAAAAAATAATTATGTGTAAGTGTAAACTCTAATAACGTGATGAAAAAATCTATGTCTGGCCCGGTGTACAATGGATTGTTGGTAATAAGGTGTCTTACTGCCATGAGGCCAGCTTGGTGCGGAATGCACGTATATAAGCTGGTAACATCTAACGTGTGTAATGTGGTGTCTGGATCAACCGGCCCGAATTCAACCAACTTCCTCAAAAGCATGTTGGAGTCCTTCAAATGGGTGAAGGTAGCCTGGATGCAGGGCTGTAAATATGCGTCCAGGAAAATGGCCAGTGCTTCACATAATGAACCCCTGGCGGAAATGATGGGCCGGCCAGGGGGGTGTTGGGCATTTTTGTGCAGTTTGGGGATGGCGTAAAATATGGGGGTGACTGGGAACCTGCAACATAACTTGTGGAATATTTCTTGAGAGATAAGCCCTTCAGACAAAGCTGAATTTAGAAAGACATCTAGCTCAGATTTAAAGTCTAGGGTGGGGTCAACTGGCAATTCGCTATATGTCTCACTATCAGCCAATAGGCGGTCACATTCTGCAATATAGAAATCTATGTCCAAAACGACAATCCCCCCACCCTTATCGGCTCCCCTAATGACTATGTCCTGTCGACCCTGGAGTGACTTAAGCACCAACTGTTCTTCTCGTGAGAGGTTTTTATTAGTCCAGGGGGCAGGTGCATTCTGGAGACCGTCCATCATCCGGGTAAAGGTCTTGATGGACGAATTCGTAGAAATAGGATCAAATCTGGAAGTCATACCAAGTTTCCCAATCTGCGGCGGCAGACTTGACTTAGCTTGAGGCACGGTGGATTTGTCAAAATGTTCACGCAATTTGAGAGTTCTATTGAACTTGTAAGTCTCTACTTTCCACTTAAATTTATCCGGGGACTTGGTGGGGACATATGCCAGTCCTTTGGCTAAAACAGATGTCTCTGCCTGGGAAAGAGGCACCGAGGATAAGTTGAAGATAACATCTGTGTCTACCTTGGGGGACGGCCGCCCCTTTTGCCGCCTCGACTGCCCACCCCTGCGGGTTGGCGTTTTCTTCTGCCAGAGGCCACTGCGCGGGTGATTGCCCCTAAAGGGGCCCCCTGTGAGGAAGGGGTTTGATCCACATTGGGTGCATCATCGGTTTCGCTGGCTGACGTGCTACGTTGCGAATACTGGATGCGTTGTCTTCGGAAACCTCTACCTCGATGTTGTCCAGAGGGAGCTGAGGTGTTGGATAACCAAGTGTAGACACGGTGTTGCTCATAGTCAGCCTGCACTTTCTTCAGTTTGTCCTTTTTAAACTTAATTAACTCGGTGCGATACCCCTCTATCTGGGTAGATAACTTTTCAAGCCAATTTGTAGACTTGTCTCCAGTGAGAGTATTCATGTGTTGATCCTCAAATGTTTTCAATTTGTCCCGTGTGCAGGTGACCTCTCTGGTGGACTCTTCGATGACCAGTAACATTAGGTCCATCGCACACTTGTTGAGGACTGCAATCCATCTTTTGCAGAAGGTGGGATTGTGCCGTCCAATGGTGGGGGAGTTCTGCACTCGAAACCCCCTAGGGATTTGCTTATTTCTGAAGTAGTCCGATAGTGTGCGGCCATGAAACATGAAATCTATTTCACGTTTCTTTAATTTAAAAAGTTCTCGGTATAACTCCTCATTCGAGGTGCCTGTGTTCTCATCAAATGCTGATTCCTTTAACAAGATATGGTCCGCTTCTATATCTGAAAAACTCAGCGTGTCGTATGTGTCACATTGTAAAATATACGACATAGCGTCTCCTGTATCCATGTCAGCAGCCGACATAATGCCGACTGTGTCCAGTGTTGTGGGACAGGTATTGCCTGTGTGGCTATGCAAAGGCCCACAACAGTGCTTTAAAGTGACAATGCAGAAAGTGCAAATGCTTACTGTGAAAATTGAAAAAAGTGCAAAGAGTGCAAAAAAAAGTGAAAAAGAATCCCCAGTGTAAGGAGAAAGCTGTGATCCTGCTTGACATGAATTGGTTGAAAATGCACAGGTGCCTTGGCTGTGATGGAGCCACGAATGCAAATCTAGGATCCACTATATGTAGAACATGGAAGCAGCCCGGCACTCCGTTGTCCCCAGCGGGATAATGCTCCGGTGCCCTCCTAGGGGTATGGCAACCCCAATATGTACAGCAAGGGAGAAGCGGCGGCACTCAGAGACTTTCACTTTCACGGATAATAAAGCAAAGGGTGCATTTATTAGGTCAACGTTTCGGGGGACAGACCCCCTTCTTCAGGACACTGCAAACTAGTGAATGTGCATAAAAAACAACTTAAATACCTTACCTTTACCGTGAACCTGCGTCCGCCTCCACGTCCCAGCCGTCCGGTGTACGGAGCCCGCGCTTCCGGCAGCGTGTGGCATGCAGTATCCGGAAGTCGCGTCATCCCGCGCCTCGGACCTCCCTGTGACGTGGCTGTGGACAGAGGACAAACGGTAACCATGGAGATGCGACGCAGCGTCGCAACGCTGCGCTGCCACGCATAACAAATGTGACATGTAGTACAGAATAAAAATCTAACAAAACTATTATGAATGAATATATATAAAAATACATGAAAAGCAAGTGTGATACCGTGTAAGAAATAACAAACGAGTAAAAAATAAAACATATATATAAAAATGAATGTGAACAAACAATGCTGGTGTATAAATAAAACTATGCAAATTTATCATAAATATTGACTACTAATAACCCAGCAGGGTCCAGATTGGACCATATAGGGTCCTGTCACAACAAAACTGGTCGGACCAGAGCTCAATGAAAAAAATAAAAATAAATGTAAATATACAACAACATAATCATAATCATGACATCGCTAAGCATCAGATATTAACTGTATGGCAGGTATATTACCCATCTCATCCCTGGAACCAAACTGTCTAAATATACTTTTGAGAATGCACATGCCCGAGCTAGATGATTGAGACCAGGGCATTAGCAGAGGGCATGTTTACATATGCCAACCCTGGCTAAAGGAAACACTGTAAATTCAGCTGTTCATTGAGGCCCCTGGGGTAGATGGTATCTAATTTAAAGATCCAACGGGCCTCTAGTTGTAATAGTTGGGCCGCTCTATCCCCTCCTCGGGCAGAGGCAGGGACCTGGTCCACTATTTTGTACCTAACCGTGGCCAAGCTGTGCCGCATCTGGGCAAAGTGGCGTGCGACCGGTTGGTCGCTTTTGCCAGTGTTGAGGGCAGCCCTGATGGCCGACCTGTGTAGAGCCATACGTTCCTTAAAAAGGCATTGTGTCTTACCGACGTAATAAAGACTGCAGGGGCAGACCAAAACGTACACTACATATGTAGAACTACAGGTCAGTGGCCATCGGATGCTTATTTTTCTCCCTGTGTGGGGGTGCTGGATGAAATCTCCCGTAAGCATGTAGCTACAGGTCGTGCAGCCTAAACATTTGAAGCAGCCGGGCTTCCGGCTCAAAAAATGCTTGGCTGCCGTAGCTGTTTTAAATCCCGAAATGTCATTTTTGACCACAAGGTCCTTAATATTGGCACTGCGAGTATAGCATGGCATGATTCTCGAGTGTTTCAAAGATGGTAAGCTCGGATCAGAGCTAATAATGGGCCACATCTGTTTGACCCTCTTATTAGTCCTGGAACTGTTAGTATTAAATTCATTAACCCAAGTTGTTCTATCAGTGTTAGCCTTGGGATTTTGCCCTTTCAGAGCATCACACCTACTCAGGGCCATGACCTTTTTGCGTGCCTGTCTTAAAATGTTATTGGGATAACCCCTCTGGCGGAATTTCTCAGACATCAGATCTAGCTGTTGTTCAAAGTCCCCAGGGTCGCTGCAGATTCTGCGAACCCTGAGGAACTGGGAAAACGGCAAGCCTCTAACCAACGATCTAGGGTGAAAACTGTCATAACGTAACAGGGAATTTCGGTCGGTGGGTTTGCTGTATAGTGAAGTGTGGATCAAGCCATCCTTCACAGTGATTTTGATATCAAGAAAACAAATTTCAGTGACATGCGAAGTAAGTGTGAATTTAACCGGGCTGGTTGATACATTGTGTTCCTCTATTAAAGTGTAAAAAACTTGGGGGTCATGTGTCCAAAACAAAATTAAATCATCTATATATCGAAAATATAGAGAAATATGGTCAGCAATGGATGTCTGTTCAAAAAACAGTCCACGTTCTATTTCCCACATGTAGGCATTAGCCAGTGACGGAGCCACTGCCGACCCCATTGCACATCCTTTCTTCTGTATGAAGAACCGGCCATTAAACAAAAAATAATTATGTGTAAGTGTAAACTCTAATAACGTGATGAAAAAATCTATGTCTGGCCCGGTGTACAATGGATTGTTGGTAATAAGGTGTCTTACTGCCATGAGGCCAGCTTGGTGCGGAATGCACGTATATAAGCTGGTAACATCTAACGTGTGTAATGTGGTGTCTGGATCAACCGGCCCGAATTCAACCAACTTCCTCAAAAGCATGTTGGAGTCCTTCAAATGGGTGAAGGTAGCCTGGATGCAGGGCTGTAAATATGCGTCCAGGAAAATGGCCAGTGCTTCACATAATGAACCCCTGGCGGAAATGATGGGCCGGCCAGGGGGGTGTTGGGCATTTTTGTGCAGTTTGGGGATGGCGTAAAATATGGGGGTGACTGGGAACCTGCAACATAACTTGTGGAATATTTCTTGAGAGATAAGCCCTTCAGACAAAGCTGAATTTAGAAAGACATCTAGCTCAGATTTAAACTCTAGGGTGGGGTCAACTGGCAATTCGCTATATGTCTCACTATCAGCCAATAGGCGGTCACATTCTGCAATATAGAAATCTATGTCCAAAACGACAATCCCCCCACCCTTATCGGCTCCCCTAATGACTATGTCCTGTCGACCCTGGAGTGACTTAAGCGCCAACTGTTCTTCTCGTGAGAGGTTTTTATTAGTCCAGGGGGCAGGTGCATTCTGGAGACCGTCCATCATCCGGGTAAAGGTCTTGATGGACGAATTCGTAGAAATAGGATCAAATCTGGAAGTCAAACCAAGTTTCCCAATCTGCGGCGGCAGACTTGACTTAGCTTGAGGCACGGTGGATTTGTCAAAATGTTCACGCAATTTGAGAGTTCTATTGAACTTGTAAGTCTCTACTTTCCACTTAAATTTATCCGGGGACTTGGTGGGGACATATGCCAGTCCTTTGGCTAAAACAGATGTCTCTGCCTGGGAAAGAGGCACCGAGGATAAGTTGAAGATAACATCTGTGTCTACCTTGGGGGACGGCCGCCCCTTTTGCCGCCTCGACTGCCCACCCCTGCGGGTTGGCGTTTTCTTCTGCCAGAGGCCACTGCGCGGGTGATTGCCCCTAAAGGGGCCCCCTGTGAGGAAGGGGTTTGATCCACATTGGGTGCATCATCGGTTTCGCTGGCTGACGTGCTACGTTGCGAATACTGGATGCGTTGTCTTCGGAAACCTCTACCTCGATGTTGTCCAGAGGGAGCTGAGGTGTTGGATAACCAAGTGTAGACACGGTGTTGCTCATAGTCAGCCTGCACTTTCTTCAGTTTGTCCTTTTTAAACTTAATTAACTCGGTGCGATACCCCTCTATCTGGGTAGATAACTTTTCAAGCCAATTTGTAGACTTGTCTCCAGTGAGAGTATTCATGTGTTGATCCTCAAATGTTTTCAATTTGTCCCGTGTGCAGGTGACCTCTCTGGTGGACTCTTCGATGACCAGTAACATTAGGTCCATCGCACACTTGTTGAGGACTGCAATCCATCTTTTGCAGTAAATATCGTTTCAGTAGGTTGGGCTGATCAGCTGTATTGAACAACTATGAACCCAGGAGACATTACACTTTGATCGTGATCGCTATAGGTAATAGCCTACTTATCAAGCTAGTGTCATGTTTGAAATTGTGGAGTTCTTCAGTCATCTAACAGTCTCATTTTATGCATGCAGCTGTTATAGGACCACACACGATGTTGGCAGTCCTCCGGCCCTGGATACTGTCACTCTGTTTTTAAGCCTTTGTGTAAGTGATCTCTGGTTCCCTCGAGAGTCTTTACTATAATTTTTATTCCCACGAGTGGGTTAAATGGTCCAATCAGGCACGTTTTGGTGGATAAATACAATTTATGCGCAAGGGACTAAGGTGGTTTCTTCTAACACTTTGGTGACAAATTACACTTTGGTTGAAGGTGTCAATTAAGCATCATAACAATTAGATTGATTGTACACCACAGTTACTATGTGAATGGGGTAATTGAAGCCCTGTTTATATAGACTTTCTGCCATTATCAAGGGGCCTGGGAGGCTGAGTCTTCTCTCATTTTTGTATTCTCTTTAGGCATTGATTAATGATTGTACATCACGAAATAAATGATATCGTATTGCCTTTCTTGAAAAAGATCCTGTGGAAGGATCGAAATGTCAATTTATGAGGCTACAATAAAGAACGGTTGATATTCACTAAAGAATTTGTATATATTTGTGAGAGTGCGCCCGCCACCTTCGTGGACATCTATGGATCTAGCGGACTTCGTTCTGTTGGGATAGCACCCACCCTGGAAAATTTGATGCGAGTACAGGACTTCCTTCGTGTATTACATTGCTGGGGATTGTTCTCTGGTTTCCTGATACCCATCCGTGCTAATTTGTATACATGTGAGAATTGACTATTATGGGCTAAGTTTTGTTTGTCTATATTGTTTGTTACATCTCAGCTTTTTTAGTTGAGACGGTGAAACGGTTGATCTTGTAAAATTCATAGTAAAATATAAGAACTGATTGAATCCCCTCAGTATGACGCAGGAGGGAGCATATTTATTGGATGATGGGTTATTGTCCTTGGCAGAACAAGGAACCATCTCATTCACTGACGAAGAGGTTGAAAAACTACTTTTTGAAAAGATTGATTTTGAGTCCCTGCCTGCAGATACACCGGTCGATGTTTTCTATAAGCTCATTAAACAACGGCAAAAAGAGGTTGACCTAAAGCTTCACGGCCAATTTCTTTCGGAGTATCATCGACGACGGCAGATTCCCAGAGGATTCCGCATCACCAACACACCCACATTAGGCAGGAGTAATCCTAAATTCTGTAGTCGGTGGTGCGGAATCCTCAATAAATGTTCCTTCGACCTTATGGCTCTAGTCATAGAGGAAGTTGGGTTTGAGTTAAAGAATATTAAGATAGAGATTGAAGCAGCCAATACCACAGCAATACCATTGTTGACAGAGGATAAATCTCAAAAATGGATTGACAAGTTACAAACACAGATCGATACTTATCACCGAGAGCTAGTTTCTTTTAAACGTAAAAAATTAGCCGTTGTCACCAGTGATTACAAAAACCATCTGGTGTACAGATGGCTATTAGGCAATACCCAAAATCCTATTAACCAGACGGGTAGGTTCCCTAGGAGAAGACGAGCCCCCAGGTATACACGGGAGCTCGCTTCTTCTATCTCAACATCTGATACTGATCCCAATGAGGGTACCCAACAGAGACGTTTTTTGGACCAGGGCCCCGAATCCATGATAACGTCAGGAAACAAAAAAGGCAGTGTAGACCACATCCCAGACGAAGCTGGTACTCGAAGAAGAGGGAGACCAAAAAAGACGTGAATGCCGTCTTCAATTTATCTAGTATTCAACTTGATGAAGCCGATTTGTCACTTTTAGCCCACGGCTTGTCTTTTGTTCCCACTTGCCATCATAACCGCTTTGAGAGCAACATTGACCAATTTAAATTTGGCCGGCAACTACGATTAAAAGAGTTTTTTTCTGATAAAATTAGTAAAAATACACCATCCCCCTTTAAAAAAAGTTCAACATTTGATCCACCTACACAGAACGCTAGTCTTAAAACATTCTTGAGAGTAGTCCAGAGGGATACCAGTAATTTCTCTCCACCTAGACAATTTGACAACTTATCGCAACCCGAAAGGAAATCCTTGACTAAGTTGAGAGCAGATTCCAGCATTGTCATACGCCCCGCAGATAAAGGCGGGGCGGTGGTCATCCAAGACTGGCAGGACTATGATCGAGAGATCATGCGCCAGCTAGCTGACCGGGAGACCTATAAACAAGTCGATTCAAATCCAGTACCGGGTATTAAACGTACCATAGACGAGTGTCTTAGAAGAGGGAGAAATAATGGTTGGTTTGATGATGAACTATTTTCCTATTTATCAGTTGAGCACCCACGGTGTCCGATCTTATATACTTTACCGAAGGTTCATAAAACTCTGGTACAACCCCCTGGACGACCCATCATAGCGGCGGAAGGTTCTTTGCTACAACCGTTGGCCAAATTTGTGGATAGTATCCTCCAGCCAATTGTGGTCGAAAGCATGAGCTATATAAAAGACACAGGTGACTTCCTTCAACAACTGAAAAATGTTGATTGTAAGCACACATCATGCTTTTTGGCCACAATGGATGTGAATTCATTGTATACGGTTATTCCTCACGACGGTGGACTGAAAACAGTGCGAGCTGCACTGATGTCTCACCATACATGCACTGTACCAACCGAATGTATTATTGAACTGACCGAATTGGTCTTACGTTCTAATCATTTTCTGTATAAAGATATGTACTTTATACAACTAGCGGGGACGGCGATGGGGTCCAATTTGGCCCCATCGTATGCCAACTTATATATGACGAACTATGAAACAACCCAGATCTTCCCACAATATGGTCATCAAATCTTATTTTATCGTCGATTCATCGATGATGTTTTTTTACTTTGGCTCGGCACTGAGTCATCGTTTCACACTATGGTTAATAATCTCAATCAGTTGGACAGTCCTATAAAGTTTACTTCTAGTATTTCTGGTTCTGAAATTAATTTTTTGGATGTACACATTAGCAAGGTTGGGGATACTTTCGTTACCTCTGTCTATAGAAAACCGACCGACAGAAATCTGACGCTTCATGCGACCAGCCATCATCCCCCTGCATTAAAAGAAAACTTGCCAGTGTCTCAATTTCTAAGAGTATCAAGAATTAATTCAGACAGAACCAACATTGAAATTCAACTTCAAGAGGTCAAAGAGCGTTTTTTAGAACGTGGGTACACACATAAGACACTTTCCCATTGTTTATCCAGAGCCCGTGACATTTCTGCAGGGACACAGCCTAAAAACAAGGATAGACCAGACAATCGTCTAGTCTTTGCGACACGTTATGATAATCATTCGGGTCACCTCAACAAGGTACTTAAGAAACACTGGCCAATCGTTAATACTGATCCAGCATTACCTTTCACACGTATGAACCCTCCTATGTTGGCCTACCGCAGAGGTCCGAATCTAAAGCAAATGCTCATGAGACCTGTATTATATCCTAATGCACCTATGTCGACTACTCAGTTGCTGCAGCAAAAACCAGGCTGTTTCTCCTGTGGGAGCTGCACTACGTGTCGTAGCTACGTGTCGTAGCTATCTTAAACTGCACTTTGCTGTTGCTGTGATTATTTATACCAATCCGCTGGAGTGCCTCTGTTTCTCTATCTATCTATCTATCTATCTATCTATCTATCTATCTATCTATATATTATATCTATCTATTATATCTATCTCTATCTATTATATCTATCTCTATCTATTATATCAATCTCTATCTATTATATCTATCTCTATCTATTATATCTATCTCTATCTATTATATCTATCTCTATCTATTATCTCTATCTCTATCTATTATCTCTATCAATTATCTCTATCTCTATCTATTATCTCTATCTATTATCTCTATCTATTATATATATCTATTATATCTATCTATTATATCTATCTATTATCTCTATCTATTATCTCTCTCTATTATCTCTATCTATTATATCTATCTATTATCTATCTATCTATCTATCTATCTATCTATCTATCTATCTATCTATTATATCTATCTATTATATCTATTATATATATATATCTATTATATATATCTCTATCTATTATATATATATATCTATTATATATATATCTATCTATTATATATATCTATTATATATATCTCTATCTATTATATATATCTATCTATTATATCTATCTATTATATATATCTCTATCTATTATATATATCTCTATCTATTATAAATCTATCTATCTATTATATATATATCTATCTATTATATATATATATCTATTATATATCTATCTATCTATTATATATATCTATTATATATATCTCTATCTATTATATCTATCTATCTATCTATCTATCTATCTATCTATCTATCTATCTATCTATCTATCTATTATATATATATATATCTATTATATATACCGTATTTGCCGGCGTATAAGACGACTGGGCGTATAAGACGACCCCCAACATTTCCACTCAAAATATAGTGTTTGTTATATACTCGCCGTATAAGACTACCCCCTTCCACACACCAAATAAAACGTAAAAGAACATCAGATTTGTGACATACTGTATATTATGACCTGATAAGAGATTTGGATAGGGAGTATTTATCAAGGTATGCATAAGAAGGGGGGAGGGGGCGAGGAGAAAGTTGTAAAATGTATAAAAGTATACCCCTGTGTGCATTTAGTGTTACCGGTTTCACATGAGTGCCATTAGTATTAGTATTAGTGCCATTACAGTACCTGTCATTGTCACCATTGTACGGCCACAACGCGACTGCAGCGCCTCCGGCCAGTCCCTGCATCTCCCTGTGATTGGCACTAGTGACCCGCCGCGGCCGCACTGGATATCGCGCGATACTGGATGGTGAGTAGAATGAGGTGGGCGGGCATCGGGAGGCCACTATGGGCACCGGGCGAGTATCGGAAGGCCACTATGGCAGCTATGTCTATCCCAACTGAAGTGCACCCGGCGTATAAGACGACCCCCCCACTTGGAGGCATGTTTTTCAGGGCAAAAAAGTAGTCTTATATGCCAGCAAATACTGTATATCTATCTATTATATATATATCTATTATATATATCTCTATCTATTATATATATCTATCTATTATATCTATCTATTATATCTATCTATTATATATATCTCTATCTATTATATATATATCTATCTATTATATATATATATATATCTATCTATCTATTATATATATATCTATCTATTATATATATATCTATCTATTATATATATATCTATCTATTATATATATCTATTATATATATCTCTATCTATTATATATCTATCTATTATACAGGTTGAGTATCCCATATCCAAATATCCGAAATACGGAATATTCCGAAATACGGACTTTTTTGAGTGAGAGTGAGATAGTGAAACCTTTGTTTTCTGATGGCTCAATGTACACAAACTTTGTTTAATACACAAAGTTATTAAAAATATTGTATTAAATGACCTTCAGGCTGTGTGTATAAGGTGTATATGAAACATAAATGAATTGTGTGAATGTACACACACTTTGTTTAATGCACAAAGTTATAAAAAATATTGGCTAAAATTACCTCCAGGCTGTGTGTATAAGGTGTATATGTAACATAAATGCATTCTGTGCTTAGACTTAGGTTCCATCACCATGATATCTCATTATGGTATGCAATTATTCCAAAATACGGAAAAATCCGATATCCAAAATACCTCTGGTCCCAAGCATTTTGGATAAGGGATACTCAACCTGTATATATATCTATCTATTATATCTATCTATCTATCTATCTATTATATATATCTATTATATATATCTCTATCTATTATATATATCTCTATCTATTATATATATCTCTATCTATTATATATATCTATTATATATATCTATTATATATATCTATTATATATATATATATATATATATATATTATTGCTCAAAACAATAAAGGGAACACTAAAATAACACATCCTAGATCTGAATGAATGAAATATTCTTATTAAATACTTTGTTCTTTACATAGTTGAATGTGCTGACAACAAAATCACACAAAAATTATCAATGGAAATCAAATTTATTAACCCATGGAGGTCTGGATTTGGAGTCACATTCAAAATTAAAAAGGAAAAACACACTACAGGCTGATCCAACTTTGATGTAATGTCCTTAAAACAAGTCAAAATGAGGCTCAGTAGTGTGTGTGGCCTCCACGTGCCTGTATGACCTCTCTACAATGCCTGGGCATGCTCCTGATGAGGTGGAGGATGGTCTCCTGAGGGATCTCCACCCAGACCTGGACTAAAGCATCCGCCAACTCCTGGACAGTCTGTGGTGCAACGTGGCGTTGGTGGATGGAGCGAGACATGATGTCCCAGATGTGCTCAATTGGATTCAGGTCTAGGGAATGGGCGGGCCAGTCCATAGCATCAATGCCTTCATCTTGCAGGAACTGCTGACACACTCCAGCAACATGAGGTCTAGCATTGTCTTGCATTAGGAGGAACCCAGGGCCAACCGCACCAGCATATGGTCTCACAAGGGGTCTGAGGATCTCATCCCAGTACCTAATAGCAGTCAGGCTACCTCTGGCGAGCACATGGAGGGCTGTGTGGCCCCTCAAAGAAATACCACCCCACACCATTACTGACCCACTGCCAAACCGGTCATGCTGGAGGATGTTGCAGGCAGCAGAACGTTCTCCTTGGCATCTCCAGACTCTGTCACGTCTGTTACATGTGCTCAGTGAGAACCTGCTTTCATCTGTGAAGAGCACAGGGCGCCAGTGGCGAATTTGCCAATCTTGGTGTTCTCTGGCAAATGCCAAACGCCCTGCACGGTGTTGGGCTGTAAGCACAACCCCCACCTTTGGATGTCGGGCCCTCATACCACCCTCATGGAGTCTGTTTCTGATTGTTTGAGTAGACACATGCACATTTGTGGCTTGCTGGAGGTCATTTTGCAGGACTCTGGCAGTGCTCCTCCTGTTCCTCCTTGCACAAAGGCAGAGGTAGCGGTCCTGCTGCTGGGTTGTTGCCCTCCTACGGCCTCCTCCACATCTCCTGATGTACTGGTCTGTCTCCTGGTAGCGCCTCCATGCTCTGGACACTACGCTGACAGACACAGCAAACCTTCTTGCCACAGCTTGCAGTGATGTGCCATCCTGGATGAGCTACACTACCTGAGCCACTTGTGTGGGTTGTAGACTCCGTCTCATGCTACCACTAGAGTGAAAGCACTGGCAGCTTTCAAAAGTGACCAAAACATCAGCCAGAAAGCATAGGAGCTGAGAAGTGGTCTGTGGTCACCACCTGCAGAACAACTCCTTTATTGGGGGTGTCTTGCTAATTGCCTATAATTCCCACCTGTTGTCTATTCCATTTGCACAACAGCATGTGAAATTAAAACAAGTCAAAATGAGGCTCAGTAGTGTGTGTGGCCTCCACGTGCCTGTATGACCTCTCTACAATGCCTGGGCATGCTCCTGATGAGGTGGAGGATGGTCTCCTGAGGGATCTCCACCCAGACCTGGACTAAAGCATCCGCCAACTCCTGGACAGTCTGTGGTGCAACGTGGCGTTGGTGGATGGAGCGAAACATGATGTCTCAGATGTGCTCAATTGGATTCAGGTCTGGGGAATGGGCGGGCCAGTCCATAGCATCAATGCCTTCATCTTGCAGGAACTGCTGACACACTCCAGCCACATGAGGTCTAGCATTGTCTTGCATTAGGAGGAACCCAGGTGACACTACCCAGGGAACACTACGGTGTTGCTTCCTAAGTGGACAGTTTGATTTCACAGAAGTGTGATTGACTTGGAGTTACATTGTGTTGTTTAAGTGTTCCCTTTATTTTTTTGAGCAGTGTGTGTATATATATATATATATATATATATACAAGCAGGGCTATATATGTGTTGTTGATGCTTTGGTTATATCCAATTTAGTATGTACATGGCTGCAATTCTTGAGGTAAAATCTTCAATATTATTTAATATCCGTACACACTGGCTCTGTAGGGGTTAAAATACACTTTTATACTTAGAATATTGGTGTTAGAATTGATGTATGTACAGTGGTGGGCTGTGCTATAGAGAATCTCCTGGTACCCCTCTACCATTCACTCAGTGCAAGGAGTGGGACTGAAAGTGAGTGGAGCTTACTTCGCGCCTGAAACAGGGGGTCACATGATGTGTCTGGAGGGGGCACAGCCCAGCTCAGAGGAAGTGAGGTCTGTGTTGGAGGGGCCATTGTCGTGCCTTTCATCGATGGTCACCATCAATGGAGAAACATTGTTTCCATTGATGGTTGCCTAATATGCAATAGATGACCATCGATGGTTACACAACATGATAGACATCCCTGTATTTTCTCTGACTGTCTCAAGGGCCAATCAGAAGGTCTTCTTGGGAGTAGGAGGGCAGAGCTATTCTCCATGTTCTATGCTCTATAGGGGTGTGGAGGAAGAACAACCAGGTGGTTCTATACCATTAATGGCAGCATAGGCATGTGCCTAATGTTATAATTTTACTTATTTATAGTTTCTTATATAACGCAGCATATTCCGTTATGCTTTACAATTGGATCAACAGGGATAAGACAATAATAGATAGACATAGAGGTAGGAAGGCCCTGCTCGCAAGCTTACAATCTATAGGGAAATAGGAAGGATGCACAAGGATAGGCTCTATCTATAGCATAGTAGTAACCAGATAGCAAAGACAGTCCTGATGGGATGTAATTAGATCAGCATCAGCATCAGCATAAAGAGTTGGGGGAGTGGCCAAGGCGAGATTGAAAAGCAAATCACTGTTGTAGAGGAGCTGCCCTTGGTGTGGGGAGACTCAAATGAATTGCAATGCACACTCACAAGTATTCCCACATAACTAAGGCTGTTAATAATCCTCGTATAAGGATAGGACATGAAATACAGCCTGCCCAGTGACATTATTGAGATATACTACTGGGAGTATCTAAGTAATAGGGCAGAGAATTGGACTCCTAGGCCATAACCCGTCAGTTATAGGACTACACTACTATCTAGTGGCCAGTAGGCTACTAGTCATATTGACTGTTTGCCTGCCAACAATCCATATACTGGGGCTATGACAAACCTGTTATTTTGGATAAACGTAAAGTTTAACTTCAGTTCAGCACAAATACTGGAAAACAATCCTTGCAAACCTTGATACAACCGACATTTCATAGTCAGTTCTCTACTGTAAACAGGGTAGGACTGGGCCACAGGGGTACATGGAAAACCCCCAGTGGACCCCACTGCCTGCCCGCCCTATCCCCTTCTAGGGATCAGGTTTCAGACTTTGCACTTGAATTGTATATCATACTGTATATATGTGTGACCCTATGTTATATATTCTGAAGAATAGTTTAAAGATTATATAAATATATATAGGTATATAGTAACTTATTTATGTGGATAATGTCTGACGTATAGAAGAATTAAATTGTGAATATTCAAAGCAAGTGTAGGGTTGTGTTAACTGTTGAGGTAAATGTATTAGGGTGCACTATAAGATGTCTGGCACGAGACTGTGACTGCCTCTGCACACGGCCCTAATCTCACGAGCCTGTCCCTATTGAGGGTGCCTTGAAACTGCCACAGACATGGGGGTCGCGTGCGGTGAGCGGGAAAAAGACGGGATGCACGAGGGCTTTCCTGCACTATAAAAAGAGGAGAGTAGCGCTGATCGAGTCAGAATGGAGCTGCTGAGGAGGCATCTTCTCTCTCCACTCTGCGCTGCACAGAAAGAGCTGTGCTGTAGACATTGCGGCGACAGAGGGGGAATAAGGGACCTACCTCTGATACGGCCTCCTGAAGAGAAGCGCCATAGATCAGCCAGCCCATAATTGAAGAGGCGGACCAGAGGCGAGGCTGAAAGCAGAGGCGGCGCCTGACCAGCGGTGAAGGCTCGGGACTCGTCATTGAAGAGGTGGACCAGAGTCACGGCAAAGAGCAGAGGCGGCGCCCGACCAACAGCCGTTGCCCAGGATGTGCCAGCAACAAGGCGGAGCAGAGGCGCGGCTAACAGCAAAGGTGACACCAAGCCCTGAGCTAGCTGATCAGGAGGTGGTCCGAAGGAGGAGAGAGGGAGGCGCTGTCCCCAGCTGAAGTGGCGCTGACGGAGAAGCACTAAGCCGGGGGAGTGTATGAAGGAGGAGCCGCGGATGACAGTGTGAGAGCCCACAGTGATGGCAACTGGGCGGTGAGAGGCAGCACTTAGAGGTGGGATTTCCCCAGTGAAGGACTGCAACGTACGTAAAACCCACTATCAGCCAAAGCTCAACAGTAATTTACTCCAGCCTCCTAGCTGATATAGAGAGCAGGGGAGAGCTGTCAGGAGAGGCTCAAGATATTGAATCAACAGTGCCACACAGCCTCCTAGCTGAGTATGAGAGCGGGGGAGCGCTGAAGGCACGAGAAAGATAGACATCATCCAATGCAGAGGCAGAACTCTGGGAGGCAATGGAATCAGCTGCCGCCGGGCTCCTGCTTTGAAGGGGGGCACCTCTCCTCCTGTTCCGTGTGACATTAATCAATTAAGTTAATTGACAGCAGCCGGTATCTCTTCCGTAGCCGACTTCCCCACTAGTCACTACACCTTACAAATCGCACCCTCTTTATTATAAATACACTGGAAGCAGACAACTTACTGATGAAGTTATTTGCCCCTATAAAGGAAGCATGAGAATTCTAACTATATGAAGTTATTTCTCAGACAATTATAAGTAACTTCATATACTGTAGTTAGAATTCTCACACTTCCTGTGCAAGAGCATATATCTCCATCAGTAAGGTGCATGCTTCCAGTGTAATAGGTTGTGGGTTCTAATCTTGGACATGACACTGTTAGGCGCCGGGGTCCGCTCGTCGGTGCGGCCCGGCGCCTAGCAACCAGGGACGCCGTACGCGGACAGCCGCCGGCTCCCTGGCAACGCTGGACGCCGGGCGCGCTGAGCCGCACGGACCCTAGCAACGGGGACGCCACTGGCGGACCGTGTTCCCCGTTGCTAGGTTTTAAGAGTTAATGTATTCTCCTGCTCTCTGGCCATGCAGCAAGGCAGCTGCACGGCATTTATTCTAATCAGCCTTTTGGCAGCTGATTGGAGGACTCCTTGTTAAATACACTCCCAGGGCTTCTCACAGACGCCGGTAATAGCTTCCTGCATGCTGTTTCTGTTTGCTGAGAGTCTGTTCCAGTCTTGCTGTATCCGGTCATTCCAGTATTCGGAAGTCCTGAACTCGGAAGTTTGTCATCTTATTCCTGGAGTCCTGACTAATCACCATATAACATCCAGTGGTGTTCGTGAGTCGCGGCCTTGCCGTGTGTTGCGGCTTGTCCGCTTTATTATTTATTATTTGTGTTTTGGAGCATTCTGCGGAGGGTTCCGCTTCCACAGGTCCACTCTGGTATCCGGCGGTGCTGGGTAGGAGTATTGGACAAGTGGATTTTGGTTGTCCTTTTCCCTGGCGGGTTTCCGCACATACTTCTGTTTTTGTTAGTAGCTTGTTGCCCCTGGCCTGTTGTCAGTCAGAGGTCCTCTTGTTATCATCCTGCCTCGGATTTCCCTTTGTCTCTCACTAAGACCGGGGGGCACCGGAGTTGGGCAGACATAATCCGCCCTTCAAACGTGGCTGCCAGGGGCTCAAGAAACCATAGTCTCGCAGGGGATTTCCGATAGCACGGGTGAGACAATAGAGTTAGGGCGCCAGGGGCAACTAGTCTTCCCTGCTCCCGTTACCTGCATTCCATTCCAGCGCTCTGGTCCTTGTCATAAAATCTCCTCCGGTCAGGAGTGCTGGAATCATAACATTATTACCGGCCATACCAAAACTTAAAATTAAAACGGAGTTTAATTTTTATTCAGTTTTTTGTAAGAAATTGTCGGCCTCATGAATCCAACAGGGTTAGGACCAAATCCTGGTCAGCTCTTAGTCAGTCAGATTCAAGAACTTACTCAGATGGTTCAGGATCTTTCCCTTCGGGTGAAGTCGCAGGAAGATCTTTTACGAACTTCCCCGAGGGTAGTTCCTGAACCAAAAATGCATTTGCCTGACCGTTTTTCTGGGGATAGTAAAGAGTTTTTTAATTTTAAAGAATCCTGTAAACTTTATTTTCGTTTAAGACCGATCTCCTCGGGTACTGAATCTCAGCGGGTCGGGATTATTATTTCTTTGCTCCAGGGGGATCCCCAGACTTGGGCATTTGGTTTAAAAGCAGATGATCCGGTGTTGCTGTCAGTAGACGCTTTTTTTGGGTCTTTAGGACTGTTATATGACGACCCTGATAGAGAGGCATCCGCTGAAGGTCAGTTGCGCGCTCTCAGACAGGGTAGGAATCCCGCAGAGGTTTATTGTACGGAGTTTCGCCGGTGGTCGAACGACTGTGGCTGGAATGACCCAGCCCTGCGCAGTCAGTTTCGCCTCGGCTTATCAGATTCAATTAAAGACAGTCTCCTCCAGTATCCCGCTCCTGAGACTCTCGATAAACTCATGGAGCTTTCTATTAAGATTGATCGTCGTCTCAGAGAGCGGAAGGCTGAAAAAGGAGCGTCGGTCAGGTCATCTCCGTGTGTATATTCCATCCCTGAGGACATAGAGGAGCCCATGCAGATGGGTCTCTCCCGGTTGTCTCCTGAAGAGAGAGCCAGAAGGCAAAACTCTGGTCTTTGTTTGTACTGTGGGGGTAAGGGACATTTTGCTCGTAATTGTCCGAATAAGTCGGGAAACGCCTTGACCAGGTGAATTGTGAGGGGGTTCACCTAGGTCTGCAGCTTATCTCCTCGCATAACTCCCTTTTAGTCCCAGCTAAGGTTTCCTTTGGCAGCCTCAGTTCCTCGGTGTCGGCTTTTGTCGACAGTGGAGCCGCAGGAAACTTTATGGATTTAACTTGGGCCAAGGCCTTAGGCATTCCTCAGTTATCTTTGGGTAGGAGTGTCACCATGCATGGTCTAGATGGGAGTCCACTGTCCAATGGGGTTATTTCCCTCTGTACACCCCCTGTACTACTTACGGTAGGAGCTCTTCATTCTGAAAAGATCGAGTTCTTCCTTACCCATTGCCCAGCAGTTCCAGTGGTTCTGGGTCACCCTTGGCTGGCCTTTCACAATCCCACCATTGATTGGCGGTCAGGGGAGATTTCTCAATGGGGTGCCTTCTGTGATAAGGAATGTATTTCGTTTCCAGTCAGAATAGCTGCTGCAATTCCTGAACTCATTCCCGTGGAGTACCAGGAATTTGCTGATGTGTTCTCCAAGGGCAATGCAGACCTTCTGCCTCCCCATCGGCCTTATGATTGCGCCATTGAGCTAATTCCTGGTGCCGCATTGCCAAAGGGAAGGTTATATGCTTTATCCGGGCCAGAAACTGCGGCCATGAATGACTATGTATAAGAGAGCCTAGGGAAAGGATTTATTAGGTCATCTAAATCTCCTTTAAGTGCAGGCTTCTTCTTTGTGGAGAAAAAGGATGGCTCACTCAGACCTTGCATTGACTATAGAGCCTTAAATAAAATCTCAGTTAAAAATACTTATCCTCTGCCGCTGATTTCTGTCCTCTTTGATCAGCTGCGTTCGGCTGTGATTTTCTCCAAAATCGATCTAAGAGGAGCGTATAACCTCATCCGAATCAGGTCCGGAGATGAGTGGAAGACAGCCTTCAGTACTCAGTCGGGTCACTACGAGTACCTAGTGATGCCGTTCGGCTTGTCTAACGCTCCAGCAGTTTTCCAGGACCTCATTAACGATGTGCTCCGTGACTTACTAGGGAAATTCGTGGTCGTTTACTTAGACGACATCCTGATTTATTCTGACTCTATTGAACAACATGTTACCCAGGTGCGTCAGGTTCTTCAAAAGTTACGTGAGAATCATCTATATGCCAAACTGGAGAAATGCGAGTTTCATGTCACGGAGGTATCTTTTTTAGGATACATTATTTCCCCTCGGGGATTTTTCATGGAACCAAAGAAGCTTCAGGCCATCCTTAGTTGGGCGCAACCCACCAATTTAAAAGCAATTCAGCGCTTTTTAGGGTTTGCGAATTATTACAGGAGGTTCATTCATTCCTTCTCCGACCTAGTTGCTCCCATTGTGGCCCTGACAAAGAAAGGAGCGGATCCTACCAACTGGTCGCGTGAAGCGGAGTTGTCCTTTCGGGCCTTGAAACAAGCTTTTGTCTCGGCTCCAGTCCTTAGACATCCCAATCCAGGATTGCCCTTCGTGGTGGAGGTTGATGCCTCGGAGGTTGGAGTAGGGGCTATACTATCTCAAAAGGATCCAGAGTCTCAGGAACTACATCCTTGTGCCTTTATGTCTAGGAAATTCTCCTCCGCTGAATCCAACTATGACGTTGGTAACCGGGAACTATTGGCAATAAAATGGGCTTTCGAGGAGTGGAGGCATTGGCTGGAGGGAGCAACACATACCATTTTAGTATTGACTGACCATAAGAATCTGCAATACATCGAATCAGCTAAGCGGCTGAATGCCCGGCAGGCTCGTTGGGCTTTGTTCTTTTCTCGTTTCAAGTTTATTATAACTTTCAGGCCAGGTTCCAAGAATACCAAGGCAGATGCTCTGTCACGCAGTTTTCTTCCGGTTCATGATAACAGTCCTGTTACTCCCATACTTCCATCTTCAGTCATTTGGGCAGGCCTCACACAAGATTTATTTACCCAGTTAAAACAGCTTCAACACCAAGCTCCTGGAAATTCTCCTGCTGGTCGTCTTTACGTCCCTGAGTTCCTGAGAGCTAATGTTTTGACTGAGTTCCATGATAACAAAGTTTCCGGGCATCCAGGGATCTCTAAGACATTGGAGTTAGTCTCCCGCTCAGTATGGTGGCCTGGTCTTTCTAAAGACGTTAAGGAGTTTGTTTCTTCATGTCAGGTTTGTGCACAACATAAGGTTCCCCGTTCCTTGCCTATCGGGCAACTTATGCCCTTGAATGTCCCTCTCAGGCCATGGTCTCATATTTCCATGGATTTTGTGGTGGACCTTCCCCTTTCAGCTGGATGCAGAGTCATTTGGGTGGTAGTAGACCATTTTAGCAAGATGGCTCATTTCATTGCCCTTCCCCGACTGCCATCTGCCCAAGGATTGGCAGTGTTGTTTCTCCGCCATATTTTCAGACTTCATGGGTTGCCCACTGATATTGTTTCTGATCGGGGTCCACAATTCGTTGCACAATTCTGGAAGTGTTTTTGTGCTTCATTAAAGATGAGATTGTCATTAACATCTGGTTACCACCCACAGTCCAACGGGCAAACCGAGCGAGTTAACCAATCATTGAAACAGTATTTGCGTTTGTACTCAGCCAAACTCCAGAATGATTGGTCCGAGTTTCTTCCATTAGCGGAGTTTGCTTACAATAATTCTTGTCATTCCTCCACCAACGTGTCTCCATTCTTTTCAGTTTTTGGTTTTCACCCCAGAGCTAATTCTTTTTTTCAACATTCCTCAGTTTCCTCGCTAACCTTAACCTCCCATCTCAGAGCCATTTGGAAAAAAGTGCACCTTGCTCTCAGAAAAGCGGCCTTTCGTGAGAAAATTTTTTCTGACCGGCTCCGACGTCCTTGCAATTTTAAGGTGGGAGATAGGGTATGGTTGTCGACTCGTAACATTAGACTTCGACAATCTTCAGCTAGGTTGGGACCCAAATTCATTGGACCATTTCATATCATTAAAAAAGTTAACCCAGTTGCTTTCCGGTTACGTTTACCAAAATCTCTTCGGATTGGTAATACGTTTCATTGCTCTCTGTTGAAGCCATACATTTCTTCCAATAAATTTCCTCGGAAGATCTCTCAGGGAAGATCTCCAGTGGATGTACAGGGACAACAGGAGTTCCTGGTGGAGAAGGTTCTCGATTCCAAGTTGTCCAGGGGCCGGCTTTATTTTCTGGTTCACTGGAAAGGTTATGGTCCAGAGGAAAGGTCCTGGGTCCTGGATAAGGATCTTCATGCCCCAAGGCTCAAGAGGGCATTTTTTTGGGAGTTTCCTTGGAAGCCTGGCTTTAGGGGTTCCTTGACCCCTCCTCAAGGGGGGGGTACTGTTAGGCGCCGGGGTCCGCTCGTCAGTGCGGCCCGGCGCCTAGCAACCAGGGACGCCGTACGCGGACAGCCGCCGGCTCCCTGGCAACGCTGGACGCCGGGCGCGCTGAGCCGCACGGACCCTAGCAACGGGGACGCCACTGGCGGACCGTGTTCCCCGTTGCTAGGTTTTAAGAGTTAATGTATTCTCCTGCTCTCTGGCCATGCAGCAAGGCAGCTGCACGGCATTTATTCTAATCAGCCTTTTGGCAGCTGATTGGAGGACTCCTTGTTAAATACACTCCCAGGGCTTCTCACAGACGCCGGTAATAGCTTCCTGCATGCTGTTTCTGTTTGCTGAGAGTCTGTTCCAGTCTTGCTGTATCCGGTCATTCCAGTATTCGGAAGTCCTGAACTCGGAAGTTTGTCATCTTATTCCTGGAGTCCTGACTAATCACCATATAACATCCAGTGGTGTTCGTGAGTCGCGGCCTTGCCGTGTGTTGCGGCTTGTCCGCTTTATTATTTATTATTTGTGTTTTGGAGCATTCTGCGGAGGGTTCCGCTTCCACAGGTCCACTCTGGTATCCGGCGGTGCTGGGTAGGAGTATTGGACAAGTGGATTTTGGTTGTCCTTTTCCCTGGTGGGTTTCCGCACATACTTCTGTTTTTGTTAGTAGCTTGTTGCCCCTGGCCTGTTGTCAGTCAGAGGTCCTCTTGTTATCATCCTGCCTCGGATTTCCCTTTGTCTCTCACTAAGACCGGGTGGCACCGGAGTTGGGCAGACATAATCCGCCCTTCAAACGTGGCTGCCAGGGGCTCAAGAAACCATAGTCTCGCAGGGGATTTCCGATAGCACGGGTGAGACAATAGAGTTAGGGCGCCAGGGGCAACTAGTCTTCCCTGCTCCCGTTACCTGCATTCCATTCCAGCGCTCTGGTCCTTGTCATAAAATCTCCTCCGGTCAGGAGTGCTGAAATCATAACAGACACTTGCAAATAAATTGTCAGAGAAATAATCAGCATTGTGAGTGACTGAGCAGATCTATGTAGTGTGTGGCTGGACCTCTACATAGATCTGCCTAGTTGCAACGGTTTTGTAGTAACTTCATATAGGGGTTAATTCCAAGTTTATCGCAGCAGGATTTTTGTTAGCAATTGGGCAAAACCATGTGCACTGCAGGGGAGGCAGATATAACATGTGCAGAGAGAGTTAGATTTGGGTGTGGTGTGTTCAATCTGCAATCTAATTTGCAGTGTAAAAATAAAGCAGCCAGTATTTACCCTGCACAGAAATAAAATAACCCACCCAAATCTAACTCTTTCTGCACATGTTATATCTGCCTCCCCTGCAGTGCACATGGTTTTGCCCAATTGCTATCATAGTTAGAATCTGCAGGCTTGCTATGCAGGAGCAAATATGTATGTATATATATATATATATATATATATATATATATAGGGCACCAATATTTTTCTTGCCTCCGGGCAACTGGGACAAACTTACGCCACTGATCCAGTGGGTGATCAGGGGGAGGAGCAAAGTCCCAAGTGATTGGTCATCAGCTGGGGCGATGACTGAAGATGTCTAAGGTCTGTTGATATTACATGGCACTGCAGCCACTCCACTGTAGAACATACATTCAGACAGTGGGTGGTTCATAAACTTCAGACTATATTGACTATTAATTAGTGCCTCAGTATTCCTCTTCACGTAGTGATACTGCTATAATAACTTAAGGGGGGGATAAATTATGATTCCGAGAGGTATCCGGAATGCTTTACTGGAGTGAACTTATTAGACTATATTTGTTCACAAATACTTACCTGAGCTGATACCAGTAAGGGAGGGAATGCAGGAGACCAAGGAAATCCAGTAACCCTAAACAAAAGGAAAAAGGAAGGGTTAATGCCTAGAGGCTGTTATTAGCAATACATGGAATTTTAAGATGTCACTAACGCATGGATTGGGACAGTGTAATATATATATTATCGACATTGGAGTTCTAAAGCCAGGGAACAGTGGTCTCTAGTGGGGACTTATATATCAAGAGTGTTGATCTGTCAGGATACAGTTGCAACTACAAACAAAAAGATACTTTTGGAACCAACTCAGTGTTACAGCATAACTGCCACTCCATTACACCTTTAAAGGCTACCAGACTATTGATCTTTCTCAAAGGGATTACTGCTAGCACAGCAGAACTATATATATATATATATTTATTTAAGGGTTCTGCGGAGAGGGGTAAACTCAGCTAAAGGAGTTACAGGTTATGTATATATGCATATATATACTTAAATATGTGTTAAAGCACTGAAGGACTACTATTATATGAGAATATAAGGACAATTGGACTAATATTTACTATGTATTGCTAATATTGTCACTAATGTTTAGTTATCAGAAACTTTTGTGTACCATTGAGAGTATGTTATACTACATTTCAACTGAAAAATTCTTACAGTAAATAAGTTAATATTAGTAACAGTTTATTCTGTGTCAAATAACTTACCTCTTTATTGTTTGACAACTAGATGTTCCACGGGTTAACTGGTAAGATTAATGATCATCTGCAGGGAGAGTATAACAGTGAGGTTAAGAAGGGTTCTCCTAAGCTGATCTCTATTTTATAGCTACAAAGCCTATAATAAAAGCTTGGGTGGAGGCACTATAACGAATATTAGCAATATCCCTTAGTACAGTAAGAAAGGGTTACATATGTTACATTACACTGCACAGGACTATGACATATTTTCTATAGTGCATTGCTGTTATTAATCTGGTACATTATCATGCATGTGCTAGCAGTATTTACTATATATATATATATATATATATATATATACAGTATTTATCAAGGGACCTAGACATGCACTCTCTAATGGTTAGCCAAGCCTCTGTGGTGGTTGGCCACATCCCCTCTGGAAACTGGCCACACCCCTTAACATGGGCCCCTACCACTGCATTCTCCTGTTAGTCCCTTCATGCCCCAGTCCGACAGTGACTGGAAATAAAGGAGAGCAGCCTTTTAGCTATTAATTAGCTTGCATGTTAAATCCATACATAATCAATCATTAGAATAAGAGCGCAGAATCATCTTAAGTGTAAATTTAGAAGAGAAATAAGAATAATATATGCATATATACATATTGATGTGTTTATTTGGTGTTTTTCTACTAGTAGTGTACAGTTCTTAATCCAACTATCACATCTACTGCTTGTTGTTATAATGACAGATGAATACACAACCCTGTAAACCTGCCTATTGTTTACTTGTACTGGTATGCTGAAAGAATACATTAAATGTAATCTGGGGTGCTGTGACTCCAGAGTTGTCTCTTTAAATTAATTCTTGTACCTGTAGTATGATATATTAATCCAGGGATTTTCTATCTTCCAGTAGCCTGCAACCACAGCATACCCAGCACGTCAAGCTGGTTATACACTAGGCGATATTGACTATGAATGATTTTGTTAACGACTTACTTACAGAGGAAAGGCTGATCGCTACCCTACCCTGGCAACTGACAAGTCCCTGGCAGTCCTCAAGCTTAGCTCCCTCATCTCACTTCAAGTTTTGGGCCCTACCATCCCAGATACCTGCAAAGCTGTATTCACTGTCCTTAAGCAGCAGTACTTCAAGGTACAGTAAGAAGATTTTTCAAGTCCCACAATGCTATTTGCTGCTGCTCACCACTGTATGCCCCCTAAATTTAAATTGCTGCCCCATTTATGCTATATGCCGCTGGCCACCACTGCATGCCCCCAATTGTGATTTGCTGCCCCCTTTATGGTATATGTGCAGGCCACCACTGTATGCCCACAATTGTGATTTGCTGCCTCCTTTAAGGTATATGTGCTGGCCACGACTGTATGCCCACAATTGTGATTTGCTGCCCCCTTTATGGTATATGTGCAGGCCATCACTGCATGCCCCCGATTGTGATTTGCTGCCCCCTTTATGGTATATGTGCAGGCAACCACTGTATGCCCACAATTGTGATTTACTGCCCCCTTTATGGTATATGTGCAGGCCACCACTGTATGCCCACAATTGTGATTTGCTGCCCCCTTTATGGTATATGTGCAGGCCACCACTGTATGCCCACAATTGTGATTTACTGCCCCCTTTATGGTATATGTGCAGGCCACCACTGTATGCCCACAACTGTGATTTGCTGCCCCCTTTATGGTATATGTGCAGGCCACCACTGTAAGCCCACAATTGTGATTTGCTGCCCCCTTTATGGTATATGTGCAGGCCACCACTGTATGCCCACAATTGTGATTTGCTGCTCCCTTTATGGTATATGTGCAGGCCACCACTGTATGCCCACAATTGTGATTTGCTGCCCCCTTTATGGTATATGTGCAGGCCACGACTGTATGCCCACAATTGTGATTTGCTGCCCCCTTTATGGTATATGTACAGGCCACCACTGTATGCTGCAAACATTATGGTTTTATGTCCAGATCATGTGCAGGATGTAATGCTGCCCAAGTTCAGCCAATATGTGGTATTTTGGCTGAACTCTGGCTTTTTTTAAAGGGGCAATCCCTGACAAGGCATGTGTTTGCCTTATAAGTGATTGCCCCTTTAAAAAAGTCAGAGTTCAACTGGAATCCAGCACATCCAGGTGTCTGTAATAAAATGAAGTTATAGTTAAAATCCATGTATTTAGAATGTTTGTCTTTTTTCATTCTAGCTTCATTCATCCATGGAGGAATGGAAAAGTATTGCTGGGGAGTTTGAGTTGCATTGGAACTTCCTTTACTGTGGAGGAAGCATCAATGGTAAACACGTGAGGGGATAACCCCACATAAAAGGGGTTGGTGGAGTCTGCACAAGATCACTCTATTATTCCCCATCCAAATTTTGGAATTTCACATACATTTAGCAATCAGGGTGGAGCCCGGTATATATGATATTGAACAATACCTTTTTCCTTCCGGTATTTTTCTATTTCTATTATAGTCATAGTTTATTTTGTTACAAATTCGGAAGAAGACATTATTTTCTCAAACATCACAGACACATACACATTTTCGCTCAAAGAGCCATTATGTCAAACCTGTATCACAACATTTCATGTTTATTTGGATAGACAATTCTATTTTAATTGTTGTTATTATTATTATTATTTTTTCTTTTGCCTTATAGCCATTATTTTAAGAGGGTTACTAATAAAAGTTATATTTTAAGTATTACAAGACCACATAATTTTCAATAAAAGTGTGCCCCAGAAGAGACACATAGGGGTATATGCAATTCCGGGCGAATTGCGGCAATTTTTCGTCCGTTTTTTAATTCGACACAATTCGACCGTCGAATTCTGGCCGGCGGGTGCCGGAATTCGACATATTCAATATAAAACGGATTCGACAGTCCCGCTGTCGAAAAACGGGCAAATTGACGGATTTTGATTCGATTTTTAAAAATGTCAAAAAAACTGTAAAAAACCCGAAAAAAAATTGCGTGGGGTCCCCCCTCCTAAGCATAACCAGCCTCAGGCTCTTTGAGCCGGTTCCATAAAAATAATAATAATATTTTAAAAAATATATAAAAAATACTTGTGCCTCCTAAATAGACAAACCAAGTACCTAATCCCTTCTAATATAAATATATATGCTATTACCAATAAAAAAACCACAAAAAAAAACATGTTTTTAAATTTTTTTATTAGATTCCGCCAGCAAAGTGAGGCAGATTGAAAATGACGAATTTACTGTCTAAAAGCACTGTTGTCGATTTTACAATCTTCAATTGAATATATTTTTGTTGAAATGCCGCATTTGTACCATTGCAGAAATGTCGAATTTGTCAAATGTCGAATTTCAAAAAGTCGAATTTGGAAAGTCCGTTTTTTTCACGAAAAGTACTGAATAGCATTGTCGATTTTTTTTTTGGGCGAAAAATGTCCAGTTTTTCGACATTTTCGGGAATTCGACCGCAATTGCATATACCCCTATTTCTTTCTTTTTTTCTTTTTGGCTCCTGTACTATACAGGAACCACATTTTTTACGATAACCCCACCTGCCAACAGTGGATCCTTGTACTATAACTGCAAGGGATTCTTTAGCATTGTTATGATAACCATCGTCAATACAAACTTTGAATTTATATTTGTGGACGTTGTAAAGAATGGCCATGCCTCGGATGGTGGGTTCTCTCTAAAAGCCTCAGTTTACCTACTGCTGAAGAATGCAAGTATGGGCTAAATTTCACGTTCATTGCCGAAGAGGTCTTTGCACTGCACGAGCACGTCACAAAGCTGTATGCGCAAAAAGTGCTGAGCAGTGAGAGGCGTACAGTATCTTCACCTATCGGCTTTCTAGGGCACATCATATTGCGGAGAATGCGTCTGGCATCCTCAGCAATCGATTCAGGATATTCCATACAGCCATCAACTTATGTGTGGACAAGATAGAGGGGGTTGTCTTGGCATGCTATGCCCTACATTATTTCCTGAGGTGGAAGAACACCCAACGAAGGACAACAATTACAGCAGTGCTAGATGCCACAAAACACATTGAGGACATTGGGCCTATTTCAGCATGTATCGCTATTCATAGAAACCGCAAATTGAGCGATTATCGTTAGACTACGCATGCATAGCATTCACATTGCGCACGTGTTAGGGGTAATAGCGCCAGAAATTGCATACAGATCATAATCGTAATGTAGCACTGTTTGACTGACAGGAATCTGGCAGGAAAAACTCAGGCGTGCCTAGGCATTTTTGGGGAGGGTATCTGACGTCATTGCAGACCATTTCCAGGCCATCTCAGTGACAGATTACTGGCAGCCTCAGGCCTACTCACATTTGCTCAGACTGCAAAGATTCTTCAATTTTCTGGGAATTGCGTATGCATCTGCGAGAGGACAGCGATCTGCGATGCATTCACAATTTTGCAGAGGGGATTTTTTCTTCCTGTTGGGGCAGAACTTTTCTACTCGCAGACAGCTTCAATTTCTCAGTATAATGATCCATGCTAAATTAGGCCCATTGATCGGTAGACTTCTGGGACTGCAGAAGGGGCTACTCAAGTGGCTTCTGTATGCGCTAAACAGCTCAGGGAGGATTACCTGACCTATTTCAATGTCCTGGCAGGAAGACTGCATAAAATAAAGTACTATACAAAAAATGAACTACGCCAAAGTTAAAAACATGGACATTTAACATGGTGAGTGTGTACTGTGGAGGTCATTCCGACCTGATCGCACGCTGACATTTTTTGCAACGCATTGATCAGGTCACTACTGCGCATGCATATGCACTGCAATGCACAGGCACGTTGCACGGGTACAAAGCGGATCGTTGCTTGGCTATGGATTGTACGAAGAATCCATTCGCACAGCCGATCGCAATGAGATTGACAGGAAGAAGGCGTTTATGGGTGTCAAATGACCGTTTTCGGGGAGTGTTTGAATAAACGCAGGCGTGTCCAAGCCTTTGCAGGGCAGGTGTCTGACGTCAATTCCGGGACCGAACAGGCTGAAGTGATTGCAGTGGCTGAGTAAGTTCAGACCTACTTAGAAACTGCACAAACTGTTTTTGTACTGCTCGGTGCATAAGCATTTGCACACTTGCACAGCTAAAATACACTCCCCTGTGGGCGGCAAGCATGCGTTCGCATGGCTGCTAAAAACAGCTAGCAAGCGATCAACTCGCAATGACCCCCTGTGCCTCTATTCTACTAGTGAAAAATATTTTTAGTGTTTGAATGTTTTTTTGGGAAAATAATGTTTTATTTATGCTAAAAACTAAATAGTTTTCATTTATGACAATATATGTTCTGATACTGGGTGGCATGCATAAATGGTGGACAGGGTACTATGGGGCATATAATGGCAGGCATGCCTATACATTGGTGGACAGGGTTGTTGGGCATGGGATATACTGGGTATAGACAGGCAGTGCTATACTCACCTAATCCTAATATACAGGCCGCAGTCACCTTCATAGACAGACATGCTTCATGATGGGAAAAATATACCAATGTAATATGCTGCTGCCCATCTATGGGTGCCCCCTATACACAGAGGTGTAGCGTGTAGCCATGGCTCCCGGAGAAAGCTCACGTCACGGCGCCCCCCCTATATACACACAAACACATAGTTCCCAACAGGGAAAAAAGCATTGAACCCCACGGGGAAAAAAACACAATAGCCTCCACAGGGGGGAAAAGAAAAGCACTCTGTAGTAGTGTCGCTTACACACATAACGCCCCCTTTACCAGTGACACTTACACATGTAACACCCCCTGTACCAGTGACGCTTACACATAAAGCCCCCTGTGCCAATGATGCTTACACATGTAATGCCCCCTGTACCAGTGACGCTTACACGTAATTCCCCCTGTACCAGTGACGCTTACACATATAATGCCCTCTGTAGCAGGGATACTTACACATAACACCACCTGTACCAGTTACGCTTAAATACATAACGCCCCCTGTAGCAGTGACGCTTACACGCATAACGCTTCCTGTAGCAGTGATGCTTATATGCGTAACGCCCCGTGTAGCAGTGCCCCTTACACGCATAACGCTCCCTGTAGCACTTATGCTTATATGCGTAACGCCCCGTGTAGCAGTGCCCCTTACACACGTAATGCCCCCTGTACCAGTGATGCTTACACGTAACAACCCCTGTGCCAGTAACGCTTACACGTAACCCCCCCGTACCAGTGACACTTTCACACATAGTGCCCTCTGTAGCAGTGACGTTTGCACACGTAATACCCCCTGTACCAGATATGCTTACATGCGTAACTCCCCCCTGTAGCAGAGACACTTACATGCGTAATGACCCCTGTAGCAGTGATGCTTACACAGGTAAAGCCCCCTGTAGCAGTGACGCTTACACGCGTAACAACCCATGTAGCCGTGCCGCTTACTCGTGTAATGCCCCCTGTACCTGTGACGCTTAAACGTATTGACCCCTGTAGCAGTGATGCTTACGTAACACCCTCTGTACCAGTGATGCTTACACGTAATGCCCCTGTAGCAGTGACACTTACACACATAGCTACCTCTGTATCAGTCATGCTTACACACTTTATGCCACAATCATACACACACACACACACACACACACACACACACACACACACACACACCACATACACACACATACATACCGTACATACATTACACACATACACAGTCACACATACATATACAACGGAGACGTGTCCGGACTGTGGCTGCGTGACGTCACATGCAGCCACTGCGACCCGTAACGCAGCGGTTAGCCCCCTGCCAGCGCAGAGCTACTTGTCAGGTATGAAAGCATCGCTGCCGTGCAATGCTTTTATACATTCCACTCGATGAGTTGCTGGGATAGGTGGGTGTTTGGGGATGGGTTGAGCCCTGCCAGAGAAATGGGGGGTTGTAGAGGAGGAATTGCCGTTGCAAGACAGATGGGTGGGTGGGTGAGGTGGGATAGGGACAATGCTGGGGCCATTGTGGTGTGATGCAATCTGGTATCTGGAATTATGGCACTTTGCTCGGTCAAATGGTGACCGAATGCACGTGTCACAGTGTCGTATATCAGACGCTTGAAAAGGAGTAGTTGTGTTTCCTCCATTTCTTGAATCTCACTGGCTGTGTTGGTGGCAAAAATATTGAATTTATACAGGGGATTCTGAAGAACCTCCTCCATGTGCTTCAAAATTTGTTCAGAACTGAATCGTCTTGAAATGGATTTCCTTGCAGACATCCTCCGCTTGGCCTTGGGGGGTGGCTGAGGTGTCTGCTCCAGATTAGTCTCCTACAGTTCTGCAGGCTCATTGGTGGTAGGGTCCATATACAGGTCTGGAGTACAGAACTGTAAAATAAGAAAGTTACATTAGCTCCATGTAATAATTTTTGAATGTGAAGAACATGCAACAATACAAAAAATTGGTCTATTTACCACATCCAAACTCTCCATTTCCCCCTCTTCCAGCTCCTCAGGATAGAATGGCTCCAGAAAGCTCCATGACGTTTTCTGGGGCTTTTGATCCAGGGTGAATGGGAGTAGGTCATAATACCACAATGATTGCTTCTTAACTTCATCAGCCCCTGCTCCCGAATGTTGTGATATTTCTTGTATGCCTTTAAGAAGACTGTCCTCAAATACTGTACAGTATCTTCTTCTTGACCCAGGGTATGCCAGCATCACTGCTTTGGCATCTACTGTACACAACCAGTTGTTGTAGTGCCTGATTCTTCTTTACTCTGTTGGCATAATCTTTGCTTTTGCTCCACCAGTGACACTCGGTTTTATGTAATCAATGAATCCAGTCCAGAATTATCTGTTCTTTTTCATTGCTATTTCTGTAAACAAATGTAGGGAAAACAAAGATTACTATAAACATATAGTCCACGCAGAATAGTCCAGAGAATTTTAATAACCTATGTACAATACAGAGAGCATTGTTATAGGTGACATGCACTACACACAGCATCCTCATGACCACCAAAATATACATACAGTAAATCCTCCTGTAAAGTGCCAACAAAATCACATAGTGCCCCAGTATAGTGCCTACAAAATTACATAATGCCTCCAGTATAGTGCCATATAATGACATCATGCCCCCAGTATAGTGCCTACAAAATGACATAATGCCTCCAGTATAGTGCCATATAATGACATCATGCCCCCAGTATAGTGCCAACAAAATGACATAATGCCCCCAGTATAGTGCCATATAATGACATGTAGCCCCAGTATAGTACAAACAAAATCACATAATGCCCCTAGTATAGTGCCAACAAAATCACATAATACCCCAGTATAGTGCCATATAATGGCATAATTACCCAAGTATGGTGCCAACAAAATAACTTAATGCACCTCGTATAGTGCCATATAATGACATGCCCCCAGTATAGTACCAACAAAATCACATAATGCCGCCATTATAGTGCCATATAATTACATTATGCCCCAGTATAGTGGCAAAAAAATCACATAGTGCCCCCAAGTATAGTGGCAAAAAACATAACATGGTGCCCCCAAATATAGTGCCCCCAAAAAATGACTTCATGCCTCCAGAATAAAGTGCCATATAATGACATAATGCACACAGTATACTGCCCAAAAAAAATCACATAATTCCCCCAGTATAGTGCCAACAAAATCACATAATGCCCCCAGTATAGTACCAATAAAATCACATAATGCCCCCAGTATAGTGCCTGTAAACATTGATGGTCAGTGGTGTGGGATACAGTGCCAGCACTCTACTTACCGATTAGGGTTGAAGGTGAGGAGGTCCGTGTGGTTGATAAGCTTGTTCAGCTCCATGTGTAGTGCATAAAAGCATACACACTGAATGATATGTACCTTATCATCAGCGATATAGTAAAAATTGACCTGCATGTACAGACAACAGAAGACCTCACTAGCGACTCACGGGAGTGCACATTGGTAATGATATAGGGGGTCATTTCGACCCATTTGCACGCAGCGGTTTGTCGCTGCGGTGCGAACGGGTCCAGAATGCGCATGCACATCGTTGCCTGGCGACAGGGGTCACGGGTTATGACGCGGTTTATGAAGAAAGCGGTCGCAGCGGCAGCTGCAAGAAGATTGACAGAAAGAAGGCATTCCTGGGCGGCACCAGACCGTTGGCGGCCGTTTTCGTGGAGTGGTGGAGAAAACGCAGGCATGGTCAGAAGAACGGAGGGCGGATGTCTGACGTTAAAGCCGGGACCTGCATCGCTGGAGCCGTCGCACAGGGTAAGTAGGTCTAGGGCTAGTCTTCTTTTACACAAAACTTTTTTAGCTTAGCAGGGCTGCACAAGCGATCGCAGCCCTGCTAAGCTAAAATACACTCCCCCACAGGCGTGGACTAGTTGATCGCACCAGCAGCAAAAAGTTGCTGGCTGCGATCAACTCGGAATGACCACCATAGTGCATACACACTTACGATGTTGAGATATAACAGTAATCGGAAGTAATAACATTTAATTAACAGTCTCAAAGGGTTAAGTTGTTGCTTAAAGTTACATTTGGAGCTTCTCATACCTTATACATGAGTGAGGAAGTAATGTATCAAGTTAGGGTTACCCATGTAAGCCTTTGTTTATATGTTACAAAACACTGATTTATTAACATTTATTTCTATAGAACTGACATATTCTGCTGTGCTTTACAATTGTAAACAAAACAGTGCGAAGACTGAGTAATAACAGGCAGAATGTGAGGTAAAAGGGTCATGCTTATTATCTTAAGATGGGTACACACTTGCCGATGTCAGATGTGACATGCAAGATCCCCCAGCAAGCGATAGTGTTCATACGTACTGAACAAAATTGTTTGCTATACTGGATGACGGCACCTGGCCACAGAAGTCTTGTACAATTGGGGTGATTCAGACCTGATCGTAGATGTGCTAAATTTAGCACATCTATGATCAGCTTCCCTGACATGCGGGGGGACGCCCAGCACAGGGCTAGTCCGCCCCGCATGTCAGACCCTGCCCCATTGCACAAGTACAAAAGTATTGCACAGCGGTGATGTTTTTGTACTGGAAGAGTAGCTCCCTGCCAGCGCAGCTCCTGTGTGCTGGCAGGGAGCTACTCGTCGCTGCTCAGGTCGCAGCGGCTGTGCGTGACATCACGCAGCTGCCGTGGCCCGCCCCCCAATGGCCTGTGTTGCCCGTACCATGCCCCCTAAATGGCGGCCAAATGCCGCCATCCCGCCCCATCCCGCCCAGTGATCACCTCTGTCAATCAGGCATAGGCGATCGCAGGGCTGAGCCGGCGCATGCGCACATCAGACCTGATTGCTGCTGTGCAAAACAGCACAGCAGCGATCAGGTCTGAATTAGCCACAATATCTTTAGATTTCAAGGTAAAAATGAAAGATGTTGTGCATTATTAATGACCCGCAGGAGCATGTATCGTTAATGATATAGTCAATACACACTGGACGATATGAATAATAAATCATATCGCCAAGTGTGTACCCAGCCTTAAAGTACATTGCTCTTCTCCTTCCAACAAGTCTGACCTTCTCTCAATCCACACTCCCTCTCTCTATCTGCTCTTCCTCTGACTGCTGCCTTGCCTCTGCACTGATTATGTCCTTGCACTCCTGCATCCAAGATTTCTTTCACACTTCTCCCCTCCTCTGGAACTCACTCTCCCATGCTATCAGAATGACTACCAGCCTACATTCCAAAGCCTATCAGCTCTCTTTAACTTCTTAGCTCATTTCTTCATTTCACTGTCCTCCTTCCTCATTGTTCCCAGTACACCTCCCAGTGAGACCCCAAATCATTTAGGGGGTCTATTTACTAAGCCTTAGAGAGAAATAAAGTGGACAGAGATCTTACAGGCTGTATTTGAAAAATGACAGTTAGGAGCTGGTTGGTAGGTACTTTATCTCTGTCCACTTTATCTTTTTCCAAGATTTAGTATATAAGTCTGTAACCTCTCATGAGCCCCCCCTCCATTACTCCCCCACCCCTCTACTTTGCACCCTTACGCTCTTTAAGGTCATTATCAATGATTTGTTCAGGGTCATTTATTGAAACTTTTACTGTTATTCATATAGTTGTTTCATTTCATTGTTTTTTTCATTTTTTTGTATTTTATATTTTGAAGTGGTTCTGTTTGTAATGTGATTATTTATCTGTGCAGTACTACTTGGTGTAGCCATGTAAAGGATAATAATAATAATAATAATAATAATAATAATAATAATAACAAAAACATTGATTGAAACATCAAAATTCAGAAGCCAAAAAATATAGATTCAAAATGTAAACCCATATGTACTAATAATGTCATATTAAAAGTAGAGGGTCATGCAAAGGAGAAGGGAGTTTACTGTTCAAATACTGTGATGCAATATTACCACTGAATATCTTGATATAAAATGTGCCATGTAGATTACACTCAAGTGCTGTAATAAGCGGAAAGTATCTCTAAACAGGAAATCTTCTTACATATTTAATGTGTACTTCATAATTCACTTGAAATTATAATCTGTAATTATTAGTATTGCAAGGCACAGTATAGAATTTAACACATGTAATGTATAGGTGCTGATATTTTTAAAGTGCTTATGTCAACTGTATGATATGTTCATTAGCAAAAAAAAAAATATCCTAAAGAATCTAAAAACAAACATTAACATTATTTATTCCTATATTCACATTATAGATTAAAAAACCTACATTTTAGAATATTTAATGTTATGAGCAAGTTCTGATATGAATATTTGTTTAGACAAGGAGAATGTCTCGCATCCCCATACATTCTTGTCTGACAATCTCTCACCCTTATGTTGGAAAAAATTAAGATGCCGCCTTCATATTTTATTCAACGTCGGTCCATTGACTTCCTTCCATGTTAATCCTAACTTTCCTCCAGTGGTAAACATGACAAGTTTCACCACCTGGACTAGAGCAGGAATATTTAGGGCTGGACAGTGTTGGCATTAGAACTTTAAACATAATTCTTTATCATTATGTTTAAAGTTCTAATGCTGACATGCTTAGAATGTTTTAAATTACATAACTACTGTGTTGGCATGTCGTGTTGGACATTCCACTGTCCACATTGTCAATGTAGATATTGTGAACATTACCCAATTAACTATATCTCCTAGGGAATCACCTGTTGGACAGGAAGTGCAACAATAAGGGCTAGATGTAACAGAGTGTGGTTTTTGGGAAATTGCGATTTTTTTTGCTGTAAAATAGCATGTTTTCCGGAAATTGCAAATGTAATAGGGTGTGGTTTTGATCAAAAGCGCATGTTTTCTGCCTATGCCAAAAATCGCAAGGTAAAAATCGCATCAAGAATGTGTTCCCATTCACAACCATCAAAACCGCAAATGTAATAGGGTGCAATTTTTCCACTTGCACACAAAACATTACCAAAAATCACCAGAAAAATAGACCAGGTTCAGACTGGCGATTTAGCCAGAAGCATGCATAGATCAGTGAGAACCGTGCATGCTTCTGACTGTAAAAGTAAAGAAATAGTTTTAAAAAAGACGATGTGTAAGTCCCCCCCCAAAAGCATAACCAACCCCAGGCTCTTTGACCTGATCCTGGTTGCAAAAATATGGGGGGAAAAATTAGTAAGGGGGACACATTTATATAGGTCCCTGCGGCCGCAGCATCACAACCCCCAAACTAGTCACCCCTGTCCGGGGTTCCCTGGGGGAGTGGGGACACCTAAAAAAAAGGGGTCCCCCCTCCAGACACTCAAAAGCCAGGGATAAAGCCTGAGGCTGTCCTGCCATCCGTGGGCTGTGGATGGTGGGCGGATAGCCATAAAAGTGTTAAAATAAGAATAAAATAAATTTTGTCTTTTGCTGTGGAACTACAGGTCCCAACAAGCCTCCTCCACATGCTGGTACTTTGAGAACCACAAGTACCAGCATGCGGGGCATTAAAGGGCCCGCTGGTACCTGTAGTTCCACAACAAAAGAAATATCCCCCCCCCAAAACAACAAAGGACACAGTAAAAATGGATTCATTGTATGACATGAAACACTTTTCTACTTGTCTGGTGGCTCAGATAGTTTCATTTTTACTTTGCCATGCTGTGAAGGAGGATGTTATTGTATAATGAGACAATGCTGCTCTTTAACATGGATAGGAAACAATAGGTATAGTTGTAGTACCAACATCGAAATTATTCCGTACATTTTCATAGTTCTACTTGAGATCATTCTTATCTCTTACCTTGAATTTTAATTTGAAAATAAATTGCTTCTTCTATAACTATCGTGTACAGTATATTACCATTAGTTCTACGTGAGTGGGGATTCTGTGTGGGCCACTGGGACTTGCTCCTCTAAGAGCTGCACTCAGGAATAAAAGTAATGCCAGTAGAAGTTCGAAATAGTATCCAGGTCATGGCAATGATTAGCTTGTGCATACAGCGAGAACACTGTAACACAGGAATTGCTATACAACATGCTGCTCAGTGAAATGAATACTACAATTAATAATTGAGCAAATTAGGATCAAATAGAACTTAAGCAGTATTACATTTGTATATCTTTTAATATGCTATGTAAGTAACACTGAAAAAATGTGATAAAGTAGAAAACACCCCAAACAGCAAGTTCTCAGTTACATGCAAGGCCAAAAGCAGATGCGGTACATCTAACCATATTTAGCAATATTAAAGTGCTAAACCTTGCATAAACATACATATGCACTTTAGCAGAGGTTGTGTACATGGCCAATTCTCTCTGTCCATGCAATGGGCATTTCTGAGTGTCAACTGGGTGTCTACCTTGCGAAAAGTATACAAGAGGTCTGTTTTATAGGAGTGGTGTGGGTGTGATGGCAGCTTTCAGTGCTATTACAAGTCATAACTTTCTGGCTATGCAGTATACTCTGGCTATGTGCCAGATTTTTCTGTGCCTGCACCGGTGTCAAGGAACATGATGCTCACACCTTGTTACCGGGGACATCTCTAGTGTGCAGGTACATATCACCAGGTAAAATGGCTGCGGTGGCCATTTTTCCAGGGATTTCTGCAGCTCTGCAGAGTGTTAAGTATAATTATATGGGTGCAGGATGTGTGAGCCCCGCTGGAACCATGCAGTGACATAACTACCATGAGTGCAGGGGGTACAGCTGCTATAGGGCCCAGGCTGTTTTGAGGGCCTGCTGCTCCCCCTGCAGCCAGTCACGGAATGCCTCCAAGGCCTATAGCTTCCCTTCACCCCCCACTAAGAATGGCCACCAATAGCATAAACCACACCCCCATTTACCCATGGCTGCAGCTGCACAAAGGATGCAGCAGGGGGGGCTAACTGGCCGGCTCCAAGTGCTGCAATTCATGGGTATTTAGGGGCGGGACATAATGCTGCAAAGTGCCTGTCCCAATCAGAGACCACTGCTGGAGTCAGGTAATGCTAGCTTCCCTCTCTCTCCCTGACATGCTCTCTCTTGCTATTCTCTCTTTTTTTCTCTCCCAGACACTGCTTCTCTTTCCCTGATGACACTGTCTCTCTATATCTCTCACTCTCTTCCTGACATACTTCCCTCTCTTTATCCTCTCTCCCTGACACTGTCTCTCTCCTTCTCTCTGATACTCTCTATCTCTCCCTGACACTGTCTCTCTCCCTTTCTCTCACCCTGACACTCTCTACCTCTCTGTCCCTGGCACTGTCTCTCTCTCTCTGACACTGTCTCTCTCCCTCTCTCTTCCCGACACTGCCTTTCTCCCTCTCTCTCCCTGAAACTGTCTTTATCTCCCTCTCTCTGACAGTCGCGCTGTCTCCCTGACAGTCTCTCTCCCTATATCTCTCTCCTGACACTGTCTTTCTCCCTGACACTGTCTCTCTCTCCCTCCCTCTCTTTCTCCCCTAATGCTGTCTCTCTCCCTGATGCTGTCTCTCTCTCTCCCTGACATACTCTCCCCCTTCCTGACACTGTCTTTCTCACTCTCTCCCTCCCTCTCTCTCCCCTGACACAGTCTCTCTCTCCCTTACTCTCTCTCCCTGATACTGTATCTCTCTGACTCTCTCTCTCTCCCTGACACCCTCTCTCTCGCGTTCTCTCTTTTCCTCTCTGTCTCTACCTTTTTCTGTCCCACACTCTCTCTTACTCTCTTTTGCTCCCCATTCCCTCTCTCTTTCTTGCTCTTCCCCCTTCTCTCACTCTCTGACACCTCTCTCTGTCTCCTACACTCTCCCTGTCCCTGACACTGTCTCTCTCTCTTTCTCCCTCCCTCTCTCTCCCGCTGACACCATCACTTTCTCCTTCTTTCTCTGACTCTCTCTCTGATACACTCTCTCTTTCTTTCTCTCTCTCCCTGACTCACTGGCACTCCCTCTCTCTCTCGCATTCTCTCTCCCTCTCTGTCTCAACCTCTTTCTCTCTAACACTCTCTCTTACTTTCTCTTGCTCCCTTCTTTCTCTCTACCCTCCCCGACATTCGCTATCCTTCTCTCACTCCCTTCCCTCTCTTGCTCCTTCCTCTTTACTCTCTCTTTGACACCCTCTTTCTCCCTGATGCCCTCTCTCTTTCCCCTCTCATCCCTTTCTCTCTTTCTACCTGACACCCTCTCTCTCTCTCTCTCTCTCTCTCTCTTGCTTTCTCTCATTCCCTCTTTTCACATGAAACCCTCTCTCTTACTCTCTCCCTGACACCCTCTCTTTCTTTTTGTGCCTCTCTTTCTCATACGTCCTATAGGATGCTGGGGACTCAATAAGGACCATGGGGTATAGACGGGATCCGCAGGAGACATGGGCACTTTAAGACTTTCAAAGAGTGTGACCTGGCTCCTCCCTCTATGCCCCTCCTCCAGACTCCAGTTTTAGATCTGTGCCCAGGCAGACTGGATGCACACTGATGAGCTCTACTGAGTTTCTCAGAAAAGACTTATGTTAGGTTTTTTTATTTTCTGGGAGAACTGCTGGTAACAGTCTCCCTGCATCATGGGACTTAGGGGAGAGAAGTCAGACCTACTTCTAGTGAGTTTAAAGGCTCTGCTTCTTTTGGCTACAGGACACCATTAGCTCCTGAGGGTTTGGAACATCAGGTACGCCTAGGGGTTCATTCCCAGAGCCCGCCGTCACCCCCCTTGCAGAGCCAGAAGTCAGAAGACAGGTGAGTAGAAGTAGATCAGAAGACTTCAGTGACGGCATATGAGGTACCGCACAGCGGGCGCGCTGCACGCCATGCTCCCACACAGAGGCACTACAGGGTGCAGGGCGCAGGGGGGGCGCCCTGGGCAGCATAAATAACCTCAATTTTGACTGGCAACAGGGGACATAGTGCCAGGGCACTGTCCTAACCCCCGCCAGTATAAAGATTTTGACAAAAATTGCGGGTCTGAATCGCGCCATTGCGGGGGCGGGGCTTAGCCCGCACAGCTCACTCAGTCAGCGCCATTTTCTCTATCACAAATGCTGGCCCTTCCTCACACTGCTGGCAGTATCAGAGTGTAAAATGGGGGGGGCGCAGTAAATGTGGTAAAATATATGTTAATATATATGGGCTGCAGTTTTGGGCATTGTATAAGTGTTCAAAACCGTCTCTTTAAGCGCTGGGTGATAAGCTAAAAAAACTCTCTCTGTGTTTTCTCTGACAGAAATCACTGTGAGTCTATCCCCTATATGTCGGTAGGTGTTTAATACACACATGTCAGCATGTCTGGAGCGGGGTGCTTCCCACAAACGACTGTGGGAGTAACCCTGTCGGCACCGCTGGCTCCGGATACATGTGTGTCAACATGTTGGTACATGAATGTGTTTCCATGAAAGAAAACTATATGGAGGACTCAGATGTGGGTGGGTGGCCCTGTCGGCACCACCAATATCTGACTGGGTAAAGAATTTGAATGATAATATGATGCATATCAGAAACTATACATGAATATATATAGTGAGTTTGCATAAATCTGTGGCCCAGCCACAGACGTAGAAATATCTATGGATGTCATAGTCAGAGCTATATTTCTCTCAGTCCCCTCGAGGTCGCAAAAAATTGGTTATTTTACCCAGTTACTACTCCCTGAGATCGACACGGATACTATTTCCTGGGTCGACCGTAATGTTTCCTGATTAGATCCGAATATATAGCAATCAGTACATGATTAGTATACATTAAGAACGTATTAACGTCACTAGGGACACTGTGAATACTGAGGTAACGTTCCTTCTTCTCATGTGCTGAGCGCTCTATTTCAAAAAGTCTAGGTCAGTCCTGACAGGATAGTTTCAAATCCTCAAGGGAATTGCGATTGTTTATTCTTTTCCCGCCAAGTATAGAATAAAGTGGGAACCCCTGTTCTGCACGGGGTCCTGTCACAAAGGATTGCATGCAGGAAGCTATGTGATATTCTAATTATGTGTCCTTGAGTATGTGAGTTAGACCTGCCATTGCATGCGCATGGGGGAGTTGTAGTATTTAAAAAAAAAAAAGGGTCGGTTAGCTGGTCATCCAATTCATATACCCTGGGGAGAGATGGGATACTCCTTACGTTGGGTCATATCAAGGACACTGCAGCATACTTTCGTGAGACTGCAAGATATAGGACTCTTGGATTTGCAGACCAATTCCATGGCGGTCTCGGCTAGAAGGGCATTGTGGATTCACCAATGGAAGGCTGATGCTGACTCCGAGAGGAAAGAGTCTTTTCTCTATGAAGGTAAAGCCTGGTTTGGTGACGGCCTAGTTACTTTGATCTCGGCAGATGCCACTGGTAAGTCTACCTTCTTGCCCTATGTTCCCTCACAATGGATGATGACGCATCATTGTAGGATGCGGTCATTTCAGCCGAATAGATACAGATTCCCCTCTTCTTTGCAGGTTCAGGAAGGAGAAAAAGGAAGAGGTCAGCTGCCTCTTCAAAATTACGGAAAAATCATCATCTGTTTCTGCTACATACACACCATAATGCTGGGCCTCTCTTGTGGGAGCCCACACAAGTGGGAACATATCTAAAACTCTTCAGTCAGTCCTGGATCAATCCTGGACCCGTGGGTTTTAAGAATAGTGTCCCAAGGGGGCATACTGGAGTTTCCGGAAGTTTGCCTCACCGATTTTTCAAATCGACCATACCAATTCGCCTCCAGAAGGGGAGGTGGTAGGCGACGCAACAAGGGTTGTGTCAGTATCAGGTCATTGTCCTGGTGTCCCTGTCAAAATTGGGAACAGGCTACTATTCAGGCCAATCCTAAATCTGAAATCCCTCAATTTCTTCTTAAAGAAATCCAAATTCAAGATGGAGTCTCTCAAGGCAGTGATCTCCAATTTGATTGAAGGATAAAGGTGGTCTAATTATGTTTTCCTCCACATTAGCTTATCTGAGGGTGCAATTCAGGATTGTCATTACCATTTTCCCCAGGGTGGTGGCGGTAATGAGGGTTTTCCTTCACTTATAAGGAGTCACTCGTTTCCCGTACTGCGACGGTCTCCTGATAACGGCGAGATTAAGAAAACCAGTTGGTGCAAGACGTTGCACTCTTCCTGACAGTTCTTCGACAACATGGTTGGATCCTGAATTTGCCAGAATCACTGTTAGTCCCAACGACGCGGTTGTTGGGGTTTTGGGAATAATACTGGATACAGAACGGCTGAGAGTTTTCTTGTCTTCCAGTGGAAAAGCTCCTGATGATCCAGAGTCTGGTCAGACCAGCAAGTGGGTCAATCCTTCAATGCCTTCAATTGCTGGTGAAGATGGTTGCAGCCTACGAGGCCATTAATTTGGCAGGTTTTAGGCCAGGGTGTTCAAAGGGGACCTGTTGGACAGGTGGTCCAGTTTCCACCTACACATACCCCGGAGGGTAATCCTGTTTTCCAAGACCAGAATCTCACTCCTTTGGTGGCTGCGCCATTCTCCTTGCATAAAAGGGCGCAGGTGCGGGATCCAGGACTGGATCCTAGTGACCACAGATGCATGACTCCGGGGCAGGGGAGCAGTCACACAGGGGGAAAACTTCCAAGAAAGAGGGTCAAGTTAGGACTCTTGTCACCACATAAACGGTTTAGAGTTAAGGGCTGTTTACAATGGTTTTTCTACAAATGAAAAACGGTGCAGCAATGGAAGAAGCCAAAAGGATTTTCCGCTGGGCGAAAAAATTATACAAGCGCTCTGTCAGCGAGGTTCGTTCCAAGAGTGGACAACTGGGAAGCTGACTTCCTCAGCAGACATGTTTTCCATCTTCGTCAAGAGGTCTTCACAGAAGTGACAAGTCTTTGGGGAATTCCTCAAATAGACATGATGGCGTCTCGTCTCAACAAGAAACTTCAGTGATATTATTCCTGGTCGAGGGACCATCAAGCAATAGCAGTGGACCCACTAGTGACACCGTGGGTGTGTCGGCCGGTGTATGTATTCCCTCTGCTTCCACTATTTCCAAAAATGCTAAAGATCATAAGAAGAACAGAGGTTCAGGCGTTCCTCATTGTTCTGGTCTGGCCAAGAAGGGCTTGGTATCCAGATCTTCAGGAATCACTCATAGGAGATCCCTGGCCCCTGCCTCTATGAGAGGCTCTGTTACAGCAGGGGCCATGCGTGTATCAAGTCTTACCGCGGCTACGTTTGACGGCTTGGTGGTTGGACACCGGATACTAGCACGAAAGGATATTCCCAGGGAAGTCATTCCCACACTTCTTCAGGGAACATTACCACCATAGTTGGAGAAAAAATGTGTCTTGGTGTGAATCCAAGTAAGCTCCTACGGAAGAATTTCAGTTAGGACGGTTTCTCCATTTTCTGCAAGCAGCTGTGGATGCGGGCCGAGCGTTAGGCTCAATTAAAGTACAAATTTCGGTCTTATCAATTTTCTTTCAAAAAGAATGGGCCTCCCTTCCAGAAGTTCAGACTTTCATGAAAGGCGTGCTGCACATCCAACCTCCATTTGTGCCCCCAGTGGCACCATGGGATCTTAATGTGGTGTGGCAGTCCCTTCAATCACATTGAGTTTGACCTTTGCAGAAGATAGAGTTGAAATTTTTCACTTGGAAAGTGGTCAAACTATTGGTCTTGGCAGCCGCAAGGCAGGTGTCTGAGTTGGCGGCCTGGTCTCACGAGAGCCCTATTTAATCTTTCATGATAATAGAGCAATGTTGAGGACTCGTCAACAATTTCCGTCAAAGGTAGTTTCATCTTTCCACATGAACCAACCTATTGGGGTGCCAGTGGTTACTGACACCTTCGCTGAGGAAAAATCTCTCGATGTAGTTAGGACCTTGGAGATTTATGTCGCCAGGATGGCTCGTCTGAGGAATACAGACACTCTGTTTGTCCTGTAGGCTCCTAACAAGATTGGGACTCCTGCTTCCAAGCAGACTATTACTGGATCTGTACTACGTTTCAGCATGATCATTCTACGGCTGGATTGCCGTTACCGGAATCAGTGAAGGCCCACTCTACCAGACAGTTGGGCTCATTCTGGGCAGCTGCCCGGGGGGTCTCAGCATTACAACTCTGCCGAGCAGCTACTTGGTCGGGTTCAAACATTTTTGCGAAATTTTATAAGTTTGTTACCCTGGCTGATGAGGACCTCATGTTTGGTCAATCGGTGCTGCGGAGTCATCTGCACTATCCCGCCCATTTTGGAGCTTTGGTATAAACCCCATGGTCCTTATGGAGTCCCCAGCATCCTCTAGGACAGGGGTGGGCAATTATTTCAGCTGAGGGGCCACTTGACATTTCCTGTCAGTATCCGAGGGCCACACACAAAATAGCAGCTCCCCCCACTTGCCAAAAATATAGGGACGTGGCTTCATGTGGAAGGAGTGTGGACAAAAAATAATACAGATTCGTATTAGGCTGCACAATAGTCTCCATTATTCAAATTGCGCCACTTACACACATTACAGCAGGTAGAGCCCCCTTTTACACAGTACGGAAGGTAGAGCCCCCTTTTACACAGTACGGAAGGTAGAGCCCCCTTTTACACATTACAGCAGGTAGAGCCCCCTTTTACACATTACAGCAGGTAGAGCTCCCTTTTACACAGTACTGCAGGTAGAGCCCCCTTTTACACAGTACGGCAGGTAGAGCCCCCTTTTACACATTACAGCAGGTAGAGCCCCCTTTTACACATTACAGCAGGTAGAGCTCCCTTTTACACAGTACGGAAGGTAGAGCCCCCTTTTACACATTAACATTTTATTTAGGATAATTATTGCGCAGCAAGCAAATTATCCAGTGTCTTATGGCCCCTGGGGAAAGGTGTGACACAGTGATAGGACACAGGGAGTGTGACACAGTGACAGAACACGAGGGGTCACAGATAAGAGCCGGCACACACAGTCCAGTCTCCGGGGGCAGCCAGCATCTTTGGGGAAGCTGGACATGCCCCCGGAGCGAAAGAGAAAATACCCGCCAGGCCACACCCCTTTTAAATTAGGCCACACCCTTTTTGGGCACCACACGGCTTGAGCGGGGGGGGTGTAATAGTACAGAGTGCGCTCCGGGTGTCACCACACCCGGTGACGCCTCTGGGCGACACGGTGACAGAACACCGTGGGGGTGACACGGTGACAGAACACGGGGGGGGTGACAGTGACAGAACACCATGGGGGTGACACAGTGACAGAGCATGGGGGGGTGACACGGTGACAGCACACGGGGGGGGGGGGGTGACAGTGACAGAACACGGGGGGTGTGACACAGTGACAGAACACGGGGGGGGGGTGACAGTGACAGAACACCATGGGGGTGACACAGTGACAGAACACGGGGGGGGTGACACAGTGACAGAACATGGGGGGTGACACAGTGACAGAACACGGTGGGGGTGACAGTGACAGAACAGGGGGGGGTGACACAGTGACAGAACAGAGGGGGGTGACAGTGACAGAACACGGGGGGGTGACAGTGACAGAACACGGGGGGTGTGACACAGTGACAGAACACGGGGGGGGTGACAGTGACAGAACACCATGGGGGTGACACAGTGACAGAACACGGGGGGGTGACAGTGACAGAACACGGGGGGGGGTGATGCAGTGACAGAACACGGGGGGGGGGTTGACAGTGACAGAACACGGGGGGGTGACACAGTGACAAAACAAGGTGGGGGTGACACGGTGACAGAACACGGTGGGGGTGACACGGTGACAGCGCACGGGGGGGGGGGGGTGGCAGTGACAGAACACGGGGGGGTGACACAGTGACAGCACACGGGGGGGTGACAGTGACAGAACATGGGGGTGTGACACAGTGACAGAACACGGTGGGGGTGACACGGTGACAGAACACGGGGGGTGTGACACTGACTGAACACGGGGGGGTGACAGTGACAGAACACGGGGGTGTGACACAGTGACAGAACAAGGTGGGGGTGACACGGTGACAGCACACGGGGGGTGTGACACGGTGACAGAACACGGGGGGTGACAGTGACAGAACACCATGGGGGTGACACGGTGACAGAACACAGGAGGGGTTGGTACAGCGAGAGCTAAAGATCTCTCCCCCCAACCTAAAAACAGTCTGACACCACTGCCCGCACACACAAATAGGCACACACAAATACGCACACACAAATACGCACACACACACACACACACACACACACACACACACACACACACACACACACACACACACACACTTTCTCTCACTCACTTTTCCCATTAAATTACTGATCTGGCTGGCAGTGGTAGGAAGGATGGATCTGCAGCAGTCTGGCTCTTGTCCCGTGTGGCTCGGCCCCCTGATGTCCCGTGTAGCCCCGCCCCTTCATCGGCACGTAGCCCCGCCCCCTTTTTCGGCTGAACACAGCCGTTGTCACTGGGGAGTCTGGAGGCGGGAGGAGGAGGCTGCTACAACGCAGCAGCAGGTGAGAGAGGCGCCGCCGGCAGCTTGGAGGTACTGCAGTGCAGAGCAATGACAAGCAGCTCAGCTGGTCGGGCCGCTTGTCATTGCTTTCTGGTGGGAGGCAGTGGGCCGGGCAGGATCGGTTTGCGGGCCGCATCCGGCCCGCGGGTTGTATTTTGCCCACCCCTACTCTAGGACGTATGAGAAAATAGGATTTTAATACCTACCGGTAAATCCTTTTCTCTTAGTCCGTAGAGGATGCTGGGCGCCCGTCCCAGTGCGTACTGTATCTGCAGTTATTGATTAGGGTTACACACAGGTTGTGTTATGGTGTTTTATCAGCAGAATGCTGAAAATTCTTCATGCCGTTGGCTAGGGTTCTATTGAATGCCACGTTTTGCGGCATGCTTGAGGTGTGAGCTGGTAAGATGCTCACCGTGATTTAACAATAAATTCTCTCCTCAAAATGTCCGTCTCCCTGGGCACAGTTCCTTAAACTAGCGTCTGGAGGAGGGGCATAGAGGGAGGAGCCAGGTCACACTCTTTGAAAGTCTTAAAGTGCCAATTTCTCCTGCGGATACGTCTATATCCCATGGTCCTTATGGAGTCCCCAGCATCCTCTACGGACTAAGAGAAAAGGGTTTACCGGTAGGTATTAAAATCCTATTTTCTCTCTCCCCCTGACACCCTTTTTGTTTCTCACTCCCCTCACTCTCTCTCCTGCTCCCCTAAGGGTCATTGTAATGACAATGGCAGGGGGTGGTCCATTTCAAGATTTTGCTATGGGGCGCACAAAGTTCTAGTTACGCCCCTTGGCCAACGTACACCATACACCCTTCACCTATTATAGATACACCAGTGCTCATGCAGCATGCTTCATACAGGGATTCATGTCTGCAAAAAAGCAACTGTACAAAACCATGTTCACTGCAGGTGGGTCAGATGTCACATGTGCAGAGAGATTTAGATTTGGGTGGGGTGTGCCAAACTGAAATATAAATTGCGTGTAAAATTAAAGCTGTCTAACATTTGTGGGCTACATGCAAAAGCAGACAGTATTTACCCTGCAGAAAAAGGTGCTATCACTGTTGTATACATAGAAGCAGCAGTAATAGCACTCATATGGTAATGCAGCAGGAGGCATCACGCCTCCTGCAATACTGATCTGACCCATGTAGACATGCAAGCTGTGCATAGCAGAGGCCAGGAAATCTCCATGCAACAACAGAGATCTCTGGTCTCTTCCTTCCCCCTAAATGGCAGCGACCAGTGGCGGCTTCAGAGGTGTGGCTGCAGAGCAGTCCAAATTTCAAATAAGGGAGTCACACCAACTGCCAGTGTCAGTTTGGGTTGACAGTTGGTGTGGCTCCCCTATTTAAAATTTGGACTGAGCTGCAGCCCCACCTCTGGTACCACCACTGTCGGTGATGCACCTGCATTTTAACAAAAAAGGCTGTCACCACAGACTCCCCGCTAAACGGCATCAGCCAATCACTGACCGTCTGATGCCGGACCTGCATCCTGTGTCGCAGGATCCATTTGTACAAGCGTAGAACAGGTCCTGCGCATTTGTAGTAATTATACAGCTCAACTTACAGCAAATGCTGATCAGAAATACACACCAAGTGTACATTTCTTTAATGAGGAGGTTTTTTCTTTATAAAGCAATTAAATTATGGCAAAAAGTGAAAAAAAAAATATTATCATGACCCCTAATTACCTGTACAATTAATTAGTCATGGTCAGATGCCTGTGAGATCTTATTATTTACTACACCATATTTTCTATCCAATTAAATAACACATCTGACAAATAAGTCACTGATTTATTGAATACAGCTTGAGTCTATAATTACAGCAGCGTTGGCTGCAAGAGAGAAGCATTTATTATGGTCAAATTCTGCGGAGCACCTGGGTACAGTAAAGCCTTATACATTAGCAGCTAAATGGGGGCTAGTAAAAGATGGCATTGATCATCAATAGTGTAATTCACAAGGTGGTTCATAATCATGAATGGAGGTCAGGAACAAACGTGCGAAACTGTTACTAAAAACATGAATTATAGACTACTCCTTTATGTTAACAGACTTCTGAAATGACTGCAGTATTCTCCATCACATTATATTTTTACAATATATTCACCTTCGTACTGTGTTACTTGAAAATGTCAATATTTGTTCTACTTCTATCATGTGAATTTACCTGTCTCACCTCCAGAAGAATATGTGTGTTGACCTTTCACATCAGTTAGCCACACAGTTTTTCATATACAGTATACTGTATTCCTTTGGATTTTTCCTACAATAACCTTTCTGCACTAGCCAAGCAAACTTTATACTGTTTTATATTGTCATATAGTAAGGCAAATGACCAGCCTTGATCTAAAGTTAAAAACAAAACCCCTAGTGAGATTTTTCTTTGCCAATTTAGCATTGCAAGAGGTAAAACAATCCTACCAGATGCCAATAATTGCAGCCAGATACATTCCCTGGATCAATAAAGCCAATAATAACCTTTACTAATTATAGCTACAAAAAATATTTCTTGTAAAAAAGGCATTTAATCCATTTTTTAATTAAATTACTGAATTTACACCTTGAACACTTCATGTTTGAAGAATTTCTTAACCTTACAATAAAGAACATCATCCTAGACCACAGGTTCTCAAACTCGGTCCTCAGGACCCCACACAGTGCATGTTTTGCAGGTCTCCTCACAGAATCACAATTGAAATAATGAGCTCCACATGTGGACCTTTAAAAATGTGCCAGTGAGTAATTAATACACCTGTGCACCTACTGGGTTACCTGCAAAACATGCACTGTGTGGGGTCCTGAGGACCGAGTTTGAGAACCTCTGTCCTAGACCAATGGTCCTATTTCCAGTCACAGCTGATGACCTATTTTCCACTGCATGAGCCTTGGCATAAAAACTGATACTGTAGATACATTTTTGTATCGCTAATGCATATACTTATGCATATGAATGATATTATCTTTATAGTGTCTCTTTTCTAAAGTACACAAACAACACCAGTTTTTGTAACCTTTCTATTAATGTTATTAAAAAGGTCGCACACTTGTCTCAAGTTCTTTTCCTTACAGTGAGAGTCCAAAAACTACACTCCATATTTAATATATGGTCGAACTAGTGACTTAATTATGTGCATTTACTGTTTACCCCATTTTTTGCAACTCTGGATTGTTTACATCTTTGCAGCCATTGCCTTTCATTGTTTGCTGCTAATCAGATTTTTACATTTCCACAGTAGCTAATTTTCCCAGTTATATTCCATTGAATGCCCCTATAACATAGTTATCACCATGGATTGGTTGTATAACCCTACATTTATGTACATTACATTTACTGTGCCATGTTGAGTACTAGTTTGGCACATTGTATTTATCTTTCTATGGCAGGTAATATACAGCTCAATTGACTAACTCTGTGTAAGTTATGGATAAACTTACTAGGTATCAGCATCCTAGTCAATATTCTTCTAGCAAGTCTCTCTGTTACAAGTACAAGCTGCCAGTAATCGGCTTTCAATCAACACACACACTCAGCAGATGGTTGTTCCTGGCAGTTAACCACCTCATTACTTCAGTGTACATTGTTTGGTTTCCAGTGCATATTCTTTCCTACAATCTTCAGTCATCATATCTTGTCAAGCCTGCCTACAGTTACCATTCCAGTATCCTGCCAAACTGACCTGCAATTAACATCCAGGTCGCTAAGCAGTGAGCCGCAGAGGGCCACATAACAGTACTGGTGATCATAAGCTCAATAATGCCATTCACAAACAAATTTATTTTGAGTGCCATAAAAAGGACCCCCTGGGAGTTTTTCATGTACCACCTGGATGCCCTGTTGATGGAGTACCATAGTATACAGGGACGATAAGTCTGTTCACACAAACCACATATTCTCAGATACGAAATACAAATCCCCAAGGAAGGGGAAGGACAAAAGAAACCAGGTATAATTCAAGGTGCACTCTCATTATAGAGGTGGTCATCGAACCTCTCTTTTCTTACCCAGCACGAGACCATATTAGATTTTTCTTAAATCTATTATATATATACCCAACTACGTGTATATCCCTGTGAATCAATTAGAGTAAGCGGCATCATGGCTGGATTCAGTTTAAGTAAAGATCTAGGCAGTAGACGTGATTATAGAGCATATTCTCAGATACATCAATAAGATTTTTTATTAGATCAAGAAAATGCATAGTGTCATGTACATAGCTGCCAATTTTAGTCACCATGGGTGGTAGTATCGGGAACTGCACTATATACTATAAAACAAAGCCTTTAGCACAAATATTGGGTCCGCCAGGGTGCCTGTCCAGTCATTTGTGTATTTTGGACAAGGTTTATAAAATAGGGCACAGTGGTGAATCTACATTAAGAAAATTACTTAACTGAATGTCTATCCAACCAGCAGATTACAGTATGTTATATTAAAGTATCAATATTTTCTTTACTCCTACACATTGGATTCCTATAAAGTCTATATGTATCAATGTCATTGGGCCTTAATGTCACTGTCATAGTCTGTCAAAATCATCACTGCCACACCACTCCCCTTATCACTGGTCAGATCACTATTGACGTGTTCTTACAATGATTTGATTGCTGACCACTGAGATTTATTGACGTTAGTTGTGTGTATGATAGGGATACTGAGTTCATCATACTGTAAGTCATCCTTAAAAAGGCCATAGTGTTAGGATTGAATGTAGATGGATCAAAACTAGGTTTGTGGAAAATGATTTCTGAATAAGCTGTATTACAAACAACAGAGTCCACAAAATGATCTCTCAACTGGAATTTGTGACCCAGTTTTATGTGGTCAATGTTAATAGCAAAAGAATCTCAGTTGAGTGGTGGTACAAACTTAACAACCATCTCTAAAAGTGACTGTTCACCAGATGTTAAATTGTGTAACGACAAATAGAACACTGTACGGGCTATCAGTCAAAGGTGCTTCCAAGAATTAACTCCGCCTGAGCGGACAACACTATGGAAGAAATATTAAAAGTATATACTGTAAATTATGTATGTTATAGGAATATTAAGGCTTAAGTAGTCATATTTAACAAGACTTTAAAGAGGAATTTTTACTCTTCCCACGTGCACATGTACAGATAAATAGATGTGCTTATGTGCAGACATAAAAGCATTAATTAATGTCTCAGTTAATTAAGCTTACATTTTTTGCATATATGTCTTAAAAGTTTGCATGGCTGATTTATATATGTTTTTATTTTCCCTTTTTAAACCCACTATTCTCTTGATACAAAAATAATGCACATTATATAACAGATAGTTGCAAATCTTACACTTTTGTTTTAGTCTTCTTCCCTAGAGCTACCAGTAGGCAGAGAATGAGTGCTTCTGCTCACATTTCTTCACTTAAGTTTTGCCCTTTGTAGGAGATGAAAACTCTCCCAGGTCTTTCTTGTGCTCATTGGTTTTATCAGAAACTCTGAACTGAAGCTAACTTTAATGACTTGTTTTCAGTTTATGAGCTAGAATGCTACTCATTTTTGCTATAGGAAAAACATTATGTAGCCAATAAAATGTCTACTATTGATTGACTGATGCAGTGTTATGTATAGAGAGGTCACGCTTCTTTGGTTGTCTCTAGTTACTATTAAATGGCAAAGTGAAGATTTCCTGCAAATAGGTTTGTATTTTCTCAGCTATGGTACATGCTGTCAAACAGTTTGAAAGACTAACAGCTATTTTTCACAGTATTCCTGCCTTACATGACAGATTTATAAACCATGCTACAGTAGGAGACCATTGTTGAGTTAAAGATAATGTTTGTTTCAGATGTTTCTTATTCTTTAAGCAGTTTCTATGTTTGCTTTTAGGACTTAGATAACATTAATTAAGCCAATATAAAAATAGTTTAATAGTGGATTCAACTGCAGTATATTTCACAATCTAAATAAATTAGATCTTTGAATCTAATCTGATATGGCACAATAGTTGATTAAACTGAACAGATTACAGTAGTTTCATACTTTTATATATGACCAATAAAGTATAATCTATATATATAAAAATGTATGTATGTATGTATGTATGTATGTATGTAGGTATGTGTATATCAAGCCTAACTCTGAAATGCCTGGAGCAATTAACACCAAACTTGGTACACACATGACTTACAATCTGGAAAGAAATACTATGGGGGTAATACACCACTAGCACCCCTAGGGGTGGGGGTGGAAAGGGGTTGACATGTAAAAATCCATAGTTTTTTTCGAGTATAACCCTGGAATGTCTGGAGCAATTTACACCAAATATGGTACATATATGAATTACAATCTGGAAAGAAATACTGTGGGGGTAAGACACCCCTATGACCCCTAGGTGTGGAGGAGGAACGGGGGTGACATGTAAAAATCCATAGGTTTCGGGCATAACTCTGGAATGCCTGGAGCAATTTATACCAAACTTAGTACACATATGTCTTACTATCTGGAAAAAAATTCTGGTGGGGTAAGACACCCCTAGCACCCCTAGGGGTGGGGGTGGGAAGGGGGTGACATGTAAGAATCCATAGTTTTTGGGCCTATCTCTGGAATGCCTGGAGCAATTTACACTAAACTTGGTACACATATGACTTACAATCTGGAAAAAAATACTGTTGGGGTAAGACACCCCTAGCACCCCTAGGGGTGGGGGTGGGAAGGAGGTGACATGTAACAATCCATAGTTTTTCGGGCATAACTCTGGAATGCCCGGAGCAATTTACATAAAACTTAGTACACATGAGGGGCATGGCCAAGCGGGCTGAGGAGGAAGATGTGCCGCTGCTGTGCTCCGGACCTCGGCTCCCTTTAACATCCTGGGAGCTGAGACACAGAGGCCCCCGGCACCCTGCCCGCATCCCTTCCCGGCCAGCCAGGTACGAGACGTCTGGGGGTGGTCGCACGGGGCCGGGAAACGCTGCCATCGGCTCCCGTGAGACGCGGCCTACCTAGCCGCCTCGAGTTCGGAGGTCGGCGCCAGGACTGTCACCACGCACGCTGGATGGCGTGCGACGGCACATAAAGATGCTCTGGGACCCAGAGGGTCCCCCACCAATTGCATATACCTGGCACATAAAGGGGTTCTTGGCCAAGTCCCCTCACAAGGGCACTCACAAACAAACCAGTATATTATATTACACTGCACAAGTCTTCCCCATAGCTGCAGCTCTAGTCATAACACCTACTGCTGGGGAGATTGCTGGACAGAGGAGGAGGTGGACAGGGGCTCCTGCATATTCCCCTAACCTCTGGCAGATGTTGTTAGGCCAGGCTGTCTGAGGTCTCAGGTTTGGGAGAAGCACTTTACTACTGTGTTGTTTCTTAGAATTTACTGGCTTCAACAGCAGTGCCACTTATGGATAAATATATGGCCAAGCAGGCCAGGAGCACGAAGGGGAGCCAGGTGGGCAAGGGTCGTGGAACCGACATGCCGTCTTCAGCTTCACCCGTTTCTCCTGGGACCAGACGAGGTGACGTTACTGGGGAACAAGTCTCTGCTGCTCTTCCTAATGCCGCTGCTGACTCTCTCACCTCTCAAGAATTAACTGTTCTTCTGGCATCACTTTTAGACCAAAAATTGGCACCACTCAAGGATTCTATTGATTCTGCACTCACACAGCTCACGAAACAAGATCAATGTCTTTCTGAAGCGGAGCAACGTTTATCCGATTTAGAAGATGAGCTCACTACGGCTAAAGACACTATTTCTAACCACGAGAAATCGGTGCTATCCGTGGCGGACAAGCTAGAAGATATGGAAAACAGGAATTGTAGAAATAATATCCGTATTATTGGGTTTCCCGAATCCGCCAAGTATTCGGAACTGATATCTTTGGTTTCTGAATGGCTGCCTCAAGAATTGGGCTGTGTTCCGACTGGCTCATCACTACTGGTGGAAAGGGTACATCGGGTGGGCCCTGACAGACCGGCTACCAGGGATCACCCCCGTCCTGTAATACTACAAATCTTAAACTACGCGGATAAAGTGAGGCTGCTGGAGGCTTATCGTAAGCATGATGATCTCCGTTACCAAGGTGCAAGACTCTTATTATTCCAGGACTTTTCGTATCTGGTGGCTATGAAGCGACATGAATATGCCCTGACCTGCAAGAAATTATTTGATTTGGGTTGCTGTTTTTCATTATTGTATCCTGCAAAACTTCGTGTTTTTCATAATGGCAAACCCCACTTCTTTGATTCACCGCAGGCGGCAAAGAACTTTGTGGACTCCTTCTCCACCAGATCCGCGACACATGGATCAGACGTGGACTAACGATGAGTAGTTTAGCTTACTTTAACATCTTATTGTTTCTTTCATGTTCAAGTTTTCAGGTCTTATAACGGGTCTCCGGACCTCTGTTATATACGTCTCCATGTTTGATATGCAAAGGTTAGCTAGGAGTTGTAACTGCACCTTATTTATGTTTGCTTTTGTAGTCTTATTATTACTACCTTCACTGTCTCCGTGGCCCCACATTACTATATTATACTATTGTCGCCATGGTTGATTACCAATGTTATGTAATTTCATGCTGTGTTCTCTCTCCCCTTGTCCCCTCCCCTCTGGTCTTACTGTTCTTGTATTGGACATTGGCAATCGGATAGATTGCCCCCCTGGGTTCAGAAAAGTTACAAGTTGTTTAAGATATTGCTTATTCGGTTTATTGGTTTGGTTATCTGGTGTTTCTATACAGGTTTGACACAACACTCTAGGTACTCACACTATTATTCCCGCCCGCTTGCTGGGACGGGCAGGACACATCTACTACTTACACTTATGATTAATTTGTGGCCTAGAGTAGGTATTGGATAATATGTCTACTCACAGAGATCGCTCCATTAGCACTCAATCCTCCCTAAAGTTTGTTACTTGGAATGTGGAGGGCTTAAATTCCCCCATTAAGAGACAAAAAGTATTATCCCATTTAAAACGCCTTAAGCCGGATGTTGCATTCTTGCAAGAGACCCATTGGGATGTAAAAGACCCTAACACTCTCAGGGGACCCTTGGTGGGAGAATTTAGTACACATGAGGGGCGTGACCAAGTGGGCTGAAAAGGAAGACATGTCACCGCTGTGCTCCGGACCTCGGCTCCCTTTAACATCCTGGGAGCTGAGACACAGCGGCCCCCTAGCACCCTGCCCGCTACCCATCCCGGCCAGCCAGGTACGAGATGTCCGGGGGTGGTCGGGCGGGGCAGAGAAATGCTGCCATCGGCTCCCGCGAGACGCGGCCTACCTAGCCGCCTCAAGTTTGGAGGTCGGCGCCGGGACTGTCACCACGCGCGCTGGATGGCGTGTGACGGCGCATAAAGATGCTCCGGGACCCGGAGGGGCCCCCACCAATTGCATATACCTGGCACATAAAGGGGTTCTCCGCTGAGACCCCTCACAAGGGCCCTCACAAGCAAACCAGTATATTAAATTACACTGCATAAGTCTTCCCCATAGCTGCAGCTCCAGTCATAACACCTACTGCTGGGGAGATTGCTGGACAGAGGAGGAGGTGGACAGGGGCTCCTGCATATTCCCCTAAGCTCTGGCAGATGTTGGTAGGCCAGGCTGTCTGAGGTCTCAGGTTTGGGAGAAGCACTTTACGACTGTGTTGTTTCTTAGAATTTACTGGCTTCCACAGCAGTGCTACTTATGGATAAATATATGGCCAGGAAGGCCAGGAGCACGAAGGGGAGCCAGGCGGGCAAGGGTCATGGAACCGACATGCCGTCTTCAGCTTCACCCGTTTCTCCTGGGACCAGACGAGGTGACGTTACTGGGGAACAAGTCTCTGCTGCTCTTCCTAATGCCGCTGCTGACTCTCTCACCTCTCAAGAATTAACTGTTCTTCTGGCATCACTTTTAGACCAAAAATTGGCACCACTCAAGGATTCTATTGATTCTGCACTCACACAGCTCACGAAACAAGATCAATGGCCCTCATTCCGAGTTGTTCGCTCGGTAAAAATCTTCGCATCGCAACGATTTTCCGCTTAATGCGCATGCGCAATGTCCGCACTGCGACTGCGCCAAGTAAATTTGCTATGCACTTAGTAATTTTACTCACGGCTTTTTCATCGTTCTGGCGATCGTAATGTGATTGACAGGAAATGGGTGTTACTGGGCGGAAACAGGCCGTTTTATGGGCGTGTGGGAAAAAACGCTACCGTTTCCGGAAAAAACGCAGGAGTGGCCGGAGAAACGGAGGAGTGTCTGGGCGAACGCTGGGAGTGTTTGTGACGTCAAACCAGGAACGACAAGCACTGAACTGATCGCAGATGCCGAGTAAGTCTGAAGCTACTCAGAAACTGCTACGAGGTGTGTAATCGCAATATTGCGAATACATCGTTCGCAATTTTAAGATGCTAAGATTCACTCCCAGTAGGCGGCGGCTTAGCGTGAGCAACTCTCCTAAAATCGCCTTGCGAGCGAACAACTCGGAATGACCTCCAATGTCTTTCTGAAGCGGAGCAACGTTTATCTGATTTAGAAGATGAGCTCACTACGGCTAAAGACACTATTTCTAACCACGAGAAATCGGTGTTATCCATGGCGGACAAGCTAGAAGATATGGAAAACAGGAATTGTAGAAATAATATCCGTATTATTGGGCTTCCCGAATCCGCCAAGTATTCGGAACTGATGTCTTTGGTTTCTGAATGGCTTCCTCAAGAATTGGGCTGTGTTCCGACTGGCTCATCACTACTGGTGGAAAGGGTACATCGGGTGGGCCCTGACAGACCGGCTACCAGGGATCGCCCCCGTCCTGTAATACTATGAATCTTAAACTACGCGGATAAAGTGAGGCTGCTGGAGGCTTATCGTAAGCATGATGATCTCCGTTACCAAGGTGCAAGACTCTTATTATTCCAGGACATTTCGTATCTGGTGGCTATGAAGCGACATGAATATGCCCCGACCTGCAAGAAATTATTTGATTTGGGTTGCTGTTTTTCATTATTGTATCCTGCAAAACTTCGTGTTTTTCATAATGGCAAACCCCACTTCTTTGATTCACCGCAGGCGGCAAAGAACTTTGTAGAATCCTTCTCCACCAGATCCGCGACACATGGATCAGACGTGGACTGACGATGAGTAGTTTAGCTTACTTTAACATCTTATTGTTTCTTTCATGTTCAAGTTTTCAGGTCTTATAACGGGTCTCCGGACCTCTGTTATATTCGTCTCCATGTTTGATATGCAATGGTTAGCTAGGAGTTGTAACTGCACCTTATTTATGTTTGCTTTTGTAGTCTTATTATTACTACCTTCACTGTCTCCGTGGCCCCACATTACTATATTATACTATTGTCGCCATGGTTGGATTACCAATGTTATGTCATTTCATGCTGTGTTCTCTCCCCCCTTGTCCCCTCCCCTCTGGTCTTACTGTTCTTGTATTGGACATTGGCAATCGGATAGATTGCCCCCCTGGGTTCAGAAAAGTTATAAGTTGTTTAAGATATTGCTTATTCAGTTTATTGGTTCGATTATGTGGTGTTTCTATACAGGTTTGACACGACACTCTAGGTACTCACACTATTATTCCCGCCCGCTTGCTTGGACGGGCAGGACACATCTACTACTAACACTCATGATTAATTTGTGGCCTAGAGTAGGTATTGGATAATATGTCTACTCACAGAGATCGCTCCATTAGCACTCAATCCTCCCTAAAGTTTGTTACTTGGAATGTGGAGGGCTTAAATTCCCCCATTAAGAGACAAAAAGTATTATCACATTTAAAACGCCTTAAGCCGGATGTTGCATTCTTGCAAGAGACCCATTGGGATGTAAAAGACCCTAACACTCTCAGGGGACCCTGGGTGGGAGAATTTAGGGCTGCCTCATTTACTGCAATACGTAGGGAGGTCTTAATACTGTTTAGGAAACACCTGCCCTACACAATCACTGATACGTGGATAGATCCAGATGGTCATTTTCTTTTTATTAAGTTGTCACTTCTAGACACTAAGTATACTTTGGCGGCACTTTACGCGCCGACGGGTGCGACTAATCCTTTTTTTGCTACTATATACTCCAAATTACTAGACTGGGCGGAGGGAGAATTGTTGACAGGCAGTGATTTTAACTGTGTTCTTTCTAGGGGACTGGACCGCTCCTCTGGTCGGGGGATGGAGGGAGAGGTCTCTTCTTTAGCCTTTTTAAGAGATTCTTTTAGTTGTGTGAACCATGGAGATGCCAACACCCGGTCTCGCGGGAATATACTTTCTATTCCCACCCTCACCATACTTCCTCCCGCATTGATTTTTGGTTACTTTCCACTACACTATATCATAGGGTGGTAGATACAGGTATAGGCCCCATTGCTCTTTCCGACCATGCCCCGGTCTGGGTGACCCTATCTATTAAGGATCCCTTATGTACTTCCTACAATTGGAGGTTCCTGGCCTACCTTGCCAAATCCACTGAGTTTCATAATCATCTACTTACCGCCTTTGGTAATTATGAGCAAGACAATGAGGGTCACTTGGATAATATTCAGTTGTTTTGGGCGGCGGCGAAACCCATGGTTAGAGGTCAGGTGATGGAATATGTGGCCAGGAAATGGAAAAGACTTTCTAAAATTATTGAGGACCATAGTAAGTTATTGACGGCGGCTTACGCTGTTATGTTACAGTCTGACTCCGCAAGTTCTCGCCAAAATTACATAGATGCCAAACGCTCTTATGATACATTGTGTACTGAAAGGGCTCAATTTACTCATGATGTCCAATGGAGTAAATATTATTATGGGTGCAATAAATCGGGGAGACTGCTTGCCAATTTAGTGCGTTCTTATACTGCCTCCTCCCGTATCTTGCAAATAGATCCTCCACATGGATCCGCGATCACTGATCCGTCAGAGATATCTAATCATTTTAGGGATTATTACCGGCTGTTATATGCCTCTCCACCTGATTCGCCAAGGGAAGGGGATCAATTCCTCACTCGGGCAGGACTGCCTGTACTTACAGAGGAGGAAAGGGATTTCCTGACTGCGCCTGTAACCAATGCAGAATTATCCTTTTTAATTAAATCATTGGCTAAAGGTAAATCCCCAGGCCCAGATGGCTTCAGGGCAGAATATTACCAATTCCTCTTAGATCGTATATTGCCCACATGGTTACTCTATTTAATTCTCTGCTTTCGGGAGAACAACCCCCACAACATTTTACTGAGGCAAGGATTGTAGTTTTTCCAAAACCAGGCATGGATCCTGCGCAGGTTCAATCCTATAGACCTATTTCTCTATTAAATCAGGATCTAAAACTCTTTACTAAATTATAGGCGCAACGCATGCAAAGTTTTATCCCTAGGATATTGCACCCTGCTCAAAATGGCTTTGTTAAAGGCAGAACTTCGGTCTATAACGTTCGCATGTTGGTGGCGGCACTACACCGTTGTCACCAGCTACGCAATACAGAAGCCATTATTGTTAGTTGTGACGCTGACAAGGCTTTTGCTAGGGTTTCCTGGTCACATATTTTGCACATATTACATGCTCAACAATTTGGCCCGACCTTTATTGGTATTTTCAACATGCTATATTCCAATCCGCTGGCATATTTGACTATTAATGGCCTGAACTCGGCACCTTTCACACTTTATAGAGGCACACGTCAAGGCTGTCCACTCTCTCCATTACTATTTAATCTAGCACTTGACCCACTGATTCGTGTATTTTGTAGGGAGAGTATGTGGTAGGGTATTACACTAGGCACTTCAGAAATTAAAGTGTCGGCCTTTGCTGACGACCTACTTTTATACTTTAGTAATCCACGACAGGCCCTTCCTTCCTTGCAGAGTATTTTGGCAGATTTTCAATTGATTTCTGGCTTTACTATTAATTTTTCAAAGACAGAGGCTTTGGCGTTACATGCCATGACTAAAACTGGATGGGGTGACTCTTTTCCCTTCCGCTGGGCCCAAGATTATCTTTTATATTTAGGCCTTCGCTTCCCAAGTGATCCTGCGGTTTTGTACAAGGTTAATTACACCCATTACGTCACTCAAATGCTGGCTGATTTTGAAAAATGGAGACACCTGCCGTTATCCTATATTGGAAGATGTCATTTATTTAAAATGGTTTCTTTTCCTAGATTTCTATATCCAATCCAAATGCTGTCGTTCTTACTAAATAAAACAGACATTACAATTATCAATAGAGCCCTATCTAAATTTATTTGGGCAGGTAAGCGCCCTCGCATCTCCCTTTTTAAACTGCAGCAACCAGTGTCCTTGGGTGGTATCAATCTGCCAAACGTGCAGGATTATGCGCTGGCTTCCAATTTGAGATATGCTCTGGATTGGCCGGGGGAAGCCTCTACCTTTGTTAATTTAGACATAGAACAAGGCTTTCTTATCCGGGGCTCCCTGGCCTCCATTTTACACACCTCCCCAATCTCACTCCAAATGGAGATTAAATGCAATCCGTTGCTAGGCTCTCCATGTATGGCTTGGCGCATGGTTCGTAAATGATTAGGACTGTCCTTTACTAGCATGATATTTTCACAGTTTTTGCATAATATTGGTTTCCATCAGGGTAACCCCTCAGCGACTTTTGAAGTTTGGCGTCTCCATGGACTCAGATTGGCATGTCATTTGATGGATGATACTCTCTCCGCTGCCCACACACTGGAGAGACTCAGAGAGCTGTTTCCCGATGTCCAGATCCCTATATTTGCGTATTTTCAGGCACGTAGCTTTGTAAATCGATTATTATCTGAAGCGCCCCGTTCGAACCCCTCCCGACTATTTGACATTCTATTAAAAACTTGATTAGGTACCCCATTCCCTACTTCTTTATTGTATGAACAGGTTAGAAAGAATATTGACCTTGCTACTTTATCGACTGGTATGGCTAGGTGGCGTGACTCTTTCCCTGACCTCTCCTTGCAAACTATTGTTACGGCCTCGGCCAAATTGAATAAACAATTGCTCTCGTCCTCATTTGCTGAGATGCAATAAAAAATTCTCCATCGAGCTTACTACACCCCAAAATTAAGGTTATTGACTGGCTTGGCTACAGACTCCAATTGCTTTAAATGCCGCTTACCCGACGCTGATATTCTTCACTGTCTCTGGTCTTGCCCCATGATTCAAACCTTTTGGACCACTGTCCAAAGTTATATTGACAATGTTCTTCACATTTCATTTATGGTAATGATGCCTTGGGCATTTTGGAACCATCACTTTCAATCTGAATCACCACACCATACTAAAGGCACAATGCTTTTACTTGCAAAGATAGCGGCGGTAAACCAAAAAACTATTTTGTCCCAATGGATACATTCTACCCCCATAGCTATTTCTCTTATGCTGCCCAGGTTATCATATGTTTACAAGATGGAATGGATAGACTGTTCGTTAGATTTAGAGTCTCGTTCGCAGTAATTTTTTGATATATGGCTACCTTATGTGTGCACACTGTCAATGGAAGAGAGGGATTTTCTTAGGGATGCGGTACGTCTCTCCTCTTGGTATAACTTATCTTTACTGGAGAGGGGCTCCCCACCTTTCTAAACAGTAATTCATATTCGGGAGTTGACTAGGTTTAAGACGTACAAACCAATGCAGTCTGTTCGATTCATCTTGTCACATATTCATTCTTATATTACATGGAATATCTTTGATGTATTTCATGTGATGATTCTTTTTGCAAATTTGTATTGTACTGTTGATATCTCTTTCCCAAATGGTCTCCACATTATCCTAAGGAGCTCAACAAACTCTGTCTGATATTCCTTTGCCAACCTGTCATGTAATTGTACTGTATAACTTTTTCAATAAACATATTTAAAAAAAAAAAAACTTAGTACACATTTGTCTTACAATCTGGAAAAAATATTGTGGGGGTAAGAGACCCCTAGCACCCCTTGGAGTGGGGGTGGGAAGGGGGTGACATGTAAATACAGTATCCATAGTTTTTGGGCATAACTCTCGAATGCCTGGAGCAGTTTAGACAGAGGCACACATGGGTGGGGGCAGAGGCACCCATGTGTAAGGGCAGAAGCACCCACAGGTAGGATCAGAGGCACCCACGGGTAGGGGCATAGGCACTCACGTGTAGGGGCAAAGGCACCCACAGGTAAGGATAGAGGTACCCATGGGTAGGGGAAGAAGCACACAAGGGTAGGCCAGAGGGTAGGGGCAGATGCACCCACAGGTAAGGATAGAGGCACACATGGGTAGGGGCAGAGGCACCCACGGGTAGGAGCAGAGGCACCCACAGGTAAGGATAGGGGCACACATGGGTAGGGGCATAGGCATATGGGTAGGAGCAGAGGCACATACAGATAAGGGCAGATGCACACATGGGTAAGAGCAGAGGCACCTACGGGTAAGGGCAGATGCACACGGGTAGGGGGAGAGGCATATGGGTAGGGGCAGAGGCACACACGGGTTGGGGCAGAGGCATACTTTTGTGTTGAAGCTAAGTAAGGAGATCTAGGGCCCTTTGACATAGAGTCAGCCTGCAAACCTTACTTATTTAACATACAGCACCTGGAGCTTGGCCTGTTGTCCCAGCATCAAGAAACAAACATCCCACATATACCACCATATGATCCATCTTTAGATCCTGTCACTATTAATATACGTGGTCATTCCGAGTTGTTCGCTCGTTGCTGATTTTTGCTATGCTGCGATTTGTTGCTAACTGCGCATGCGCATGGTACGAGGAGCGCATGCACTAAGTTACTTAACACAAAATTTAGTAGATTTGCTGGTGTTCGAGCGACGCTTTTCAGACGCACTGGTGATCGGTGAATGATCGACAGGAAAGGGGCGTTTTTGGGTGGTAACTGAGCGTTTTCCGGGAGTGTGCTAAAAAACGCAGGCGTGTCAGGGAAAAACGCGGGAGTGTCTGGAGAAATGGGGGAGTGGTTGGCCAAACGCCGGCCGTGTTTGTGACGTCAAACCAGGAACTAAACGGACTGAGCTGATCGCAATCTGTGAGTAGCAGTTTTGCTAATCTTTCATTCGCAATTCTGCTATGCTAAGATACACTCCCAGAGTGCGGAGGTCTAGCGTTTGCAATGCTGCTAAAAGCAGCTAGCGAGCGAACAACTCAGAATGAGGGCCATAGATTGTCAGTTAAAGATATCACATAGCTCCAAACTACTCAGTGGTCAATCAGATTCCTTTTCATTAATACAGGGATCCACAACACATTCCACAGATTTTCACCTTCAGTTAATTCTGCAACATGAACCTTATTTGTTAAAAAGGCAATCAAGCTTTTTATATATTTGTTCAAAGACAACAAAGTTAGATTTTATTGGGGAATCAATTAAAGGTTAAGTTTTATATCATTGGCACATTCAGAATTTTCATTCATTTCAATTACTTTACTATTAAAAAAGAGTGCTCCCAAAAAGAGTTTTTTTGTCTGTCTCTCTCACTTTAAATTCCCTTTGACATAGAGTCAGCCTGCAAACCTTACTTATTTAACATACAGCGGCTGGATCTTGGCCTGTCGTCCCAGCATTTACAGCACTGAGCAGGGCAGCATCAGAGGCGGGATGGGGCAGAGAAGGAGGCGGATTATACTCTTTAGCACCAGCATTTTGGCAGCATCAATCCGGGGAAGCCCAGAGGTGTGGCCTGACAAAGATTGGCATTATTCTTTAAATTCCGTAGCGAAGCACGGGTATTCAGCTAGTATATACTAAAAAGAAAGTTTATGACAACAGTACCAAGCCAGATAAACTGAGGTCAGTGGATTTTACTAATTCTGATTGATCTAGGTTTTCTATTGGGAAAGTTGCCTTTTGTTCGGACACCTCAAGTCAGCCAGGATTACCATGACTGATGCGGAAATTTACCTAATTTCTTTGTATTAGTACAAATGTTACAAATAATTTTGGGTTTAGTTTATACATTTTACAACTTTTTTCGCTAGGGTATTGAGTTTAGTTTTAGTTCATTCATAATTTTTTTTTCATTAGTTACGCATATCTATACAATATTTACACAACCAATATGCATTTGTACATCTTGAATTTTTCTACACAAAGTATTGTTACAATATATAGAAAAAACAGTTATTAGGATAGTATGTATAAAAATATTTATTAGCTGATTTTTAGACAAAAAAGCATGTATATTCTGCTCAATCTTTCATACAATCACACCAAATACAGACAAATACTTGAAAAGTAAAAAAATCTAAAACTAAAAATTCAATATAATGACATTGTCTATTTTTAATAGCCTTCCGACATCATCATGCAGCAGCGCCATGCTGAGTACCTCAGTAACTTAGTAACTAGGGGCACAGGGCCTAATTCAGCATGGATAGCTATTCAGAGAAATTGCAGTTGTCTGTGAGTAGAAAGCGCCGCCCAGACAGGAAAAAAAAAATCCTGTGCAAAATTGCGAATACATTGCAGTTTGCTATCCACTCGCAGATGCATATGCAATTCCTGGAACATCGAATACTCTTTGCCATCTGTGCAAATGTGAGTAGGCCTGAGACTGCTACTAATCTATGACTGAGATGTCCTGGAAGTGGTCTGCGCTGACATCAGAGACCCTCCCTGCGTTTTTTCTGACACACCCAGAAAATGGCAGGTTTCCGACCAGAAATGTTGGCTTCCTGTCGTCAAACAGTGGCTACATTGTGATTATGATCTGTACATGATTTCTGTCACTATTACCCCTCACGCGTGCGCAATGAGAACACTACACATGCACAGTCATTCAATAATTGCTCAATTTGCAATTTCTCTGAATAGCGATCCATGCTGAATTAGGCCCACAATCCATTCTGAACCACACTCTATCAATAATATGTTCAGAAAAATATACAAAGGAAAAATCATAGTAATTATTAAAATAGACAATCAAAAGTATTGAAGTGCGTTATACTAGGAAAACGTTTAACAACTTAGAGCTATGCAAATAACATGAATCAAAAAGCAACACATACTGTACATCAAAAAGTATTAGTAAATAAGCTAAAGGTGGAGGCATCATACTAGATAATAGAGAACTGAAAGTTCTGAAACTTACAATTCCTATATATACAGGGGCGTAGGGAGGGCGGTTCCAGTGGAGCTCGAGCTCCAGGTGCCCAAGACAGTACAGGGCGTCGCAGCTCGACTCTGCCGGTACCTCCGCCTGGCCGCAAAAAAATGAGAGGACACAGCACCTCATAAAAAAGGTGCAATCTCATATCCCTCGTTCAGACCCATCGGTTGCAAGGTCTGCAGCTGGAATATCCAGTACATCTCCCTTCTCGAGAGTTTGTTCGCGAGGTCACCTCCTCTCTCTCCCAGGCAGACATGTTCAATCGCCTTGAACGTGAGATCCTCAGGATTATAGTTGTGTCATAACGTGAAATGTCTGGAAACAGTATGGCTCTCCACCTTGTTCTTAATATTCCTCACGTGTTCCTGAATCCTCATTTTTAATGGTCTTTTAGTCTTGCCCACATACTTCTTATTGCAAGAGCATTCTAGTAGGTAGGTCACAGACACAGTATTACAGTTCATGAATTCTTTTATGGTGTACTGCTTCTTGTCATCCATACCACTGAAAGTTTTCAGATTTGGATGCAAGTATTTACATATGTTACATTTCCCACACTTGAAAGAACCCGCACACTTGAGCAACGGGGTGATCCTGGTGTGCTTCTCCTTTAATAAACTGGGTGCAAGGTGGTCCTTCAGGTTTCTGGATTTTTTGAAGATGAGAACTGGTTCGGGCAGTAGGATGTCCTTAAGTACTGGGTCCATGAGGAGAATATTCCAGTGGGTCTTGAGCGAATTCCTGATGGTCTTCTCATGTTGGCTGTAGGTGGTGATAAAAGCAACTGAATCCTTCTTACTGTCTCTTGGTTTATACTTCAGTAGGTCCTCTCTGTACACATTCCTTGTCTTTTCTAAGGCTTCCTCAAGAATGGGCCCCGGGTACTCTTTGTCCTTGAACCTTTTGCTGTAAATCTCCAGTTGGTCATCACAGTCCTTAGAATGCGTGCAGTTCCTTTTTATCCTCAAAAACGGTGATGCCGGGATGTTATCCTTCCACTTCTGGAGGTGGTTGCTTTGATAGTGCAAATAACTGTTCATATCCATCTCTTTGATATAGTTCTTGGTGGTGATGCCTCAATTTTCACCGGTTAAAATCAAGTCCAGATATTCAACTGATTTGTCATTAGTTTTCGAGGTAAAGGTCAAGTTCAGATCATTATTTCCCATCATACTTAAAAACTCATTAAAAGATTCAACAGTGCCGTTCCAAATGATTAAAATGTCATCGATGTATTGTCTGTATAGTATCACATTCTCCTTAAAAGCACTTGAACTGTAGACGTATGTTCGTTCCCAACATCCCATAAATAGATTAGCAAAGCTTGGGGCAAAAATTGTCCCCAGAGCTGTTCCGCAACATTGTAGGTAAAACTGGTTAAGAAACTTAAAATAATTATGGCTGAGGATAAAAAGCATAAGATCACAAATAAAATCTCGGTGGATGGAAGTCAGGTCTGGATCATTGTCCAGGTATTCCCTGCATGCAGCTATGCCCTTGGAGTGTTCAATACATGTATATAAGGATTGGACATCCACTGTCGCCCATATATATGTGTCCTTCCATTCCACTGTTCTGAGTATATTGAGTATCGATGTGGTGTCCTTTAGATATGATGGCAATGCTGTCACGTACTTTTTCAAAAAAACATCCACATACTCTGAAAGATTGGAGGTCAGTGAACCTATGCCCGCCACTATTGGTCTACCGGGTGGATTGGTCAGGGATTTGCAAATTTTCGGTAGGAAGTAAAAAATGGGGGTGATGGGATTGGATTGTAAGAGATACTGGTATTCCTCCTTTGTTACCACGTTTTTTCGTAGGCCATGCAGAAGTATGGTCCTTGACTCTTCCACAAAGGGTTCCTTTGGGTCACCTCTTGGATTATGAGGTTGAAGACGCTGGTCAAAAAGGGGTCAAATGATAAACTGATTTTAAGCTGTTTTCAATGACCATATGTGTTCTACTGATTTAGATTGTATCACTGTCCATTATATAATTCATAGCTGTGATATTGCATTGTCTGTCATTCGATGTCTGCTAGTGTGTTTAAGATTTTATCACATATATGGTGTTTCTGGGTGTTTCAGTGAGGGTGTAACACTGACACACCTGCTGTATAATGAAGCTATTAGTGTAATTGGGAAAGGTGTTCCCAGAAGTGAAGGGGAGTGAGTTACCTGGTGTATGGCTATATAACTGTGGTTCATTTGTTGTATGTGTATCCTGAAGACAAAGTAAAACTTTGAAACATTGATGCAATACACCTTGTGGAGAATTTATTTCAGCCCAGGGAGTGCCGCCAGACAGTGGAGTGTATGTGGCTAAATGCATTAGCCGGGACAGGCACCGGGCGCAGCATAGCGGAGGTGATTGCGGAGTGCCGGCTGGAGGAGAATTTTATATATATATTAAAATAGTTGTTTCAGCAGGATGGAAAATGTAGCAGACTCTCAGTCTGCCCCTTTCTTAATCTGCCCCTCACACTGTCTGTCCTTGTCAGTCTCTAGTATCACTGTCAAGTTTAACTTTAAATTTCAAGTTCCTGATATCAATGATTGATCCTTTGCCTATACATACAAGTGGTAAATGTCAGGTGAGAATTATGGTAATATTTTAGAATTATGTCAGTTTATCCTGGTACACCTCGGGACTGGCTTATGTAATCAAAAACATGCTAGATCCAAGATTTCTGGGAAAATGCTAGTTTGATTGATTTTAAGGACTAATCAAAGTCATTACTTGGTACCCCTAAATTCCATTCTTATGGATTTCTCTGACCCGCTCATCTCAACCTTAAGTGATTAGGCACCACCATGATAGTACTATTATATTTAATGGTGAGTTTTTGAAGTTACTCTAAATAAGATTCATGACAGTGAGCAGTATGAAATTAAATAAGAATTTGTCTGACAGAGACTTACTTCGCGGTACCCCCCAATTCATGATGAAATGTGAATTCAATTATTTATTACTATTGGCCAAGAATATTGGTAACTACAGGACATACCTGTTTGCTGTCAAACATAGGGTGTCACATAAGTGTATTTGAGTATCATTGGCCTGGCTCATAACCGCTCTTATGATGCCCACTTTAGCCTGGTAGACCCTCTTTAGCCCTTTTTAAAATTTGTCTAGAGGTATGAATGCTTTTTAAATATTTCAGTAAAAAAATGTTTATGATCTAATCTAAATGAATGGCTAATACTGTACTACGCTTTACACACAATATCTGCAATGGAATGAAAAAAATATTACTGCTTTAATTACAACAAAACAGGCATGTGGAATTTATAGACAGTAACTGATGGCAATAAATGCATGGGTTACCGTTTATGAACATAGGGGCAAATTCAGTATGAATCGCAAGCCCTGGAAAATGGAGCGTTGCAGGGGCGTGCCAGCCCAAATGGTGGGTTGGTATGCGCGAACGGGGGCGTGTCAGGGGTGTGGCCACAGCAGCTACGTGACGTCACATGCAGCTGCTGTGACAACAAAAATGGCGTTGGGACTCCTGCGACAGCAGCTAAGCTGCGCAGGCAGGAGTCATCCTTAATTTCTGCTAACAAGCAAAAATTGCGTGCTGTTCGCAATTTCTGCTTGAAGCAGGGGGGAGGCGCCAGTCAGCATGCTGCGCGGCCTTGCCCAGCACTGGTGCTAACCTTACTTAATTGGCCCCATAATATGTACATATAAATACTTGCATTTATAGTAAAACAAATATATACATAGGCAGTTCAATATAATTATGGTACTGCTGTTCAAAACATATTTAAAAGACAAATGCTATAATCATTATAATAACAAGTATTTCCAGTAATAATATCAGTTCCATATCTTGTTGGCTACAAATTAGTAAACCAGAGGTCACATGTTTAGGGCATGATGTCACTTGCAGACACTATCCAAGTTATTTTCTTAGCAACAGTATACAATTATAATTGGGTCACTTGCTCAGTGAACCAGGACTCTAAACTTAGACTCAAAGCTCCAATCACTACTGAATGCATAAGGAATGAGCCATCCGTTACTTACATGAAATGCTGTTTGTATTAATGGAAACCTGCAAGAAATGTATAACTCAGCTTAGTGTGAGAGAGAACAGCATTCACACAGTTTATATACCAAACATCTTTATTTCCAAAATACATGCATGAATTGCACCTTAATTGCCATTGACTTAGTTTGCATATATATTAGTAATCACTGAATTCTAGACATATTTCTTATAAAAAAAATCCCTCTATTGTATATTCTGAAAGTATCATCACGTCGTAAGATGGCTTTGTCTGTAAAATTATTCTAAAACAAAATAGAGATGATTATTCTGTAAATTATCCCATTGACAGAGCAGAATAACGATGCTGTTTTATTCCAACTTTAAAGACTCACCAGGTGTTGTGCAATAAGAATGTTTTCATAGGTCTTAAAACCATGCAGGCAATCAAACATAATAACAACTTACTGCAATACCAGGTGTTATTATTATATCAATAAATCAAAAGCTAAACATCAGGAAATGTTTTACCTTGTGTAAAAAAAAGAATATAAGTATATATGTATAATGTGTGCTTCATGAGAAAATGTGTAAATTTATTCATTGCTTGCTTGCTGTGTGAAGCAGAACTTTATAAATAATTACTGTCTTGTAAAATATTGAATGGGCGTTGTTCTGCATTCCACAATATGTTTAATAAATAATAAAACATTTTCCTTATTTTTTTTATACTGCACTACTGTAGCTTAACAAAAAACCTGCCCATGCAGACATAGTTTATATGGAGATAGACCTTAAAGCCCTGGCAGCAGTAGCGTATCTACTGTATAATGGGTGCAGTGCACCCTGGCCACTGGGCCCAGGGGGGTCCACTCTACAAACCCTGCACCCATTTTTTCATGGTGGTCATTTTCTCTGTGTTTTGTACATGCTCAGTAGGAAGATCACCAGGAAAATGGTTGTTGCTGTATTTTCCCGGAGGCCTGCACTTAGCATTATACTCTACTGAGCTCCTAGTGTTCTTATTTAGTCTACTGTGCCACCACTACCAGCTAGAGAAGGGGGTACAGATGGAATATGAATGCCTCTCTTAAAACTCCCTGCCTGGATGTGATCATGGGGCCTGATTCAGAGTTGTACATAAACTCAATGGTTTATGCACAATTCCAATACTGGTTGAGTATCCTATATCCAAATATTCCGAAATACGGAATATTCCGAATTACGGATTTTTTTTTAGTGAGAGTGAGATAGTGTAACCTTTGTTTTCTGATAGCTCAATGTACACAAACTTTGTTTAATACACAAAGTTATTAAAAATATTGCATTAAATGACCTTCTGGCTGTGTGTATAAGGTGTATATGAAACATAAATTAATTGTGTGAATGTACACACACTTTGTTTAATGCACAAAGTTATTAAAAATATTGGCTAAAATGACCTTCAGGCTGTGTGTATAAGGTGTATATGAAACATAAATGCATTCTGTGCTTAGACTTGGGTCCCATCGCCATTATATCTCATTATAGTATGCAATAATTCCAAAATACGAAAAAATCCGATATCCAAAATTCCTCCGGTCCCAAGCATTTTGGATAAGGGATACTCAACCTGTATTAACCAATCGGTGCATGCTGAGGATCTGTATTGACATGCTGAAGCCATTTGGGGGTTAGAGTGAGGGCAGCGACAGGGACTGTTTTACAAAAGTGGGCATTTTTTTAAAAAGACGCCTCCTGCTGCATTAACATAAAATGCCCCTGCTGTATTAGCATAAAGTGCCTGCTACTGTATTAGCATAAAATTCCCCCTGCTGTATTAGCATAAAATGCCCCCTGCTGTATTAGCATAAAATTCCCCCTGCTGTATTAGCATAAAATGCCCCTGCTGTATTAGCATAAAATGCCCCCTGCTGTATTAGCATAAAATGCCCCCTGCTGTATTAGCATAAAATGCCCCCTGCTGTATTAGCATTAGCTGCCCCATGCTGTATAAGCATAAAATGCCCCCTGCTGTATTACCAGAAAATGCCCCCTGCTGTATTAGCATAAGCTGCCCCCTGCTGTATTAGCATAAACTGCCCCTGCTGTATTACCATAAACTGCCCCCTGCTGTATTAGCATAAAATGCCCCCTGCTGTATTAGCATAAAATGCCCCCTGCTGTCTTAGCATAAAATGCCCCTGCTGTATTAGCATAAGATGCCGCCTGCTGTATTAGAATAAGAAATCCCCTGCTGTATTAGCATAAGATGCCACCTGCTGTATTAGAAAAAGAAATCCCCTGCTGTATTAGCATAAGATGCTCACATGCTGTATTAGTATAAGAATTCCCCTGCTGTATTAGCATAAAATGCCGCCTGCTGTATTATAATAAGAAATCCCCTGCTGTATTAGCATAAGATGCCGCCTGCTGTATTTGAATAAGAATTCCCCTGCTGTATTAGAATAAGAATTCCCCTGCTGTATTAGCATAAAATGCCGCCTGCTGTATTAGAATAAGAATTCCCCTGCTGTATTAGAATAAGAAATCCCCTGCTGTATTAGCATAAAATGCCGCCTGCTGTATTAGAATAGGAATTCCCCTGCTGTATTAGCATAAGAGGCCGCCTGCTGTATTAGAATAAGAAATCCCCTGCTGTATTAGCATAAAATGCCTCCTGCTGTATTAACATAAGATGCCGACTGCTGTATTAGAATAAGAAATCCCCTGCTGTATTAGCATAAAATGCCGCCTGCTGTATTAGAATAAGAATTCCCCTGCTGTATAAGAATAAGAAATCCCCTGCTGTATTAGCATAAAATGCCGCCTGCTGTATTAGCATAAAATGCCGCCTGCTGTATTAGAATAAGAGTTCCCCTGCTGTATTAGCATAAGATGCCGCCTGCTGTATTAGAATAAGAATTCCCCTGCTGTATTAGCATAAGATGCCGCCTGCAGTATTAGAATAAGAATTCCCCTGCTGTATTAGAATAAGAATTCCCCTGCTGTATTAGCATAAAATGCCACCTGCTGTATTAGAATAAGAATTCTCCTTCTGTATTAGAATAAGAATTCCAGTGCTGTATTAGCATAAAATGCCGCCTGCTGTATTAGAATAGGAATTCCCCTGCTGTATCAGCATAAGAGGCCGCCTGCTGTATTAACATAAAATGCCGACTGCTGTATTAGAATAAGAAATCCCCTGCTGTATTAGCATAAAATGCCGCCTGCTGTATTAGAATAAGAATTCCCCTGCTGTATAAGAATAAGAAATCCCCTGCTGTATTAGCATAAAATGCCGCCTGCTGTATTAGCATAAAATGCCGCCTGCTGTATTAGAATAAGAATTCCCCTGCTGTATTAGCATAAGATGCCACCTGCTGTATTAGAATAAGAATTCCCCTGCTGTATTAGCATAAGATGCCGCCTGCTGTATTAGAATAAGAAATCCCCTGCTGTATTAGCATAAGATGCCGCCTGCTGTATTAGAATAAGAAATCCCCTGCTGTATTAGCATAAGATGCTGCCTGCTGTATTACAATAAGAAATCCCCTGCTGTATTAGCATAAAATGCCTCCTGCTGTATTAGCATAAAATGCCGCCTGCTGTATTAGAATAAGAATTCCCCTGCTGTATAAGAATAAGAAATCCCCTGCTGTATTAGCATAAAATGCCGCCTGCTGTATTAGCATAAAATGCCGCCTGCTGTATTAGAATAAGAGTTCCCCTGCTGTATTAGCATAAGATGCCGCCTGCTGTATTAGAATAAGAATTCCCCTGCTGTATTAGCATAAGATGCCGCCTGCTGTATTTGAATAAGAATTCCCCTGCTGTATTAGAATAAGAATTCCCCTGCTGTATTAGCATAAAATGCCGCCTGCTGTATTAGAATAAGAATTCCCCTGCTGTATTAGCATAAGATGCCGCCTGCTGTATTAGAATAAGAATTCCCCTGCTGTATTAGAATAAGAATTCCCCTGCTGTATTAGCATAAAATGCCACCTGCTGTATTAGAATAAGAATTCCCCTGCTGTATTAGCATAAAATGCCGCCTGCTGTATTAGAATAGGAATTCCCCTGCTGTATCAGCATAAGAGGCCGCCTGCTGTATTAACATAAAATGCCGACTGCTGTATTAGAATAAGAAATCCCCTGCTGTATTAGCATAAAATGCCGCCTGCTGTATTAGAATAAGAATTCCCCTGCTGTATAAGAATAAGAAATCCCCTGCTGTATTAGCATAAAATGCCGCCTGCTGTATTAGCATAAAATGCCGCCTGCTGTATTAGAATAAGAATTCCCCTGCTGTATTAGCATAAGATGCCGCCTGCTGTATTAGAATAAGAAATCCCCTGCTGTATTAGCATAAGATGCCGCCTGCTGTATTAGAATAAGAATTCCCCTGCTGTATTAGCATAAGATGCCGCCTGCTGTATTACAATAAGAAATCCCCTGCTGTATTAGCATAAGATGCCACCTGCTGTATTAGAATAAGAATTCCCCTGCTGTATTAGCATGAAATGCCGCCTGCTGTATTAGAAAAAGAAATCCCCTGCTGTATTAGTATAAGATGCCGCCTGCTGTATTAGAATAAGAAATCCCCTGCTGTATTAGCATAAGATGCCGCCTGCTGTATTAGAATAAAAAATCCCCTGCTGTATTAGTATAAAATGCCGCCTGCTGTATTAGAATAAGAAATCCCCTGCTGTATTAGCATAAGATGCCGCCTGCTGTATTAGAATAAGAAATCCCCTGCTGTATTAGCATAAGATGCCGCCTGCTGTATTACAATAAGAAATCCCCTGCTGTATTAGCATAAAATGCCTCCTGCTGTATTAGCATAAAATGCCGCCTGCTGTATTAGAATAAGAATTCCCCTGCTGTATAAGAATAAGAAATCCCCTGCTGTATTAGCATAAAATGCCGCCTGCTGTATTAGCATAAAATGACGCCTGCTGTATTAGAATAAGAGTTCCCCTGCTGTATTAGCATAAGATGCCGCCTGCTGTATTAGAATAAGAATTCCCCTGCTGTATTAGCATAAGATGCCGCCTGCTGTATTTGAATAAGAATTCCCCTGCTGTATTAGAATAAGAATTCCCCTGCTGTATTAGCATAAAATGCCGCCTGCTGTATTAGAATAAGAATTCCCCTGCTGTATTAGCATAAGATGCCGCCTGCTGTATTAGAATAAGAATTCCCCTGCTGTATTAGAATAAGAATTCCCCTGCTGTATTAGCATAAAATGCCACCTGCTGTATTAGAATAAGAATTCCCCTGCTGTATTAGCATAAAATGCCGCCTGCTGTATTAGAATAGGAATTCCCCTGCTGTATCAGCATAAGAGGCCGCCTGCTGTATTAACATAAAATGCCGACTGCTGTATTAGAATAAGAAATCCCCTGCTGTATTAGCATAAAATGCCGCCTGCTGTATTAGAATAAGAATTCCCCTGCTGTATAAGAATAAGAAATCCCCTGCTGTATTAGCATAAAATGCCGCCTGCTGTATTAGCATAAAATGCCGCCTGCTGTATTAGAATAAGAATTCCCCTGCTGTATTAGCATAAGATGCCACCTGCTGTATTAGAATAAGAATTCCCCTGCTGTATTAGCATAAGATGCCGCCTGCTGTATTAGAATAAGAAATCCCCTGCTGTATTAGCATAAGATGCCGCCTGCTGTATTAGAATAAGAAATCCCCTGCTGTATTAGCATAAGATGCCGCCTGCTGTATTACAATAAGAAATCCCCTGCTGTATTAGCATAAGATGCCACCTGCTGTATTAGAATAAGAATTCCCCTGCTGTATTAGCATGAAATGCCGCCTGCTGTATTAGAAAAAGAAATCCCCTGCTGTATTAGTATAAGATGCCGCCTGCTGTATTAGAATAAGAAATCCCCTGCTGTATTAGCATAAGATGCCGCCTGCTGTATTAGAATAAAAAATCCCCTGCTGTATTAGTATAAAATGCCGCCTGCTGTATTAGAATAAGAAATCCCCTGCTGTATTAGCATAAGATGCCGCCTGCTGTATTAGAATATGAAATCCCCTGCTGTATTAGCATAAGATGCCGCCTGCTGTATTAGAATAAGAATTCCCCTGCTGTATTAGCATAAGATGCCGCTTGCTGTATTAGAATATGAAATCCCCTGCTGTATTAGCATAAGATGCCGCCTGCTGTATTAGAATAAGAATTCCCCTGTTGTATTAGCATAAGATGCCACCTGCTGTATTAAAATAAGAATTCCCCTGCTGTATTAGAATAAGAATTCCCCTGCTGTATTAGCATAAAATGCCGCCTGCTGTATTAGAATAAGATTTCCCCAGCTGTATTAGCATAAGATGCCGCCTGCTGTATTAGAATAAGAATTCCCCTGCTGTATTAGCATAAAATGCCTCCTGCTGTATTAGCATAAGATGCCGCCTGCTGTATTAGAATAAGAAATCCCCTGCTGTATTAGCATAAAATGCCACCTGCTGTATTAGCATAAAATGCCTCCTGCTGTATTAGCATAAGATGCCGCCTGCTGTATTAGAATAAGAATTCCCCTGCTGTATTAGCATAAAATGCCGCCTGCTGTATTAGAATAAGAACTCCCCTGCTGTATTAGCATAAGATGCCACCTGCTGTATTAGAATAAGAATTCCCCTGCTGTATTAGCATAAGATGCCGCCTGCTGTATTAGAATAAGAATTCCCCTGCTGTATTAGCATAAGATGCCGCCTGCTGTATTAGAATAAGAATTCCCCTGCTGTATTAGCATAAAATGCCGCCTGCTGTATTAGAATAAGAACTCCCCTGCTGTATTAGCATAAGATGCCACCTGCTGTATTAGAATAAGAATTCCCCTGCTGTATTAGCATAAGATGCCGCCTGCTGTATTAGAATAAGAATTCCCCTGCTGTATTAGCATAAGGTGCCGCCTGCTGTATTAGAATAAGAAATCCCCTGCTGTATTAGCATAAAATGCCTCCTGCTGTATTAGCATAAGATGCCGCCTGCTGTGTTAGAATAAGAAATCCCCTGCTGTATTAGCATAAGATGCAGCCTGCTGTATTAGAATAAGAACTCCCCTGCTGTATTAGCATAAGATGCCACCTGCTGTATTAGAATAAGAATTCCCCTGCTGTATTAGCATAAGATGCCGCCTGCTGTATTAGAATAAGAATTACCCTGCTGTATTAGCATAAGGTGCCGCCTGCTGTATTAGAATAAGAAATCCCCTGCTGTATTAGCATAAAATGCCTCCTGCTGTATTAGCATAAGATGCCGCCTGCTGTGTTAGAATAAGAACTCCCCTGCTGTATTAGCATAAGATGCAGCCTGCTGTATTAGAATAAGAACTCCCCTGCTGTATTAGCATAAGATGCCACCTGCTGTATTAGAATAAGAATTCCCCTGCTGTATTAGCATAAGATGCCGCCTGCTGTATTAGAATAAGAATTACCCTGCTGTATTAGCATAAGGTGCCGCCTGCTGTATTAGAATAAGAAATCCCCTGCTGTATTAGCATAAAATGCCTCCTGCTGTATTAGCATAAGATGCCGCCTGCTGTATTAGAATAAGAAATCCCCTGCTGTATTAGCATAAGATGCCGCCTGCTGTATTAGAATAAGAATTCCCTTGCTGTATTAGCATAAGATGCCGCCTGCTGTATTAGAATAAGAAATCCCCTGCTGTATCAGCATAAGATGCCGTCTGCTGTATTAGAATAAGAATTCCCCTGCTTTATTAGCATAAGATGCCGCCTGCTGGATTAAAATAAGAATTCCCCTGTTGTATTAGCATAAGATGCCGCCTGCTGTATTAGAATAAGAAATCCCCTGCTGTATTAGCATAAGATGCCGCCTGCTGTATTAGAATAAGAAATCCCCTGCTGTATTAGCATAAGATGCCACCTGCTGTATTAGAATAAGAATCCCCCTGCTGTATTAGCATAAGATGCCGCCTGCTGTATTAGAATAAGAAATCCCCTGCTGCATTAGCATAAAATGCCGCCTGTTGTATTAGAATAAGAATTCCCCTGCTGTATTAGCATAAGATGCCACCTGCCGCCTGCTGTATTAGAATAAGAAATCCCCTGCTGTATTAGCATAAGATGCCGCCTGCTGTATTAGAATAAGAAATCTCCTGCTGTATTAGCATAAGATGCCGCCTGCTGTATTAGAATAAGAAATCTCCTGCTGTATTAGCATAAGATGCCGCCTGCTGTATTAGAATAAGAAATCCCCTGCTGTATTGCATAAGATGCCGCCTGCTGTATTAGTATAAGAATTCCCCTGCTGTATTAGCATAAGATGCCGCCTGCTGTATTAGAATAAGAAATCCCCTGCTGTATTAGCATAAGATGCCGCCTGCTGTATTAGTATAAGAATTCCCCTGCTGTATTAGCATAAGATGCCACCTGCTGTATTAGAATAAGAAATCCCCTGCTGTATTAGCATAAGATGCCTCCTGTTGCATTAGAATAATTTAGTAGTAGCAGCTGCAACTGCTTACTGTGATACTGAGTTCAGGCCCATGATCCATTAGAATTAATGTTCCCATTATACATTAGATATTACAGTATTTTCATAGTTGAGAGACATTTTTTTCAGTGAAGCTAAAGTATATTAAAATACTGAAATCAGTCATACCTACCAAGATGATCTATTGTAATTTCCCCACAAATAAAACTCTGCTTTGTTTTTCACGCTTATATTCCAATTGAATTAACCTGGACTGAACTAAATTATTTTTCTACTGATGTTTTTAAATGTGTACTGATTAATTCAGTTCTAGTTAAATCATTTGAGAACTACTGTAAACAGGAAAAAGACGAGCAGCACATCTGGATAAAATAAATTGTTGCCAGGGCTTTAGAAAATTTGACAATTAATGAAGCCGGAGTTACAGTAATTAGTACAATTGTTAAGTTTGCAATTATGTAACAATTATGATTTCTGGAAGAAAGAATTAGACTTTCCCCACTTTCATCTACACATTTTGCAAATCATTATTCAAACAGAGAGCAAAGCTCAGGACTACTACTGTATTTTCAAAATGGTGGCTGTTTTGTTAAAAATAGTGCAACAATATGGATGGCATGACAAATAATAAACTAATTTGAAAAAACTTTTATTTTGTAAAAACTCATTTATAAACACCAAAATATTGCAAATTAAATGCAAATTACTTCTAATTTCTTTTAGAAGAGCTATCACAATGCAACAAAACGAACAGTTAATATTAAGTGCTATCAGGATCATCGTCATCACTATCAACAGAGGCGTTTACTTCAGCTCTTTCAGTTTCATTTTTACAGTCAATACATTTACAAAGCATTGTATATTTTAGCATTACATTTTTACACTTACAACAGCTGGTGCTGCATGTTTTAGAGGAGCAACTGAACAATTCCATGCATACCATGAATGCTTGAAGGAAGGTTTCCTGGGTTGCTTTTTTATTTTTTCCCACCTCAAAGGGCCAGATCAGGTAAGAAAGGATGTTTTATAAAAAAGTATGACATTTCATAGATACTACTCAGGACAAATAAAGCTGATTTGGTTGATAGCAGTATGTTATGGAATATCCCTTTTGTAGTATATTGTTCTTTTATTATTATTATTATTATTATTATTATTTATTACCAGTTATTTATATAGTGCACATATATTCCACAGCGCTTTACAGAGACTATTTGGCCATTCACATCAGTCCCTGCCCCAGTTGAGCTTACAATCTATGTTCCCTACCACATGTTCACGCACAGACATTCACGCAAGTGGTAATTTTAATAAGAACCAATTAACCTATCAGTATATTTTTGGGTTGTGGGAGGAAACCGGAAAACCCGGAGGAAACCCACGCAAGCACAGAGAGAATATACAAACTCCACACAGTTAGGGCCATAGTGGCAATCGAAACCATGACCTCAGTGTTGTGAGGCAGTAATGCTTACCATTACACCATCCGTGCTTTTCTATAGCCATTAACCTCAACATCTGCTGAGACAAAAACTGTGTGCATAATTTCTGGGAGACTTTTGAATGATTCCAAGTGCGATTTCTTGCCATAACCAGCAAATAAGGAAGTTGTATCATTTCCAGTGAATGCATGGCAAAATATTAGATGTGGAATTCAATTAACTGCAGTAAAATATAGCATTCTAATTGATCCCCCAGAGTTATACAATTAGCCCAAAAGGAGTTAATAGGTTTTTCACAAGCCTCAGCAACTCAATAAATAATAATGTAAATCTGTGAACTTTTTATGGATTCTGTGTTAACATCTTTAATGCTATTAACACACTAATTTAACAGGCATTAACAATGCTGTCAGGGTGAAAATGGAGTGCAATTGAATATCTATGGGCGTTTAAGATGAAGGCTACCTCCCTTTTTCATGCGTGATAACTGTTCACAGCCAATTGAATTCCCTCATTAGCTTTTTGGATTCCAAGCTTGCTGAACAGGATAGGAATTGGAATGTTTTCAGAATTCTTTACAGTGCCAAATACCAAATCTATATGAAATTGGCTTGTATGTCATTACTCGATGCGGGTGGCAGTACTACAACCTTTATGTCTACTTTACTGATAATAATGGTTGACTTGTGTCCAGCTTGACTCACCTCTTTTGCATGCAGTAGTATTATTTTTATCTGCTCACTTTTGACTGCAGAAGTGAACCTCTAAACATTCTGGTCTGTGATCTATAGTCATTCAAGACAATGTCAACTCAGTCTTTTTCCTCCCTTTCAAGAAACACTTTGTTGACAAATTGTCTACATTATCATCAAATGACTTGGCATTTCCAGGAGGTAACATGTACAGTATAGTACTCAAAAAGAAAGAAAAATAACCAGTTTGAAAATGTGGAGACTCTTCCCTTTGTAATATAATAAATAAAATACTTTTTTTAGATATGCTCTAAAAAAGTATCAATACCAATATAACACTTATTCAAAAAGTGTTATTGATGATTTATATTCTTGTCTGTAGTAATGTTTAATTATATCTGTGTGCCCTCAATTACGGCTTTTCAAAGTGAAGTATTGTATTAAAAAAAAAACAAATAATAAAGACTGATGTGATGAAAAGAAAACTAAATGATGTGAATAAAGTAATATTAAAAACAAGGCTGTGTGCTTTCTTTACTTGGGAATATTGTAGACATAAATTATGTGGTGTGTCTGAGCTGTACTATGCTGAAATTTTCATAGATTGTCAAAGATTTAAAAGTGTATCACAGAGCTTTTTAATAAAATAAATACTGCAAACACATATAAGTGCAACCACTTTACATGGTAACAACTGATACTCTGACCATGGATAATTACAAGTGGTGATTTCTAATTATTACATTTTTTTACAAATTTGATTTGAACTTTATGAATATCCAGGATTAGTTGTATCTGAGCTGGAATTACAACTTTAATAAATACAGTATATCACTCTCTATAGTATTGGAAATTCCTATAACAGGGAAACGCACTATTTAGAACTGTGCTATACTGTAGATACATTTATTCTTCCACTAGCAGATGATACAATGTATCAATTATAAAAATACAATAAGAGAATTCACCTTAAAGAATTGGTTCATCTTAGAGAGACTTAAAACACTCTGTGATACACTTTGAGGATAACTGTAATACAGTTTATGAAAATTTCAGAATAGTACAGTTCAGACACATACGTGATTATTGTCTACAATAGTAACAAATAAAGAAAGCACACAGTCTTGTTTTTAATATATTTTAATAATAGTTTACTCACATAATTTAGTTTTCATCACATTATTCTTTATTTATTTTTTTGTTTTTAATACTTTGCTTTGAAAAGCCCCAATTGAGACATACTAATACATTGCTATAAACAATAATATAAAGTATCAATAAAACTTTTTGAATAAGTGTTATATTGATATTGATACCTTTTTTAGAGCATAGCTAATAAAAATTGATTCTATTTATTAAATTACAAAGGGAAGAGTGCACCCATTTTCAAACTGGTTCCTTTTCTTTCTTTTTCAAGTATTGTTCTGTCTTTTTGAACCAGTGAGTAGCACCTATCAAATTTGTCATATACATTTATCTAAACCAATATGATAAGACATTCTTGGTGTGGGTATATCTTTTGATTCAGTTGTGAACATGTGTACTATGGCTTAGCCATCAAATATGGCACATGATGCTAAAGAATTTTCACTGAGATAGTCAGACACATTTTTAAAACACTGGAGATGATCAGATTTCTTAGTTTTTCTAAGTTTCCCATAGTCTGACAAAGAAAGTGGAAATGTTTGATTTTCATGGTTGAAGAATTCAGCAAGATCAGAAACTCGCTGTTGACAAATGTGCAGTTGTGAGAAAATGCTGACATCATTTCTCATGGCTCCATTGCCGATTGGATTTTGATTTGTGACTCAATTTCACTTGATTACATTTGAGTGGAGCATCAATTGATAATATTTGGTCTTCAAGTCTCTGATAAACAAATTCCTTAAGCTGCTAAAATCCAAGAGCTTTTAGTTCCCTCAAATAATAATCAATCCTTCTTTGAGAAACAATGATATCATCATGTACAGATGTAGTCATTCTCATCCACCCACAACTATTTTCAGGTGTGAATAGTTTGGCTTGAGAGGTGTGCGTTTAGTCGCATCCGCAATCCACAGGAATAACATTATGCAGTCATAATTGTGACTATATGCACCCAGGTGCACTAAGTTGCTGCAATGCAATGATGAGTGGGGCAATCTGTATGCTACAGAGATCTTGGCTGCTGTCTTAAATTGAATTTCCTTAATCTTGGAATGTGTTAAATAAAGCCTTTCTACAGTAAGTCTAAAGAATTAAGTTTGAGTGCTGGCAGAGCACTCAGGGTGTTGGTTTGAATACATGTTATATTTTTTAAACCCTTCTTCAAACTCCTGTATTACCCTTGCTACTTCAGGCCAGCTGACACCCATCATTTCAATGCACCAGGGTTCTCCTTCAGCCTGACTTCTTTTTCATCTACCTTTATTTCTGCATTACTCTGCTCATGCACCTGATTCAGTGCCAGTGCAGACATTTTTTCCAATTAATATTAGCTGTATACTTCCCTGCTGTAAATTCCTGAAGACTGTAAATCTAGTCGATTTTTTTTATATCTCACAGAAGCACTGAAGCCAACTGGCATAGTTATAATGGTTAAATGAAAAAAAAAAAAAAAAAAAAAGACAAGGTGCAAATCTTGTCAGACACTTCACATACAGTGTAAAGTTGGAACTTCTGGTTGATGTCAAGAATTAAATAAATAAGTTTTCTTCTTCCTTCACTGTACTCCAAAATGCAAAATGTGGGATTGTGTAGTATTTTATTTTGCACCATACCCCAAATGAAAGAGGTTCATTGTCAATATAATCGATTCCTTTATCATCATTTATATAAGGAGTATTTGTTTTATTTTCTCAAGCAGAACAATGCACACAATGTCACCAGATGTGCATATCCACTCCTTTTTAAATGATGCATTTGAATGTACAACTAAGGTCTACCAGAAGATATTATCCCAGCTTCAGTAAAACTATCTATCCACCCACTTCCATCTAAAAGATCTCCAAGGAAACTCATTGTTTCCCAATATGGCAGCCAACATTTTTGGCTTTCGGCCCTACCTCCAAATTTTTTCACCCATGTGTATCATTAAAAGTTTAAAGTTTTATTCTAAAAGTTCACAATTGTTGTGCTAACTTCCCCACTAAATGTGCCACAACAATTGTTCTAAAAGAGAATGAAATCAGTGACATGTCCTTAAATACAACTAATTCAATCAATAGTGAACATTTTTTAATGTAAGTTTGACATATGATATACTGTAGGATGTACAGTATATTTAAGCTAATTAGCCTAAACACAGCAGGCTCCTTTGCAACCACACTCTTCTGCAGTGTTGGACTGAGGCATACAGGCGATGGCATTGTAAGTGAGAAGGGGACCCGCGTGCAGCCTCCATCATGGGCCCCCTCCTCTCCGGCAGTAGTAGAATGCACATGCACATGCGTAGGTCTCCAGAAACATTGCGCTTGTGCCTTGTTCCCAGGACATCTCACGTGACCATGCGCAAATCACTCAGAAATGTTGGCGGCGATCATTTTCTGAGTGATTTCTGACCACAGTGCAGGGCCACCATCACCGGACTCCAGAGGGGTAAGTATAATATATGGGTGCAGTATGTGCGGTGTGGATCCCTCTGGACCCAGCAGCCCATGTGCACCGCACCCACTGCACCCACTATAGAAATACCTATGCATGAAGGGTCCACTGTGAAATGTAGAGGTAGAAGGTGTGACCAGTTACCAGAGGGGGTGTGGCCAACCATAACAGAGGGACTTGGCCAAACATTATAGTAGACAGTCTGCCTGCAAGAACAGAGCTCCTTTATAATAGACAGTTGTGTGTCAGTACCGTCCATTTAGATTGGCAAAAAGGCTAACCTTGGTTTAGTTTCCTTCTAAATGAACCAAGCACCCCAGTTAAAAAGCAGAATCTGCAATCCTTTTTATTGCATGCTGGGGACATCCCATCACAGGGCAAGGCCGCCCAGCATGCTGAATGGCCTGCCCAGTGGCTGTGACTGCAATTTTATTGCAGTCGCGGCAACTGTGGACGACCCCCCATGCAGCCACAGCAAGGCTGCGTATTGGGGCAGTCCGCCGCCATTTTTCCCATCTGATGCTACCAGAGGTGAAGTTGCAGTTGCATCGTGTATAGCAATGTGAAACTGATGGTTGCATCTAAAGAAGAACCAAGTGTTACTTAAGCATCTAAAAAGATACTCCACGTGGGCGTCTCTGTGCTTGCACATTTCAGATGGATGCTTGTACACAAGGGGCTGATACTAGGCTTAGCAAAAGGTATCAGCTAAAGATGCTAAAGCAGTCTCAGCAGCATGTGAATCTGAATCAGCCCCTAAAAATGCACAACTGATGCAAAGTGCACAAGTAGAATGAGTGATGCATCAAATTCATGGTGTCGTACCAGATATTGCACTGCAATACACTGAGACAATGTAATGATCTATAGAGTCTGTTGATAGCCCTGTAACTGTGCACTAATACTAACATGCAGCTGGAGCAGCAGTCTTACTGTTGGGCCGGGATGTAAAGTCCAAATTCGGCAGCCGTGCGGGATGCCGGCTGAACTCGGACACTTTTTTAAAAGAGCAATCATGTACAAGGCTAAACCATGCTGAAAAAGTCCGAGTTCAGCTGGCATCTCACATGGCCGCCAAACTCGGACTTCATTACATCCCACTTGTCTGCTTCCTGAAGAGTAAACCAATCAATAAATACATTATATATATATATATATATATATAGATCCAAGGAAAGCTGGCACTCGTGGAGACTTAACAAACCCGCAGACACAGTAATGTAATCAACGTTTCAGGGCTTCTGCCCTTTTATCAAGACCATCTGTAACATACAAAAAATAAAACATTTATACCTTACCCACACCTCGTGCACTTGCTTCCACGGTACCCGCTGTGACCCAATGACGTCATTGGCGCGCACCCGCGCCGGCGACCCAGCGTCATAGGGGGGCGTGGAGAAACATTTAGTGACGTCCCATCACCATGGAAACCCGTCCAAACTGTGGAAATAGATGCATGTAGCAATGATTCACCCGTAGCCCGCAATACATAAAGCACTGAAGATCCAAGGGGACAAATGGACTGTATTATATTAAACCTGATACCATGTGAAGACAAACTGTCTGCCTAAAAAAACATAGGAACTGCTGTGACAATTCTAAATAAGACTAAATTATTATAACAGTTGTCTGCGGCTCATAATATTAGAATTGCAGCACGGCACACACCAGCTATAAATCAATGGGAAAAAGCAGTTTTATATACTAAACTACAAGAAGCTAGTGAATGATAAAATTTCATTGAGTCCAAAAGGCTTCACGGACTGTAATGCATGGATCCACCAGGATTCTTTTTGGAGTAGGATACGACCTTGATTTCCTCCTCTTGGGGATTCTGGTACTCCATCAATGATCTTATAACGTATAGACGACATACTATGTTGCAACTCCTTAAAGTGGCGGGCTACCGGCTGGTCAGAGCCCCGTCCCTCCAACGCCGCACGGATACTAGATCGATGTAATGCTATTCTTTCTTTAAATTGACGAAAAGTTTTGCCAATGTATAGCAACCCGCAGGGGCATTTGATATAATATATAACGTATCGGCTCGTGCAAGTATAAGGTCGTTTAATCCTAAACTCCTTTCCTGAGCGCGGATGATAAAAACAGCACCTGGTTCCAAGCTGCTGCATGTGGTGCACCCAAGACATTTAAAATTGCCCGGCTTCCTCGTCAAGAAATGAATAGGCGGTGAGGCTTTAAGATTAGAGACGTCGTTCTGTACCACCCAGTCTTTAATATTTCTTCCTCTCCGATAAGAGGGTAAAATCTTCGTTCCTTTAAAGGACTGTAGTTGTTTGTCATGAGTGATAATAGGCCAAATTTGTTTGGCCTTCTGCATGGTCCCCATACTGGAGGTGGAGAAATCTTGTGTCCAAACTATAGAGTCAGGATTTCTTGTTTTTTGGGATTTATGTAATAAGCTTGTTCTATCTTGCATCAGAGCCCTGTTTTTGGCTTCCTTTAAATATTTTAGTTTGTAGCCTCTTTCAATGAATTTTCGTGTCATAATGTCCATCTGTTTAATAGTCTCAGCTTGATCACTGCAGATGCGCCTGATCCTAATATATTGGGAATATGGCAATCCCCATTTTAGGGTCGGCGGATGGTGACTATTTGCGTGTAGAGTGGTATTTCTGTCGGTTTCTTTGACAAATAGAGAGGTATGCAGGTGATGGAGATGATCCTGTTTGATAGCCACATCTAGGTAGTGTATTTCTTCATGACTGGTAGAATATGTGAATTTAATGGAGTCATCCAACAGGTTAATGTCAAGCATGGCCTGTTGGAAACTCTCTTGCGATCCTGACCATAATACAAAGATATCGTCTATGTAGCGGAAGTATGCTTTAATACTACCCGCTACATTAGGGTTAGTCAGGAAGAGTTCATTTTCAACTTCTCGCATGAAGATGTTAGCGAAGCTCGGAGCCACGCATGACCCCATCGGGCACCCCGAGCTTTGTCGATAGAATCTACCATCAAAAATAAAATAATTCCGTGTTAAAGTTAACTCCAGTAACTGAATGAAAAAATTGATGTCTGGACCTTTATATTTGTGACTGCCTGTGATGCACCGTCTGATGGCTTCAATACCTCTTTGATGGGGGATGTTGGTATATAAGCTCATCACGTCTATGGTGCACATCAGGTAGTTCTCTGGTAATGGCGACAGCTTTTCCAATTGTAGCAAGAAGGCCGTAGTGTCTTTCAGACAGACCTTTTGATCTTGTACAACCGGCTGCAGAAAAAAATCCAAATATTTGGAAATATTGTAGAAAAGAGATTCTCTTGCCGCTATTATAGGTCTTCCTGGCGGATTCACAGGGTTTTTGTGGAGTTTGGGAATCGTATAAAGAACCGGGATAATCGGCCAGTCCTGTGTTAATGTTTCCTTCATCTTGTAATCTATGATGTTATCTTCCACGGCTTTGTTCAAGATGTCATCTATTTCTGCTTTGAATGTGGACGTTGGATCTGAAAGTAACTCCTGGTAAGTAGTTTCATCCGCAAGCTGTTTATATACTTCAGATTTATATGCCACCACATCCTGGACCACTATACCTCCGCCCTTATCCGCCGAGCGGATTATGATGTCTTTATAACCAGCTAGATTTTTCAAAGCTGCGCGTTCTTCCACAGACAAATTATTGATTTTAGACGTGTGATTCAACTGAGGTTCTTCAAACACATTATTCATGTGGTTAACGAAGCACTTTATGTTGTTATTGGAGGATACTGGATCAAAAGTAGAAGGTTTGTGCAGGGGAATGTCCTGTGTCAATAATGGGGGACTGTCTCCGAAATGTTCCTTCAGTCTTAACCTGCGACCGAATTTGTATAAATCCACTTTATTTTTAAAAGTGTCAGGTTTCTTTGTGGGAACAAAGGATAACCCCTTATTTAACACCGACAATTCATCAGTTGTTAGAGAGCGTGATGACAAATTGAAAACTAAGTTTTCTTGTTCTTTGCTTTTTTGGACTTTCCTTGCCCATTGTCCACCACGGCGGGTGTAGGGCCTTTTTTGAACTCTCTTGCAGCTCTTGTAGTGACCCCCACTGGGGGTTTCCTCCCGTTTTTTGAAGATGTAGCCCCTGCACATTCTGTATCACTAGATGATAGTGCACTTGAGTTATCTGTATCCAAATTAAATCTCTTATTCCGTCGAAATTTAGGCCTCCTGTTCGAATCAGTGCCCCGGTTATATGCCCACGCATACACTTTGTTTTCCAGATAATCTCTGTCTACAGTGTTACGCTTGGTTTTCTTGAATTGGATGAGGTCCAGGCGATATTTTTCTATATCTGTGGTTAATTTATTCAGTAAATCTTGAGAGGTTTCCACCTCAATTACTGCAGAATGACTTGCTTCAAATTTAGTGATTTTCTCTCTGGCTAGAAGAAGTTCTCTACGGGATTCCTCTATAACCAGAAGAATCAAATCATAGGAGCATTTGTTTAAAACTGCGGCCCAACGTCTGCAGAAATCTGGATTATGACGTCCAATTGTGGGAATATTACGGACGCGGAAGCCGCGGGGAATTTTCTTATCCCTATAATAATCAGATAAAGTCACTCCGTGAAAATAAAAATCAATTTCCTTTTTCTTAAGTCTGTTTAAAGCCAGGAAAATCTGTTCTGCCGTCTCTCCTCCGCAAGCATCCTCCAATTTATCTGTAAATAGGATAGCCTCTGCTTCTGTATCTGTTAGGCTTAATCCTTCTCCCACCGGGAGTGCAATGTTGCTGTAGCCCGGTATTGAATCAGCTGAAGACATGCTATTCCAACCGATATACTGTTAAAACAATGCAAGCGATCTTGAGGTAAAAAAAAATAATCTACCATACACTGGGTGCCCGGACAGTCCTGACTGGAAATTACCAGAAAAGCACTATATGAAAATCCAATTTACGTCCAGCACTCCAAAGGTTAATATAGTGTATGCTCCGGTGCCCTGCTCAAATAAATAATTCAATAGATCCAAGGAAAGCTGGCACTCGTGGAGACTTAACAAACCCGCAGACACAGTAATGTAATCAACGTTTCAGGGCTTCTGCCCTTTTATCAAGACCATCTGTAACATACAAAAAATAAAACATTTATACCTTACCCACACCTCGTGCACTTGCTTCCACGGTACCCGCTGTGACCCGATGACGTCATTGGCGCGCACCCGCGCCGGCGACCCAGCGTCATACGGGGGCGTGGAGAAACATTTAGTGACGTCCCATCACCATGGAAACCCGTCCAAACTGTGGAAATAGATGCATGTAGCAATGATTCACCCGTAGCCCGCAATACATAAAGCACTGAAGATCCAAGGGGACAAATGGACTGTATTATATTAAACCTGATACCATGTGAAGACAAACTGTCTGCCTAAAAAAACATAGGAACTGCTGTGACAATTCTAAATAAGACTAAATTATTATAACAGTTGTCTGCGGCTCATAATATTAGAATTGCAGCACGGCACACACCAGCTATAAATCAATGGGAAAAAGCAGTTTTATATACTAAACTACAAGAAGCTAGTGAATGATAAAATTTCATTGAGTCCAAAAGGCTTCACGGACTGTAATGCATGGATCCACCAGGATTCTTTTTGGAGTAGGATACGACCTCGATTTCCTCCTCTTGGGGATTCTGGTACTCCATCAATGATCTTATAACGTATAGACGACATACTATGTTGCAACTCCTTAAAGTGGCGGGCTACCGGCTGGTCAGAGCCCCGTCCCTCCAACGCCGCACGGATACTAGATCGATGTAATGCTATTCTTTCTTTAAATTGATGAATAGTTTTGCCAATGTATAGCAACCCGCAGGGGCATTTGATATAATATATAACGTATCGGCTCGTGCAAGTATAAGGTCGTTTAATCCTAAACTCCTTTCCTGAGCGCGGATGATAAAAAACAGCACCTGGTTCCAAGCTGCTGCATGTGGTGCACCCAAGACATTTAAAATTGCCCGGCTTCCTCGTCAAGAAATGAATAGGCGGTGAGGCTTTAAGATTAGAGACGTCGTTCTGTACCACCCAGTCTTTAATATTTCTTCCTCTCCGATAAGAGGGTAAAATCTTCGTTCCTTTAAGGGACTGTAGTTGTTTGTCATGAGTGATAATAGGCCAAATTTGTTTGGCCTTCTGCATGGTCCCCATACTGGAGGTGGAGAAATCTTGTGTCCAAACTATAGAGTCAGGATTTCTTGTTTTTTTGGGATTTATGTAATAAGCTTGTTCTATCTTGCATCAGAGCCCTGTTTTTGGCTTCCTTTAAATATTTTAGTTTGTAGCCTCTTTCAATGAATTTTCGTGTCATAATGTCCATCTGTTTAATAGTCTCAGCTTGATCACTGCAGATGCGCCTGATCCTAATATATTGGGAATATGGCAATCCCCATTTTAGGGTCAGCGGATGGTGACTATTTGCGTGTAGAGTGGTATTTCTGTCGATTTCTTTGACAAATAGAGAGGTATGCAGGTGATGGAGATGATCCTGTTTGATAGCCACATCTAGGTAGTGTATTTCTTCATGACTGGTAGAATATGTGAATTTAATGGAGTCATCCAACAGGTTAATGTCAAGCATGGCCTGTTGGAAACTCTCTTGCGATCCTGACCATAATACAAAGATATCGTCTATGTAGCGGAAGTATGCTTTAATACTACCCGCTACATTAGGGTTAGTCAGGAAGAGTTCATTTTCAACTTCTCGCATGAAGATGTTAGCGAAGCTCGGAGCCACGCATGACCCCATCGCGCACCCCGAGCTTTGCCGATAGAATCTACCATCAAAAATAAAATAATTCCGTGTTAAAGTTAACTCCAGTAACTGAATGAAAAAATTGATGTCTGGACCTTTATATTTGTGACTGCCTGTGATGCACCGTCTGATGGCTTCAATACCTCTTTGATGGGGGATGTTGGTATATAAGCTGATCACGTCTATGGTGCACATCAGGTAGTTCTCTGGTAATGGCGACAGCTTTTCCAATTGTAGCAAGAAGGCCGTAGTGTCTTTCAGACAGACCTTTTGATCGTGTACAACCGGCTGCAGAAAAAAAATCCAAATATTTGGAAATATTGTAGAAAAGAGATTCTCTTGCCGCTATTATAGGTCTTCCTGGCGGATTCACAGGGTTTTTGTGGAGTTTGGGAATCGTATAAAGAACCGGGATAATCGGCCAGTCCTGTGTTAATGTTTCCTTCATCTTGTAATCTATGATGTTATCTTCCACGGCTTTGTTCAAGATGTCATCTATTTCTGCTTTGAATGTGGACGTTGGATCCGAAAGTAACTCCTGGTAAGTAGTTTCATCCGCAAGCTGTTTATATACTTCAGATTTATATGCCACCACATCCTGGACCACTATACCTCCGCCCTTATCCGCCGAGCGGATTATGATGTCTTTATAACCAGCTAGATTTTTCAAAGCTGCGCGTTCTTCCACAGACAAATTATTGATTTTAGACGTGTGATTCAACTGAGGTTCTTCAAACACATTATTCATGTGGTTAACGAAGCACTTTATGTTGTTATTGGAGGATACTGGATCAAAAGTAGAAGGTTTGTGCAGGGGAATGTCCTGTGTCAATAATGGGGGACTGTCTCCGAAATGTTCCTTCAGTCTTAACCTGCGACCGAATTTGTATAAGTCCACTTTATTTTTAAAAGTGTCAGGTTTCTTTGTGGGAACAAAGGATAACCCCTTATTTAACACCGACAATTCATCAGTTGTTAGAGAGCGTGATGACAAATTGAAAACTAAGTTTTCTTGTTCTTTGCTTTTTTGGACTTTCCTTGCCCATTGTCCACCACGGCGGGTGTAGGGCCTTTTTTGAGCTCTCTTGCCGCTCTTGTAGTGACCCCCGCTGGGGGTTTCCTCCCGTTTTTTGAAGATGTAGCCCCTGCACATTCTGTATCACTAGATGCTAGTGCACTTGAGTTATCTGTATCCAAATTAAATCTCTTATTCCGTCGAAATTTAGGCCTCCTGTTCGAATCAGTGCCCCGGTTATATGCCCACGCATACACTTTGTTTTCCAGATAATCTCTGTCTACAGTGTTACGCTTGGTTTTCTTGAATTGGATGAGGTCCAGGCGATATTTTTCTATATCTGTGGTTAATTTATTCAGTAAATCTTGAGAGGTTTCCACCTCAATTACTGCAGAATGACTTGCTTCAAATTTAGTGATTTTCTCTCTGGCTAGAAGAAGTTCTCTACGGGATTCCTCTATAACCAGAAGAATCAAATCATAGGAGCATTTGTTTAAAACTGTGGCCCAACGTCTGCAGAAATCTGGATTATGACGTCCAATTGTGGGAATATTACGGACGCGGAAGCCGCGGGGAATTTTCTTATCCCTATAATAATCAGATAAAGTCACTCCGTGAAAATAAAAATCAATTTCCTTTTTCTTAAGTCTGTTTAAAGCCAGGAAAATCTGTTCTGCTGTCTCTCCTCCGCAAGCATCCTCCAATTTATCTGTAAATAGGATAGCCTCTGCTTCTGTATCTGTTAGGCTTAATCCTTCTCCCACCGGGAGTGCAATGTTGCTGTAGCCCGGTATTGAATCAGCTGAAGACATGCTATTCCAACCGATATACTGTTAAAACAATGCAAGCGATTTTGAGGTAAAAAAAAATAATCTACCATACACTGGGTGCCCGGACAGTCCTGACTGGAAATTACCAGAAAAGCACTATATGAAAATCCAATTTACGTCCAGCACTCCAAAGGTTAATATAGTGTATGCTTTGGTGCCCTGCTCAAATAAATAATTCAATAGATCCAAGGAAAGCTGGCACTCGTGGAGACTTAACAAACCCGCAGACACAGTAATGTAATCAACGTTTCAGGGCTTCTGCCCTTTTATCAAGACCATCTGTAACATACAAAAAATAAAACATTTATACCTTACCCACACCTCGTGCACTTGCTTCCACGGTACCCGCTGTGACCCGATGACGTCATTGGCGCGCACCCGCGCCGGCGACCCAGCGTCATAGGGGGGCGTGGAGAAACATTTAGTGACGTCCCATCACCATGGAAACCCGTCCAAACTGTGGAAATAGATGCATGTAGCAATGATTCACCCGTAGCCCGCAATACATAAAGCACTGAAGATCCAAGGGGACAAATGGACTGTATTATATTAAACCTGATACCATGTGAAGACAAACTGTCTGCCTAAAAAAACATAGGAACTGCTGTGACAATTCTAAATAAGACTAAATTATTATAACAGTTGTCTGCGGCTCATAATATTAGAATTGCAGCACGGCACACACCAGCTATAAATCAATGGGAAAAAGCAGTTTTATATACTAAACTACAAGAAGCTAGTGAATGATAAAATTTCATTGAGTCCAAAAGGCTTCACGGACTGTAATGCATGGATCCACCAGGATTCTTTTTGGAGTAGGATACGACCTCGATTTCCTCCTCTTGGGGATTCTGGTACTCCATCAATGATCTTATAACGTATAGATGACATACTATGTTGCAACTCCTTAAAGTGGCGGGCTACCGGCTGGTCAGAGCCCCGTCCCTCCAATGCCGCACGGATACTAGATCGATGTAATGCTATTCTTTCTTTAAATTGACGAATAGTTTTGCCAATGTATAGCAACCCGCAGGGGCATTTGATATAATATATAACGTATCGGCTCATGCAAGTATAAGGTCGTTTAATCCTAAACTCCTTTCCTGAGCGCGGATGATAAAAAACAGCACCTGGTTCCAAGCTGCTGCATGTGGTGCACCCAAGACATTTAAAATTGCCCGGCTTCCTCGTCAAGAAATGAATAGGCGGTGAGGCTTTAAGATTAGAGACGTCGTTCTGTACCACCCAGTCTTTAATATTTCTTCCTCTGCGGGTTGCTATACATTGGCAAAACTATTCGTTAATTTAAAGAAAGAATAGCATTACATCGATCTAGTATCCGTGCGGCATTGGAGGGACGGGGCTCTGACCAGCCGGTAGCCCGCCACTTTAAGGAGTTGCAACATAGTATGTCGTCTATACGTTATAAGATCATTGATGGAGTACCAGAATCCCCAAGAGGAGGAAATCGAGGTCGTATCCTACTCCAAAAAGAATCCTGGTGGATCCATGCATTACAGTCCGTGAAGCCTTTTGGACTCAATGAAATTTTATCATTCACTAGCTTCTTGTAGTTTAGTATATAAAACTGCTTTTTCCCATTGATTTATAGCTGGTGTGTGCCGTGCTGCAATTCTAATATTATGAGCCGCAGACAACTGTTATAATAATTTAGTCTTATTTAGAATTGTCACAGCAGTTCCTATGTTTTTTTAGGCAGACAGTTTGTCTTCACATGGTATCAGGTTTAATATAATACAGTCCATTTGTCCCCTTGGATCTTCAGTGCTTTATGTATTGCGGGCTACGGGTGAATCATTGCTACATGCATCTATTTCCACAGTTTGGACGGGTTTCCATGGTGATGGGACGTCACTAAATGTTTCTCCACGCCCCCGTATGACGCTGGGTCGCCGGCGCGGGTGCGCGCCAATGACGTCATCGGGTCACAGCGGGTACCGTGGAAGCAAGTGCACGAGGTGTGGGTAAGGTATAAATGTTTTATTTTTTGTATGTTACAGATTGTCTTGATAAAAGGGCAGAAGCCCTGAAACGTTGATTACATTACTGTGTCTGCGGGTTTGTTAAGTCTCCACGAGTGCCAGCTTTCCTTGGATCTATTGAATTATTTATTTGAGCAGGGCACCGGAGCATACACTATATTAACCTTTGGAGTGCTGGACGTAAATTGGATTTTCATATATATATATATATATATATATATATATATATATATATGTATATATACATACACTGTATATATATATATATATATATATATATATATATATAGGATTAGTATACCAGCTTGCTATTCATAATGTTGATATGGTCATTATGTGGACAGTGAACAAGACATTTAAAATGCGAGCACTGATGAAATGTTGACACGCTAGAATGTCAGCAATGTGGTTTTAAGTTAAGTCTTTCCCTAACCCAAACACTAACCCTAAACCTAATGATAATGTCTGTGTTAACATGTACTGACATTTATGATGTTGACATTTTGACCATGTCAACATAAATTGTCAACATTCTGGTGCTGGCAATGTCACCATCATAAATCTAACTGCAGTGTTTTCCAATGTTCCGATACTGTATGGATATCTGAACACTGGAAAACACTGTAAGATCAGCATTACTGCTAGAAGGGGGTTGAATTCACCTTTGGAACTTCCTTCAAATCAGATTGACCTGATTTGTTCTGATCTTTATTCACTTATTTGAAAAGTCAGGTTTTATTGATATGGATAAAGAATCTAATGTCCGATTAACAGGCCCAAAGTGTTCATAGTGCACATGTAATTGATTTTCAGTTCTTTCACATCTGAAGATATACCCCTGATGAAATCTCACCAATAGACGAAGCGTGTTGACTTTTTATTATAATTGTGATCCATGATCTTCCTAGCAAGAAGTCAGGAGAAGGAATTTTCTGTCAAAATATGGACACTGCGTTATCACATTTCTCATGTGTACGATTTTATGTAAAATGGACTTTTAATAAACGTATGAAATTGGAACATGTGGTATCTGTCTGAAGAGTTGTATTGAACTTGTGTATTACTACCGACTAATGTAAATCTGGTTATACCTGTGAAATTGGGGCGCTTATTCACTATTGTTGTGTATAATTCTTTTTTGGTTCCAACTAACAGGAAACTTAGTGAGAATAGCAGCCTATCTTCAATTGTATACTAAATCAATTTAGTTAGCGCAGAAGAAGGGTCATGTCAAATAAATATATATATATATATATATATATATATATATAAATATATGGGTCGCACTCACGTTTTGATCACAGTCCATCCGCTGGGGTGTCATCCAAAGAGGCTCTCACGAGCATCCAATTGTAGAAAATAGAAAAGTGGAGCACTCACCAGTCTTAGTTTTTAAACATGCACCAGATTTATTTAATTGATAGTTCTTAATGACATTTGCTGTATGTTTGGGGTCATTGTCCTGCTGCAGAATATATTTGGAACCAATTATTAAAAAAAATGAAAAAATAAAAGACTATGCAAAAGAGTATTAAATAATAAGCAAATATAAAGCTACAAAAAAGCTTAAACCAATGTTAACCACTCCCCCAGATACTCAGGGGACAAATGGGTTACACTGTCACCACATCTAGAACACAGTTTGTAAAAGAGATCATATATACTGTAGCAAAAGCTATACTGCAGCAACCTGTGCAGTTATGAAGCTCCAGACTACACAGAATGACATACAGTATGCACTGTAATAATTATGCACATAAAAATGCAATGATAAATAGTACTTAAAGCACAAAGATAAATTATACTAAATAAATAAATACATAAATAAATACATAAATAAGAGAGTAACTCAGAGCAAATCTGGTTTCCACGGCTGTTTCTCTTATCTGTAAATAAAAAGTGTCTTTAAACAAATAATAGTTGTGTTAAAAATATATGTTATACCTTTGATAACAAACTCCTGTAACTCATTCTCCATTTCTGTTTGCTCTAAGCTTTTAAAGACAGCATCTATACCTTATACATGATCAGTTATCACGTATAGGGAGCTGACGTCTGCACTTACAAGCCAAAAGTTATCTACCCACACAAGATTTGTAATTATATTCAGAAAATGTCATGTGTCTGTAAAATGGGATTTATAATGCACTACTAGAGGTTGAAGGTGTTAGTCTATATATTGTAAAAGATTGGCACTTGTTGATCTAATTCTGGAAACTATAGGACAGCCTGAAGGTATTTTAGGTACTTTATGTTCCTTTGGGAGTATATATAAAACTATCACTTCTGGTATTAAGAATTTTGCTTCAGTTTTGCTAATAGTTTTTGTATATTTCTATTAAAAATGGGTCTGTTGGATTATTTCATAGCTTTAATAGTTCTATACTCCAATTGTCTTTAGACTTCATTTTTCATGGTCCATGGTATTCATGAGGACTATACATCCACCTGTATCAGCTGGTTTAATTATTAAGTGCTCATTCTTTTTTTCAATTTTTAATTGCTTGTCTCTCCTTATAGCTTAAATTCTGCTTAAGTTTCTTAGTTTCTATATTTTTAGTGTCAATTTATGTCCACACTTGAGTGCTGAAAGCATCTATAGAACTCCCTTTTTTATATTAGAGGTAGAATATGGACTTACAGTAGGTCTGATTGGGGTAGTGGATGCTTCTTCCACTCTACCATTGTCCGTCTCTTCCCTTTTTGTAAGCATTTTTTTAAATAGTTAAATTACAGAAGATTTTCTGTAGATCCCCCAAAAGCTCAAATTGATTAAAGTTGGCAAATGGAGCACATTTAAGTGTAATAAGATCCTCTCATGCCTCTGCAGTATACTGTATGTGAACTGAGATTAAAAATGTAGACCTTGCCTTCATCTGAAGGGTTATCATCAATGTATTGTGTATGATCTTTAATCACTATATATCTCTGTTTATTTTTCTTATTTTTATGACACTTCTTTTTCTTCCCTTTCTTTTTTCCTCTTTTAGTGTTTCTTACCTTTGGGATCCGTCTTGTTGGACCCAATCTTAAAAATATTGCCAAGAAATCTGTGTTTGTTCCTCTGTAAGAATTTCAAACCTATTTCTGGTCGAAATATGTGTATGCTCTTTTCTCATATTTCTTCTATAAGATCGTAATGGGCTAGTATCATCCTTTCCTTTATAATTATCCCTCTTTCTCCATTCTATTGATGGTGTATATTCTTTTCTTCTATGGGGTACATTATAGATGTTTTCTTTGGTGGTAATCCCTCTCTTTGTAATCCTTTCTCCTAGGGGATATGTTATGTGTAGGTTCTCTTTGTTGATAATCTCCTAGGTGTTCCCTCTGATAGTGTTCCCTATAAGTACAGATGTAGCCACACTCATTGTAGCTACATCTTTCTGTGATTGTGCCTTGTTAGGTGTGACTACGTGTCACGACTACATCTGAAGTGTGCATGCATCTTAAACGTGCATGAGCACCATTCACATGAATGGGAGTAGCAATTGCCACAGCTTGGCACGGCTAGGCACGGGAGCACCTAGTCACGCTGAGAGTGCCCATTTAGCGCATATGTAGCCACAATGAGCATGGCTACATTTGTACCTCTTCTATCTTTATTCCACCACCTCCTATTATGTTGTGTAAATATTTGTTGGGTACATATTTGTTTCATGGTGTCTTAAGGAAAGCAGTATTGAGATTTTCGGTGATGATAGCTTCATTATCTCTCTAAAATGTACTTAACGTTCTCTCTTTTAAGGTTTTCTCTGTATTTTTAAGCTTAATCTCAACAGCATTTTCTCTCTTTTTACAGACACTTAATTCTGAAATAGTACCAATAAGTAATTTATGCTTTTCAATTTCCTCCTCCAGTTCCAATTTTTTAGACATCACAGTCTATATAAAGGATGATAAAATTCATACAAGGAACTATCAAAAGTTCACCAACTCCACGTCATATATTACCACTAAAAGCCGATATCATAGCAACTGGCTCCATTCAATACCAGGGGGCATTTTAAGCATCTAAAATATAACTGCACAGAATTAAGCACTTCTGAGAAACAAGCTTTAGATATGAAAGAGAGAGTAATTTCATGTGGTTATAATGAGGGTAGAATAGAGAAGGATTTAAAAACAGCCCTTAAAATGGGTGGTATTCAGTATACCAGTTGTTGGGTTCCCGGCGCACAGTATACTGGCACCGAAATCTTGACAACCAGCATACGACACCTTTTTTCCCTCTTGGGGGTCCACGACCCCCCTGGAGGGAGAATAGATATGCACCACCATGCCCGCAGCGTGGCCAGAGCTGGATTAACAATGGGGCTGATGAAGCTGCAGCTCCAGGCCCACTCTCCAAAATAGGCCCAGAGCATCCGCAGATGTCTATGCTGCTGTAGATAGGAAAAACAATCTTCCATCTACTGCAGCCTGCAGCGCCGGACCCGTCCCCTCAAGTATCAACACCCACTTCTAGTGCAGATTTGCAGGAGGCACCAAAGCACGCATAGTGCAGCACTGTTGTAAGTGCCGGGATTAAGCCCCGCCCCCTGTACTTAGGCCATGCCTCTTAGTGATGTGCATTTAAGCTCCGCCTCATGGTGATGTCATCTGTCAGTCACCGGGAGGGCAGAGGGAAGCGGACTGTGACAAGGGGTCATGGCCTAGCAGCACATGGCCACATGCTGTCCGCGGCAGCAGCCCATGATGTCGGGACCTATTAAGGTACTCGGCGTCCAAGGGTAAGGATGTTGCTTTTATTTTTGTAGCTAGGATGGGAGGAGGAATGTCCTGAGGTACACTTGGTATGGGAATGAGGGGGCAGGGGGGGGGGGGGGCATAGCATTGCCATGAGAGCACTTGCAGATTAAAGGGGAAAAGCCCTGTAAGTCTAGGGCTTCCCTACAAATTGCCCATATGTATATACAAGAGGGGTATCCCCCCACCCATCGCATCACACTGTAAAGAAGCCCCTGTTTGTATACAAGAGGGCAAGTTGTTGGACCCTCTCACAGCAAAATGTCCATGCTGTCAACCCATTTATGAAGATGGATCCTGGCACAGTCACAAAAAGATGGAGTGGGCAGTGGGGTGAGCTGAACCCACTGCCAGGAAACAGATACCAGAGGTAATCGAGGATGGCAGATGATGCAGGAAGAGCTGCTCAAGTGGCTGTTGTGAATGTGAGTGCGCAGGTGCAGCAGGTCAGTGTTCCCATCCAGTGTCTGCCCCTTCTCCAGCTCTGTGTCCCCACCATTACTGATCTCCATCCCAGTGTCTCGCTGCCTTCCCTCCCCAAACAGCCCACTGCACCCATTCCAGTGCCCTCCCACCTAGAACCCTCAGTTCAGTCCAGTGGCAGGCTGGCCAGGGGGGCAGAGTGCCTGGTGCCTCCAGGGTTGTGCTATCGCCACAGGACGCAACCTACTCCATTGCAAAAGGGTCCTGGTGGTCCAGTGTGCGCAGCGGCAGCCATGTGGGCTCTCTTACTGTGTGTCCTACAGGGCTACGAAAGCCCTGTAGGACACAATTAAAAGATATGCAAAGCCCTGTAGGACACAATTGAAAGATACGCAATCTGTGATACGGCTGTGCTCTGCTGCACATAGGCAGCCATATCACACAAGGGACTGTTTGCTGTGGCTCTGTGTACTGAACAGCAAGCGGCGGGGGGCGGTGGCAGCAGGAGTGAGGTACTGACTGTGCTCAGCATATAAGTGACACAGCCACCGTCCTGCTAGCAGCCTTGTCACCCTGACCCACCCTTCACAGATTACATAGGTGACCATGCCCTCATTGCTCATTAATACGCCCCCAGCAGGGTAGTGTTTGTGGGAAACGGGTGAGGGTAGTGTTTGCAAGGATTGGGTGCATGGTTAGGGGTAGTGGGTGCAGGGTTAAGGGTAGTGTGTGCAGGGAGCCCAGCGCTGGTATGTTTTTTCCACCGGCAACACCTACTACACCCCTTAAAATTCAGAAAGAAGATCTTATGGTCATAAAAAAGGAAGAAATAGACAAACCATCGAATGATAAATATGCATGGGCTCTTGTAACAAATGATAATGCACATCACAAGAAATTAGAGCGAGTACTTAAAAAACATTGGTCATTATTCTTGAGAGACCCTGTTTAAGGATCATTGATTCAAACCAAGCTGACTTACAGTATACAGTATCTAGAGAAAAGCCCAAAATCTAAAAGATCATTTAGTTATTAGTGCACATTTAAACAAAGAAAATAAACCAGGACAAGTCCTGTCAGTAGGATTTTACAGATGTGGTGGATGCATTGGATGTAAAAATATCAAATGAACCACAACTAAAACATGTGAACCGTTCATAATTAATAGAAGAAAACATGACAATAAATAACTTGTCACCTGTAATACAAAGAATGTAATCTACGCTTTACAATGCTGTTGTGACAAATTCTATATAGGAAGAGGTACAAGTCCTCTAAAAGTTAGGACTAGGGAACACATTTTAAAAAAGAGCATACTTGTTCAATAGAGAATATTAACAATTTTATTGGTGGACAACAATAATAGATTTGGATTTTTTAAATAATCTGTGCCATACATTGTGGCCTTAAAGAAGTGGTCTTTGGAGTATTTTTATCCACATAATGGGGGTCATTCCGAGTTGATCGCTCGCTGCAGTTTTTCGCAGCACAGCGATCAGGTCTCTACTGCGCATGCGTATGCACTGCAATACGCATGCGTGTCGAACGGGTACACAGCGGATCGTTGCTGAGCTATGGATTTAACAAAGAATCCATTCACACGGGTGATCACAAGGAGATTGACAGGAAGAGGACGTTTGTGGGTGGCAACTGCCCGTTTTCTGGGAGTGTTTGGGAAAACACAGGCGTGCCCAAGCATTTGCAGGGCGGGTGTCTGACGTCAATTCCGGGACCAAAAAGACTGAAGTGATCACAAGGGCTGAGTAAGTCCAGAGCTACTCAGAAACTGCAAAAAACTTTTTCGGCCCTGTCGGCTGCACACGTGTTCGCACACTTGCAAAGCGAAAATACACTCCCCCATGGACTGTGACTATGCATTTGCACAGCTGCTAAAAGTAGCTAGCGAGCGATCAACTCGGAATGAGGACCAATGACCGTACTTCATGACTTTATCTAAGTGGAACATCCAAGAGTGTATTGTGTTAGGGGCAGCCCCAATAATTTCCATACTTCTGGTGGTGGTAAAGATCTGAATGTAGATTATATTTTGATGTGCCTGATTTTCAGCCTCCAGTTGTGAGTGCTCTGAGTGGGGCGCAACACCATTAATATACATCTCAAGGTGGTGAATTAACTTCTAGAACTTTAATCATTATATATGTACAGATTGGATATTGTTATATACATAATTCAAACAGTATAACACTATTCTATGTTGTGTTTTGTCTCCCTGTAAATGTGATACTGGAAGAAAGACAACTGGAAAAACTGCAAAAAGAGAATTATAGGGGAGTATTATGTTTTTACGTTCCATTTACCCAGTACAGTATTACCTTTTTTTGTGTATTCTGATCAAGTTTTGGTGTTGACTCTCCCTTATTGGTGTCTAAGGCTGAATTGGTTTGTGAATTGTTAGATACCTTTTCTGTAATTTGCATGTAATTGTTTTCTTCTTATTCAAGTGGTGAACAAAATTAAAAACTGGAACTGAGGACCCATGGGTTATACATTGTAGCAGCGTATATTCATTGTCATGCAGTACATCGACTCCAGCAGTTATGCCAAGACGCAAGATACTTTCACAGAAAAGTACAGAATAGTTGCTTCAAACAAAGCCTCCATTAAGCAGATATACAATACGTTTCAGGAGACATGGAATGACACAGATGCAGCGAGAAGCTGTCGACTGAAAGTGTTAGCAGAGGAAAAATTGACTGACATGCAAGCTGTATATGTTGTGAGTCTCCAGAAGTCTGTGAGACACCTTTTAAGTCAGTCAGGGCTCTCCCTTGGCAGTGTACACACGGAGTTTTAGGAAAATCCTTAAAAATGAACCCCTACAAAATCCATGCCATCCAGCAGCTACAGCCTGGAGTCCTGGAAACATGCCAAGCTTACTGTCACTGGTTCATGGAATATGTAACGCTAGCTGGGGAGGACCTAAATGATTGGTACTGGTCTGATGAGGGATGTTTCCATCTGATGGATATGTGAATGCTCAAAATTCTCCATTATAGTCTGTGGAGCCATGAACTCTATGAGTTGCCTTTGCGCTTACAGAAAGTTGGTGTCTGGTTGGTGTCTAGTATGTACCAGTCACATCTTCCAAACATTCTTCCAAGATGCAGTGAAAAGTGACTGATACATAACGATGGTGCACGGATTTGTCAGCATGTTACCGGCATAGAGATCGCAGAACACATGGTGTCAACAGGACAATGCCACAGCCCATGCAGCCAGAAATGCTGGCTTGCTTGGAAGAGTGTTTTTTAAGATAACTGATCTCATGGGGGTTGTGGACAGCATGATCTCTGCATTTAACACCCCTCAATTTTTTCCTGTGGGGGAACCTTGAGGATGCTGCCTATACAACTCACCCGCACAGTATTCCAGAATTGCAAGAGAACATTCAGAACTGTTTCAATGCAATTTCATGGGAAACATTGCAAAGGGTGTTCAAGAGCATGATTAGCCAAGTCTATATGTTTGAAGCACAGAAAGGCAGTCACTTCCAGCACTTACTGTGCAATAAATCGTTTCCCCATCACAGAGGTTCTGCACTCATCATAATAACTGTTCATAATAAACAATGGGGTTTAGTTCATATTTATTTAAACAATTTGGTCGCATACCATACTGTACCCAATATCTAGGAGTGTTGAGTGTTGTGGACTAATACCTTTTGTTTATTTTATTAAGCTTTTTAATTGATCTTTTTGTGATCACATCTTCTAACTTATGAAATCTAATCTTTGTGAGCTGTTTTCCTAGTTGCTTTACAACGGGTGTTCTTAGTGACTGTCTTACCTTTAAAAGCCATGGTGCTATAAGCTTTAAACCAGTTAACATACCTAAAGATTAATACTAATATAATAACAATTGCCATGTGTATAATTCTGAGTGATAGAGAAGGACTTGCAGAAAAATTGGGTACCTTGATGTGGGCTACAAGTTTAAATGTATTGATCAATATATGAACTAAACCTCATTATTTATTGTGGACAGTTATCATGGTGAGTGCAGAGCCTGTGTGATTTTTATTTAAACAATGTGGTCATATTGTACCCCACAACTAGGAATGGTGAGTGCAGTGGACTAATGTCTTTTATTAATCCTGAGGGCATTCTGGAAGGAGGGCTGCAGTGTCAGGATTTAAACTCTGTGCTTCTGCGTCTGGATACTGCTGCTCTGCTGACTGAGCTATTCTACCTGTTGGACAGCTCCCTGCCTTTTCTCTGTGTTCTTGCTCAGTTTAACTGTTCTCCTATTGTTCCACCATGTTATAGCTCCATCCCTTTGACTGCCATATGCTTTGCTTGTTCCTACAGTAAATTCCTTGCCAGATCATTGTATGCCTGCCAATAATCTAGTACTTGTGGCGGCATCCTGCATCCTATTATCCACTATTTATGTACCAACCTAAGATTGTATTCAACTATGCTTTTTCCTGAGCCCTCACAATCCTCTAGTGTGCCACCTTCCTTCCTGGCAATGGCTTCAAATTCAGTATTCGGATCTTTACAGCTTGGCTGTAACAAAATACTACTACTACTACTACTACTACTACTACTAATAATTTTTGTTCATTTTTTAACACTGTTTACTGTACCTTATTCTATTTATCCGCATAATCACCACCTTCATTTAAGCATTTATCATATCTGTCCACAAGCATTAGAATCCCCTTATTGTACTTAGCAGGTTCCAGTCCATTGAACCAGATGTTGACGGCAAACTTCATCATCACTTCCAAAAAGGTTTCTACCCAGGAGCTCTTTACACTTAAGATGGGCATACACTATACAATTATCTGTCAGATAATCTGTCAGATCTGCTATAGCTGGTTGCAATGAAAATCTGGTAATGGATGAGATCAAATGACAATCGACTATTTGCTCCCAATTACTGAAAAACTAACAAAACCTGTTGTTCATACAAATTGGTTCAACACAAATTTAATCAACTTGGACGAACAACTGTTTTTGTCCATTTTGCAGTTTTTGGGAGCAAATGGCCGATTGCCATTTGCTCTCATCCATAACCAAATTTTAATTCCAACCAGCTAAATCTAGCAGATTATCTGCAAGATAATTGTATAGTGTGTGAAAATTGATTGGAGCAAGGTATGGACTCAAGGTTGGTTAATTGAGAACCTCCTATCCAAAACTGTGTGACAAGTTATGGGTGTCATGCAGGGGCAGATTGGGACTGAAAACCAGCCCGGGAAATTTATGGAAGCAGCCCTAATAGGGGTGGGGTCTGTTGAGGGGGTGGAGTCTGTCAAGTGGGCGAGATTACTGCTCAGGAGGTCTGATTATAGGTATGCACAGAAAGGCGCCAAGCAACATTTTAGGGGCATGACTTCATGGGGAAGGGGCGTGGCCACATAATAGTGCCAAATAAAATTACACCACACAGTAATGCTGCTTATACACATTGCACCAGGTAGAACCTCCTATACACACTGCGCCAGGTAGAGCATGTATACATATTGTGCCAGATAGAGCACATTGTACACTTTGCACCAGGTAGTGCACATTATACACATTGCACCAGGTAAAGCACATTATACAATTTGTGCCAGACAGAGCACATTATACACATTGCACCAGGTAAATCACATTATACATATTGCACCAGGTAGAGCACGTTATACACTTTGCCCCAGGGAGACCATATTATACACATTGCACCAGGTAAAGCACCTTATACACATTGCACCAGGTAGAGCATGTTATACGCTTTGCAGCAGGCAGAGCACATTATACACATTGCACCAGGTAAAGCACATTATACACATTGCACCAGGTAGAGCACATTATACGCTTTGCGCCAGGCAGAGCACGTTATACACTTTGTGCCAGTCAGAGCACATTAAACACATTGCACCAGGTAGAGCATGTTATACACTTTACGCCAGGTAGAGCACCTTATACATATTGCACCAGGTAGGGCACGTTATACACTTATATATATACACTGCTCAAAAAAATAAAGGGAACACTTAAACAGCACATCATAGATCTGAATTAATGAAATATTCTATTTAAATACTTTGTTCTTTACATAGTTGAATGTGCTGACAACAAAATCACACAAAAATTATCAATGGAAATCAAATTTATTAACCCATGGAGGTCTGGATTTGGAGTCACACTCAAAATTAAAGTGGAATAACACACTACAGGCTGATCCAACTCTGATGTAATGTCCTTAAAACAAGTCAAAATGAGGCTCAGTAGTGTGTGTGGCCTCCACGTGCCTGTATGACCTCCCTACAATGCCTGGGCATGCTCCTGATGAGGTGGCGGATGGTCTCCTGTGGGATCTCCTCCCAGACCTGGACTAAAGCATCCGCCAACTCCTGGACAGTCTGTGGTGCAATGTGGCATTGGTGGATGGAGCGAGACATGATGTCCCAGATGTGCTCAATTGGATTCAGGTCTGGGGAATGGGCGGGCCAGTCCTTAGCATCAATGCCTTCATCTTGCAGGAACTGCTGACACACTCCAGCCACATGAGGTCTAGCATTGTCTTGCATTAGGAGGAACCCAGGGCCAACCGCACCAGCATATGGTCTCACAAGGGGTCTGAGGATCTCATCTTGGTACCTAATGGCAGTCAGGCTACTTCTGGCGAGCACATGGAGGATTGTGCGGCCCCCCAAAGAAATGCCACCCCACACCATTATTGACCCACTGCCAAACCGGTCATGCTGGAGGATGTTGCAGGCAGCAGAACGTTCTCCTTGGCGTCTCCAGACTCTGTCACGTCTGTAACATGTGCTCACTGAGAACCTGATTTCATCTGTGAAGAGCACAGGGCGCCAGTGGCGAATTTGCCAATCTTGGTGTTCTCTGGCAAATGCCAAACGTCCTGCACAGTGTTGGGCTGTAAGCACAACCCCCACCCGTGGATGTCGGGCCCTCATACCACCCTAATGGAGTCTGTTTCTGATCATTTGAGTAGACACACACACATTTGTGGCTTGCTGGAGGTCATTTTGCAGGGCTCTGGCAGTGCTCCTCCTGTTCCTCCTTGCACAAAGGTGGAGGTAGCGGTCTTGCTGCTGGGTTGTTGCCCTCCTACGGCCTCCTCCACATCTCCTGATATACTGGCCTGTCTCCTGGTAGCGCCTCCATGCTCTGGACACTACGCTGACAGACACAGCTAACCTTCTTGCCACAGCTCGCATTGATGTGCCATCCTGGATGAGCTGCACTACCTGAGCCACTTGTGTGGGTTGTAGACTCCATCTCATGCTACCACTAGAGTGAAAGCACCGCCAGCTTTCAAAAGTGACCAAAACATCAGCCAGAAAGCATAGGAGCTGAGAAGTGGTCTGTGGTCACCACCCTGCAGAACAACTCCTTTATGGGGGGTATCTTGCTAATTGCCTATCATTTCCACCTGTTGCAGATTCCATTTGCACAACAGCATGTGAAATTGATTGTCAATCAGTGTTGCTTCCTAAGTGGACAGTTTGATTTCACAGAAGTGTGATTGACTTGGAGTTACGTTGTGTTGTTTAAGTGTTTTTTTGAGCAGTGTATATATATATATATATATATATATATATAACTGTAGCAGAGCCCGGCACTCTTAATAGATGTACAATGGCCCCGGTGCCATTCTAAAGAAGTTAGTCAGGCAAAAATCTGGTAATATATGAGAGCAAATGACAATCAACCATTTGCTCCCAAACACTGGAAAACAGACAAAAACCATTGTTTGGAGAAATGTATTATATCTAATGGATTTAATCAATTTGTCTGAATGACCATTGTCTGTTTTCCAGCGCTTAGGAGGAAATGGTTGATTGTCATTTGCTCTCATACTTTCCCAGATTTTTGTTCCCACCAGACAGATTGGACAGATATATTTTGGGTGTGTAACCATAGGCGTCGGAACTGTGGGGGCAAGGGGGCAGCTCGCCCCCCCCCAAAAATATGAGAGACGCCGCCGATATTCAGAAGGAGCGATGTGCGGTCAGCTGAAAGACCACACATCACAACCTCCGCTCCGTGCAGGGACTGAGCAGCAGCAGGATATGGCTGTGTTCAGCCCCTCCTGCTTCCAGGCTCAGTTCAACAGCGCTGCCCGCCCCCCTTCCCTTGCCAGGGCCGGCTCACGGCCCCAGCGAAGTGCCGCGATTCGCTGGTGATTAGGGGGCGTGGCCTAACGGAGAGAAGTGCCTGCTGTCCCTTCATTGCAGAGACCTGTGGCTGGGTTGTCACAGGTAAGAGGCTGTCCGGCCTGCTCCCACTCCCTCCCCCCCCCCTCCAGTGGCAAATGTAGGATTTGTAAGGGGGTACAGGGGTCCATATCCTGTATGTATATAATATTAAATTAAAATAAATTATATATATATATATATATTTATATATTTTTTCAATTCGTTTTTTGTTTTTTTTGTTTACCGGCTCTCCTAATAGGTATATAAACTGCCATACACAATAGTGTTAGCTTCCTACAACCTTATCTCTGTGCCGCACTCCTGTATAATAATAAAACATCACTCAGACACCAGTTTCAGCGTTATCAACATTTCATGGTCTACACCATTTCATCAGGATATAGTCCAGGAGTGCGGCACAGAGACAAGGTTTTATATAGAGACCGCTGCCCTCTGTCTCCTCTTCTGCTGCATTGCAGCCGCCCCCAGTCTCCTCTGCACCTCCGCCAACTCCCACAGACTCCTTCTCCGCATCATCGCCAATGCCCACAGCCTCCTTCGCCCCGTGCTGACCACAGCCTCCTCATCCACCTCAGACCACAGCCTCCTCTGCACCGCCGCTGCTCAATAGGTAATTTTACTCTGCTGCCTTTCTCTCTCCCTATGTCCCTGCTGTCACACTCCCTGTCCCTCTCCCTGTCCGTATGTCCCTTTCCCTGACCCTCAGTCACTCTCCCTGAATTTCGGCTCATACTGTGTGGTATAATGTGAATTTCGGCTCATACCGTGTGCTGTAATGTGAATTTCAGCTTATACCGTGTGCTAGAATGTGAATTTCGGCTCATACTGTGTGCTATAATTTGAATTTCGGCTCATTCTGTGTGCTATAATGTAAATTCCGGCTCATTCTATGTGGTATAATGTAAATTTCGGCTCATACCATTGGCTATAATGTGAATTTTAGCTCATTCTGTGTGCTATAATGTAAATTTCGGCTCAGTCTGTGTGCTATAATGTAAATTTCAGCTCATACCGTGTGGTATAATGTGAAAGGGGCACCAGTACTAGACAGTATATGGGGTACTACTATTGTGAAGCATAATGTGAATATGGTCTGGTAAACTACACTGAAGGGTACGTCCCCTTTTGAGTGACCAGGCCCCTTTTCCAGAGCATAGTTACCGCCTTCACTTTTCCATACCCCCACTGCTCCCCGGAGGTCCCGGGGGCCAGCCTCACCTACACAATGGTGCTTGCTGGTGCAATACTGCAGTCCCAGGCGCCTCCTTCCCCCATCGCAGCACCTCCGTCAGTGGGATTCCCGGCCACCATCTTCATGGTGCGGCCTCCACCCCACCGTGGTGCTGCCTACTTTTCGTCCCCATAGTATTGCCTCCTCCTCCCTGGTGGCTCCGCCCCCAGGGGCACCAAATAGAAAATGTATCTTGCCCCCCCAACCTATAAATGTTCTGACGCCCCTGTGTGTAACCTATTTACTCCTCTGCACCAAGCCAGTTGCTAAGACACACAAGGTTATTTACATTTTCAGATGATAAAGAAACTCTCTTCTTCTGTACAATATGACCAGCAAGAGAAAACAACCATTCACAGGGTACTGATGTTGCAGGTGTGGCCAAGTACTTCTGTGCAATGGAGGCCAGCCTGCTCTGTGAGCCTGCATTTTTGGACCACCACTCTAATGGAGAGGACTCTGTACTGATGGTGTGCTCCGCTCTGTATCGACGCACACTGTTCTGAATCTTCCTCCTGTTCAGAATCAGACTTTGATGAAGCAGCCAATAGGGCTAACTTTTTATTTGGTGGCTCTGATGTTGTTGCTTCCACAGGTTTCTCTGCAACAAACCTCTGTTCCTTGAGTAAGTTGGTGACTAAGGCCCACATCACACCCCTCTCAGCTCTGGGTATACACTTGAGGTTCTTGAATCTAGGGTCCAATGCAGTAGCAATCTTCAGATATGCAATGTTGGCATTTTCCTTGAATATCTTCAGGTCTGTTCTGAATGTAGACTTAATTTTGACCACGTAGGCAGGGTCATCATATGAACTCTCCATGACCCGAGAAAGATGGCAAAAAGCAGGCAGAACCACAGAGCATGAAACATACTTTTCTCCTCCCAGAAGTTCAGTCACATACCTGCAACAGCAAAAAAAAAAAAATCAAACCCATTTCGTTGGGTACGGGAGGCCGGCGTTGAGAATGCTGGTGGTCAGGAGACTGACAGCGGCATCCTGGAATTCAGATACCCGACAGTCCCCGGTAAGTATACTAACCCTCCCTACCCTTAACCCTCCCTGCATAGTGCCTAACCCTAACACTCCGCTGGTGGTGCCTAACCCTAACTCTCCCTCCATGCAGCCTAACCCTAACCCTCCCTGCTCCCTACCCCCCACCAGTAAGTGCCTAAACCTACCTACCTAACTACATCCCATTCATGCTATATTTCTTACAGACAGGACAGTGGGAAAATAAAATATATGACATATGTAAAATATACCTGCAGGGCTGCAGTAGCATTTCCAACCTCTGCAGTTTGTCCATTTCAGCTGTAGTTGGCACGGCAATCTTGGTGTTGTGTGTGGTGAGGACATCCCTCAGTGGCTGTTCATTTCTACAGACACTTTTTACCATGTCCAGAGTCGAATTCCATCTGGTTGGAATATCTTGTGTAAGCGACTCCTTCTTTTGTCCATGTTGAATTTGTTGTTGTTCTAATTCTGCAGCACTTGCTGGACTGTGTTTAAAGTGGCCTACAACTTTTCTGCATTTGGCCAGGACATTGTCAAACTCACTGTTCTGCAGAGAAACTGTGACAGAACGCTGGAGACTGTGCAGTGCGCACAGTCTCCAGCATTCTGTCACAGTTTCTCTGCAGAACAGTGAGTTTGACAATGTCCTGGCCAAATGCAGAAAAGTTGTAGGCCACTTTAAACACAGTCCAGCAAGTGCTGCAGAATTAGAACAACAACAAATTCAACATGGACAAAAGAAGGAGTCACTTAAACAAGATATTCCAACCAGAGGGACATGTTCAAAAGGCAGGTGTCTTGCAGCCCTAATCATATTTCTTGCACTATCTGTGCTAAGTGTGCCGACTTTATCTGAAATGTTCCACTTCTGTGCAACATGTATGAAATGTTCTGCGCACGTTTCAGCAAAATGTCTCTCTTATGTTTTCATTACAGTCAGAGGATGTGAATTTAGCTCCCACTGTTCATCAATATAATACACTGTAACTCTGAGGTAATTATGGTTACCCAGCGATGTCCAGTAATCTCCAGTGAGAGCAACATGTGATGCACATTGTAATGCTGTCGCTTTTGTAGTCCTCTCCTTTTCATACAAGTCATGTATTCTTCTTGTGATGGTGCGTATTGAGGGAGGCTCATACGTGCTGTCATTTGTTGCGATCCTAAGAACGTTCCTCAGACCGACATCTTCCACAATACTAATCGGCCTGCAGTTTGTAGCTATCCACTTCACTATGTTATTTGTTAGCTTTTCTTGCTTTTGTTTATCTATACTTCTCCCATACGCTGTATCCAACGTAGTCTGCCAAAGCCTCCCTCCACTGTTTGTTTGGGTGGGTGATTTGCTGGCATCAACGGTGTGTACTGCATTTAAGTGATACTTCAGACTCGAGGTACTTCGGCGATAAGAAAATTCAACTTTGCAGTGGTTACAAATAACTTTGGTTTTATCAACCCTGGTAGAGATTTAAAATGAAAATGTCCTTGTAAGAATTCGGTTCCTTTCTCCATTTTCTCATTTCTGTAAGAAAAAAATAAATTAAAAAAAATGTATTTTTTTTTACAGCAGATTAGGCACCCCAATAATAAAAGGGAGGATAATAGCTCAGCAGGGTGACCTTAATAAATGAAGGAGGTCATACGTAGGAGGCCCAAAGCTTTCAATCCCATCCACTACTTCTCCTGTTAATATAAACAATATCAGCCTCAATGTACATAAAACCTTTGGCATCCCAGATTAGGCACCCCAGCAATAAAAGAGAGGATAATAGCTCAGCAGGGAGTCCTTAATGAATAAATGAATGAGGGTTTATGTAGAAGACATTTCAATCCCATCCACTACCTCTCCTGTTAATATATGCAATATCAGCCCCAATGTACATAAGTCTGGCAGACCACTGTCACTGTACTATATTTCCTTTCCTGCTAGAACCCCAAGTGCGCGTACCCAGGTATGTGGGAGATCTGGAGTCCTCAGGCCGAGTGTCCGAGAGGGAGTCTGCCCAGTCTCCCTGAACAGCACAGTCTGGTGGTTAGCAGTGTCCAGGTTCAGTGGTTTCCGCTGCAAGCGGGTCTAGTGGCTTGGGATTCAGCGGCTTCCACTGCAATCAGGTAACACGGCTGGCGGCTTCCGGGTCCAGTGGCTTCCACCACAAGCGAGTCTGGCGACGTGTGGATCCAACGGCTTCTACCACAAGCAGTTATGGCGGCTGGTGGCTTCCTCTTCCGGCAGCATCCAGCGGCTTCTGCATCAAGGGGGTCCGGTGACTTGCTGCTTCCGGCGATGAACGGAGCAGCAACAGCTCTGTACTTGGTTCTGCAGCACACATGTAGCCCACCAGCAGCATTAACGTGATAAAATATTAACGCCGTTATTAAGTTACAATGTTAATGCGATAATAACGCGTTAACTTGTCCAGCACAAATATATATATATATATATATATATATATTTAAAAAAAACCGCTCTGCACTTGTAGTCATGTAAACGTCAACAATTTATTGTAACAGGTCACATCTTAAAATTTAATGTTTCAGGGTGCTTGGCCCCTTTGTCAAGGTGTGACACACAAGTGGCAGGATTAAATCTACTATTTTAATTCAAACTGCAGTGCTGAGCTGTATGACAGTGTTTCTGCATCATCCATACTAGGTTATATATGTGTATATATATATATATATATATATATATATGTGTATATATATATATATATATATATATATATATTATCAAAGTCGAAAAATATCATAATGCATATGCCTTGTACTAACCCCATGCACATGCCCGCTGCTCGTGCACTCAGTCCGCAGTGTGTGCACATATCCGCAATTTGCGTAGGATCGCTCCGGCGATCATGCGCTTGATGTGAGTATTTACGGTGGAGTTTGTGAGCGTGTAGCGGGTTATTAGAACATTACATATTTAACCCAAATAGCGTACATTTTAGATATAGTTCCCCTAGACCATGTCAGCGAGTATTACTAGTTTAAACAGTTCCTGGACAGAGAGATTCGCCTTTGCATGATAGGAAGGGTCAGATAAAGGTTGGAAGGTGATGTCTAGTATCCAGCTGTAGGGTATTTTGAGGGTAACATTCCGGTGTTAGTTAGAGAAAGATCGCTTGTTCCTGCGTATAGTTATGTACAAAAGTAGATTATGAACATTAACTGTATTTACTGTAAATTACACATGCGGCGGGAATCCAGAGGATACCACCCACAAGAGCAGTTGGGAGAGACATCGCCCACCTTTTCAAATCCACCTATGACCTTTTCTGTAATGTAGAGACACATCTCTGTGTCCAATGAACAATGAGATTACAGTGACCATTGTATTGTGTATGCATGTTGTGTATAAAAGAACCATTGTTGCCTGGCCGGTCAGAAGACTCTAAACGCTATCTGTATGACCAGTGGAGGACCGGAGCCGGGTTGCGCTTGCAAATATTCTCACGTACGTACATTCTCTGTAGCCATTATTCTGTTTAGATTTACTTGTTAGCCTGTACTGTATGATTTGTATTGTTTTACCTTTTTGGAATTAATCCACTGAGGCCTTAGAACCCTGTGATGGCAACTACAAATCAGTGTTGTGTTTTCACTTTCCTGCATGGGCTTTATGGTGTATTAATCTGTATAAGGTGTATTGATATTGATAAGGTGTACGCACTGCGGGTACTTTATACCGCCAGCGCTACTTAAGGTTTAAAGGTATAACATCATTGCAGTACTTTGCTGCTAAGGTTTAAAGTGTAAGCATATCATTACATTGTATCATTAACAAGGTTTAAAGGTTATCAATTTGTGTGTGCGCCCGCTGTGTGTTCTCTGTACACTCAGCGCTGCGTGTGTACGCCAAGTGCGTACCACGTGCAGGACTCTGTACGCAAATAGCGTACAAAGTGCGTAGCACATGCATTTAGTCTAGCGGCCATAGCGGCTCCACGGTAAAAGTATATTTAGAGGTATAGCTTTGCGGTCTAAGGTAATATCGACATTATCAATTGGGGGCTCGTCCGGTTCCTTCTCATACCCGCAGCCTCGCAGAGTTTTCGCAGACTTTATCTATCAGCAAAGGGCGGAGGAGTATCCCCTGCAAACCTTCTCTTGGTCAGGGGATATAATAAGTGCTGATTAGATAAGCGTCTGCCCTGCATGGTTTGAAGGGATGCTGGAGGGATCCGTCAGGTAAGAACGCAAAAGCTATTTTTCTTTTAAAAAATCTGTGAATTTCTGTTTTGGCGCCAAATCCGCACGCAACACACGCACACACCTGTATTTTGTACTTTGCATATTTGCTCACACTATTGCCATAATTACTGATTACTAGATTTATTTTGACCTGTACTGGAAAATTTGTTGCTATTTAGTTAACATATAGAGTTAATATTTAAGGGAGTAAGTGTAAGACGCACACGCAGCCTGGCCTAGTAAAGGTTTATACAGTGGAAACTGTGTGTAGCGTTAAGTAAGCGATTATAGTTAAATATCGCTTACATTTATAGAAGTGTGGGATTTGTAGTACTGCGGATGTACGGCCTTTGTATACGTGTCTCGGACAGCGTGCGAGACTGCGTACGCAACGTAAAGGCCTACGCACGTGGCGTGTTTACGCAACATGCGTAACAGTACGACCGCTAAATACAAATCACACAATAGCATTGTTTTAGTTTAGGCGCGAGACGGTAGCCACGCGATAATAGCACAAATTTGTTCAGTTTCCAATATTTAGTTTAAAAAACTTTTTTTCTGTATTACCTCTGGGGAAAGCTATCAGTTAACAAGAAAGGATTTTTCTGATCAGAAAACTATAGAATGTTAGTGTGGGCTGAATAGGGTGTGAATATATTGAACCCCACTTGGTGGTCTTGGTGAAGTTTGGTGAAGCTTGGTGAAACTTGGTGAAGCTTGGTGAAGCACGGTCTAGGTGAAAACGTGGTGAGCACGGTCTAGGTGAATACGTGCAACGGAGTGTGATAAAGTTTTCGTGGTATTACGCTCCGGCTGTTTTGGAGCACAGTGTGGAGACTCCAGTGATCCTACCACTTATAGATAGCAAGTGTCTGCAAGCGGTATGATTGGACCGCACGATTGTATGGGCAATACGTGACGCAACGTGATACAAAGTTTTGCATATTTGTGCGTAAATCTCGTCATCATACGCGTTATAGGAAGCACATGCAAGCGTGATTTGTGTAAAGTAAAGGTTTAAGGAGTTTTCGCTGGTCTCTCAGGAAAATCTCCAGATGCAGATATTCACTGGGTACCCAAAAGGCCCAGGGGATATAGGCTGAAGTAGGGCCTGCAACGGCTACACGTGTCTGCTAAATAAGGCGGATCCGTGATACTCGGAGCAGAAGAAGTTAGTGGAAGAACTTTGAGGACTTCCACCGGTAGACTACTGTGTTTGGTGCATTTTAGGAAGTTTTCCCGTGTTAAAAAGTCCACAATGGAAGCCAAGTGCACAACACAGGGACGTTCAGCAGTCAGGGTTCAGACTGCAGATTTCAGACCCAGGGGGTCAGCTCGGTAAGTAATGTGGGGGAAATATGGTCCCCACACTGAGACCTTTTGTGATGAATGGACACGAATGACTGTGGGGGATAAAGCACCATTTCCTGGGATAGGTAGTTTTGACTCAGAGGTATTGCATAATCTAAGGCTTAGGATCTGTCTGATAAAATCCCAAAAACAAAGGATTAGACACACAAACTGTTTAAATTTATGGCAGCAAGAGGGTGATATGCAGAGGGAACTAGCTTACACAGCCGGTTCCAACCCTAGCAGGAAACTGATGGCAACCGCAACACCACCACCGTATATTACAGGGAAGAAAGTGGCTACTGACAATGGCATGCTGATATATGATAAGAGTAAAGTTGATAAATGTATTAATGACGATAGGAGTAAAACTGATAAATGTATTAATGCTAACCCGTGCAAGTTGTATCCCATTTTAAACTTCCCTCAGGACTGCGAGCAAGAAGATGAGCCCAGCACGATGTCGGCTCTCTCTCTAGCAGCCACCATACGAGACACTCAGGTGGGCACGAACCAACCGGTACGATCAGTAGTAAAGCCCCCTAGCGGAGGGACAGGTGAGGTCGTGTCCACAGGTAAGTACGGTACTGTACATTATGCAGAGACAATTGCACCTCACATTGTAGAAGCAACCCAGAATGATGTAATTGAACTAAATCCTGTCAGGGTGATCGCAGTCCCCAATGGGAAGACTGACACTCAGGGAATCACTCCCGTCAGGAACATTGCTATGCATTATCCTTGGTCCCGGGCAGAATTGAGGACAATTATGTCTGAATTTCCCGATCCCAGAAAAGATCTAGTCGCATGCCAGAGGTTTATTAAAGAATTAGGTAACGCCACCGAACCCACAAACAGAGATTGGCGAACAGTGCTACGAGTATGTCTCCCTTCCAATATTGACCCTGCAAAATTTATTACTGATTGTAAATTAGACGCAGAAGTACCTCTCACTGAGGAGTACACTCAGGATAATGTACGACAAATCAATATGCAATTAGGAGTATATTTCCCTACTGTTGTCAAGTGGAATAAAATCTTCTCCATTAGACAAAAAGAAGGTGAAACGGCATCTGAATATTTCCACCGAGCACTGCAGGAAATGTCTAGATACACTGGGATCGAGGACATTAAGGAAAATATACATCACAGGGAGGTAGCTGTGTCCGTATTAATGGACGGGTTAAAAGACACACTAAGAACCAGAATACAAACCTCTCTACCTAACTGGAGAGGTATCTCGGTGGCTGCATTGAGAGAGTCCGCTATCGAGCATGACCGTAATATACAAAGAACCAGGGAAGCACAGGGAGAGCGGTTGATGGTGATGAGCATCCAAGCACTGGAAGAAGCATCAACTCGACCAAAACCCCAGGCCCCTGGCACATGGAGGAAGCCAAGAGTTTGTTATCTGTGTGAAAGGGAAGGGCATTATGCCAGCAACTGTAATAGCACACATAAATTCAGAGCCCCTAGACAAGAACACGAGCAAAGTTATGATATACGTAATTGGGATCAGGGATCATATAGGAAAAATTTTGGGCCGCACCTGTAGTCTGCAGCCAGTGAAGTTGATTGCTAGCCTTGGTAGTAAACCTGAGGTCACAGTTGATGTAGTTGGTAGATCATTTCTTGTAGATACAGGGGCGGCCAGGTAAACTCTGTGATTTATCTTTAAAAGTTTCCTCTTCATCTCTGATGTTCACCGACAGACTTGCAGCTCAAACGTCACATATCTGCTCGGTCTTTTCAGAGGTCTGCCCAACTCCAGTATATCTTACCAGCATCATTGTGCCTGGCCATGCACAGAGGGTGGAGAGTGGAAATACTGGCGAAGGGAGACTGTGCAGAGATACCGATAGACATGATGGTGTGACAGCCTGATGGTGAACGCAAATCTGACATATTTTCTTTTTTATTACTCTCTCTCTCTTTTTTCATTTTCTATGGATGGTTTATTTCACAGAACAGTTAAACACATGGTAATGCAAGATTTATGTTCCCTACAGAAAGGTTGCTGACTCGGAGAGAACATAGTATCACTGGAGTGTCTGTTCCAGGAAGGTTAAGAGGCAGCACTGTTGAGACGGCACCTGAGCACGGAGAACAACAAGACTAGAGGCGGTTGTCGTACCAGTTTTTCTTTTTCCTTTTTTTATTATTTTCTCCACTACCCTCCTTTCCTCCCCCTTCCTTGCTCCTTTTTCTCTCCCCTTAACAAGATGGACTTACCCCAAGAGACTGCATTCCGGGTTTTCCTGTTGACCCTGTTGTTGACCAGAGCAGTCTATTTCGGTGAGAGTACCAGAGAGGTCGAGAAAGGATCTGGAATGGGTTCTGATGGCAAGGACGGATTTGTAGAATTCCAAGAGCAACACATCCATCGAGCAAAGGCGAGTATCAGAAAATGATCTGGTAGTCAAGAAACTAGGAGACACTGTGAAGGTTTATTGGCTGAAGAAAATTGTATCTGTAGAAATTGTGAAAACATAGTTGAGGACGGGTGCATCCAGAGATGTCAGTCCAGCCTTAATATCAACATGGACCGTCATCCATTGAGTGACTATCACTCATTAGTGGGTTAGGTTTTAAGCCAAACAGAATGCTGGGTGTGCTCACAAGTACCTCAAGGTTAGAGCAAGTCAGGACTAGTACCGTATCCCTTAACAATAGATGAGGTACTTGAATTAAGGGGTGGGAGACCGGTGGACAAGAAATTTTATATTTCTAGGCCCCCTAGTTTGAAGCTCCACCAATATCATGTGGATAGGTCCTTAGTATGTTTCAACATTTCCAATCCCCGAAAGCCGGGAAATTGGGAAGTGACATGGAATAACCAAACCATGGCATTTTCACATAGAGCCAACAGAATGCCCGTAGACTCAGAACTTATACGCCAGATAGCCGACGTTGGAAGGTATTTTCGGTACAGGTATACTCTAGGAAGTAGGACCATGCGGGTTGGAGAAGTATCTCCAGGGTACTGTGCGCATATCATACAGCCTGATACGTGTACTGAACAGATGAGAGAGTTAGGGGTAGGATTTTCCACTTGGAAGTTTTGCAATATGGTAATGTCATATTCTGTCCCATATGTTCTCCCCGATGATGCATATTTCATATGTGGGAGGAAGGCATATAAGTGGCTTGCCCCAAACTCAGAGGGATTGTGTTACATTGGAAGAGTGTTGCCAGAAGTTATGACCATAACCCATAATAAGATGAAAGACGTTCACCGCAATGCTCAAGCTCCTTACACTCATACTCACTACGAACACATCGTTAAGAGACACCTTATAGATAGGACAGAGCACGCAGCCTCTGATTTGATCCACGAATCCACCGGGATTGAATTCCTACTCGCGTTAGATATCACCCGTACCGCCAGAGGAATTATACATTTTAGGTATATTCATGCGCTAGCGAACCTGATAGATAATATCACCGAGATGTATGATGACACCTTCAGGTATACAGGGAGGGAATTGCAAGCTTACAAAACGGAACTGTTCCAGCACAGGATGGTTTTCAATTACATCACAGCGGTGACAGGCGGGTACTGTGTCACCCTAGCAACTCAGTATGGTGTGAAGTGCTGCACGTACATTACAAACAGCACTGATGACCCAACCGAGGTCATAGATGAAAAGATGGACGATATCTCGCAATTGAAATGGGAGTTTCCGAAGGAGACACAACCTTACCCTGACTGCTGTGAGTAATGAACTGACCGGCTGGGTCTCATGGTTGAACCCACGCAATTGGTTCTCAGGTTAAGGAGAATGGGCTCAAAATGTTATCGTGAGTGTAGGAAAGTTTCTCCTTTGTATCTTGGGAGTCGTCGTAATGATTGGTTTGATATTTAGATGTGTTCGGATTTTAATGCAGTGCAAGCGTAGTACCAAAGTGATGAGTTTGAGGAGCGGGGGCATTGTTACAACAACTGATTTAATTTATGACCCATCAATTGAGACAATGTTGTGATAAGACGTGATTCCACGGTCCGTTTCTTTCACCCGTTTCTCCTTTGTTTTCCCTCAGCGAAAATACATCCATCTAGAAAAGACTTTTGATGAACACCTAAACCAAAGATACAATCCATCCGGAAAAGACTTTTATGGACACTCTAAAGACATTTATGGACACTCAAAAGACATTTATGGACACTCTAAAGACTTTTAATGGACATTCACAGCAAAGGTACATCCACACGGACAAGACTTCAATCAACACCCAAGGACGATTGCACAAATGATTATGTGAATGTATTTATGATATGTTTCTTATGTTCATCTCTACAACCTTCAGGTAGTGACACACATAGTCGACAGGTGATATATGTACACATATTAGCATTCACATGTATTCCCCCTCCATGTATCATCAACTAAATGTGCACCCCATTTGTTGGAACAAGAAGCCGAAAAGAGCTCGGTAGTGTTTGTTGGCCCACCTACAGACCCTTAATACGGGATAAGAAGGATTTAATGTATATACCTCGAAGCTTATCTAGAACATGTACGGCATGATGATACATGCCCCTCAGACATGAATTTCATACATACATGCTTTTACTATCCCACTAGGCCATACATTTCCCGCCTACTCCTCTCCTCCTACCACCCAATCATTTATAGGTATTGTATTGTATATTTTTCTGTTTAATGTTTAGATAGTGGCAGTTATTGTTGACTGCCAAAGGGAGGACTGTCAAAGTTGAAAAATATCATAATGCATATGCCTTGTACTTACCCCATGCACATGCCCGCTGCTCGTGTACTCAGTCCGCCGTGCGTGCACATATCCGCAATTTGCGTAGGATCGCTCCGGCGATCATGCGCTTGATGTGAGTATTTACGGCGGAGTTTGTGAGTGCGGAGCGGGTTATTAGAACATTACATATTTAACCCAAATAGCGTACATTTTAGATATAGTTCCCCTAGACCATGTCAGCAAGTATTACTAGTTTAAACAGTTCCTGGACAGAGAGATTCGCCTTTGCATGATAGGAAGGGTCAGATAAAGGTTGGAAGGTGATGTCTAGTATCCAGCTGTAGGGTATTTTGAGGTTAACATTCCGGTGTTAGTTAGAGAAAGATCGCTTGTTCCTGCGTATAGTTATGTACAAAAGTAGATTATGAACATTAACTGTATTTACTGTAAATTACACATGCGGTGGGAATCCAGAGGATACCACCCACAAGAGCAGTTGGGAGAGACATCGCCCACCTTTTCAAATCCACCTATGACCTTTTCTGTAATGTAGAGACACATCTCTGTGTCCAATGAACAATGAGATTACAGTGACCATTGTATTGTGTATGCATGTTGTGTATAAAAGAACCATTGTTGCCTGGCCGGTCAGAAGACTCTAAACGCTATCTGTATGACCAGCGGAGGACCGGAGCCGGGTTGCGCTTGCGAATATTCTCACGTACGTACATTCTCTGTAGCCATTATTCTGTTTAGATTTACTTGTTAGCCTGTACTGTATGATTTGTATTGTTTTACCTTTTTGGAATTAATCCACTGAGGCCTTAGAACCCTGTGGTTGCAACTACAAATCAGTGTTGTGTTTTCACTTTCCTGCATGGGCTTTATGGTGTATTAATCTGTATAAGGTGTATTGATATTGATAAGGTGTACGCACTGCGGGTACTTTATACCGCCAGCGCTACTTAAGGTTTAAAGGTATAACATCGTTGCAGTACTTTGCTGCTAAGGTTTAAAGTGTAAGCATATCATTACATTGTATCATTAACAAGGTTTAAAGGTTATCAATTTGTGTGTGCGCCCGCTGTGTGTTCTCTGTACACTCAGCGCTGCGTGTGTACGCCAAGTGCGTACCACGTGCAGGACTCTGTACGCAAATAGCGTACAAAGTGCGTAGCACGTGCATTTAGTCTAGCGGCCATAGCGGCTCCACAGTAAAAGTGTATTTAGAGGTATTGCTTTACGGTCTAAGGTAATATCGACATTATCAATATATATAAAATATACGGTATCAGTTTGAAATACCTACAATCAAAATTCCGATGGTCAAAATCCCAACAACAATTGCCCGACGGTCAAAATCCCAACAAGGTCAAAATACTGATATTTAAAATACCGACAAGGTAAAAATACCGACATTTAAAAAAGTCAACAGGAGTCTTTCATTATTTTGTGTGTGTATGTCGACTTGGACACCGTATAAGTGTACAGTGTCCACTCGCATGGCTTGCTATTCTCGCCATGCTTCGGGCTATTATTATATCCCCCTTCCAAGTACACTGGGATGGTAAAGTATGAACAAGACGGTTTCAATGGAAAAATCATGAAAAACTCATGTCGACTTTTTGACCTGTCAACATTTTAAATGTCGGTATTTTGACCATGTCGGGATTTTGACCTTGTCGGGATTTTGGCCGCTGGTCAATGGTTGTCGGTATTTTGATTCCTTGTAAATTGACTGCATCCCATATATATTATACATATATAATATATATTATATGATGCAGCTTCTTATTTTAAACATGCCACTATATAATTATAAGTTAGTTGTACAGTACTTACTGAGTGTTACACAACTGGTGTGTGACGCAGTCAGAATTGGCTGGTTGCCAGCTCTTGCTTTGCCTGCTAGCTGCAGCATCCGTGAGTTCCATAGTGCAGTGTGCTGTGACGGCCCGGGACGGAGGAGAGGCGTAACACGTGATGCAGCTGGAGGGCACGCGGAGCCGTCAGTAGTGACTAATGGCTCGGAATACTATGGATTGTGGGGAGGAGGGGTTGCTGCGCATGCGCAGAAGCTCAGACGGTGGCCATTTTCAAAGTGCTTCACTAAGCTTTTGCGCATGCGCAGAAGTTTTCAGTGAATGCTGCAGCAATTGCGGATGGCAACTGGCGGCCTGCATGGGGGTGGTGTGCAGCCAATGAGGGGATGACCGGACTGGTCAAACAGAATCCGGTCTGGCGTCCCGGCATGCAAATCTGCCGCTGGTGTCATGTTTGATCTTAGCCATGCACAGTTGATAGTAAATTACTGAACATTTTTCACCACTTTTTCACATAACCACCCACTTTCTGCACAGTCAAGAATCTAATAACACTACTCACTTTGCAATGAAATGGGTTTGTATTAGAGATTAGCGGGTTCGGTTCCTCGAGATCCGAACCCCCCCGAACTTCACCTATTTTACACGGTTCCGAGGCAGCCTCGGATCTTCCCACCTTGCTCGGTTAACACGAACGTGCCCGAACATCATCATCCCGCTGTCGTATTCTCGTGAGATTCGTATTGCATATAAAGAGCCGCGCGTCGCTGCCATTTTCACTCGTGCATTGGAGATGATAGCGAGAGGACGTGGCTGCGTTCTCTCAGTTTCTGTGTTCAGTGTGCTGCAAATATCTGTGCTCAGTGTGCTGTAAATATCTACGTTCTCTGCCTGAAAACGCTCCATATCTGTGCTGCATTGTAGTTGTGCGCATTATATAGTAGGAGGACAGTGCAGAATTTTGCTGACCACCAGTATATATATATAGCAGTATGGTACAGTAGTCTATTGCTCTACCTCTGTGTCATCAAGTATACTATCCATATCTGTGCTGCATTGTAGTTGTGCGCAGTATATAGTAGGAGGACAGTGCAGAATTTTGCTGACCACCAGTATATATATATATATATATATATATACAGTATATAGCAGTACGTTACAGTAGTCCATTGCTCTACCTCTGTGTCATCAAGTATACTATCCTTATCTGTGCTACATTGTAGTTGTGCACAGTATATAGTAGAAGGACAGTGCAGAATTTTGCTGACCACCAGTACATATATAGCAGTTTGGTACAGTAGTCAATTGCTCTACCTCTGTGTCGTCAAGTATACTATCCATATCTGTGCTGCATTGTAGTTGTGTGCAGTATATAGTAGGAGGAAAGTGCAGAATTTTGCTGATCACCAGTATATATATATATATATATATATATATATATAGCAGTATGGTACAGTAGTCCATTGCTCTACCTTTGTGTCGTCAAGTATACTATCCATATCTGTGCTGCATTGTAGTTGTGCGCAGTATATAGTAGAAGGGCAGCGCAGAATTATGCTGACCACCAGTATATATATAGCAGTACGGTACAGTAGTCCATAGCTCTACCTCTGTGTCGTCAAGTATACTATCCATATCTGCGCTGCATTGTAGTTGTGCACAGTATATAGTAGGAGGACAGTGCAGAATTTTGCTGACCACCAATATATATATAGCAGTACGGTACAGTAGTCCATTGCTCTACCTCTGTGTGATCAAGTATACTATCCATATCTGTACTGCATTGTAGTTGTGTGCAGTATATAGTAGGAGGACAGTGCAGAATTTTGCTGACCACCAGTATATATATATAGCAGTATGGTACAGTAGTCCATTGCTCTACCTCTGTGTCGTCAAGTATACTATCCATATCTGTGCTGCATTATAGTTGTGCGCAGTATATAGTAGGAGGACATTGCAGAATTTTGCTGACCACCAGTATATATATATATATATATATACATAGCAGTACGGTATAGTAGTCCATTGCTCTACCTCTGTGTCATCAAGTAAACTATCCATATCCGTGCTGCATTGTAGTTGTGTGCAGTATATAGTAGGAGGACAGTGCAGAATTTTGTTGACCACCAGTATATATATAGCAGTACGGTACAGAAGTCCATTGCTCTACCTCTGTGTCGTCAAGTATACTATCCATATCTGTGCTGCATTGTAGTTGTGTGCAGTATATAGTAGGAGGACAGTGCAGAATTTTATTGACCACCAGTATATATATAGCAGTACGGTACAGAAGTCCATTGCTCTACCTCTGTGTCGTCAAGTATACTATCCATATCTGTGCTGCATTGTAGTTGTGCGCAGTATATAGTAGGAGGACAGTGCAGAATTTTGCTGACCACCAGCATATATATATATATATATATATATATATATAGCAGTACGGTACAGTAGTCCATTGCTCTACCTTTGTGTCGTCAATTATACTATCCATATCTGTGCTGCATTGTAGTTGTGTGCAGTATATAGTAGGAGGACAGTGCAGAATTTTGCTGACCACCAGTACAGGTTGAGTATCCCATATCCAAATATTCCGAAATACAGAATATTCCGAAATACGGACTTTTTTGAGTGAGAGTGAGATAGTAAAACTTTTGTTTTTTGATGGCTCAATGTACACAAACTTTGTTTAATACACATAGTTATTAAAAATATTGTATTAAATGACCTTCAGGCTGTGTGTATAAGGTGTATATGAAACATAAATGAATTGTGTGAATGCAGACACACTTTGTTTAATGCGCAAAGTTATAAAAAATATTGGCTAAAATTACCTTTAGGCTGTGTGTATAAGGTGTATATAAAACATAAATGCATTCTGTGCTCAGACTTAGGTTCCATCTCCATAATATCTCATTATTTTATGCAATTATTCCAAAATACGGAAAAATCCGATATCCAAAATACCTCTGGTCCCAAGCATTTTGGATAAGGGATACTCAACCTGTATATATATATATATATATATATATATATATATATATAGCAGTACGGTACAGTAGTTCATTGCTCTACCTCTGTGTCATCGAGTATACTATCCATATCTGTGCTGCATTGTAGTTGTGCGCAGTATATAGTAGGAGGACAGTGCAGAATTTTGCTGACCACCAGTATATATATATATATATATATATATAGCAGTACGGTACAGTAGTTCATTGCTCTACCTCTGTGTCGTCAAGTATACTATCCATATCTGTGCTGCATTGTAGTTGTGCGCAGTATGTAGTAGGAGGACAGTGCAGAATTTTGCTGACCACCAGTATATATATATATATATATATATATATATATATATAGCAGTACGGTACAGGTACAGTAGGCCATTGCTATTGATATATTACTGCCATATAATTCCACACATTAAAAGATGGAGAACAAAAATGTGGAGGGTAAAACAGAGAAAGATCAAGATCCACTTCCACCTCGTGCTGAAGCTGCTGCCACTAGTCATGGCCGAGACGATGAAATGCCATCAACGTCGTCTGCCAAGGCCGATGCCCAATGTCATAGTAGAGAGCATGTAAAATCCAAAAAACTAAATTTCAGTTAAATGACCCAAAAATCAAAATGAAAAGCGTCTGATGAGAAGTGTAAACTTGCCAATATGCCATTTACGACACGGAGTGGCAAGGAATGGCTGAGGCCCTGGCCTATGTTCATGGCTAGTGGTTCAGCTTCACATGAGGATGTAAGCACTCATCCTCCCGCTAGAAAAATGAAAAGACTTAAGCTGGCAAAAGCACAGCAAAGCACTGTACGTTCTTCTAAATCACAAATCCCCAAGAGTCCAATTGTGTCGGTTGCGATGACTGACCTTCCCAACACTGTACGGGAATACGGGAAGAGGTGGCGCCTTCCATCATTTGCACGCCCCCTGCAAGTGCTGGAAGGAGCACCCGCAGTCCAGTTCCTGATAGCCAAATTGAAGATGTCACTGTTGAAGTACACCAGGATGAGGATATGGGTGTTGCTGGTGCTGAGGAGGAAATTGACAAGGAGGATTCTGATGGTGAGGTGGTTTGTTTAAGTCAGGCACCCGGGAGACACCTGTTGTCCGTGGGACGAATATGGCCATTGACATGCCTGGTCAAATTACAAAAAAAATCACCTCTTCGGTGTGGAATTATTTTAACAGAAATGCGGACAACAGGTGTCAAGCCATGTGTTGCCTTTATCAAGCTGTAATAAGTAGGGGTAAGGACGTTAACCACCTAAGAACATCCTCCCTTATACGTCACCTGGAGCGCATTCATCAGAAGTCATTGACAAGTTCAAAAACTTTGGGTGACAGCGGAAGCAGTCCACTGACAACTAAATCCCTTCCTCTTGTATCCAAGTTCCTGCACACCACACCACCAACTCCCTCAGTGTCAATTTCCTCATTAGACATGAAAAACAATAGTCCTGCAGGCCATGTCACTGGCAAGTCTGACGAGTCCTCTCCTGACTGGGATTCCTCTGATGCATCCTTGAGTGTAACGCGTACTGCTGCTGGTGCTGCTGTTGTTTCTGCTGGGAGTCGATCGTCATCCCAGAGGGGAAGTCGGAAGACCACTTGTACTACTTCCAGTAAGCAATTGACTGTCCAACAGTCCTTTGCGAGGAAGATGAAATATCACAGCAGTCATCCTGCTGCAATGCGGATAACTCGGGTCTTGGCAGCTGCGGTGGTGTTAAACGTGTGTCCGGTATCCACCGTTAATTCACAGGGACTTAGAGAATTGTTTGAGATACTTTGTCCCCGGTACCAAATACCATCTAGGTTCCATTTCTCTAGGCAGGCGATACCGAGAATGTACACAGATGTCAGAAAAAGTCTCAACAGTGTCCTAAAAAATGCAGTTGTACCCAATGTCCACTTAACCACGGACATGTGGACAAGTGGAGCAGGGCAGACTCAGGACTATATGACTGTGATAGCCCACTGGGTAGATGTATTGCCTCCCGCAGCAAGAACAGCAGCGGCGGCACCAGTACCAGCATCTCGCCAATATTGTGCGTGCATTGCATGTGGGCGAATTCCAGCACGTCCCATGTTTTGCACATACATTGAATTTAGTGGTGCAGAATTTTTAAAAAACGACAGGGGCGTGCAAGAGATGCTGTCGGTGGCCCGAAGAATTGCGGGCCACTTTCGGCATTCAGCCACTGTGTGCCAAAGACTGAAGCACCAGCAAACACTCCTGAACCTGCCCCGCCATCATCTGAAGCAAGAGGTGGTAACGAGGTGGAATTCAACCCTCTATATGCTTCAGAGGATGGAGGAGCAGCAAAAGGCCATTCAAGCCTATACAGCTACCTACGATATAGGCAAAGGAGGGGGAATGCACCTGACTCAAGCACAGTGGAGAATGATTTCAACGTTGTGCAAGGTTCTGCAACCCTTTGAACTTGCCACACGTGAAGTCAGTTCAGACACTGCCAGCCTGAGTCAGGTCATTCCCCTCATCAGGCTTTTGCATAAGAAGCTGGAGAGATTGAAGGAGAAGCTAAAATGGAGCGATTCCGCTAGGCATGTGGGACTTGTGGATGGAGCCCTTAATTCGCTTAACCAGGATTCACGGGTGGTCAATCTGTTGAAATCAAAGCACTACATTTTGGCCACCGTGCTCGATCCTAGATTTAAAACCTACGTTGTATCTCTCTTTCCGGCAGACACAAGTCTGCAGAGGTGCAAAGACCTGCTGGTGAGACACTTGTCAAGTCAAGCGGAACGTGACCAGTCAACAGCTCCTCCTTCACATTCTCCCGCAACTGGGGCTGCGAGGAAAAGACTATGAATTCCGAGCCCACCCACTGGTGGTGATGCAGGGCAGTCTGGAGCGAGTGCTGACATCTGGTCCAGACTGAAGGACCTGCCAACGATTACTGACATGTCGTCAACTGTCACTGCATATGATTCTGTCACCATTGAAAGAATGGTGGAGGATTATATGAGTGACCGCATCCAAGTATGCAGACAGTCCGTACGTATACTGGCAGGAAAACGAGGCAATTTGGAGGCCCTTGCACAAACTGGCTTTATTTTACCTAAGTTGCCCCCCCCCTTTCAGTGTGTACTCTGAAAGAGTGTTTAGTACAGCCGGTCACCTTGTCAGCAATCGGCGTACAAGGTTACTTCCAGAAAATGTGGAGAAGATGATGTTCATCAAAATGAATTATAATCAATTCCTCCGTGGAGACATTCACCAGCAATTGCCTCCAGAAAGTACACAGGGACCTCAGATGGTGGATTCCAGTGGGGACGAATTAATAATCTGTGAGGAGGGGGATGTACACAGTGAAAGGGGTGAGGAATCGGACGATGAGGAGGAGGTGGACATCTTGCCACTGTAGAGCCAGTTTGTGCAAGGAGAGATTGATTGCTTCTTTTTTGGTGGGGGCCCAAACCAACCAGTCATTTCAGTCACAGTCGTGTGGCAGACCCTATCGCTGAAATCATGGGTTTGTTAAAGTGTGCATGTCCTGTTGATGCAACATAAGGGTGGGTGGGAGGGCCCAAGGACAATTCCATCTTGCACCTCTTTTTTCTTTAATTTATCTTTAAATCATGTGATGTTTGGGGCCAATTTTTTTAAGTGCCATCCTGTCTGACACTGTAGTGCCACTCCTAGATGGGCCAGGTGTTTGTGCCGGCCACTTGGGTCGCTTAGATTAGTCATCCAGCGACCTCGGTGCAAATTTTAGGACTAAAAATAATATTGTGAGGTGTGAGGTGTTCAGAATAGACTGGAAATGAGTGGAAATTATGGTTATTGAGGTTAATAATACTATGGGATCGAAATGACCCCCAAATTCTATGATTTAAGCTGTTTTTGAGGGGTTCTTGAAAAAAAAACACCCAAATCCAAAACACACCCGAATCCGACAAAAAATTTTCAGGGAGGTTTTGCCAAAATGCATCCGAATCCAAAACACGGCCGCGGAACCGAATACAAAACCAAAACACAAAACCCGAAAAATGTCCGGTGCACATCTCTAGTTTGTATTATAGTGTTCTATTTAACAACACAAAGCATCACCAAAAACAAGCATGACAGTATGCCACTCACAAGGCACTCATACATCATGTTAGGGACAGCACTGCACCATTAATTGGTGAGGGTGAATGACCTGCATGGCAGGAATGTGCATATAGTCTTTACTTTCTTATCCTTGTAGTAGAGTATGCCATGCTGCTGGTACCATGTGTAATATGGGTAAACGACAGTAAGTGTGGGCATCAATTTTGAAGAGTAATGTCAAGGTTGCTGCCCACAAGGTTTATAAAGGGGTAATTTTTGGTATGATTCTTGTGTGAATTTTACCCTCTGTGTTTGAGATTTGAGTAAAGTTTAACTGCTATTGGTGAAGCATATATGCTAGAGTAGAGACTTGCAGAGATCGGGGATCCCTCGATGCTGTCTTACAAGCTTAAATGTTTTGATAAAAAAAAACATATTCCCCTTCTTTTTTATTGTTGTTGTTTTTTTTGCTACTGAAGATACGCACAGTTTGCAGTGGTGGTGATAACCACCAACATAAATTGTCTTTCTGTTTAGAATTTATGTACTATAGTTTTTGCCTGCTGTTCTGCTAGAAGATTTTGCCTCATTTGTGGCTTTGGCTTGCTCCTGAGTGAGCACACTTGTTTGGGACTACTAAAGAAACCTTAGCATTAAATAGAAAAGAAAGAAAACTAATGAACTGAGTTGTGAATACACATGAGGCACACATAACAACATGCTTTATACAATTTTAAACCAGTTGTAGGCACGGTAGCATACTGTAATATAGTATGTAATATCAAACTAAGGAATACATAGAAAGTATTTTCTAGATCAATAGAGTCTTGTAATATTTCTATTTTGTGAACCATGTTCTCTAGTGTGACCTATATAAATAACAATAAAAAAGGTGACTTGAAGTGTGAATAAGTGGAAATTGGTTTTACAAGAGAACAGGCCTCTAGCACTGCTTATAACAGAGTGTGTCAACACATCAGAGACTACACAACACTAAAGGGCGTAATTTGGTTTTAATGGAATAAAAAATATTATGGTTTGGAAATAAAGAAAGGAAAAGCAATGTGTATTTTCAGATAATGAAGAATAAAAGCTACCAAACAAGAGCAAACCATGTTTCTATGAATTGCAACAGAAGGAAGCATTTTAATTGATTGCAATAATGGGCTACAATAAAACTCAAGAGAGCTAGTAGGTTTCAGTACATTAGAAGAGAGGCTGGACTCTGTGCGGCAGTGTAGAAGACAAAACACTATAGTTTTGATACTTTACATTAATATAAAATGAGGGATTTTATGAAGCAACTGGGTTTTATGGTGGGACTTTTATCAGCCCCAGCTGTTCAGAATTAAAAAAGACAATGAACAATACACCATAAAGCTATTGATTTCTTTTCCTTTCAATTGCTGCACATACGCTCTTTCATTAAGCCATTTGCTCAAGAACATATTGAATTCTGCAACAGCATATAAGCAACAAGTAGAACTGTTATTTGTTGCGCTATATGTACAGTATGCTGAGTTAATTAGAAAATTAGAATTTTGAATATTTATTCTTGGTAATATATTTAGCAAAATGTAATAATTCGTTATTTACTGTACACATTTACGGCATGTTTATTTGGGAGCATTTTGCCTAGTGCCACATGTATGTAAGAAGAATGCCTTGTGCATTGAAGCAAACCTAACTAAAAGTATTATGCTGTATGAAAGAAACATTGCCGGTTTGTGGGGTACTGCGCCCCTGACATAGACTTATTGGTCGGTACCCCCAGTACTCAGAGATGCATTGAAGTTGGCCTGGAGGCTTACCATATCTTTGCAATTATATGCAACTGAGATCTCTGAATTATCTGCCACCATATACAGTAGTTTTCAAATCCTGTTGCTGATGTCATCCCGTGTGCTGGGAGATACTAGTGTTTTTTTGCTTAGAATAACCCCTCCCTTTCATGCACCTGGATGACATTACTAATTGGATTGAGCAGATGCAAAATTTCTTAATGCATAAAGACTGTTCAGATATAATATCTTACTTGTAAATATGAAGGCTATTTTTTCTAAAAGAAGAAATGTACTGGTACAATAATAAATAAAAAAGTATACAGTATGAGGTGAAGCAGCTATGAGATGTACCTTCTTAATTCTGTTGGTGAGAATTATGTATCAGATGTGTTTGTTGCACACTGTGGCATGATACTGAGTCAAATATTTGCAGACTGCAAATCAGCAACAGAAAAGAAGAAAGAGTTTATTTAATTACACCTTGTTCAAAATTTACAGTCTGGAAAGAGAAAAACATACACACCATACATATACAACTTGATGTAGGATATGCGAGCGGCTGGATCATTGCTGGATCTTTACATACATGAGTAACCATTTATTGGGGGTACCTGGGAAGCTAATTTGCAAACACACAGAAAAGGTCAGTCTCATGGGAGTGTCATGGATTTGTAGCCAGACTTCAGTACTAGTTTGAGGCATGTGTATGGAGAAGTTTTGCCTGTTTCTGGCAAATATTCTACACCCAGAATAGAGTAGCTACAAGTTCTGATACCAAGGATCATGGGCCCGATTCAGTTTGGATTGCTGAAGTGTCTGTATGCATGCTGCTGTGTGCATGCGCAAGGACTTAAACTATGAATGCATGCGATCACAGTTTAAAAGCCGGCGTTGGGTGGCGCCATGTAGTTTTGAAGATGGCGATTCAGTGTTTGGGTGTGTGTGGTCCAGACAATGAAGGCATGTCTGGACAGCTTGCGGGGCAAACCACGGTGGCTGTGTGACATCACATGCAGCCGCTGCAACCCAAAACATGAGGGCTAAGCTGTGAAGGCAGAGTGCTACCCTTAATATGCGAGCGCTTTGCTGCATTTCAGGGGGGGGGGGGGGGGGTTAGACTTGGCAACACTATAACTCATGCTGAATTAGGCCCCATGGTTGCAGATGGAAAAACGTATGCAATACAACCATACGCATGAAAGCAAATACTCACATTAGCATAAGTACATCTGGCTTTTGTGGGCCCTCCATAAGCAGGCATTTTGCTTCCAACTCACAATCATATCAAGCATTTATGTTCCAGAGTGGTATAAGAAGCAGCTGAGTGACAACCAGTGTGGCACTACCAGATTCTGTGCATTAATAAGTTAAGATACAGTATACCCAGCCTTTGAATTTTGGAGGTCACTGTTCATTTTAAAACACAGTTTCCCAGCTAATTCTCAGGATACATGTCAGGCACTACGGAACTCTTGTGTGCCATATAAAATATATTAAAAAATATAATAATAATAATAATAATAATAATAATAATAAAAATATTATTAAATGTCCACTTCATAGGGCTGTCATCTGGGATTTGCATACCTATGCAATAGGAATTGATTCTAACTTTCCACAAGCCTGCTTTGTCATGGCATAATTTGTGCGACTCTAAATCAGTGACAGAAAAATACATTTGTTTACTACTTGTTTAAAATGTACCCTTTGGAAAAGAGAGAAGTAAGTGAATATAGCACTAACCAGGATAAATAAAATTTTGTTCATGACCCCATTATAATTTTTGGATCACACACAGATTGATTTAAAAACTATTTAATTTCCCTCTCTCATCATCATATGCAGTAAATACGTACTCTGTGATTGATGACGCAATGTTTTTTTACATCTCCAATTTAATTTGTTCACTCTGGGGTCTATTAAGACCTGAATGCAGCCGCCTGTCTGTACGCAGCAGCTGCATTCAGAGGGGCTACACACGTGCACCGGCACACAACCCTACACCTTGTGGCCGCATAGTGGACCCTACACTTTGCGGCTGTTGGGGGTTGGCGACACAGTGTTGCGGGGGCATGGAAGGCAAAACTGGGGCATGTCGGGAGCATTTTTGGGGCGGCTGCCTGACATCACATGCAGCCGCTCCGAAAAAAATGGCGCCTGACAGGTCAACCTCAAATTGATATGTCTGCAATTAAATTGTGGATGCATTGTTAGGCGGATCCACACACATGCTAGACAGCCTTGCCCTGTGTTGGGCGGCCCCCAGCAGATCTTGCTGCAGGATGCAAGATCTGCGTCCATCGCTGAATAACCTCCTCTGTCTACCACATGCTGCCGGGCAAGGAAGCAAGTAGGCTAGAAACTCTTCCTTGTAACCATCTCAGTATTTTGCCCTTATGCTTACTCCCAATTTCAAAGAGGAGATAAATAGAAGTGTCACCCAACAGGTAGCCCTGTGCATAAAGAACAGATCTGTAAATTCTTGCTTTGTGACTGCCATCCCCAGACCCCCTGCACTGAGCACACAGAAAACGACATGCCCTCTGGTATGCCTAATCAAGTCTGTCCTTATTAATGGCAGAGCTATAAAAAACAAGACTGCTATAATTGCTGACTTTGTTGATCTTTCAGATCGTGCCTGTATTACAGAGACTTGGCTAGATAAAAAATATAGCACCTATCAGGGAAGCTGCAGTCAGAATAAATTACTCTGTCAGATCACCACTCAATTTAGTTCAAAGTTGCAACCCCTAAAAATAGAACTTTGCCCATGAACTTGACCAGGTATTGCCAAAGGTGTGATTTCACAGGCTCTTGCAGCAAATCTGGATCTATGGTCTTCATTTAGGGTGGATTGCTTGTGTGATCCCTTGCGCAGTTTCCCCATTATCAGTAAATTGCACAGGACCCGTTCTGTGCATCTGCAAAGTGGGTCCTGGCTGTGGCTCACATTTTTACAAAAAACTCTACCTGATTGAAAGACGTTTGTTGGCTGTAACGGATGGTGTTTCCGGAAATAGCAGCATGTCACCCCCATTTCCGGGAGTGGTATGGCCAAGGTCTGCATCTCAGATGCAGATTTCTTGACCTTACAAGGCCCTCTGTGATGGCCAGCTAGCATATGATTCACAACTGTATCTGTAGTTTGTTCCAGGTACTGAGAAACCAGTCTGAAATGGCTGTGAAACTAAGCTCCATTAGCGGATGAGTGATAGATGAATACAATAGAATGCTACTAAAACAGATGTCCTTATGAAAGTAGCTCACCACCACATGGCAGCAATACAACTAAGTTAAGCAGTTGGATTTATGCTTAAAAGTTCAGAATGCAATACACTGAAAATGTGTGGACTCTTGGTGTTGTCCTGGATTGTAGCTTGACAATAAAACATCAGGTATCAGCCACAATTAAATACTCATTATTTCATCTGAAGCACATAGCCAGAAAAATTAAACACTAATTTCCCTCAGAAAATCTGTCTTTAGTCATACATGAGTTAGTATAATCACTGTCACATTTGTCTCTATTGGGACACCTGGGTCTAGTTGAAGCTGGAGGAAAGCTGAAACTAGGTGCTTTAATAAGTTCTCAGCACTGAGAATAGGGAATGACTGTAGAGGCCAGAGACTGGAGTGGAATAGGAACTGGACCCACCAGAAAAAAACTTTGGAACCAATCATGGGAACTCAACCCCAGCACCTGAATCCAGGAAAAATTGGGTGCAAGTTGTGTAGTGTGGGCCTCTCTTGACCCTGGTGACCTGTGTGTACTGAACACACTGCGCCCATTATAGATGCACTGCTTCTACTGTATGATTAGTGGGACAGATGCTAGATGGAAGCAGATCACTGCTGGATACTGATGTAGAATGTCAGTGCAGAGTTCTTTCTGGATGAAAGTCACATGATGGTAGTGTGGAATAATTGCTAAGCAGCAATAGCAGACGAAACTTGCTGGAACACCAGTGAAGTCATAGGAGTTTGTACACATGACAGGAGTGTGGATAATAAGAGCATTTGCAGATGAACCCAGGATCATTTACAAATGAACACAGGGGCACTTGCAGATGAACATATGAGCACTTGCAGATCTATATATATAAATGCAAAAGTCCTAAATGACTGACTGACTGACCGATCACCGATTCCTTTACTTCCTGATATGTTAGGAAGCTGACATTTGAAAAAGGTATTCTTCAGGTGGGAAATAGGAAAACTAGGTAATTAGAATTTTAATAAACCTCCCCTATGGGATGAAAAGGGGGTTAACATAATGATATAATTATGGATGCAGGGCTTTCGTTGCGTGAACGATAACGCCCAAATGGGTAGAACAGCTAGTACACACATAAACGCTTGTAGATAAACACATGAGCACTTGAAGATAAACACAGGAGCACTTGCAGGTGAACACAGGAAAGTTTACCAGTGAACTCTGGAATGCTTGCAGATAGACGCAGGAGTACTTGTAGGTGCACACAGAAATGCTTTCAGGAGCCTGGACACTAGCAAAATCACCCACAGATCACACAGACAGTAGTGTATCATAGTATTCTTGCAGATGGTACTGGTACTAGAAGTATGCAAGATACTTGCTGATAACGCAGGAACAGTGCTGGAAGCAGCCGACAACTGGAGTAAGAGAACTATCCTCAGAGAAGGTAGTGAGTTTTTCTGGCAATGAGTAATCCAATATGGCTGCAACCAAGAAATGCCACAGGCAGCCAGAAGGGGCACGAATGGCTTTAAGGTGACACCACTGGACTAGTTAACAGGGTTCAGACCCCAATGTGTAAAAATCATGCTTATACTACTGAAATACCCACTAACTGGGTCTTGCAGCAAAATAATTGCACTGCTTACAGCTGGTACAAAATGCAGCCGCCAGACTGTTAACTAAACAGCCCATTTCCTGCAACATAATATCCAGTTTCTACTGCTTTTATTGCATTCCAGTAAGATGGAAAATCTACTTCAAGATTGTCTTAGTGACTTTCAAAGCCCTACATATCCAGGGAACAAGGTACCTGAAGCAGCTTCTCAACCCATACTGCTTGATTACTTTGATCAGCAGATTACAGCAGCACATGACATTAACAGCAGTGGTGGCTCCTGAGGTGGGGCTGCAGCACAGTTAAAAAATAAAATAGGGGAGCCACACCAACTGCCACTCTAAACGCTGCCAATCTTTGCTGGCCGGGGCTCACTGGCAGTTGGTGTGGCTCCTCTATTTGAATTTTGGACTGCACTGCAGCCCCCACCTCCGGAGCCACCACTGATTAATAGTACCTAAAAGCTGCCTAAATTCATGTGGGGGTCAAGATTTTAGCTTTGGATTCTGACTCTATGGAACTCACTTCCTCACAGCGTTCAGGAAACGTCCACTCTGGAATCCTTCAAAAACAAAACAAAGACATTTGCTTACTCAAGCATTTCCTTATATTACCCATTTATTTCCTTAAATAAAATACAACCCAAATGCTCAGTTCTATTTTCTATTAAGCTAATTTTGTTTATTGTGTTTTTTAAATGAAATTGCAAAGCAATTTGAGTCCTACTGGGAGAAAAGCTCTAAATAATAATAATAATAATAATAATAATAATTGTTATTATTATTATTATTATTATTATTACTACTACTACTACTACTGCTACTATTACTACTACTACAATAAAGTGTGAAAAATACAGATGATACTAATGACTAATGATTGCAAAATAGAAGAAACTCTTTGAGAACCAGAAAACCTAGCTATTCATGCCAGAATACTAAACTAATAAATACTTATTTTTGTTTGTCACATTGTTCCTCTTTGTCGTTTCTTCTGTAGAGTGAATCAAACCTATTATTTGTCCCTATGCAATTCCTTAAAAATACAGTATCACTGCATTCTGATCAACATTTCTGCTATGCTAACTCAGAGTATTAAAAATGTCTGAGATGAGTGTCTGAAACATGGACTACCCTGATTTATGAGCAAAGTCAGGTATGGCAATCCAAGTATGGCCGTACAATTATAATGGCATTGGATTGTCAGCTAGGTGTAAAATACCTCTGCACTGGAGAGTGAAACCTTCGTTTCATAAGTAAATTAAATGTAATAAATATCAAGCAACGGCTGGAAAGCAAGTCAGCCATCTGTGAAAAAGAAATCAATGAACTGAAGAGAAAATTCAAGACGTTTGTGAGATAAATGCCATTTCCAAATAAACACTGTTCAGTTTGATGGTTTAAAGATGATTCTTATAAAGGGAATAGCTAATATTCCATTTTTGTCTATAAGTGGTTAGAAATAACCAATATATTTCATTGTCTTTGTTTATACAAAACATTACAACTGATCATGTAATAACCTGTGCTGTAAATAGAAACACAAAAATTAATTAGGGAAAAGCACGAAAAGTGTAATATTAGTAATCTATCATTTCTTTTAGATTCAGAGTGCACCGCTTTTTTTCCCCAAATATACTTTACTTAACGGTCAATCTAGAACCATTTCATGTTGTAAACTAGTCTGGTTTTAGGATCTAGGGCCTGTTTCAAAGGTGGATGTAAGCACTTGATGTTTTAATTGTGCACATGCGATTGAAACACACTGTGCATACATCCCAATGGTTGTCGCTGGGAGACACATACTGGAATTGCATGAAAATCCATGCAATTTGAATAGATGCCCCTGGGTGGTGACTAGGGGGTGGCTATTGGCAGCAAGTGTGTCAGGGGTGTGTTGGTGTCAGGGACTCCATCGAAAGACACAGTCCCACTGGTACCAATTGCCAATTACTGTTGGACATTCTGAGCAACCATAGGGCTACTCTAATGTGTGGCCGATGCGCAATGGATTTTTGGCGCACAGCATCAGTTTAGAGCCATAGCCAGTTAGAATCGCAATAAGATACCCCTCAGCCGCAGTATTATCATAAAGATGTAGTATCAGTTGAGACACAAGTCACAATCACTGCTGCAACTTCGTCCACCCCAGAATCACCCCTTAATCATATCAACAAAATGTAATTTATATATCAGGTTCAAGATAGTTATAGCTATAGGATATTATCAGCTGTAGTTTGTGGAAAGCTCTTTTCTACAGTTTGAAAAAAAATATTTGTCTGGTAGAGCCTTTCTGTTGCTAGTTAAGTATTCTTGCCCATTGTTAATGCTCAGTATAGCAAGATGTCCTTGTTAACTGAAATATATACAACAAGGGCCCTCATTCTGAGTTGTTCGCTCGCAAGCTGCTTTTAGCAGCATTGCACACGCTAAGCCGCCGCCTACTGGGAGTGAATCTTAGCTTAGCAAAATTGCAAACGAAAGATTCTCAAAATTGCGAATAGAAATTTCTAAGCAGTTTCTGAGTAGCTCGACACTTACTCTGCCACTGCGATCAGTTCAGTCAGTTTCGTTCCTGGTTTGACGTCACAAACACACCCAGCGTTCGCCCAGACACTCCCCCGTTTCTCCAGCCACTCCCGCGTTTTTCCCAGTAACGGCAGCGTTTTTTCACACACTCCCATAAAACGGCCAGTTTCCGCCCAGAAACACCCACTTCCTGTCAATCACACAACGATCACCAGTAACGAAGAAAAAACCTCGTAATGCCGTGAGTAAAATACCAAACTTCTTAGCAAATTTACTTGGCGCAGCCGCAGTGCGAACATTGCGCATGCGCAGTTTGCGGAAAATTGCTGCAATGCGATGAAAAAGAACGAGCGAACAACTCGGAATGAGGGCCAAGGTTCTCATGCCAAATCACGTTGGTGCAATTCAGATAGCATGCAAGTATGTTTTGTGGATGCATGATTTTTAGCACTACAAATGCTCCATAGTCAACCAAATGAATCTATGGGCAATTCCAAGACTATGCATCCACTTACACCTAAATAGGCATAACTGGGTGGCAATGTGCCATTTGCACATGAGTGGTGAGTACAGGCCCGCCATCAGGGGGGTGCTGCAGGCACAACCGTCCCAGGCCCGGACTCTCTGACAGAGAGGGGAGGGCCCGGGCCACTCATGCTGCTGCCTGCCTGCAACCGCTTGTCCGCCGCCGTCCATCCGCTGCCACTGCCTCTGTGTATGTGCCCACTGCCCAGCACAAGCAGGCTATAGAGAATGTCCCTCTTAAGATGGCTGCCACCTCAGAGGAGACAGTTATTAAAGATATTAGAGGAGGCTCTTGTATCTTTAATAACTGTCTCCTCTGAGGTGGTGGCCATTTTGGGAGGGACATTTACAATAGTTTAACAAGAAGCAGGCTGCTGAACAGCCTGCTGTGGCAACAGGGAATGGAGGAGGATGAGCAGAACCCCTGAAAATGATTAGAACCCAATTACAGATACTGGGGCATTACTGTGTGGGGCATTGAATAATATGATGATGGGGGCATAGAAATTATTATTATTATTTTTAAAGATGTATTTATTTTTAATTTTATTTATATATTTTATTTTTAATTTTATTTATTTATTTATTTTTGGGAGGCCCTGCCTATTTGGCCAGTCCCGGGCCCCATAATTTCTGATGGCAGCCCTGGGTGTGTACACTGAGCTAAGTTTCAATATGATTATGGCTATTTGGACAAGGGGAAGGTCAGTAGCAAAAATCCATGTAAATCTGCATGTAACAAATATCCACAATTAGCCTTGTGCAGACAGTCCTCTTGTTTCAGTCACAGTCCTCTGACTATGCTACATTTTAATAATGGCTATGAGGCTTTTTCAAACTATCAAAATAAATATTGAGGTAAAATATTAACTTAAAATTCTGATTATTACAGAAAATCAATTTTATTACAACTTATCAAGCCAAACCCACAATTTGCATTTTTTACATTCAAAATTTGAAAGATTTTAGAATAGAAACATATAACATTTCATGACAAATGTTAGTTCTGTTAGCATTAGGGGACATGAATATGGAATCCTGGGTATGTCACCATATAGTAGAGGGCATGTCCGTCCCTGGTTAGCATTTTTCACATATGATGTTTTTATGAAAATTCCTCCCAACCTCCTGATGCTAGGCACTAACATACCAATTCCCACTAAAACAGGAATTGTGTGGTCGAAATTGGGATGATTGAGTGGTACTGTACATCTGTACATGGAGTTTTGAATAAACCTAATGATCATTAAGCAAGTTTTTTTATTTACAGCTTTTTTGGATTGAGTGCTCTGTCCTTCCATCCAGGGGCTTTGCCACAGTGTAAAGAAAAAAAAAAAAAGCTTAAAATGTAATATAAAAAATAAAATAAAATTATATGTACTGTACTATACACATATATATATATATATTTGTGTGTATATATATATATATTTATTTGTGCTATACCCCAGTGAACTATACTATTATTGTGTAATAATCATATACGTATTGTGACACTGTGTGTGGTACCCCAACTGTAGGTGGTCCGTCCTCAGGGGTGCTCTGTTGTATATGAAGGGGTATTGTGTCTGTCCCCAGGAGTGCTTTGTTGTACATAAAGAGGTTCTGTGCTGACCATCATGGGGCTGCTCTGTCCGACAAGGGGCTGCTGTGTCTGTCCAGTGGTGCTCTGTCAATCTAGGGGTGCTCTGTTAGTCCATCAAGGGGATGATGTGTCTTCCAGGGGTGCTCTGTCCATCCATCTAGGGGCTCTGCCCCAGTGTAAAAAGAGCTATATATATATATATATATATATATATGAGAAAGAAAGCAATGGGAGTATGGCGCCACAAGCGAATGTGAGTAAGCTGTATAAATGGTCACTCTTTGACCAGAACAGATACCCCCTTATTGTTGTAGGGTGTCGGCTGGCCCCTAAGTATCTAGCATACTGTAGGTAAAAATGCTGCTTTAAAAAAAAAAAAAAAAAATACCCACGGTATCTAATTAACTATTTCTGAAGAAATTCAATTTCTAGTAAAATCAAGAAAGAGAGGTGGTAGTGGCTATAATAAAAAATTAACAAGTTTACTCCTAGAAGTACATAAAAAAAACCTTATCAAAAAGGTACATAAAGACATAATTAATTTTTTTTTTTTTAGAGAGAAATGGCTTAAAAAAAGTTTAAGAATGAAAAAAAAAATTAAGACTAATTTTTTTTTTACAGGTAAAGAAATAACAATAAATATTTGACAATGAATTTAAAAATCAGAGGTTTTGGCTTATCTTATTAAGGAGAGTCAGTGAGGTACACCCAGCGCGTTTCGTCTGTCTGACTTCTTCAAGGGGTGAAAGACAAGTGAGCAGGACTCCTATTTATACCTGGCATCATCAGGTAATGAAGGCTATGACATCATATCCTATCAAGTGATAATAGACTAAGGGACATATCTTTTTTACACATAGATCTAATATATATATATATATATATATATATACAACCAACTGCAGGTGCGGCACTCCGTGCGACGAAAACAACGGGACACTTACTTCAAGGTGGTGACAACGTTTCAATGCGGTTTATTCGTGCATTTTCATCAGGTCAGATAACAAACAAGTAACAAGTGCTTACCTAAATAGTGTGTATGCCGGACGCCATATCCGCACTTCCGGATCCCAGACACGCGTCTGGTCCGTCGGCGCTCACCAGTGACGTCACTACCCGCTGCCGGTAGTCATGGAGACAACAACAGAAACAAAACAAAAACAAAAAAACTTGTACATATGTGCATAGTGCCTGTCATCAAAACACCATAGTTCAACTGGAGACTATGCACGGACATAATCAGTGCAGGTCTGGAGTTATACTACACAATCTAATCTAATATGGCACTAGCATACATGACACATCTCTACACTGCATGAATAACATACATACTATCTATAAAAATACAATGCAAAATATCTTAGAGATGTCTTAACGAAATGCTTACTGATCACAGGGGCTGATGGTATAATCTTATGTAAATGTAGTCGAAGACTACCCCAAAATTACAGTTCCTGTTGTGAGTAGTAATGGGTTAGTAAGCATATAATATCATATCATATCTAACGCAAGGATATACCCGGAGGCAATAATCTGTCACAGAAAGAGCGCTACATTAATGAAGAAGTGGTTATAAAAATGCATTTAAACCCAGATGCTCATTCAACCCTCTGGGGTGTAATGTCCCCAGTCGGTGTATCCATCTTGTTTCTAGCTGAAGCAATTGTATACCCCTATCACCACCCCGGGTTAGGGGGGGAACATGATCTACCATGCGGTAACGCAACGATACCAAAGGGTGTCGAGCTAAGGATATTGTCCTGTGTAGCATTGACGTACAGAGCTTATACACCATAATCCCCCACGAGGTGGGTATTGAGTCAGCCCGTGAATTTCTACAGGGCCACCCCGAATTCAAAGGACCAGACCTACAACTATGTCTGGACCTTCTTCAGTTAACCCTTACCAGGAATTTCTTCATGTTTGATCGGAAGATCTATTTACAACAGACAGGGTGTGCGATGGGGTCCCCAGTGGCCCCATCGTACTCGAACATATATATGTTCAAAGTAGAACAGGAGATATTCTTTGAGGACCCTGGTATTACATCAGATATCGTCATGTACTGTCGCTACATTGACGACTTATTAATTTTGTGGAAGGGCTCACAGTCTAAACTAGTACAGGTACTAGAGACACACAATAGTCGGAACCACCCAGTCAAATTGACGTACAATCTTAGCACTGAGTCTGTCAACTACTTGGATGTGGAGATCTCTATAAGAGATGGTGAAATCCACACTTCGGTTTTTACGAAACCGACGGATAGGAATAACCTACTGCACTATTCTAGCTTTCATCCCACACCTCTTAAGCAAGGTTTACCTTTTTCTCAGCTACTCAGAGTCCGACGCATTACATCTGACCCTGCACTAGCTGAGATCCAAATGAATAAGATGATCAGCAAATTTTTAGCTAGGGGCTACCCAAGATTGTTACTTCAACAGGCCAAAGCTAAGGCCTTGGCCACAGATAGGTCCAGTTTACTATTAACTAAACCAGCAAACACTGTATCCACTAACATCTTGCCCTGGGTTGGGCAATTTAGCCCTGCTAGTAGTGGCATTAACCAAATTTCTAAGAAACTGTGGAATATTGTCCAGTCTGACAAAGAATTGAATTTAGGCCAGACCAGACTTATGCCATGCTACACTAGAAGACGGAACATCAGGGATATGCTTGTCAAAGCTGATATTGCGCCCAACCCCAGGGTGTTGATGCAGGCTAACTCTAAAGGCTGTATCAGATGCACTTGTGTTACATGCCAATACATGTTGAGTGGCAATAACTTTCCTCACCCACTCACAGGTAGAATGTTGACCATTAACTACACCTTGACCTGTTCATCCAAATTTGTTATCTACCAGCTTCTGTGCCCATGCGGCATGTCCTATATAGGCAAAACCATTAGAATGTTTAAAGAAAGGATGGCAGCTCATCGCTCGACCATTAAGGCAGCTATTGCTAAAGGTACGAGCGACCAACCAGTTGCCAGGCACTTTGCCTTAGCTCGACACCCTTTGGTATCGTTGCGTTACCGCATGGTAGATCATGTTCCCCCCCTAACCCGGGGTGGTGATAGGGGTATACAATTGCTTCAGCTAGAAACAAGATGGATACACCGACTGGGGACATTACACCCCAGAGGGTTGAATGAGCATCTGGGTTTAAATGCATTTTTATAACCACTTCTTCATTAATGTAGCGCTCTTTCTGTGACAGATTATTGCCTCCGGGTATATCCTTGCGTTAGATATGATATGATATTATATGCTTACTAACCCATTACTACTCACAATAGGAACTGTAATTTTTGGGTAGTCTTCGACTACATTTACATAAGATTATACCATCAGCCCCTGTGATCAGTAAGCATTTCGTTAAGACATCTCTAAGATATTTTGCATTGTATTTTTATAGATAGTATGTATGTTATTCATGCAGTGTAGAGATGTGTCATGTATGCTAGTGCCATATTAGATTAGATTGTGTAGTATAACTCCAGACCTGCACTGATTATGTCCGTGCATAGTCTCCAGTTGAACTATGGTGTTTTGATGACAGGCACTATGCACATATGTACAAGTTTTTTTGTTTTTGTTTTGTTTCTGTTGTTGTCTCCATGACTACCGGCAGCGGGTAGTGACGTCACTGGTGAGCGCCGACGGACCAGACGCGTGTCTGGGATCCGGAAGTGCGGATATGGCGTCCGGCATACACACTATTTAGGTAAGCACTTGTTACTTGTTTGTTATCTGACCTGATGAAAATGCACGAATAAACCGCATTGAAACGTTGTCACCACCTTGAAGTAAGTGTCCCGTTGTTTTCGTCGCACGGAGTGCCGCACCTGCAGTTGGTTGTATTTGAATTTTTGTGGAGGCACCCAGCGCTTTTGTTTGCTTTATTGGGAGAGCCGGACTCGCTTGTTGTTTATATATATATATATATATATATATATATATAGTGCTATACTATTATTTTACTATGACACTGCCAGTCAGACCACAGTGTAATAATCATACACGTATTGTGGCACTGTAGGTGGTACCTCAATTTCATAATAATCATACATGTATCATAATGCTGCAGGCCATACCCCAATTTTATACAAGCATTGTGACACTGCAGGTCATACTGCAGCTTAATATTTATACACATATTGTAACAATGTAGGCCAGACCGCAGTGTAATATTCATGGTTGATGAAGGATTATTTGAGCAGATCTCCCATCTGTTCCGGAGTTGTACTTGTCTAGGGTGAGGAAGTGATCAAGTAATATTATAAGAGATGAGTCACATCCTGGCTGTTCCCTGTTCCAACTGCTTCTGTCAGACAGCTGCTATAAAGCGCTGCCGTTAAAAACGTATATACTGAGGCGGCTCCATCACATTCAGAGTGTCTCTGTCTGGGCGCGCGGATGGAGACGCTCTCCATTCAAGTGAATGGGGCGAGTCACCATTGCTGGCGCGTGCGCCCTGGTGTATGGGGACGCTCTCTGAGCCACGACTAGCGTGGCTCCATCTGTATGTCAAAACAGTTTCTTCCTGCAGGCAATTCGCTTGTTGAACAATTCATGAAAGGGTCTGCTTAGTCTTCTGCTATTCTTTTTTTTTTAAATAGCACTTTTTTTTATATAATAGGGTATTTTATTGTCTTTTCATTGCTATTACTTATGTTTTATGTACTGTGATTGGAATGCAAGATGTTTGTTTATGTGAGTTTTCTGGTATGCAGTAAACCAGAGATAAATTCCAGGTATGCGGAGGTATACTTGGCCAATAAATATTGAATTTGGTTCTGATGGTTGATGATTATTTAAGTGACAGCATCCAAATAGTCAGACTGTCTGTTTCACTACTGGCATGGAGAAAAAGCAATTTAGAGGCCCTTGCATAAACTGGCTTTGCTTTATTTAAGTTGCCCACCCTCCAGTGTGTACTCAGAAAGAGTTTTCAGTGCAGCCAGGAACATTGTCAGCGATCGGCGTAGGAGGTTACTTCCCCAATGTGGAAAAGGTGATGTTCATCAAAATGAATGACAACTTTCACGAGGAAGACCTTTACCAGCAATTACGTAAAAAAATGGAATGTTGGATAACAGTGTGAAGAATATGATGTACACACTGATTTGGGTGAGGTTTGTGCAAGTAGAGATTATTGCCAGCAATGTGTCGGGGCCCAAACAAACCAATCATTTCAGCTACAAGTGGCAGTCCCTATCGCTGATGTGATTAGATTGTTGAACTGTGCTTGTCCGGTTTTATATTAGAGATGAGCGGGTTCGTTTCCCTGAGAATCGAACTCCCTTGAACTTCATGCTCCCAGCCTGGATCCAAGTCTGACTCGGGACTTCCCGGCAAACTCAGAAACCAGAACGAGGCAAAATGTCATCATCCCGCTGTCAGAATCTCGCTGGTTTTGGATTCCATATAAACAGCTGTGCATCGCTGCCATTTTCACTCCGGACTTGGAGAGTGAGGGAGACAGACCTCTGTGGGTGATGGCGTCAGGTGGGGTTAGTGTTTGCTCTGCAGGGGTGCTGTTGCAGTCACTGTATAGGGGTGCTTCTGGGCCTGTATGTTGTAAAAATTCAGAGGTGCAGTTGTTAAAAATTAAAAGCACACTGCTTCTGTATGCTGTAAACTATTGGGGTGATGCTGGCCCTGGATGTTGTACAAATTCAGGGGTGCAGTAAAAATTAAAAGCACACTGCTGTATGCTATAAAATATAGAGGTGCTGCTGGCCCTGTATGTTGTAAAAATTCAGAGGTGCAGTTGTTAAAAATTAAAAGCGCACTGCTCTTGTATGCTGTAAAATATAGGGGTGTTGGTGTTCAAATAACATTACACTGGCACTGTATGCTATAAAAATTCAGGGGTGCAGTCAGGGTTGTAGCTCCGGTGGCTCCAGTGGAGCGCAAGCTCCAGGCACCAGAAAAGTTAGAGGGCGTGCCGTAGACCAGGAGGAGGAGGAGTAGAGGAGGCGCACACTGACTCGGACTCAGAGACTAGGTAGGGAACAGGGCAGGCAGAGGCGACAGCATGAGAAACAGACAGCCAGCACATGCTGGAGCTCTCCCTGCCCTCAAGCTGCTGCAGAGCGGCTATTTCTGCCCCTCAGGCAATTCAGGGACATTATTTTCATTGAAAATTTTGGAGATTATCAGATCTGGGGAGGGGCACAGTTTTGGGGCATCGTTTTCATTGAGAGATTGGGGGGATTATCAGGTCTGTGGGAGGTCACATTTGGAGCATTATTTGCATTAAGGGATTGGGGGGTTGTGTGGTCAGGTCAGTCGGGGCATACACAGTGTTTTTAATTTATTTGAATTAAAAAAGTAAATAATTGAATACAGTTACTTCCATAGTGGCTCTATTGTGGTGTAATGTGTTTGAGGGGATCTACCATGGCATAACATGTATAAGGGGCTTTACCATGGTGTAACGTGTATAAGGGGCTCTACTGTGGCATAATATGTATAAAGAGCTCTACTGTGGCATAATGTGTTTAAGCAGCTCTTCTGTATGGTATAACGTGTATAAGTAGCTCTTCTCTGTGGTGTAATGTGTATCAGGGATGTGCAGTCAGGGGAGGCAGTGCCTCCCCTGTCATACTGATTAAAATAATACAAAGAAGATATTTATAACACATATTCTGTGTCATATAAATCTTCTTTGTATTATTCTGATCAATTAGGCTGTGTAAATGCAGGCAGCAGTGGATGGGAGGCAGCGGGAGCAGTGCCTCTGGCTGTCAATAATAAAGTGGCTGAGGCGGGGGGCGGGGCCAAGCCACCGGCAGAAAAAGCCCATTCAAAAAAACGAGGAGAAGAGGCAGCTCTAACTCTGCTTCAATGACAGGTTTGTCCCGTCAGCCTATATACAGAGCACGCCCCTGCCCCTCTCTGGCTCTCCCCTCTGTCTATCATTCTGACAATGCCCCTTTCTTCCAATCACCTCTCCCATACACGGAGAGGAGGTCTGTGAGGATCTGGCTTTGAATGTGGGTGACTAGAATGTTACCCGATGCTCTACTCTCCTGTAACCTTCACACAGCCACAGTACATACAGTTTTGTGTTGAAGCTGCAGCAGTGCAGCTTATCCTCCGGCCAGTGTGATGAGCTCCGATCAGCTGGCCACATAACATCAGCCCAGCCCGAGGCAGAGGCACCCAACCTGCCAGAGCAGGGGCTGGTGACACCCCCTACCCCTCTCATTACAGCTCCTTTCAGGCTGTCCGGCACTCAGTCTGTTGGGGGCGGACCTTGCACACAGAAACTCTGGCAGGTAAATGCAATTTAGATGTAATATATGGTAGTGATGAGCGGGTTCGGTTTCTCGGAAACCGAATCCCCCCGAACTTCACCATTTTTACACGGGTCCGAGCCATACTCAGATTCTCCCGTATGGCTCGGGTAACCCGAGCGCGCCCGAAACGTCATCATCCCGATGTCGGATTCTCGCGAGATTCGGATTCTATATAAGCAGCCGCGCGTCGCCGCCATTTTCACTCGTGCATTGGAAATGTTAGGGAGAGGACGTGGCTGGCGTCCTCTCCGTTATTGTTGAACTTGATTGTGCACTATTGCTTAATTGTGGGGAGGGCTGAGGAGCAGCTGTATAATATAGGAGGAGTACAGTGCAGAGGTTTGCTGATCAGTGACCACCAGTTATCCGTTCTCTGCCTGAAAAAAACGCTCCATATCTTTGCTCAGTGTGCTGCATATATCTATGCTCACACTGCTTAATTGTGGGGACTGGGGAGCAGCTGTATTATATAGCAGGAGTACAGTGCAGAGTTTTGCTGACAGTGACCACCAGTATACGTTGTCTGCCTGAAAAACACTCCATATCTGTGCTCAGTGTGCTGCTTTATTGTGGGGACTGGGGACCACCAGTATAATATTATATAGGAGGAGTACAGTGCAGAGTTTTGCTGACCAGTGACCACCAGTATATAATATATAGCATTACGGTACAGTAGGCCACTGCTGTACCTACCTCTGTGTCGTCATTAAGTATACTATCCATCTACATTCTATACCTGTGGTGCATTTTAGTTTTGCAGTTTGCTGACACAGTGACCACCAGTATACTATATATAGCAGTACGGTACGGAAGGCCACTGCTGTACCTACCTATGTGTCGTCATTAAGTATACTATCCATCTACATTCTATACCTGTGGTGCATTTTAGTTTTGCAGTTTGTTGACACAGTGACCACCAGTATACTATATATAGCAGTACGGAAGGCCACTGCTGTACCTACCTCTGTGTCGTCATTAAGTATACTATCCATCTACATTCTATACCTGTGGTGCATTTTAGTTTTGCAGTTTGCTGACACAGTGACCACCAGTATACTATATATAGCAGTACGGAAGGCCACTCCTGTACCTACCTCTGTGTCGTCATTAAGTATACTATCCATCTACATTCTATACCTGTGGTGAATTTTAGTTTTGCAGTTTGCTCACACAGTGACCACCAGTATACTATATATAGCAGTACGGTACGGAAGGCCACTGCTGTACCTACCTCTGTGTCGTCATTAAGTATACTATCCATCTACATTCTATACCTGTGGTGCATTTTAGTTTTGCAGTTTGCTGACACAGTGACCACCAGTATACTATATATAGCAGTACGGAAGGCCACTGCTGTACCTACCTCTGTGTCATCATTAAGTATACTATCCATCTACATTCTATACCTGTGGTGCATTTTAGTTTTGCAGTTTGCTGACACAGTGACCACCAGTATACTATATATAGCAGTACGGTACGGAAGGCCACTGCTGTACCTACCTCTGTGTCGTCATTAAGTATACTATCCATCTACATTCTATACCTGTGGTGCATTTTAGTTTTGCAGTTTGCTGACACAGTGACCACCAGTATACTATATATAGCAGTACGGAAGGCCACTGCTGTACCTACCTCTGTGTCGTCATTAAGTATACTATCCATCTACATTCTATACCTGTGGTGCACCTCTTTTTTTCTTTGCATCATGTGCTGTTTGGGGACAATTTTTTGAAGTGCCATCCTGCCTGACACTGCAGTGCCACTCCTAGATGGGCCAGGTGTTTGTGTCGGCCACTTGTGTCGCTTAGCTTAGTCACACAGCGACCTTGGTGCGCCTCTTTTTTTCTTTGCATCGTGTGCTGTTTGGGGACAATTTTTTTGAAGTGCCATCCTGCCTGACACTGCAGTGCCACTCCTAGATGGTCCAGGTGTTTGTGTCGGCCACTTGTGTCGCTTAGCTTAGCCATCCAGCGACCTCGGTGCAAATTTTAGGACTAAAAATAATATTGTGAGGTGTGAGGTGTTCAGAATAGACTGGAAATGAGTGGAAATTATGGTTATTGAGGTTAATAAAACTATGGGATCAAAATGACCCCCAAATTCTATGATTTATGCTGTTTTATAGGGTTTTTTGTAAAAAACACCCGAATCCAAAACACACCCGAATCCGACAAAAAATTTTCGGTGAGGTTTTGCCAAAACGCGTCTGAATCCAAAACACGGCCGTGGAACCGAATCCAAAACCAAAACACAAAACCCGAAAAATGTCCGGTGCACATCACTAAATTAGGTAGTGTTTTGTGACTGAGCCAGTAGTCTAGTGGTTAGGCATGCTAGCTGTCAACCAAGAGGTCCTAGGTTCAATCCCAACTATGGGCTGCAATTATGTTTATTTAACATGTGGATTTTTATGATTCTATTTTAACCATAACTACCTGCTATAGGCATCAGTTAGGTTGAATGCTGGAGGACATGGTTTTGATTCCCAACTAGGGTGAAATGTTTCTATTTATTTAACAGAATGTTGTTTTTGATAACTTTTAATATTCCAAACAAAACCTGTTTACTACAAGTAGTTTGGTGGCCTAATGGTCAGGTGCTCAGCTTAGAATGCTGTGGTTATGGTTTTGGTTCTTTGCTAGGGTATGTATTTTTTAATTCTGAATTGATTAAATTGAATTGGTCCTCATTCCGAGTTGTTCGCTCGCTGCTAATTTTAGCAGAATTGCTAATAGGCTAAAATTCAGCGGTTCTGCGCATGCGTATGCATCTCAGGGCGCACGCGCTAAGCAAATTTACACAAAACTATGCTATTTTACTCACAGGCGAACAAAGCTTTTCAATCGCTCTGCTGATTGACAGGAAGTGCGTGTTTCTGGGCGGAAACTGTCCGTTTTCAGGGAGTGTGTTAAAAAACGCAGGCGTGCTAGGTAAAAATGCAGGAGTGGCTGGTTGGACGCTGGGCGTGTTTGTGATGTCAAACCAGGAACTAAACGAACTGAGGTGATCGCAATCTAGGAGTAGGTCTGGAGCTACTCAGAAACTGCAAGGAAATTGCTTTTGTTAACAATTCTGCTAATATTAGCAGAATTGCTAATCTTTCGTTAGCAATTGCTAATCTTTTGATAGCAATTCTGCTATGCTAAGATACACTCCCAGAGGGCGGTGGCTTTGTGTTTGCATTTCTGCAAAAAGTAGCTAGCGACCGAACAACTCGGAATGAGGGCCATAGTTCATGTCTCTAAGACATTATACATTATATTATTTTCTGCTGTGAAGGATTTCTGCCCCCTCCCCCCCCCAAAAAAAAAAAAAAAAAAAAAGTCTAAATACGCCTTTGGGTGGGGCTGCATTGGGGACTGTTTGCACTGCATGTCCCTGGAGGCAGAGGGTGATATGCAGGGGAGCCCCATCAGAGCACAGCCTGGGTAGAGAATGACAAGCATGGACAAGGGGCATAATTTGGCCGGTTCCCTACCTCAGTATGAGTATACTTACCTTGATACAGAAAAGTGGGTCTCTCCTCCTCCGCAGCGCCATCTTCCCAGTGACAACTTTGGGACGATGGCACCGCACAGTGCGCCATATTCCAAAATATCACAGGGAAGGTGTGGTACTGTATATGCAGTAAATCCGGCGGATACTAGCCAGTGCCTCCCCAGCCATTGACCTCACCGCACGTCACTGATGTGTATAAGCAGCTCTGCTGTGGTGTAACATGTATAAGCAGCCCTACTGTGTGGTGTAATGTGAGTAACGGATACTCCTGTGCAGTGCAATGTGAATTGGTACTATTATGTGGCCACACCCCAATATAACTTCGGCATGCACTGTCCTTATTTTATACAAAGGAATCTTTTGCAGTGAGCTATACAAGGTCTAGAACTGACCCTTTCACCAATTTCAATATTGTTTCTTTTCAAATGTAACATGCTATCACATGTTGGCCAGGCCCCCAATTGAGTACAGGGGAGATGGGTTCCAAAACATACCCTTGCTCCGGGCACCATGACACCTAGCTACACCTCTGGGTGCAGTTGTTAAAAATTAAAAGCACACTGCTCCTGTTTGCTTTAAAATATAGGGGTGCTGCTGGCCCTATATGTTGCAAAAATTCAGAGGTACAGTTGTTAAAAATTAAAAGCACACTGCTGTATGCTGTAAAATATAGGGGTGTTGCTGTTCAAATAACATTACACTGGCCCTGTATGTTGT